>NC_057343.1:120300833-120960000 GCF_016509475.1 Prionailurus bengalensis | reverse complement strand
TATGGGTAATTTTTCAGTTTCTTCTTCAGACTTTTGTGGATTAAAATGCATTATGGTCTTCCTATCGCTTTCAGTCCATCTAAACTAGCCTACACCAAGAAAGGGAATTTTACGCCTCATGAATCTGGCTAGTTTAAGAGTAGTCCCTCCTCAAGAGAAAATGATTCAGGGCTCACTGTGACCAGAAGCAGGTTTTTCCTTTTCCCCCTACTTTGCACTGAGTGGCTCTGCTTCTTCTGCTTCATTCACGGACACAATCCTACCTCCTCAGGAAGAGATGCTCGTCTGGCATTGTGCACGGGAAACAGTGGACAGGTTGTTATAGTTCCTTCTAAGGAAGTAGGCTTTCACTTACCTGGAAGCCTTAGGGTCTTAGTTCACTCACAGTGGTTAGGTCGTGTACTGATCCCTCATCTCATCTCAATGACCCTGGGATACTTGGATTGCCTAAAGCTAATCCAGAACCATCCCTGAAGCTTAGAGTGGGTCAATCTCACCAACTATATTGCAAAAACTAGGGTAATTTTTTTGAGAAGCAAAGTACTGTCTATCAGGAAAAAAAAATCGATGCCAGTGAGGTAACAAATTGCCTCTGTAAATCTCTCATATAAAACAAAATAAAAATGTTAATGAGGTAGTTTCTTCTCTCAACCAATAAGTGTCTTCCCAGAGTAAAGAGAGGAGTTATTTCTGGAAGTGCAAATTCTAAATCATCATATCTAGCATCCCTGACTTTGCTGTAGACTGAATATGTTAACTATGTGGTCCTCAGAAATGTTACTTATCTGCTTAATTGGCCTGAAAGGAAGCACTTGTTTCAAATTAGGAGCAACAGCATTTCTGAAAAGGACATAATAGCATTAACAATGGCAACTTGTTTAAGTAGTAGTGCTTTTAAAGCCGATTTTTAAATGAGACTGACTGAACCCAGGACTATTTTCACTCATTTTGGTTTTCCACATCTCACAAGCATCCAGATCTTCATTACCTCAAACCACAACAACTGTCGTCATCATCTAGGAGGAAATTAGTTCTGCAGTAACTTGGTGGCTGTTGTTAGAAGCAGCAAATTTGTAATAATATTCCAATCATAACTGTGATTCTAATGCATAACTATTGGGGTTTTGTGCTTCCTTAAGGTTTAAACAAGATCTCAAACTAGGTTCTATAAGAGCTATTTCCATGCAAGTATTCACATGTCGGAAAAAAAGTAATTCACACACAGGGGCTTAGAGGGAGAGTCCAAGTGAGAGTTAGTTGACATGAAGGACAGAAAGTATAATGTTCTACTATTTGATTGATTCAAATTATTTGATAATATCTCTCCCTGAATAGTTAATAGTCTCCATCCAGTTGACTCAACACGTGTAACTGTAAATAGTTTTGTTTCCTCTTTCTGGTTTCCATCATTCCCCTGGTTTTTTGCCAATAAGCCTATTTTTTCTTACCATTGTGCTTGAGTTTATGCTCAATTCTTACCTCAATTTACTTATCTTCACCACTATTTCCAGGTGCTTCAAACACTTTGGCGGAATAAGTAAATATTCCTAAATAACAGAGAAACTTCTCTGTATCATTCTGTCAGTAATGCTCTCTATCACAGATGCGGAATCACTTTCCATCCACAAAAAGGACCTGGGAGTTAATGAGTACCCCTTACTCCTGGCAAAGAGATCATCTCAAGAGTGTGTAGACACACACAAAAGCACTGGAGGGAAATTTTTCTTCTGGTTCATGAGCTGTAACGGCATAGGCTTCTGGTGGTCTCTTTCCCACAACATAGGAAGATACTGCCAGAGATTCAAAGTCAGTAAAGCCAATACCCACAGAGGGAAGCAGAGCTGAGTGACAGAAAAACAAACAAGACCACAGTTTTTGGACTCCTAGATTCAGCAGACACTAAAGGCAACTCTTCTTCTGAATCCTTTACTAAATCCATGAGCCAATCACTCCTTTTTTTTTTTTTTACCTAATCCACTAAAAGATAGATTTCAAGTGCCACAAAAATACTTATGACCCATACCACACCTCTATGCAATGTATCTTTTCCTTTTTCTAATGTTTCATATTAAGTTGCACTTAATTGATACTTAATAGTGATTAGTTGAATTTAAGTTAATAGCAATTCTAAATCAGAACCAATTACAAACAGAATGTGGAAGGAGCTACCCCAGGAGGGTGAGGATGGCAGCAGTGGGAGTGATGGTAACAGGATGTAAGTAACATGAAAGTTTTGGAGAATGAGTATTCACTAGTAATGTAGGAAGATCCCGCTTCAAAACACACAGCACTCCTTATAAGACTTTATCCATAGGGGCGCCTGGGTGGCGCAGTCGGTTAAGCAACCGACTTCAGCCAGGTCACGATCTCGCGGTCCAGGAGTTCGGGCCCCGCGTCAGGCTCTGGGCTGATGGCTCGGAGCCTGGAGCCTGTTTCCGATTCTGTGTCTCCCTCTCTCTCTGCCCCTCCCCTGTTCATGCTCTGTCTCTCTCTGTCCCAAAAATAAATAAACGTTGAAAAAAAAATTAAAAAAAAAAAAATTTATCCATAATATTCTTCAGTTGCTAATGCAATTAGAACAATTATTGGGTTCGTAGGTGCAAACAGATTTTTCTGGTGGAGGTACTGACTTTTAATACATTTATAGAGAGGCACAGGCAGTGTATATACAGGGAGTGAATTGCTCATGACGTGGCTAAAGACTGACAATCATTCTTTAATCATTAGTCATTCCATCCCTCAGCTCTGCCACCACAGAATGGCAAGACCATTACTTCCTGATTCTTCCCAAATTAAGAGATTTATACCAGCAGTACTGAATATATACACGTCTCACCAGAGCTACCTAGGTCAAATCTACACCAAGTTTTATACCCCAGTGGGCTGCAGAAATTATTTTAGAGGTTTGGGCCATATCAAAATGTCATCTTGAGAGCAGCAGATAATAGTACAGAGGGCAGAAGCATGCATTAGTTGAAAGTACTATCTTTATGTTAGGAGCTTAGATTTAAGATTCCTCTGCACCCCCTGGTAACAGATTAACCACAAGCAAGATAACACAGCCTGCCCGAGTTTGATTCCTAACCTGCAGAATGAGAATGATAGTACTATTTCACCCAAATGGTTATTTTAACAATTACATGAGAAAATGCTAAACAGGCCTTTTGCCAGGATACAAAGTTCTCCCTAGTTGCCTGAAAATAAAAATGTGTATATGTATGCACGTATTTTTGAATTAGAACCTAGAATTAGAGCTCTAAGGATAGTGACAGCCATAAGCTCTCACTTTACTAATGATCAAACAGAAGCTCAGAGTGAAAAGGACCATGGCCCCAGATAACACAACCTGGTGATAACAGAAGCAAAGGCAAGTCCACGTTTTCTAATTTCCAATACTGTGAACTCTCTATGTAATCGGAAGCCTTTCCTCCAGAGCCTGTGGACATAAACCAATCATCCTTCTAAATACCAATGGTAGTTTGGAGCCTATCTGGAAAACCACATACTCACGTATACGTAGACACTTGCATTTTGATATCCATCTAAGCTAGTCTACTTACAACTCATCATTTTGTTTTGCCAATGATAGACTTCCTGTTTTTCAGATTTGACTTAAATATAATCATTACTCATCTGTTTTACATTCTGCCTATAGAATCCTTCCTTCTCCCTCCCTCCCTATCAACCTGCATGTGTATTTGTGTGTGCATTATTTTAGTTGAATTCATGCTTCCACTTATGCATGTGTATTTGTGTGTGTATTTGTATGTGTATTTGTGTGTGCATGTGTATTTGTGTACACCTGGATGTGTATTTGTGTGTGCATTATTTTAGTTGAATTCATGCTTCCACTTATGCATGTGTATTTGTGTGTGTATTTGTATGTGTATTTGTGTGTGCATGTGTATTTGTGTACACCTGGATGTGTATTTGTGTGTGCATTATTTTAGTTGAATTCATGCTTCCACTTATGCATACACGAAACACAGGATCATCACAACTACCTCAAGGATTGATCAGGTCTTCAGTGTCCTTGCCATATAAGCTTGATTCCTGTGGGATTGTGAACCCTTTCCAAAATATTTTCCAATACACTGCTCCCCACCAAGCCAACCCCTTACAAAGTGTGATTCCTGAGTTTGTGACCACTTAAAGAGGCCATGTCGAGACTAGAAAGGCCATAAACACCTGCTTTTAGGCTCCATAGTCCAACCTGGCAGGAAGGAGGGCAACAGCTTCAGTAAAGACTCAGTTCTCCCATAAATGTGATATTCACTTAATGAAATTTGTTGCTGGTGGTAAACATTTTTTTCCCCCCTCTTGGACCAAATACCTTATTGTAGCCTGAAAAAAGCCTTTTCTTTCCTAATGTTCCATAAGGATGAGGTAACTCACTTTTTTTTCTTTCGAAGGCAATTGACTTTGATTCACTTTTGATTTTTTATATCATATTTAAAAAGCCCAAGCCCCTGAATCAGTAATACAGGGCTGCATTTTCTGTCCTGAACAATTATTTACAGATTGTGGGAACTCTTGGAATTTCACATGCCACTTAGGCAGTACAGGAGGTGAGCCGCTTGCTTTTTAACTCCATCAAGTGGGGATGAAAGAAGTAATTAAGGACATGAAAAAAAAAAAGGCACATAAGGTACCAGGATTCTAACATCACTGCTTTAGGAGCTGGATGGAACTTCTAGGTTGAGAGCATATGGATAGAAAGCATAGTATTACTAAGTCAGGTGCACTAATGGAGAGGATATCAAACCACACAGCACTGAGCCATGTTAAAACATATTAACATAAATAAATGGATCTATAATTGTGGAAGTGTTGGCTATCATAAAATATCTATGATACAGATTATTGGATATGGGTATTCTTCATTACATCATGTGGGCAGTCACTCACTACATTTATGCACAATGCTCTGTTTTTCTTTTTTAAATTTTTATGCTTTTTCTTATTTTTGAGCTAGCACAAGGAGGGAAGGAGAAGAGAGACAGGGAGTCAGAGGATCTGAAGTGGGCTCTGCACTGACAAGAGAGAGCCCAATTTGGGGCTTGAAATCACCAAAAATGAGATTACAGCCTGAGCCAAAGCCCAACACTTAACCAACTGAGCCACCCAGGCACCCCATTTTGGAGGTTCATTTTTCAGTGAACAAAATATTTCATGGTCTAAAATCGCTGTGGCAAGTGACTATTGGAGAACATTTTATAAATACATGAATAAATATTTCAAGAAACAGACTTAATCTGTTGAGAACTGACAGTTCCCAGAGGAGAGGTGGATGGGGAGGATGAATGAAATGGGTGATGGGAATTAACAAGGGCACTTGTTGTAATGAGCACTGGGTGATGTATGGAAGTGCTGAATCACTATATTGCACACATGAAACGAAAATAACATTGTATGTTAACTATACTGGAATTGAAATAAAATAAAAGTACAAGAAAAAACATAAAATACCTATGCGTACATCAGAATGTCGGAAGACTCCTGATAGCAGATCTGTCCTAAATGTAGATAAAGCCTGGCAGAATTACAGCACAGAGATTGAAAATAAACCTCATCTCACAAGTCAACTGTGAGATGTTTGGTTTAGGTTTCCTGGAATGATATATTAAGAGGGATTCTGAGGTTCTTCTATGCTTGATATAATCTATTAATAATTTTTGTTACAGATGCAGAAAAGGGAAAAAGGCACAGTGGTCCATGAGTCACATGATCGACTTTATTTCATGATACTGCTCTCTCCTTAAAACCTTCTCTTTTAACTAGTACTCACTAATCACTCTATAAACCATTGTTTAATGAACATGTAAATGAGCCTAAAACTCTACCGTGCTATTGTCTCTATTCTCCTTTGAGTCCTTACTTATTCCAGGGAACACAAGACACAGATTGGATGTTCTAACACACAGCGAACCTCAGATTCTATAAATGCCTCACTAACTACATCACTGCATTCAAGTCTTGTCAAATCCTATGTTCTCACTGAGCCCTACCTAACTGTTCTATTTCAACTGCACTCCTCCAATCCATTTTTTTTAATCGAATTTGTTCATACTATAGAAATAACTTCTTTATTAGGCCTATTGATCATGACCAGTCTCCCAAGCTGGACTGTAAACTCTACTAGAGTAGGAATCCTTGTTTTATCATAAAGGCTTAGAAGACACTCAATTATTTATTGAGTAACATTTTATAGGTAACATTTTCCACCCAATTCCTTTGCAAGCATCATGAAATTGAAGGCTGTATTCTATTTCTTTTGCATTTTCTGGAGACTTGTAGCCAAGTACTAGGAATAGGCACCTAACTGAACATTACTAATTTGACCTGACTTAACTTTAATGAGCCATTTATCATGTTATGCACTGCTACCACAATAATAGGAAATATTTTTCAGCACTTAATGTGTACTAGGCACTATGCCAAATGATTTACATATACTATCTCATCTAATCATCACAAAAGCTGAAACAGTTACATTCATTATCCTCATCCCACAATGAGGACAGTGAGGGTGAGGGGACCTCACCATTTCTCTCAGGTCAGCACAACGAGTAAGTGACAGAGTGTGAAGTGCAGTGAGGCCACTGTCTTCAGAGCCCAGGCATTTACCCACTATAAAAATAAAGTATGCAACATAGCTTGGGAACATAGTTTAAGACTACCAAAAGGGAAGTAAGTTTCTGATTCTGGTTCTACCTGATGCTAAATGATTCACTTTCTTTTTTTCCTGCCTAATTTTTCCTACTTGATACTAAGAGATTTTTTCTATATAAGCTAAGAGAACTAACAAAAAAATCTTCTTTTGCAAAGTGCTTTGGATGGCTAAAATGAAAGCCTCTTCTAGATTTCTGAGGAATGCAAAGGAAAATATTAGTTTGGCTCATGAGCAACCTGTTGCTACAGGAAGACTGGATTACAGTTAGCAGAAAAACAGCACTTCAGAAGTCAGGAGCTGAAACTCTATGAGAAACGCTCAGAACCCAAAGTGAAGAGAGCAGTTGCAGGAGACTGGGGCAGCCCATGCTGAGAGAAAACAACCATGGTTCCACGTTAGGGGAAGTGGGATTAAATCCCACTCAGCTGGACAGGCTGCAAACTCACAAAGGCTAATATTATTTCTGAAGCCAGTTCTCTGGTGGTATTAGATCACAGTAGCAAAGATCTCCTTAAGCAGCTTCTACAGATATTAAAGAATAAACATGTCAACTAACAAAAATTAAGTCCCAAAGAAGGGAAGTAGTTAGGACATTCATGAATTCAAGTTCTGTTTATCTATCATCCAGAATCATTTGAGCAAACCAAATCTTTCATTTGGCTAAGGCATGAATCATTGCCAACAACAGAGACTTACTCAGATGCTCCTTCGTACGGTGAATAAGAGTTCATGCAAAGACCACCATACAGAATCACTGTCCAATAAAACATTACTGAAAGTGGAAAGCGGACAGGAAGCAAAGGAAGCTAGGACTTCCCACCTAGCTATTAGGATGGATATTATTATTATATTATTATTATTATAGAGGAACTGGACCCCTTGTACATTTTTGGTACAAATGCAAAATGGTGCTGCCACTATAGCAAACAGTATGGAGGTTCCTTAAAAAACTAAAATTGACCTACCATTTTACCCTGTAATACATCTTTTGGGTACAGATCTCAAAGAGGTATCTGTATGCCCATGTTTGTTGCAATATTATTTACAATAGCCAAGATATGTCCATTAATAGAACAATGGATAAAGAAAATATGGTGCATGCATTGAATAGAATATTATCCAGCTTTAAAAGAGAAGGAAATCCTATCATTTGTGACAGCATGGATGGACCTGGTGGACATTATACCAGTGACAGAAGGACAAATATGGCATGATACCACTTCTATGACGTTTAATACAATCAAACATAGAAGTAGAGAGTACAGTAGTGGTTGCAGGGGCTTGGAGGTAGGGGAATGGGGAATTACTCAACAGGTAAAAAGTGGAAGTTATGCTAGATAACCAAGTTTTACAGATCTGGCATCTATCACAGTGCCCACAGTTAACCACATGGTGTTGTGCACTTGAAAATTTGTTAAGAGGGTAAATCTAATGTCGGGTGGCCTTATAAAACAACAATAAACAACACAAATATGAAAAGAAAAAAAACTACCACCACCAGCAAAGAAACACAAATTGAAATGATGGAAAATGTTGGCTTTGTCTATTACCTTGACCATGGAGATATTATCACAGTTGTTTGCATTTATCTAAACTTCACAAACTGGACATATTAGATATGTGTAGTTCTTTGTACATTGGTCACATCTCAATAAAGCTATTAAAAACTACAACTGTGGTACATGGATATCAAAGAATATATAAATATGGAAATTGTAATTTAGGAACATACTGCTGTTTGGTTTTTTTTATCCACGAAATTAGGGAGTTCTTCCCCTAGGATGTGAGGTGTAAGTGGTGAATTTCACTCATTAGTTAACAAATATTGTTTCTGTACCTATTATACGCCTGAAACTATCCTAAAAACTAGGGGATGATACTAAATAAGACAGATGAGGTTCCCGCAAAAAAAAAAACAAACAAAAAACAAAAACAAAAACAACCTTACAATTTAGGTGGGGAGAAAAGTAGTAAACAAGTGAGAAAGTAATAGATACTGGAATTTCAGATAGTGATATGTACTCTTAAACCATGAGATCTTGACTAGTGGTGGGATGATCATGTAAATTTGAACTGAGATGAGAATGATGTATAGGAGCCAAGTGAATGAAGATCTTAGTTAAGAATATTTCTGCAAGGAAGAACTATGGCAACCCTGGTGCCAGAATGGGTTCTGGTGTTCATGGAACACTCCTCTTGCTCTTTATATTCCAGCTGTATTGACCTGTATTCCTTCAAATGTAACAGCTGCTTCTTCCTCAAGAACTTCCTCCTGGTTCCCTTTTCCTGGTTTTTGTCCTACCCAGCCTCTTACTAGATCCCTCTAGGGATAATTCCATGACCACATTCATTACATGTGTCAAAATGTCACTTCCTTAAAGAGACTTTCTATGGCCAAGAGTATCTGAAATACTACCAACACTTCAAAGAATTGTCCAAACCCTGCGTTGCTCAATATGAAAGCCGCCAGCCAAACATATATTTAACTTTCAATTAAAATTAAATAAAAATAAAAATCTAATTATTCAGTAACACTAGCCACTTGCAAATGTGATTACTTTGTTGGATTGCACAGAGAATATTTTAATCATTGCAGAACTTTCTACTGGACAATGGTATTCTACCTTACTCTATCCCTTGTAGAGCACTTATCATCTTGTATTTGTTTACTCATTAATTTTTTTCTCCACTTTAAAATCCATTAAGGCAGGGAATTTTTGTACTAGCTTTTTTATTTATGTATTTCAAGTGCTCAAAAGAGGGCTTGATGTTAATTAGGCACTAATTTGTGGAAAGCATAAAAGAAAGGCTGTGTGAGTAGAAGACAATGAACTAGTAAGATGACTATGCTAGTCTGATGTCTCATCTATCAAAATTTTTAATTTTGAATCTTTTTAAATAAAAATATTTTAACAATTAAAAAATAAAATGAACCCATTTTGTTGGTCAATAAGTGAATACTTTATCATGTAATTTATTATTATTATTATTATTATTATTATTATTATTATTATTTCAGAGAGAAAGAGTCCAAACAGAAGAGAGGGGCAGAGAGAGATACAGAGACAGAGACAGAGAGAAAATCTCAAGCAGGCTCTACACTCAGTGTGGAGTCGGATGTGGGACTCAATCCCACAACCCTGGGTTAATGACCTAAGCTGAAATCAAGAGTCGGACACTCAACTGGCTGAGCCACCCAGGCACCCCTATAATTTAATTTTTAAAAGTGTTTTGTCATCTCATTTCGCTTTCACAAGTGTCCTAGTATATTCTACATAACTGTAGTTAAAGGAGATTATTTTATGAGACCAGCCATAGAACTAAGCCAGGAACATGTAGACCCTTACAGGAAAATGCATTTTATTCTATAAAATGAAATAGTATATATCTTATTCTAATTGCAATGGGAAGCCATTAGAGAGTTTAATATGGGATATGATTTATCTAATTTTAAAGCTAAATTATAGAAATCCCAGGCAAAAAGAAGAAACTGTTGGGAAGAATAATTTCCCCAAAAGATTAGCCACAGTATGCACAATCCCAGGTAAGAGTGAGGGTGGATGGATCTCAGTACTAAAGAACAAAGTGGCAAAACATAAAGCTTAATAGGTAGGCACGGACCAAGTTGGGGTGCCATCAAGGACACCTGTAACATTTGGGATGTTAGCATAGTAAGAAGCCAGAAAAGGAGCTTAAGCTGAAAAGTAACATCATTAGTTTTGCCTTCCAAATGGATTGCTTTGGAGACGGTGAAGAGAAAGGAATGTAGGAGAGCAGTGATGGAGGATAGTGAAAGCTGTTAGTTGGTTTTTGGATGCCCTGGTAACAGAAGATGAGGTTGTAGCCTAATGGTAGGACAGTGAGGAGAATTATGGGTGGCTTGGTAAGATATTTGGGAGACATCATCTATAAGATTAAGCAATTAGCTATGGGACAAGAAGATTTGATATTTGACTTGAAAGGCTGAATGACTGTTGGTTCTATTAATTTATTCAAATGAGAAGAATACACTTGATGAGAAAGATGAAGAGTTCTATTTTAGTCAAGTTGCAATACAGGCACCTGCAATGTATCTAGGGTGAAATATACAGTTAATTGTTAGATAGGAAGACTAAATGTCACCACAGATACATATTTGAGACTACAGGCATAGAGATGTTAAAAGAAACAGTGGGTATGCCTGGGGTCATTTTCTTGCTAAGCAATGCCATCTTCTCAAAACAACATTTTTAGAGGTAAATATGAGATCTTAGATATTTAGTCCAAGTCTCTTATTTCTGGAATAAACTATTGTCCAGAGATAGGAAGTGATCTGTTAAGGACCATGTAGCAGAGCTTAAGTGTTAGAGATAAAGAAAAAAAAATAATTAAAATGACAGCTTACTTTATTTGTATGTAATTTTTTTTGATTTATAAGATCATATTACACCTATGGATTGGTACAGGAATACTATGTGATTATGATTAATTACAATCGCTAAAAGTTCAAGTTATTCTTATGTTATTAATTAGTTTAATGAAGCATTAATTTAGATTGAAAATATGATACTACTATGGTTTTAATTCTAAAAATCAATATCTCATTAACAAGTTATTGTTGTATCTATAGACATCACTAGATTAATCTCTTAGTGTAAAAGAAGCAACATTCTACATAGCAGAAACAAGACTTAAATTCATGACTTAAATACATTTAAGTCTTAATTCAAGACTTAAATACATTTTAATGTATTTGAAAGGAATATATTTTAATCATTTAATAAATTTATAATTACTCTAGTTCTATCTCTCTCTCTTTGGCTCTAAAAATTATGGGACATGGTCCCTTTCTTAGTCTTGATGATAATGGAAATAAGTGTACCATTTAATAATTATAATGTAGCAGAATACAAAAAAAATTCTATGGTGCACTTTTTTCTATCTCTGTTCATGGCACATAAAGGAATTAAAAATACTTGGTGTAAGCCCAGAATTCTTATAAATAATATACCATCTCATTCCCTTCTCAGTTATGGAAAAAATCAGAGTTACTGACCATGCTTATGAACTTCAAAATAAAAGTAGTAAGCGAATTCAGTCATCGACAGATCTTGGTCATATCTCCAACCTGATCATCTACCATCTTTCCTGACTCACTCTATTCCAGTCACAATGATCTTCTTTATGTTTCTGCACTGTGGAAAACTCACTTCTGACACAGGGCCCCTACACCCACTGTTTTCTCTGTGTGGCATGCTCTTTCCTCAGATCTTTCCACAGCCAGACCATTTTCATAATTAAGTCAATGGGTCAAATATCACTTTCACAAAATCATTCCCTGACCATTGTATCTAATGTAAATCCTCCTGCCCATAGTCACCCGATCCAATTTTCATAATCTACTTATATTTGCAGTAGTTGTCACTTTCTATTTTAAAATTATCTTATTTATGTACTTTTTAAATACAGTTTCCCTGTCTCTCCCACTAATATGGCAGCTTCATGGGGGCAGGGAGGACACTGTCTATCTTGTTCAGAGCTGAATCTGTAGTGATTAGTGCAGTGTTTCATACATAGTAGGGCTCCACAAATATTTTTGAATGAATGCCTCTAGCATAACTACCTCACTTTCTAGTTTGGGATCCTATAGTCCACTAATCAATGATAGTATTGAGGCAAGAACCCTAAATTTTTTACTTGAAGTCAAGCACTCTATCTCACACACTATTTTAATATATTTCATGTTAAAGGGTCCTGCTGGAGGCATTTATATATATATATATATATATATATATATATATATATATATATATACACACACACACACACACATATATATATATTTTTTAACTTAGAAAGAATAATACGATGACAGACAACATTTTCTGAACACCATTTAGGTGCCATACATTGCACTGTTTTATATGCTTTAGCACATTTAATGTTTGCAGCAACTTTAGGCTAGTAAGTCTTACTCTTAGATTTAGAGAAACAGACTCAGACAGATATCTAAGTAATGTGCCCATGTTCACACAGCTGGGTTTTTTTTTTCATTCCAAACACCAATACCATAATTGTTTTGCTATGTTGTGTTGTATAAACTTTATAAGATATTTTATTAGGAACTAGGGGGAAAAGAAACCTTCCAAGAAAAGCAAACCTGAGGATAAATAAATATCACAGCAAATTAGACTGGTTAGATTTGTATTCTTTCCAAGTTACAATGTGATGACAATATCAGCAGGAGCATTCACTAAGTTATATCATATTGATCACTAGACCAGTAGGCTGCTAGAAGGGCCCATGGCCTGAGGCCCACTGACAGATTGTCCATCACTGTAACTTCTAAAGTGCCTAATGGAGTAATGTCACCATTTAGGCCCCAAGGATAAAAAGATTAATAAAACTTACAAGCTCATATTTCACATGTATTTTCCACCCCAAAATAAGATGAATCCAAACCCTGCATTCATCAAATTGATTTTTCTGTGTGTTAATGTTAGAATTTCCTTTCAAGGTCCTCAAAAGTTCCTAAATGTCACAATAAATAATAGACTTAAACAGATTACTTCATGTAGAAAAAAGAGATAAACATTCTCTTTAAGTTCTTTTCTCAACAACAAATCCATGGATTATTTTCAGGGTTGTACAAAGTTTAAGAAATATATATATTTTTTTCTCCCCAGGATCAAAGTGAAAAACATAGGAATCCATTGAGTCCTGTGTTATTTTTAAATAGTTAAACTGGAGAAACTAAATTATAAATAATTATACTGACATAGATTTCAAATTTTATTGTTTTTTAACAAAGTCTGAAAACAAATAGGAGTACATTAATGTCAAAATATTTTCTTAGTCCTTAAAGAAAATTCATTATTTTTCTTTTTCCATGTCTTCTCATTCTCCTTCTAAAATAATTCATTTATGATTTCCTGTTGATGATTCATTGACCTGGACTCACTTAAATGTGTTCTATCTTTACGAACAGGGTTCTCCATTCAGTGACATGTAGGGAGAATTGGCTTGTGATGTAGGGAGAACTGGCTTGTGATGGAGGGAGAAGTTATAGTCTTCCTCAGTGACCTTGGAATAGATGTTAAAGCTGGAAGTGCCGAATGTATAACAACACAGGTATTGAAATGAACTCAAGTATGGCTTTTTCCCTCATGTGGCCTCAACTTTAGACATTAGAGCTTCATTTCTTCTCATCCTATGCAAGCTCCTTGAATATGCAATCTATTCAAAAGCATTCAGTGAAATATATTTCAAATGCATGTATATGTGCATCATCATATTTCTTTTCTAGGTTACAAGACAATAGTGTCATTTCATTGCATTCCAAAAAGAGTTCATGATGGCCCCCCCTTGCTACAATTTAAGAGCCAGTGTCTACTTTCTAGGTGTACCTAGGGGAGTTATATCTTAGAGTAGTTAAGAGAACGTATTCTGGATTCAAACTCTTAGTTTCATTCTTACTCTTTAAAATTCTAATTATCTGACCTTGTACAAGTTATAAAATCTCTTTATCAGTTCTCCTGTGAATTACAAGTATCAATAATAGAAAATTCTGTATAAGGTTCCTTTTAAGGTTTAAGTTAGATCATATAGGCAAAATGCTTGGCACATACCTAACACTCAACACTTTTTTTATGTTTTAAAATAAAATGGTGATATCAGATCACATCATGTGTTCACCTTTCATTTATGTAATTAGAAAATAATAGATTTTCAGTAAGTATTTGTGAAATGCCTAAATAAATGAAAAGACATACTAAGGCTTTTGCTTAGATCAGTAAACATCTAACCTTGATCAAAATCAGAGATGAACTACCTAGCCCTGAATTGTTCTGGATAGTGAAGGAGTGTTCACTATCATTGAATATGTTCAGTCATTTCATCTTTTCTTTCCCTAGTACCAAATCTCTCATACAACCTTACCATGTAAACACACAGCCTACTAAAAATCATCTGTTTTATTTCTTTGCACTCACAAATATATTTTCCCCCAAATAACTAATCCAAATGTGCCATTTAGTTAATGTTTTTTAAAGTTTAATCTCATATCCCCAGCACATATTCTATTTGAAATATTTTTCCTCAATATTCTCATTCAGAATGTTCATTCAATGTGCCACAATGATGCATCGATACCTATGAAAGTGAGGATAAAAAAAGTGTGGGTGTGTGTATTGTTCTTGTAGACTAATTGAGCACTGTTGTTTCTATTTCAATTATTAGTAGTAACTGCTTAGAAGACATCTGTTAATGCTGGAGTTTTCAGCAGACTTGTTCTGTAACAGCTGGAGATCTGAAATAATGATCTCCGAATACTCAATTCACCTTTGAAGTACATTTTGTACTCAACCAATTTGAGGCATTTTTTGCACATCTTAATTATTCCAGACTTGAGACATGGTTTGAGTACATTAGAAAGACCCAGATTCAAGGTGGCCACAGCTCTAGTAACTGCTTCTCTTCTAATTAGCAGTGACATTTCTGAACAACCCTTACAATCCCCAGGCCTTGGTTTCCTCATTTGTAAAATTAAGTGTAGGAGTAGTTGGCTAGATGATCTTTAAATTGTTGGCCAAATAATCCTGTGATCCTAGCTCTGTAAGTTAATGACATGAAGTTAATGACTAGTGTATTTTAAAAAAATTAATAAAATAAGTCCCATTGAGTTCCTGTTCAATCAGTCTGAAAACATCAACATTTTTTTAAAAAATCATGGATGAACTTGGATGAAATAGCTTAACAATGGCAAATACCACTCTTAGGTACTTCTTCAAAGACTCATGCTATCCAAGTGAGGATAGGATGCCAATGGTATGTACACAGCCATGTTATTATGTCTAGCTTGATGTACTTTATAATCCTCCATCAAAAATTTAATAAGCACTTACTGTATAGCGGCCATAGAAAACAGAAATAAGTCTTACATAGTCCCAGCCCTTAAAAATTCACAACACTGGGGATTTAGGGTAAGACTCAAGTTCAAAACAGCCAGATGGTCAACGAGGAAGCCCCAGATCCTCTTTTTCCCTACAAAAGTATCAATTCAACAACAATATAGGGAGTTCTCTTTGTGAGCATTTCAGAAAACATTGAAGAAGTTCCTGCACCCCAGATGAATGTGAAACCAGCCACACTGAAACCAGTAGGAAAATTTGTGGTACAAAGCATGGACCATCTCCCTGAGATGGTAAAGACTGAAGCAAATGTGCAATGTTCTGGCTTCTCAGGAGGCTGCCTGAAGGACTGACGTGTATGTTATCTGAATCTAAGTGCTGACAGGAGAGGGTACCAGATCAGGGATTAGAGAAAACAAAGGTGAAGGTTTGGAATACATCCCCACTCATCACAGTCCCTACCCCTGGGTCAGTATGAAATGAGCTTCAGAAAACCTCCCAACTCCCAGATTCTCCCTGGGGAGGCAAAGAATTGGAACAGACATCCAAAATTCCAGCTTTTCAGACAAGTGCTCAAAGAACTTGTTTCTGTCTCATTTGTTTTGGATGCTGCCTGGGACAGACATATTCTCACTGCCTGGAGGCTAATGAGAACAAGAGAGCAGGGTAGCTTACTGATGCTCCAGAATCCCTCTGGTTCCAGAAACAGAGAATGATACAGTTCAGGAGGCTCTCTCTGGGGGCAAAGAAAGAGTAGATTACACATCCAAAGTTCTGGGTTTTCCCAGGGGGAGGGGCAGTGGACAGACTGGTTTTTGTGTCACCTGTCACAGCACTGATGCGGTCCAGCAGAATCAAGAATCACGGGACCACTGAGAACAAAGGACCTATGTAGCAGCTCCAAAGAAAAGGCAGTACCACAGACAGATACCACAGAGAAGAGGATATTATGAACACCAAAAAGAAACCAACTCATCTCTCTAACTGGGAATTTACACATACAATTCCAGCTAAGTCGCATCAAAAGAAAATACTTGAAAGACCCTCAGAATCGCTAGCTATGATAAATGGTAAAAATCTTTCCCTGTACAAAGCCAGTTCCCTAAAGACTTGAAGAGGTGGCTGTTTTTCAAAGCATAGATATTAACAAAATGTTACAAAGCACATGAAGAAATAGGGAAACAAAGCCCAATCGAAGGAATAAAATCAATCTCCGGAATCCAACCCTATAGAAATGGAAGTGTATGAATTATCTCACAAATAATTCAAAATAACCATCATAAAGAAGTGCAATGAGCTCGAAAAATGGTCCATGAACAAAATGAGAGTATCGATAAGCAGAAAAAAAGTTTTGATAAAGAAACAATGGAGCTTAGGAATACAATAATTGAGTTGAAACCTTCACTACAGGCATTTGCCAAACTTGATGAATCACAACAAAGAATCAACAAACTCAAAGACATGTCATTTAAATTTTCCATCAGAAGAACAAAAAGAAAAAAAAAGGATGAAAAAGAGGAAGAAAGCCTAAGGGATTTCTGGGATACCACCCAAAGGACCAAGGTACACATTATGAAAATCGCAGGAGAAAAGAGATAGCAAGGGGAGAAACACTTATTTGGAGAAGTAATAGCTTAAAAATTTTCCACATCTGGGGAAGTAAAAAGACATTTATGTTCAAGAAACTCAGTAAACTCCAACTACAACCTACCTAAAGTAGCCTACTCATAGACACATTAAAATCAAATTGTCAAAAATCAAAGACAAGGAGAAAATTTTGCAAGCAGCAAGAAAAACGGACTTATCATACAGGAATCCCCGTAAGGTTAGCAACAAATTTTTCAGGACAAAAGGGAGTGGGATGATATATTAAAAATTCTGAGGGAGTGGGATGATATGCTAAAAATTCTGATATAAAAGAACTGCCAACCAAGAATACTATATATGGCAAACTGTCTTTCAAGAGCAAAGAAGAATTAAAGGCATTACCAGATAAACTAAAGGGAGCTCATCAGCACTAGATCCATTTTATAAGAGATGATAAAAATGGGTCTTTTAAGTTGAAACAGAAGGATTCTAGGGAGCAACACTGAAAGCATATGAAAGTATAAAGCTTGCAGGTAAAGGTAAATATAGAAACAAAAAATACTGTATTACAGCAATGGAGGTGAGAAAATCACTTTGAATTCTAGCCTAGAAGTTACAGGCCAAATATAAAGAAACAATTTTAATTACAAAAATATGTTAATGGTACACAACATAAAAGACATAATTTGTGACATCAATAACACACATTGGCGAAGAGAATGAAAAGAGTAGATTTTTGTATGCTACTCAAGTTGTGTTGAGCTTAAAATAGATTGCCTTAACTCTAAGGAGAACATATAAAAAAAATGACTGTAGAATATACAAAACAGTAGGAAGCAATAAAACCATGTCACTAAAAAGAAATCAATAAAACACAAAGGAAGAGAGAGGAAAAAAAGAACAAAAAAGTTGTAAGAAAAACAATTAACAAAATAGCAATAGTAAGTCCTTCTATCAGTAACTACTTTACATATAAACGGTTTCAACTCCACAATAAGAAGACATAGAGTGGCTGAATGGGTTTAAAAAAAATACAACTCTATGCTGTTTACAAGAGTCTCACTTTAGACATAGGATAGATAGCACTTAGGCTGAAAGTAAATGAATACAAAAACATATTCCATGAAAATGGTAAGCAATGGCAGGAGTGGCCATGCTTACACCAGACAAAATAGACTTGAGCTTGAAGGATACATTATAATGGTAAGAGAGTCATTCACAAGGAAGATATAACAATTGCACATATTCACGTGTCCTCAGAACACATGGATACATTAGGCAAAGAGAACTAAAGTGACCAAATAGACAATAATACAATAATAGTAGGAGACTTCAATATTCCAACTTAAAATAATGGACAGATCATTCAGGCAGAAAAGCAATAAATAGAGGACTTGAACAAAACTATAGACCATATGGATCTAACAGACATATAAAGAACATTCCTCCAGATAGCAGAATACATATTGTTCTCAAGAGCACACGGAACATTCTACAGAAAAAGCCACATGTTAATCACAAAACTAATCATAACAAAACTAAGACTAAAATCTTGACAGGTATCTGACAAACCAAAATAAAACTGAAATCAGTATCAAAAGGAAAACTAAAAATTCACAAACATGGAAATTAGACAAAACAGTTTTTAATAACCAAGTGGTTTATCAGAAAGCAACCAAACTTTACAGCCCAAGGAACTAGAAAAAGAAGGACAAAGTAAGTCCATAGTTAGTAGAAAAAAGGAAATAATAAAGATTAGAACAGAAATAAATGAAATAGACGCCAAAGAAAAAGAAAATATCAACAAAACTAACTTAAATTTTTAAAAATATATGCGGCGCCTGGGTGGCTCAGTCGGTTAAGCGTCCGACTTCGGCTCAGGTCATGATCTCACGGTCCGTGAGTTCGAGCCCCGCGTCGGGCTCTGTGCTGACAGCTCAGAGCCTGGAGCCTGTTTCAGTCTGTGTCTCCCTCTCTCTCTGACCTCCCCCACCCCCCGTTCATGCTCTGTCTCTACCTGTCTCAAAAATAAATAAAATGTTTAAAAAAAATACATATATATATATATATATATATATATATAATTGAAAACATTTGTCTAAGAAAAAAGAGCAAAAGTGCTTTTGCTCTACAAATGATTCTACAGAAATAAAAAGGGTTATAATCAACTACTATGAACAATTATAAGCCAAAAACTTGAATTACTTAAAAGAAACAGGCAAACCCCTGAAAATATACAATCTACCAAGACTGAATCATAAGAAAATAAAAACATGAACAGGCCAATAATAAATAAGAAAATTCAATCAGTAATTAAAATTTTCCCAACAAAGCAAAGCCTGGGACCAGATGGCTTTATTAGTGAATTCTACCCAACATTTATTAGAGAATTAATGCATTTTCTTGTCAGACTCCTCCATTAAATTGTGGAGAAGTCACCACTTCTAAACTTGTTTTTAGGAGACTAAAACCATAAACACGACAGGAAAAGAAAATAATAGGCCACTATCTCTGATAAACATAGATGCCAGAAATCTTCCAGAAAATACTAGAAAACTGAATTTAACAGCACATTAAAAGGATAATACACCATCATCAAGGGACTTTATCCCTGGAATCTGAGAATGTTTCAACATACATAAACAATAAATTAGATGATCATGTGAATATAACACAGGACCAAAATCATATGAAGCAGAAAATTCCTTTAACAAAATTCAAAATTATTTCATGATAAAAATGCTCAACACACTATCTAAGAAGAATGTCTCTCAACAAAGTAACAGCCATGTATTATAAATCCACAGCTAACATTAGCTTCCACAGTGAAAAAGGAAAACCTTTTCTTCTAAGCCTGACACACATCAAAATGCCCATTCCCACCACTTCTAGAACTCCTAATTAGGCAAAAAACAAAAAAACAAACAAAAACAAACAAAAACCATCCATATTGGAAAGGAAGAAGTAAATTATCTTTGTTCAATGAAAGACATGATCCTTTATGTAGGGAGCCCTAAAAATTCTATAAAGTATCACAATTAATAAGTTTAGCAACACTACAGAATACAAAATGAACATACAAAAAAATCAGTTTCTGTATACTATATAGTAACGATGACAAAAAGTGCAAAATGGAAAATATAAAAACAGCCCATTAACAAGAGCATCAGAAAAAAATAAAATACTTAGTGATAAATTTAACCAAGAGGTAAGAGCCTTGTACAAGAAAAACTACAAAATGGTGATGAAAGGAATTAAAAGTCATACAAATCAATTGAAAGATATTCCACATTCATGAGTTGAAAGACTTAATATTGCTAAAATGTCCATACCACACCAAGGTAACTAGAGATTCAATACACTCCTTATCAAAATCCCAAGGGCAATTTTGCACAAATAAAAAAAAATTCTAACATTTCTATAAAACCACAAAGGGCCTTTAATAACCAAAACAACCTTGAGAAAGAACAAAGATGGAGGCATTATACTGCCTGAATTCAAAATATATTACTAAACTACAGGAATCAAAAGTATGGTGTTTAAATAAAGACACAGATGAAAGGAACAGAGCACAGAGCCCATAGTTCATTGAATATGGTAAGATGATACAGTACAGCTTCTTTAAATGCTGATGTAAATATTTACTGACCTGGAAAGATATCCAAAGTATTTAACTGGAAAACATAATATAAAAATACATTTTCAAAGAAATCTATTTATAAGCTCATCTTTGTTTTAAAATTTCTATATAGAGGAACATGTTTATGTAAGAAATCTGGAATTGTTGGGCACATGGGTGACTCAGTCAGTTAAGTGTCTGATTTCAGCTCAGGTCATGATCTCACAGTTCATGAGTTTGAGCCCTATGTTGGACTCTGATGACAGCTCAGAGCTTGGAGCCTGCTTTGGATTCTGTGTCTTCTTCTGTGTCTACCTCTCTCTCTCAAAAATAAACGTTGAAAAATTAAAAAAAAGAAATCTAGAATTGTATACACAAAATATTAATACTAATTTTCTCTATTAGGTATAAAATGAATCCTTTTTTCTCCTTATGTTTTTATGCATTTCTTTATTTTGCAAAGAACATTTAAAACTGGGCTTGCATGTGTGGAGAGACACAGTAATGCTGTGTAAATTAACAGCCTGGGTCCCAGGTAAATTTGGTGATCTCAACATTAAAACCTATGAAATGGAGGAGATATATTATGAAAATCTGCCTGAGGGCAACTGGGTGGCTCAGTTGGTTAAGTGTCTGACTCCTGACTTCTACTCAGGTCACCATCTCACAGTCGGGGGATCAAGCCCCAGGTTGGGCTCTGTGAGACAGCACACAGCCTGCTTGGGATTCTCTCTCTCTCCCTCCCTCTGCCCCTGCCCTGCTTGCACTCTCTCCCAAAATAAATAAATAACCATTAAAAAGAAAAAAGCAGGGGCGCCTGGGTGGCTCAGTTGGTTAAGCGTCCAAATTCGGCTCAGGTCACGATCTCACAGTTTGTGAATTCGAGCCCTGCATTGGGTTTTATGCTGACAGCTCAGAAGCTGGAGCCTGCTTCTGATTCTGTGTCTCCCTCTCTCTCTGCCCCTCCCCTGTTCATTGTCTGTCTCTCTCTGTCTCTCAAAGATGAATAAACGTTAAAAGAAAAATAAAAAAAGAAAGATTCTCTCTCTCTCCCCGTCTCCCTCACTCATGTGCATGCTCTCTGTCTCTAAGGATGAAAAGAAAAAAAAAATCAGGAAACTATGTCTTTCATCCTCATTTCAGCTTTGTCTCCCATTCCCCTTTGCCTCCACAGATGCCCTCCGGGAGCCCTGAATCCCTCAGTCCTCAAAATATCTGTAGCATGTAATGTTCATATGTTTCATAAGTACTCACTATCTATTAGCATCTGGTACCTTGAGTCCTTAGCTCTTTCTCACATGCCTAGCTTTTGACTCTCGAACTAGTTTTTAAGTTCTGTGAGGACAGGCATTCATGTCTTTCATGGGGTCTACTCAACTGCTTAGGGATTTTAAACATTGCTGATTTTGCTCACATTACACTTATTCTCTTTCTAGTTATTCTCTGTTCTTTAATCAGTTGCTGACTTGTATGCCTCCATGGCTATGTTCATGGTGTTCCCTCACCTCTTCACCCTTTGTCTGCCTCACACACTTTTAATAAGCCTTCCAACCTACCTCAAATGTTTCATCTTCTCTGTAGCTCTCCTGGACTTCCCTACCTGGCACCCTCACCTCTGCTCTGAGCTTCTGTATTGCCTTTGTCGCAACACATTATAATTACTTACTCAGTAGACTGTCCACTCTGTGAGAGCAAGAAGATCTGTCTCTTCCCACTCCATGCCTCATATACAGTAAGTGCTCAGTAAGTGCTGTGTGTTGAGTTGAATGGGACACAAGGTACAAAGTTTCAAAGACTCTGAGAAAGGTAAGCTACCAATGTGTTAGGCCGGCCCTCTTCCTATTCACGATATGATTTTCTATTTTCTCAGCAATGAATTTGAAAGGTAAAATAGTTCTCAGTTGGGAGGCTCTCAGGGGAAAGAGTAAACATCTTAGTTTTCACAGTTCATCTTTTTGTGTGTGGGGGAGTCTTGGTCTGAACTGATAGAATATCAGGCACACCCTTGTTAAAAGCTATCAAAATATGCAGTGATGCCAAGATTATTCTTGAAAAATCTGCTGTTTTAAATTAACCACTCCCTTCCATTAGGAGACATCATTGAAAACTGAAGCCAACCAAAACAACACTTAAAGTACATCCAGAAGATCTGGAAGCAGAGAAACATGTGAACTGAGCTGACAGTACGTATCCTAATGACTCTCATTTCACCAGGATCTCTTTATTAAACGTCTGTGAATTGCTAAGTGCTGTCAGAAGTCTTTCAGAAAGAAGCACTATGTGGTCACATCCCTCATGGGAGGACTATACCAGGAACAATACTGCTCATGTCATTAGTGTGTGGTGAACAGATGCCGTGAGAGACGTTCCCAGGGAAGTCGCTGTACAATTGGTGTAGTCCTTATTCTCATTATGGGAGATGCCAAGCAGGGAAGAGCTTGGGTCAGGGCCTCCCTCATGCTCCTGGAGATGCCATCATTGGAAGTTTCTGGCTTTTATTATTCAACAACTGTTCTAATTTCCCTTATTCTGTGTTGGGCCATATGTTACATGACTGTAAGCAGCACATTTACAGGGCAGAAAGGTGGAAGGCACCTCGCCCTCCAGGAACTTCTCGGCCATGGCCTCAAACTCTTGTTCAATCTTCGTGCCTTCGATCTGCAGAACACCTAACAAGGTCTCTGGCTTCAGTGCTGAAGCAAACTTCTCCAGCTTCACCTTCTGCTCCTGGCACAGCTCCACGAGCTTCCGCAGCTCCTGGTACATGTCCAAGAGGTTTGAGCAGCTTATCTCCAGGGGACCTTGAAACTCCAGGTTGCACTCGACCAGGCTCCAGCTGGTGGCCAGAGCCATCTCTCATTCCAGCTGCAGGGCCTGGACCTCAAGGGACTCCAGGGCCATCCGGTCAATGGCCTCCAGGTGGTTCTGCATTTCCAGTTCATCCAAGGTCTTGTCTTTCAGTCCATCTTCCCTTCACACATGGGGGCTCTGAGGCCTCAGCATTACAGGCTCAAGAGCATCACTGCTAGTTGTATCTAGTGCACTGACAACCTTGGGCTTCCCTGAAGTATTCTCTGCACCTACAGTCCCCTCCATGTGCCACAGAAATAGACATCACATGTAGGTCTCCTTCCCCGGCCAGGGGCTGTACAAAATTATTTTGCTGTAAAAAATAATGACTCTTACTCTGATCTGCACCTTGGCTCTGCCCTCTAATTGAGTTTTCTGAACAAAAATCAGGGTAGTGGCCATTTTGGACACTTTTCTTCTGTCTTCATCCCCAGACAAAATGGAGCAAGATGGCACTCAAGTTCATTACTGAAGAGAAAACAGACTTCTAAAAGATTCAGTGACTTCAGGACTCGGGTCACTCCTCTTATAATGTTTAATTATTAAAAAAAAAAAATCCTCCCCAAATTTCCGCTAAAAATTTCTCTTAAAGTAGGTTATTCACAGTTTTTTTTCCAAAAAATTTTCAAAATTCACAGTTAATTTTGCTAGTCAAAAAATAATATGACCCCTCCTCAGGCAGTTATAGAATATCCAAATTTGAGGTCTGAAAGACAACTTAGAAATAATTTTAATCAATTCTTTTATTTAACAAATGAGGGAGGGTCAATTTGACAGGCTAAATGACTTTCCTACTACTATACCATTAGTTAGGGACAGGATTCAGTCTAGAGTTAGAACTCAAGCCTCCTAACTCTGAGGGGGGGCAGTCTATCTTCAATTAGCTTTTTGTACCAAAGGGAAGACAACTGCTTAACTGAATTACTAAATCAGGAGAATTATAACATGCATTTGATTTTAATCTGTAATGCAGAAAAATAAACACGTTCTACCAAAAAATCCCTCTGATTACCAAAGAAAAACATCCAATGTCAGAATAAACCCCTTGGCCTCATGGCAAGGGTCAATCTCAGAATACTGGTTTGGTACATATGTTTTGATCAAATATATGATTCATTAGATTCAATCAGAGTGTGTCATCTACATGATGCCAAAAACAACCACTCAATTCAAACAAATCAGAGAAACAACAATTCCAAATTAGTCTATTCAAAAGAACCAAATGAAATATGTCACCTGATATTCAGAAATTAAAAGAGCAAAGGGCAAAAATAAAAGCATAGCACCAGAATCCTCTCTGGGAAACCACAGACCTAATAAAGGAAACCACATAGTGATGTGTTCAGACAACTCTTAGGGCACATGCCTTTACTCCCACCCCGTAATTGTCCCCATCCAAAAATGTGTGCTCTTGGCATGGTTGCTCATATAACTTGATCCATCACCCTAGCCGTAGTTGACTGTACCAGAGTAGGTCACCTGAACCAAGCTGGGACAATCAGTACCCCTCTCTAAGAGCTGGAATTTGGACAAGACGAATCTCACTGAGTGACTTTTAAAGAAGTGAAAGTACCCAGCATGAGTGGAGCACAGGGACTAAGAAGGATGGAGAATGAGTTTGAAGATAGCGGTCTAGTTAGTGAAACCTAGGGTCCCCATTCGCCTGGGACATGAGTTGTTTGAGCCTGTTGCCCAAGCAAAATTATTCCCAGCATTCCTTTTACTCTCCAATTGTCCTAGTTTGGACAATGAATTATATGGCAATCCTATCATTTCTTACCCAAAGGTAAGAATTTCTATTACCAGTGAAGGTTTTGAGGGAGAAATATCGAGAACAAATCTGTATTTTTTTCAGAGATCACTTTAGTAAAGAGTACAAATTATGAATTAGAAAGCACAAACTATGGATAGCTGGACTTCTGGTCCAGTGTGGTATTGGAGAGCACCTATTCTGGTGCTCTTTATGTACTCAGAGCCAGGAATTTCCAAATTGTTCTGTGAAGAGATACATAGAGAGTTCCCAACACTATGTAAGAACAGCTGTTAAAGGGACAGAGGAGGACACAGAGCATTTAGACCACACCAGTATACAAAACAGAAAGGGTTCCAAAGTCTGGATTACCCAAACAGTTACCTCAATTATCCTCCGTTAGATACATCCTCATGATTGTATTACCTAAAAACATTCATTCACTTTACTTAATGCTTTCATTTAATGGTAATTTCTCTGTGGTAAGAAAAAAAAAATCTAAGCCAAATCCCAAAACCAAGTCAGAGATAAAAGAAAACACTAGAAAGAAAAGAATTCTACATACAGCTGCCGCGTTCTGCATACAAACAAAGGCAATTGGTGCAACACCTGAAATAAGGCACCCTAAACAGGAAGCTCGCCTGGCAACCATCAGCCCCCACAAATGAACATACTTATGATGCAAGAAAGATTAACGATTTAAAAATATCGCTGGCTTTCAACAATACCACAAAGTGTACATTAAGACAGATAAAGTTGGTTACCTCTCTAAAAGGAGTGACTCCTCTCCATGCTGCCCGCTTGTCTGGGGTAGTTATTAGGAGCGATGAGGAACTTCCATGTCAAATAAGAATAAGCAAGAACTTTGCAGCGTTATTTTTAAAGAAATAGGAAGGTCAATGGGTGCCTGCGTGGCTCAGTCCTTCAAGCATCTGACTTTGAGGTCACGGTTTAGGAGTCTGAGTCCCACATTCCAAGAGCTCCTGCCCGGCGTTCCAGTGAGCACAAGTACCTCCTTGGGTGAGCAAATGCCCCGCCTCCATTGAGCTCCAGCCCTTGCTTCTGCTTCTGGTGAACACGTGCCCTGCCTCAGGTGAACTCGATCTTCGCTTTGGGTAAAAAGCACGAGACCTGCTTCAGGTGAGCCCGCTTCTCTGTCTCTTTCTCTCTGCCTCTCACTCACTTGTTTGTGCCTTCTCAGGAAGGAAGGGAGGGAGAGAGAGAGGGAGAAAGAGAGAAAAAGAGAAGGAAAGGTTAAATCAAGAGGCATGACTATTGACACAGAAGAAAAGGTCTAAAGGTGGAAAGTTATCTCCATATTGTCGTGTTCCAAACTGTAGGCTCTTTTCCTAAATGCAGTTTCTAGGTTTGAGCTATTTTAGACCAACATTCTTCCATAGCCTAACGTCTCCGCTTTTATTCTCCTCACACCCTATTCCTCAACACAAGAGACAATATATTGCTTTCTCAAGCTTAGCTATAGGCCTACTCATTTTACTAGGAGTTTTCTTATAAAATACAGCATATTCCTTGAGGTGAGAGCAAGAGAAACAGAATTTCAATGATACATGCATCATTAAAAGTGTATTATATATATTTCAACCTGAAAAAGGAAAAATAGTGACTTAGAATTGTAATAGTATACAAATATTGTTCAATTCAATTAAGTAACTTTGCACTGAGATAGCTTTTGGACGTCCTGAATTGGGCTATGCTCCATGAACAACATAGAAGCACCTAAAAAATATCCCGTGGTCTTGAAATGATGTATTTTGCCAGTGTCTCTAAGAAAGAGAAATGGGGGGAATAAACACATGTGCATGAGCCAGAGAATAAATTCCAGAAGAGATAACAGAAACTGAAATAATGTTTGTTACAGTGTGATCCAAAGTCTACCTCTGTGGCAGTTGAACAAGTGAAGATCCTCAGATGCCTTCATTAACATAATAAATCAGATTCTCGGGGGATAGGCCCAAGAATGTCAATAAAATTATATTATTCTCCTTCTAAAAACTCTATAAACAAAATGAAATAAGATTTAAACTCTTTATGAAGGCCCACAACGTCCTACACAATCTGTCAACTGCTTGTTTCTCCTTCCTCATCTCCCATCCCTTCAACACTGCCCTCCACCATCATAAAGGCACACACCTCAATCCTCTATTAAGCTCCAGTTATACTGGTATTATTTCCAGTTCTCTGATGACAAACTTTGCCTACACTGTCCTCTCACTTACTCACCCTATTTCCTCTCTGGGAAGTTTCCAGTCAATACCCAAGATAGCACAGCCTCCCCACCACTGCCACCACTTTCTTTTCTTTCCTTTTTTTTTTATGTTTATTTTTGAGAGAGAGAGAGTGCACAAGTAGGGGAGGGGAAGAGAGAGAGAGAGAGAGACAGAATCTGAAGTAGGCTCCAGGATCTGAGCTGTCAGCACAGAGCCCAAGGCAGGGCTTGAACCCGTGAACCATGAGATCATGTCCTGAGCTAAAGTCAGATGCTTAACTGACTGAGCCACCAGGAGCCCCACCACCACCACTTTCTACATCACTATAGATGTAGTGCATGTACACACTACATACATAGTAAGTATATATATACAACCTATCTGTATTTTTTAATGGTATTGTAGTAGTTTTCTACAAATGTTCTACAAATTACCACAAACCTAGCAGCTCAGGACAACACAGATGGATTTTCTTATAATTCTGTAGATTGGAAGACCAGCATGTGTCTTATTGGGCTAAGATAAAGGTGTAAGCAAGCCTGCATTTCTCTCTGGAGGCTTTAGGGGAGAATCCGTTCTCTTCTTTTTCCAGTTTTTAGAGGCTATCTAAATCCTTGGCTCATGGTCCATTTCTTTCATCTTCAAAGCTAGCAATGTAAAAGCTCTCTGATCCTTCTTCTGTAGTCATATCTCCCTCTGACCACCGCCAGGAAAGGTTCTCAGCTTTTAAAGACTACCAGGTTAATGCATGATAATTTCTCCAGCTCAAGGTCCTTAGCCTTAATAAGATCTGCAAAGTCCCCTCTGCCATGTAAAACAACGTATTCACAGATCCTAGGTATTAAGACGTGGATATCTTTAGGAGCCATCATTTTGCCTACCACAAATACTTAACACTATCTGAAATTACCGTATTTGTCTCTTTATGAATTTACTGTCTTTATCATCTTGCTAATACGAAAGCCCACCATTGATTCAGAGTGCCTAGAAACTAGGCTAGCATATAGTAATCTGCAAAAATATTCCATGTATGAATGCCTGAAAAAATGACAGGCTTTTATAGTAACTCTCTGAATGACTGCTATACAGGCTTTTCTATTATGAATCATTGCACATTGTCCTTTTCTTAATGAAGGTGTAGTCCTCAAGTCCACCTAATAAGTCTAATTTTCAGTAATTCCAAATTTCTGACATAATATGATCTGTAGTCCATATAAGGAGCATCTAGTACGCTTGTTCTAGAAACGCCTTGCCTTTACTAGAAAGTGCCTGTAATGGAAAGATGCTTTATGTCTAACAAAAATCCTTTTTATTGCCACTGATGCTCCTTTCCTGTACTGTGGCTTTGAAGAACAGGAAATATACTATTCTCTCCATATACTTCACGAAATGCAAAATCAAATGATTACAGAGGGGTATACAGAGGACAGCGGTGAGTGAAGCTGGAAGAGTGAAGGACAATATAGAGTGGTGAAGATTACGTGTCTTGGTAACTTGCCTGCTGAGTTGAAAGGAGTAAGGATTCTCTGCTGCCATGGCTTGTTATTTTCAAGTGCAAAAAAAATGTGAATTTTCATGTGAAATGTTCTGATGTCTAAAATAATATGCAGGTAAGAATGCTTCTGCTTCAAGTGATGATGGAGTAGCACATTTCACTAAGAGAAACTAAAAATCCAAATAAAACACACACAGGGGCTCCTGGATGGCTCAGTCAGTTAAGTGTCCGGCTCTTGGTTTTGACTCAGGTCATGACCTCACGGTTTCATGGGTTCAAGCCCCGCATTGGGCTCTGTGCTGACAGCATGGAGGCTGCTTGGCATTCTTTCTCTCTCCTTCTCCACCCCTCCCATGCTCATGCTGTCTCTGTCTCTGTCAAAAATAAATAAACGAACTTTAAAAAAATGAAAAATAATAGAAACATAAAAAAAATACAAACACACACACACACACACACACACACACACAATCTGAAGACACAGTAAAAATGCCAATGCAGTCAGGATTTGTGGAAACTTACTGAGGTGAGGTGTATATTCTGAACATCACTTTCCTACTGGAAGAATTTGCTACTTTTTGCTTGAGATGACAGGTTGAGAAGCCAAAAGAGAGAAGGAAGCAACTATAAAGAGGGAGATAAGCCAGCAGCAGAGTATTCTGGCAGTTTTCCAGAGCTGTGGAGACCAAAATTTAAGTTTAGGGCTGCCAACGTTTTTAGAATGAGAGGAAACAAGATTCCTGAAGGAAGGGAAGGTAGAGTCATAAGCCTAAAACTCAGTATGTATTACTTTGAAGCATTTGCCAATTCTTAAGCTATGCATTATTCTATGTCTGACACAAATCCATATTACTGCTACTAAAGCTTCTTTCCTCTGTTAAGGAGAGAATATCCTATTTTCATACCTGATTTTAGGAGACAACAATCAAATGATTGCAGAGAAGGACCATGCACCTGATAAAAATGAATGAATTATTCAACATAGGGAGCATATATCCTTTCAAATTAGTGATTTCATTTTCTTTGGGTAAATACTCAGTACTGGAGTTACTGGATCATATGATAATGCTATGTTCAATTTTTTGAGGAACCTCCATACTGTTTCCACAGCGGCTGCACCAGTGTGTGTTCCCACCAACAGTACACAAGGGTTCCCTTTTCTCCACATCTTTATCAACATGTGTTATTTCTTGTCTTTTTGATGCTATCCATTAGGACAGGTGTGAGGGATATTTCATTGTGGTTTTAATTTGTATTTCCCTGATGATTAGTGATGAGGAGCATCTTTTCATGTGTCTGTGAGAAAAATGTCTATTCGTGTTTTCTGCCTATTTTTTTAATTTTTTATGTTTTATTTTATTTTAGTTTTGAGAGAGAGAGAGAGAGTGCAAGTGGTGGAGGGGCAGAGAGAGAGGGAGACACAGAATCCAAAGCAGGCTCCAGGCTCTGAGCTGTCAGCACAGGGCCCGATGCGGGGCTTGGACTTTGAGATCATGAACGGAGCCAAAGTTGGATGCCCAACCAACTGAGCCACCCAAGCACCCCTCTCTGCCTATTTTTAATTGGATTATTATTATTGATTATTTTTTGCTGTTGAGTTGTATAACTTCTTTATATATTTTGGACATTAACCCCTTACTGGATATATCATTTGCAAATATCCTCTCTCCCATTCTATCAGTTACCTTGTTGTTTGGTTGATCACTTCCTTTTCTGTGCAAAAGCTTTCTATTTTGGTGTAGTCCCAACAGTATAATTTTGTTTGATGTCCCTTGCCAGAGGAGACCTCTCTACAAAAATTTTTCTAGGGCTGATGTCAAAAAAATTATGGCCTATGTTTTCTTCTAGGAATTTTATAGAGGAGATGTGGTACACACACACACACACACACACACACACACACACACACACACACAGGAATATTACTTAGCCATAAAAAATCTTGTCATTTGCAACAACATAAATAGATCTAGAGGGTATAATGTTAAGTGAAATAAGTCAGTCAGAGAAAGACAAATACCATACGATTTCACGCATATATGGACTTTAAGAAACAAAATAAACAGGGGCGCCTGGGTGGCACAGTCGGTTAAGCGTCCGACTTCAGCCAGGTCACGATCTCGCGGTTCGTGAGTTCGAGCCCCGCGTCGGGCTCTGGGCTGATGGCTCAGAGCCTGGAGCCTGTTTCCGATTCTGTGTCTCCCTCTCTCTCTGCCCCTCCCCCATTCATGCTCTGTCTCTCTCTGTCCCAAAAATAAATAAACGTTGAAAAAAAAATTAAAAAAAAAAAAGAAACAAAATAAACAAAGGAAAAAGAAAAAAACAGACACTTGAAAATAGACAATTGGTGGTTGTGGGGTATGGGGGAGTAATGGGAAGGCTGAAATGGGTGAAGGGGATCAACAGTACACTTATCTTGATGAGCAACGAGTAATGTATAGAATCTTTGAATCATTATGTTGTACACTTGAAATGAATATAACACTGCTAATTATTCCTGAATTAATATGTCTTTTAAAAATTTTAAATTAGGGGCACCTGCATGGCTCAGTTAATTGAGCATTCGATTTTTGATTTTGTGTCAAGTCATGATCTCAGGGCCATGGGATCCAGCCTTGTGTCAGTTTCCCGCTGAGCATAGAATCTGCTTAAAATTCTCTTTCTCTCTCCCTCTGCCCCTCTCCCCCACTCCTCTGTGCTTTCTGTCAAAAAAAAACCACTTAAAATTAAAAAAAAATTAGTTGGGTGCAAAGCAACAGTGAGTAGAAGAGTTTGCAGTGAGCTAGAAAGTGCACGCTGCATCTAAAGAAGAAAGGTATCCCTGAGTACCAAACATTTCTTGCCTTTTAAGAACAAGAGTTCTGTATGCTCAAAACAGGACAGATTTTTCAGCAGTTTCAGTAACAAAACTGGAGTTCAGGATCCCGAGGAAGAGGGGCCATAATAAGAACTCCAGGCAGTCAGTTAAAACCCCTGAAGACCTACATCCTAGGAATACTGATTTTTACATTGATTTTTAAAGGAACTCTCTCCTTCTAGTATTACATATATATACCCTACACTAGCTAATAGCCAAAAGCAAGGATAAAGAATGTTTTTGAGGAATATAACATCATCTAGAACCTCTATAATTTTCCTACAAATATTTATTCAAGAATCACCAGTCATGACAAGAAAAGTGGCTAAGACAAAAAAAGCAATAGAAACAAGCCTACAGGTAACCGGACATTTGCAGTTATCAAGCATGGCCTTTAAAATGGCTATGAATATGTAAGTGATGAATCACTGAATTCTACCCCTGAAACCAATATTGCACTGCATGTTAACTAAAATTTAAATAAAAAATAAAATAAAATAAAATAACTATGATTAATAAGTGCAAGAAAATAGATAAGATGAAGACTCTTCACAGAGAAATATACCCTTAACAAAAAAGTCAAATGGTATCCCCAAACCAAAGAATATGATTGATAACTGACAATACTAGTGAACCAGAAAGTAAGTCAGGATAAAACACCAGATAGAAGCACAGAGAACAGAGATTTATACACACACACACACACGTATATGTATATGTATATGTATATGTATATGTATATGTATATGTATATGTATATGTATATGTATATGTGTAGAGAGAGAGAAAGAAAGAAAAGGGCTTAAGAAATGTTTGGGAATGGTCTAACTTACATGTTACTGGAGTTTCAGAGGGGAAAGAGAATGAGATACCAGAAATACTTGAAGTCAAATGGTTGAGAATTCTCTAAAACTTTTAAGAAAAAAAAAATCAACCCACAGCCTCAAGAAGCTCAGCAAACCCTTGGCAAAATAAACACAATTAAATCATTCCTGGGCACAATATTGTCCAACTGCAGAAGATAAGACGAAAAAGAAATCTTAATTGGAGAGAAAAAAAGATACTAGCTTTAAGCATCAACAATAAAACCAACAACTTATTATGTAACAGAAATAATGGGAGCAATATGATAATAGAATGACATTTTTAACCAGCTAAAAGAAAATAGATGAACAATGACAAAAATAAATCACTAACTTGGAATTGTGTACCTAATAAAATATTCCTCAAAAATAAGGGACAAAGACATTTCCAGAAAAGATATAATAACTGAGAAGACCCATTGCTCACAGACCCAGTAGTACAATTACGGTAGGATTTTATCTTACCCCATTTCATGGTTCTCTATTCCTTTCTGTTGACTTCTTTTTCAGGTGATTTATTAGTAGTAGTGACTCCAGGAAGATTCAAGCTTTCATTTTTATAATTAAGAGTTGAGTAAATAAAAAAGGTTTCTTCCAGCAGTCCAAAGTATAATTGAGTCACATTTTTAAATTAATCACCAAAGACTGGGGATTCAAGGTTTTGATTATATAGCCTTTGATCACATAGAACACATAGGTAGGGGTCAAGTTGGCTCAGTCAAACACATGGAAGAGATGATTGTCCAAGTGAAATAGAGTGTAGAGTCAAAGAGAGCAGCATAACATGCTCCTTACTTGTAACAAATTTACAGGCTCTTCTGCGGTTCTATACTTTCTCTCGTAGATAAATCCACAGCTCTGGAAAGGTTTAATGGGTTGGTTAAGACTTGGAACTTCAAAGCTTATGTCAGACACAAATTGAAGAAACAGCACATCTTATTTCTACTTAGTCCTGTAAGGTCTGCATGTGGCCATCTCCTAGTATGTACTCATCTGGGACTTCTGTAAACACACATTTGGCTGAATCCTTTCTTCCTTCTCTGCCTCTCTTTTCTTCCCAATTCCCTTTTTCTTTATTATTCATTTTCCCCCAGCTTCCTGTCCTGCATTTGTTTGTCCAAGGTGGCTTCCTCTAAACTCAAGATTTTCTTCTAGAAACTTCTGAGTTCAACTTTTTTACTTTACTATTTTCAGGTATTTCATCCTGAATGTACAACTTTCTTGAATTTTTAAATGTCCATAACAATTTCCCTGATTTTCCATTATTTTAGATCCCTACTCATGTTGTTTAATCTCTCCTCATTTGTCCCGATTATTCTAGCAACCTCCCATGTACCTTCAATACCCAATAAAATTTCTGTTCTTTAAAGAATACTTTTCTGAATTCTCCAAACAATAACATTGAAATCTATAACTCCCATTTCACTTATCAGATGGCATTGCAATTATATGATAATATTTCCCTTCTCTGACACTTTGTGATTACTCAAAGGTAAGGGCTGCATCTTATTATGTCCTCAGTACTTGCCACAGAGCCCAGCACACGTTACATGCTCAATACATGTTGACTGAGACGCATGGAAAGGAGAACAAATGAAGGATTCTAGACTAACTCTGTGAAGCAAAAGTTCTTCTTTCTCTAAATCATTTTTACATTTCATTCTCTCCCTTCAACTCTCTCTCTCTCCCTTTAGAATTGCTTTATGAATGTTCTGAAATGTAAATTTATGAAACAGTGTAATATGATAGTGAAGTCTTTTTTTTTCTTTTCCTATCAGATCTTTAGACCATTTAAAAAGTAATTATATGAACCCACAGTGTTATTAGTTACGTTCACTGAATTGGCATTTCCATTATGAATCCATTTTTAATTACATTGGACACATTTCATCAATATTTCTTCTAAGAGCAGCAGAATGTATAATGGCACTTGCAGAGACATGTGTACCAGATTAAATGGAAAATTCTACACCTGTGCGGTTATGCCAGCCACGATTGGAGATTTGATGAGGCCTGTGAAGAACCTCATCAGCTTAAATGTGGTCTGCACTAGCAAACACAACAGAGGAGAGCAAGGGCACATTACCTTGGTAATGCAGGTTTTTGTATCAGTCAAGATGATTTGGCTACAAATGTTAGGATCCTATTCACATGGCTTTAGAAGAACAAATAGGATTTGTTGGCTCATGTAAATGCAAAGGCAAGGGCTACATCTTCCTGGATCTAGGAGCTTAAATAAAATATATTTTTACCAGTATTCTAGACCATGAGTTAGCCAACTGTTTTCCGTTAAGTACAGGATAATAAATATTTTAGGGTTTGAGAGCTTCATCAGCTCTACACTGCAAAATCTTGGCGGCTTTTTTTCTTTCTTTGTTTTGCAGAGGGAGGTTGTGTTTTCACATTTTAAAACGTAAAAACCACTCTTGGCTCATAAATACTACAAAAACGGGCACTGGGATAGATCAGGCTCACACACTGTAGTTTGCTAATCTCTTATAATCCATAGTCTATATTCAAAATTCTGTTAATTCCTGCAATACCATCCTTTATAGCTATTTCTTTTTCATGTGTAGGACCCAATTCAGGGTAGTACATTACATTTAGTTGTCCTGTCTCTTTTAAAATAAACAATACTTCAGTTTTCTTTCTAACCTTCATATGTTTAAAAAGTGCATGCAACTTAGTTTGTAGATTATCTCTCAACTTGGATTGGCCTAATGTGCCTTCTTAATTAGGTGAATGTTATTCTATTATTATAGGCATTTTCTTTCATATACCGAGGAAGAAACGTTACATCCTTTTCAGCGCGTCATGACAGCAGGCACTTGATGTTGATTTGTCTCAGTGTCGGTAATATTAAATATTATCTGTTATCACTTGAGTAAGGCAGTGTATGCCAGGTTTTTTCATCATAAAGCTACTATCTTTTCCCTTTGTAATCAGTAAGTAAGTTGGGAGAGATTTTTTTGAAACTACGTCAGTTTCATGTTCCTTATCAAAATTAGATCTATAAATTCTAGTTTCCATTGATGGTTTTTAAACTTCTAAACATATTAGCTATAATCCCACTATAAGAAAGAGATTTTCCTATTGTTGCAAGCACAAAATCATATAATTGTTTAATTAATGGGTTATAATTCACTGCTTTCATTTCTTAGGCATTCAAAGTATTCAAGATTTGATCACTGAGTGCCCAAACTGGTTCCTATGTCCTTTTGATATGTCTCTTCCTTACTTTTTTGATAAAATAAGATATTTTGGGCTCAGCTTACCACAATCATGGAATCAGCCATTGCTCCAAGAATCTTCTTGGTTCTTTCTCATGCAGAATGGCATAGAACATGCATAACAAGGCCAGAATTTGCTATGTGGTGAAGGTCATATGGGAATAGCAACAAGCCATCTTTAACCTTCCCAGCCAGGCTAATATCCCCATAAATGATAGGAGGAGTGTGAACTCCTGTCTTCTACCCAGATTGCTGAGACATGACCCCGCTCAGGATGTCAAGGAGGCTGAGTGGGGAACCTGGACTTCAACGCTAAGTGACAACAACCAGGTGGTACTCTACTTTGCCCACCAAGCAGCCTCAGAGGGGGCTGGTAAGCAGAAGACTTAAATGAGATTAAGAGTCCCATAACCTAATATATAAAATGTACAGGATTCAACAACAACAACAAAAATCACTCATCTTTCGGGGTGCATGAGTGGCTCAGTCGGTTAAGCATTCGATTTCGGCTCAGGTCATGATCTCGTGGTATGCGAGTTCAAGCCCCACGTCAGGCTCTGTGCTGACAGCTCGGAGCCTGGAGCCTACTTCAGATTCTGTGTTTCCCCCTCTCTCTCTGCCCCTCCCATGCTCATGCTCTGTCTCTCTCTGTCTCTCAATAATAAATAAACGTTAAAAATATTTTAAATCACTCATCTTTCAAAGAAGCAGAAAGATGTCAAAGACAACAAAACAAATGCCAACAATGAAATGACCAAGATGTTAGAATTAAGTGAGATGTATTTTAAAGCAGCACCAAAAATATGCTTCTATGAGCAATGATGGGCGTACTTAAAAATAATGGGAAAAAAACAGTCTTGGAAAAGATGGGAAAAAATGTAATAAAGAATGAAATGAAAATTTTAGAACTTAAAAGTAAAATAACCAAAATAAAAAACTTACCGATGAGATCAACAACCAAATCGAACAGAGATCACCATCAGTGAACTCCAAGATAGAACAGAAATTATCCAGCAAACACAATAGAGAGACAACAGACTAAAAATTCATAAATAGAGCCTCAGAGACCTGTAGGACTATTGCAAAAGATCTAACATTTGTGTCACCGGAGTTACAGAAAGAGTGGAGAAAGAGAATGGGGCTAAAAATATATTTAAAAAAAAAACAAGGAAAATGGTGGCTGAAAATTTTCCCAGCTTGGTAAAAAATGTATGGAAACAAAAGAAGTGAGCAAATCCACAGTGGATACTCAATAAAAGATCATGTGATGAGTAAACATCTACTCATATTCAAAGGACTTTAACAAAATCTGAGTAGATCTCTTAGTGACCATCTAATATTGGGGCCCACAGTATCTCAGATGTCAACAACATCTGGCCAGGAGAGGGGATCTCATGGTTCCAAATATGGGTTTATGTATGAGGAATGCCCTCAGGCTCTGTTGGCCAGGTACTATAATCTGTAAAATCTCTCAAAGGATGATGCCTATCACACATATTTAATACTCCATTGTCATACATTACAAGTCAGAGTTTTCTAATAATCATTGCTATAAAAAGCTAAACAAAGTTTGATAGTTTACTTGTAATATCCCTTCTGACTGAGAGGCACTGGGTGACATTGTTTGACTCTTGAATGACTCTCCTTGGAATTTTAATTACCAGATTGATGTACAATGTGATAGGCGTCACATTAATTAAAAGACTGATGTCCAAGGAGATAAGGGCAAGGGTGCACACAAGCTATTCTTTGGGAAAATAGTGACAATGGAAGGAACAAAGGTAAAAATGAGGGCAGACATGGCAAAATAAGTAATTTTATCATGCTTTTTAAGAACACTGGTCAGATGTTAGTTTCCAAATTTTTCATTTTGTGTGTATTCTTGTACGATCTCCCAGATAGATGGCCGCCAATGTAGAAAGAATAAATGAGATATTTCTAAAAGCATTCAGTTCCAGTGGCCTCTTGGGAGCAAGAGGCAGGCAGGGAGGCATTGCATTAAACATGTGGGAGAGAGAGAGGGGAGGAGGAGTGAGGTTAGCCTGCCATCTCACTCTGTATGTGCTGCCCTTATCTAGGACATTGATGAAATCCATAGGATACTCCCAGTAGCACCGTTATTCTCAGGGACTCTATAGAAATTATTATGGCGGAAAATTGCTCTCCTTAGGGGAGTTATTTCTGTTCATTCAATGAGCGTGACTAACAGAAAACTTATATAAAGAACATTATCAGCTAAGCCAAAGCTTCTCAATTCCCCTTGGCCATTACACATCTGCCTTTTTGGCACTAAATAAGCTGCTAATAGATGGAAAGTACATTACTGTTTGAAGGAAGAGTAGGTCTCTCAGTTATGACTTTCATATTTTCCCATCATAAAAACATAATACATTAGTCTGCATAAAGTGGATGCTAAAAGTTAATACTAAAAAAAAACCTCTGAAAACTTATAGATCAGGTACATACTAAGAGCTAAAACACATGTCAGAAGTGCTAAGTGCTTCAGAGTCATCATCCTGATCATTACTATATAACCCAATGAAGTAGTTAATATCATTTTCCCATTTTACATATGAGTACACGAGGCCATGTAGCTTACAGGGTGTGGAGCCACCATTTTAATTTGATTCCACGGTCCAAGGTCTTAAACACTATGCAGGAACATAGGCTTCATGATCAAAAAAAGGTTTTAAAGTCCCCAGTTGGGGCCTGGCCAAGATGTCTTCGAATACCAAAATAAGGAGTCTGCATCTTATTCTGCAAACATTTGGGAATCACTGAGGATTTTGAGCAAAGATGTGGCATTATTACAATGCTGGTGTAGGAGAATTTATGTGAGCATAATGTACAGAACAGACTGAAGAGGAAAAAGAGATATTCAAAAACATACCACATCTCCCATTTATTAGGTACTTATTATGTTCCAGGCACATGGTATCTAGCTTAACGAATGATATAAGGCCTGGAATAGAGGGCGGGGGGGAGGAGGAGAGGGGATAGGATTTAAGCTAAGTAGACAAGTATACAGAATATACAGTAAATAAAACCAGTAGAATTAGCAGTTGATTAGCAATGATAACAAGAAGTTCTCAAATATATTTATAATAGCTCATTCCTCTTACCTATAACATGAGAAAAGGGTGATGATGGCAAGAATGAAAAGCACTGAGCAAACAGGACACCAAGCTGTGAAATAATAAGCCCTATTTCCTAACAAAACCCCACCATGTGCTGAAACTGGTGTTGTGGGTCTGCCTTGGAAAGATCTATTTCTACAACCTCATACACAACATAGGCGCCTAGCCTACACTTCCTCCAGCAGCAAACAGCATTTATTGAGAGTTCACATTGTGTATAGCCCCAAACCTGCTGCTGTGTATCTATTCTAATAAAATACCCAGTAGCAAGTAGCACATCTCTATTGTGAAAAAAGTACATGTATTTAATAATTTATATAGCACCATGAGAATATCTGTATAAAACTTCAGAGCTCACCTCAAATTCCCTCAAAGAGTTCCTTTTTTTCTTGGATCTGCACATGAATTTCACAGTACCGGGGCTTTGAACAAAAATGTTCAAAATTCCAAAACTTCATGAATAACTTTGAAGTAAAAGATTTTTGAAGCTGACAGAGCTGAACATATTAAAGATTTCATTTACTATTTCCACTTCAGGGTTGATCCTAATTTACTGAAAATGCTAGCAGGATGTTAGTCCCTAGAAATTAAACTAATTTCTCCACTGATTGGTTTCTCGGCCCACCCCTTCTCAGTACCATCCCATTGTAGTGTGGCACCTCCCTTCCACAACTGTTTCCAAGGATCGCAAGCATACACAGCAAAATCCATTTCAACTGAGAAATCCACATCTGAACTAAGGCCTGGAAGAAGAGATGTCTTGGATGAGGGATGAAGGGTTGTATACTGGTTATGGGAGGAAGTGAGTTACTTCATTTGATTAGAAAAAAGAGCGCTGGAAAAAAATGGCATGAAAAGAAAATTTTTCTGTCTAACTATGAAGTATTATTTATTAACTGTATGACCTGCTTACGATTTGGAAGACATCAAATAATTGGTTCTACAACATAATGCCTTTTCTGTGGTTATACAAGCTAGTTAATTTCACATAGGAGAAAGATCACTTGAGAGAAAACACATGTATGGAATATAAAAATGCTTGAGTGATGACACTTAGCAATGATATATAAAATGCTCTGTGTTGGGGCGCCTGGGTGGCGCAGTCGGTTAAGCGTCCGACTTCAGCCAGGTCACGATCTCGCGGTCTGAGTTCGAGCCCCGCGTCAGGCTCTGGGCTGATGGCCGGGAGCCTGGAGCCTGTTTCTGATTCTGTGTCTCCCTCTCTCTCTGCCCCTCGCCCGTTCATGCTCTGTCTCTCTCTGTCCCAAAAATAAATAAACGTTGAAAAAAAATTTTTTAAAAAATAAAATAAAATGCTCTGTGTTTCGTGTATCACCCACTATGAACTTGTAAGTAAAGTTGTACCTATGCCAGGTACTAAATATACTAATTCAAATAAGACAAATCTTTTCCATCAAGGGGCTTATGGTTTGATACATGGATAGTGGGTGGTGGGAAGAACAAGTATACAAACCTCTTTAATATAGTATTATAAAGGGGTATGTGCTAAGGAAACATACAAAAGGGATAGAAAATCACATTCAGGATATCGAGGATGTTTCCCAGGAGAAATGTTCAATTTGAGTTTTAAGGGACCAAAGTAATCAAAGAGTTGGCGGCAAGCATGTAAAGAAGAGGGAACTTCCTGGTTTTGATGCCTACTGACATCCTGAAAGAAAATAAACCCAGTCAATCACAGCCTTTCTAGACTCTGACAATGACTCTCATTTTGAGAATTTGGGGACAAACTGCATGACCACCACTGCCACCTTCAAGAAAATTCAAGAATGCTTCCAAGAATAACTAACTGTCACAAGAGCAGAGGGGAATTCCTTAGTGATCAGTCCAAAGGAAACACGCCCACATCACAGTCACTGCCCATTGATCTCTTTCCATTTAATTTTCTTTACAGCACATATCACATATCACCTCTTTTACATATTTATTGTTTAACTATGCCCATCAGAATGCATGTCCAAAAAAGCAAGGACCGAGTATATCTTAGTTACCTATCTATCCCCAAAGTCTGGAACAGCCCCTGTTGTATAGAAGCTGCTGAATACATGGCTTGTCAGATGAATGAATGAGTGCCTTCTGTACCTACTGAAACAAAGGTTAGGAATATCTGGTGTACTTCTGCCCTGGCATTTCTAGTAGCAGCTTAATAGACCACATTCCTTGATTTTAGTGTATACTGAGTCATTAAACAACATCAGGGTATCTATTCTGTCACATCATAGGACAAGTTCATTGCAATGCAAGTATTTAACAAAATGCAATCATTGTCAGTGTGTTGAATAGTTTCATGATAGCGATCTACAAATCTTGTGTAAATATTTTAAGTCTCAGATGAAGAGATTTGCTCATAAAGATCTACTGTATATGCTTCCCTCTCTTACACTAGAACAAATAATACAAAGGAAAACCACCTCAATTTATCCAGTATTTGTTGAGTAGTTATTATGTGACAAAGCTTTTGGGTAAAAGGATTTAGTCATTACTCTGTGATTTAAGGAGTGTATGTAAAGTCAATCTGCATCTTCTGAGAAGACTCAATATAAATAAAATGCTTTTTCACCTGTAGATCTGACTCGTGATACAAGAATGGATTAGAACTCCAGCTTATATTCAATTTTGAATTGTCTCAAAATAATCCCATTTTCCTACATGTTATTTCAGTCATAATCATAGTGGTAGAAATTCTAACAATGATTAAAACTTACCAAGTTCACAGCAGGCCAGGCCTTGCATATCTGCAACATCTTTATTATCCTCATTATTAGTTCATGGGTGGGTAGGTGCTACCCTTATCTCCATTTTTCTTGTACAAGACTGAGGCATAGAAAAGTCTGTTCTGAAAAGTCAGAGCTATCTAATATCAGGACCTCTAAATATCCGATCACAAACCTTATGTTTCTAGTCATTACATCATAGAGAACTAAGATACTTGGACTTTTGCTTCCAAAGTAAAAAATCTACTCATTTAGTTTTGTACCTAGTTGGTTTATAATTCATATTCATCTCTGTTGTTAAGAGAAGCTTGTCTGTCTACTTTATCATAGACTTAAATGCACAAAGAATCCATGCAAATTCATTTGCTATTGGGCTAGAATTTTGCTTTCATTTGTGAGGTTCCTGTGGGGACCTCTGAAGACACAGTGCAAGTAAAAATGATAGACACCACAGGGCCCTGATTGTATCTCAAAGCAATTAAAGATCAAAGTTCTTCTTACACTTGTCTCTTGACTTTCCTTAGCCGGTACATGCTAACATACTCATATCATATTATGAGTGAGTTAATTTGAGACAATGTAGTGAGTTGTTTTCTTGTGTTAAGCTGTTAAACCATCCTCTCAGATAGAGGGAAAACACTGTTAACCCACTTAATACTTTCTCTCTTTGTCCCTCCTTCCATGCTCTAGCGATATATCATACAAATAACTTAAAGTGATATTGAGACCAATAATCCCCAACTGATCTAGCTTTGAACTAACACCTATTTGTCAAAGAGGCCTTTGTGTGAAGTGAAGCTTTCAAAGAAGTCAGCCCTACACAGACCTTTGTTCAATAGTAGCCCTGCCTCTTAACCATCAGTAAGTCCTAGGGTATATTGGTTATTCTTTGTTGTCCTACCTCAGTTTCTCCTATTTGAGATAAGATAAGAAAGATGAGATGAGATGAGATGAGATGAGATGAGATGAGATGAGATGAGATAGGAAAAAAAGAAGTGCTTACACATACTCCTCAATGGTTTTTTCCCCCCTAATTAAAGAACATGCAAGTGGAGTGTTGGCCATGAAACAGGCACTTACTAAGTAGTAATCAACTATGATGACACAGCCATCAAACTTATCAAGAATCTTCAGGTTAAACTTCCATCCCCCTTCAACCCAGAGTTAGCCCACCAGAATTATCAGATAGAGGAAAGGAAATTGAGGACCCAATGAAATTAGTCTTTTCCTGACACACTGATCCCTCTTTCATTCATCACAGTAGCTCCAGCTGTAAGATTTACTGTCCTTGCTCCTATTTTGTTGTCTAGGTACAAATCTGACCAGGGGACAAAACCAGAGAGCACATCAAAAGAAAGCTCTTTTGCTTGGGCTCTTAACCAACATACCAACAAACCATCAATCCACCCTTCATCTGTCCATCCATCCATTCGCTTTGGCATTGAAGAGCTGTACCCACTGTTGATGAAGGATAGATGGCCAAATCTCTGTACTTTGGCCATAAGCTGCTTGACTAGTGAGTGATTAGTGGGGAACAAGGCCAAATTTGAGCACCAAGATTCCTAGAATCTCCAATGTTTCCTATGGGTTTGGCATATTCAAAAACCACCCAGAAAATATTTATGTACCATTTTCTTAGAGGGTGATAACTTGATTGTATTTGAGTGTGTGTGTTTGTGTACATGTGGCCTTAGGAGATGAACTATTCAGACCTATGAGCTAATTTAATCAATTTTTAAACATTTATTTATTTTTGAGAGACAGAGTGAGACAGAGTGTGGGTGGGGGAGGGGCAAGGAGAGAGCAGGTACACAGAATCTGAAGCAGGCTCCCAGCTCTGAGCTGTCAGCACAGAGCCCAACACGGGGCTCGAACGCACGGACTACGAGATCATAACCTGAGCTGAAGTTGAACGCTTAACAGACTGAGCTGCCCAGGCACCCCAAGACCTATGAGTTTCTTTATTAAAAGAAAATAACTTGGAACAAATCTTATTAATTGCTTATCTGGTGAAGAAGAAAAAAAAAAATCTCCTTCTGGGTATATCCCATGTGGAAACAAACTAGGAAAAAAAATACTAAAACATTTAAATCAGCTTTTCTTATATGTTTCAAATAATTCATGTCTATTTCATTTAATCATACTCTTCTTTCAAAAAGATAGTTAGTCATCTTTTATCTCTACTGGAATAGGGAATATTATCTGGTTTTGCAGCCTGAACTGAATTTAGTAGAGCTGGTGTATTAGAAAGTGATTAGTGACTGGGCCTTATTTATACATGTTTATACTTGTTTCGGTTCCTCAGCAGAGTAGTCACAATGTCTCCACAGACAGGGAGGCCAGATGACTGTCCTATGGTCAAGAGATAGAGGTTTTGCATACAAATCAGCACCAGGTTTTCAGTAGTGACATTCTTTCTCTGCATAGCCACATTAATTTTGTTAGCTGATTGCTCTCCACTGGCTGCCTTTTTATGACCCAAATAATTCATTTAAAAATTTATATTTTATCCATTTTTACATTTTTAGTCCAAGTAATCAACTAGGAGACAAACGTGTTTCCTGAAATATATGCATACAACCATACCTAAATCCCCTTGGATTAATGCACACTAAGAGAACATGCCATCTGTTGGTGCTAATTATTCCAAGGTCACTAATCCCTGTGTTATGGTAACCTGGGCTCACCCCTAAAAGCCTTCTGTGTCTCACTCAGGCCGGTCCCACCCGCTCTATGTTCTCAGAGCAATTTCACTTGGGTTTCAATGTGTTAAGAGTTATGAAAGACTCATAAAGGCCTGGCCTTCCTCATTCTAAGCTGATGCCTATCAAAATGTCTCACTCTGTGCTATGCTACACAGAACTTCAAGTCAGAAATTCCACTAAAACACTAAATTCCACTAAGATATGGCATTGCAATAAGTTGATCTATTATACAATTTGGTCCAATCTTCTTTGGAACCCTAATTTTTTTTCTTGTTATTTTTTTTATTTTTTTAATATGAAATTTATTGTCAAATTAGTTTCCATACAACACCCAGTGCTCATTCCAAAAGGTGCCCTCCTCAATACCCATTACCCACCCTCCTTTCCCTCCCACCCCCCCATCAACCCTCAGTTTTTCAGTTTTTAAGAGTCTCTTATGCTTTGGCTCCCTCCCTCTCTAACCTCTTTTTTTTTTTTTCTCTTCCCCTCCCCCATGGACTTCTATTAAGTTTCTCAAGATCCACATAAGAGTGAAAACATATGGTATCTGTCTTTCTCTCTCTGACTTATTTCACTTAGCATAACACTCTCCAGTTCCATCCACGTTGCTACAAAGGGCCATATTTCATTCTTTCTCATTGCCAAGTAGTATTCCATTGTGTATATAAACTACAATTTCTTTATCCATTCATCAGTTGATGGACATTGAGGCTCTTTCCATAATTTGGCTATTGTTGAAAGTGCTGCTATAAACATTGGGGTACAAGTGCCCCTATGAATCAGCACTCCTGTATCCCTTGGGTAAATTCCTAGCAGTGCTATTGCTGGGTCATAGGGTAGATCTATTTTTAATTTTTTGAGGAAACTCCACACTGTTTTCCAGAGCGGCTGCACCAGTTTGCATTCCCACCAACAGTTCAAGAGGGTTCCTGTTTCTCCTAATTTGTAACTTGCTGTGTGATATATAGCAGAAGCTTATGCTTCTGTTGGTTGAATGAACAAATGATAGCCTTGGAAATTTTGAGTGATCTGGATATATCACATGTAGATTTATTCAAAACTAAGATACAGGCACTTTAAATCACCAATGTATAGATGTAGCAACTTCTTATGTTAAGAATTAAGAAAAAAGTGATAAATAAAATTCTGCCAGAGTATCTCCTCACTACCTTTTCACTCCTGCCCCAGGGCCTTGGCTCACACTCTTCTTCTATATAAAAGGAGTTTCCTCCTTCTGTCTTCTCTTATACAACTTAAAGCCACCTCTTCCACAAATTTTCTCTGCTTAGTCTAGGTTTTGTCGAGTCTTGTGTTCTCAAGAATCTGTCTGATTTCATGAGGTCCTCATATACTTAATGATCTTTTTAGTTCAATATTTGCTAGGCTGTTGTCTACTTCATTATTCTCCAACCTTGGAGAAGTTTAAATAACTACATCTGAAAGCAAAAAGAGTAGAAGCAAGAAAGGATGAGAGGGAGGACAAAGGTAATGTAACCTTTCTTTTATTTTGTTTTTTACACCAGCACCCTGCAGCTGTTTAATAAAACCATCTACTTGCAGTGATAAATTACTTGCAAATTATATCAGCCCTAAATTGCTGCTCGAAGTTTCTAGCTGCTGATGGCAGAAATGTTTTATGGAGATTTAAACAAGGTGATTTGGCAAAGGAGTTCAACTCACACTCGTGCATCCCTGAAATGACAGTTTTGGTGGCAGAGACTGAGAAATGAGCCCTGAGGTAAATGTCCCAAATACATAATTTGTCACTTCATGTACTTGTGCTGTCTGAGTTAGCAGCAACGCAAAATGCTTGATGGCCAAAGATATCTAGCCTTCATTACTGCTTGGGGGACCATTTGCCAATATTGTTTTAAGGCTAAAGAAAAAAAACATTTCTATGCAGATGGCTTCTGATCTCAGTATTCAGCAGGCTTTTGCTGTTTTGTTTAATGCCATGTAAATATACTCCAGGGAGAAAGGAGAGGCGAGAAGTGAATACCTCAGTGCCTCTCACTCACACATACATACACACAGCCTCTTTCCCCCCCACCCCCCACAGGGGGATAGCCTAATAAAAATTTAACTGTTTGGTTCTACTGAGCCAAAGTTAAACCACCATCACGTGGCATCTTGTTTTAAAACGAAATGTAGTCCCTGTGTCAGTAAAATCTAAGAATGGTTATGTTTAGGAATCAAATACCACAAATACTTGTCCAGCTCTTGACCTGCCTTCTGCCTTTTTTTGACACAATTCCTCCAGTTTAACAAAGTATTCAGCTATGTCTCAGATAAAAGAATTGGGTTGCAATAGCTTGATCCAGACCACTACAGAATATATGCCTATCTTTTTAAAAGTCCTTATCAAGAAAACATTTGCAACATTTTGGATTCCATGGAAACCCTTCAAGAGTAAGTAGCTGGCTTCATCAGAAACTTCCTGGCTCATGCATGGAAGAGGTAGCTGTTCATGCTTGGGCATCTTGTGTGAAAGCAGATAATTCCCTAGGGAAAGCACCTGCCTGATACAGCACAGATCCCCCAGGAGCAGCTTTATAAACTAAAGCAAAAAAATCTCTATTTCTGCACAGGGCTGTTCCTACTGATAGGGCTTTGCAGAAATGCAGCTGAAACTCCAGAGATGTCCAAAATACACAGACGTAGATCTTAAATTGCTTAGTTTCACCAACCTATTGCAATTCACTCAATTAATAAATATTTTAGAGGGCCTATTACTAGAGCCACTCATTTTGTTAGACACTCAAGCAATGCAGTGGGTATCAAAAAAACAAAATCTCTGCTCATAAGGTTATATCCCGGTAGAGGTAGAAAACATACAAATCAGTTTCTTTTCCATTATTATAAGTGCTCTAAAGGTAGCAAATAGGATGAGATACTATAAAACATGGAATGAAGAGGGGCTGCCTTACATTGACTGATCCAAGATGTTCTTTATGCGGATCTGAAGGGGCTGCATTTCAACAGTAACCTGAAGAATGAAAACACACCAGATATACAGATATGCAAATAAAGCAGAGGAGGGAATGAGGATGGCGCAAGCCTGAGGTTAGAGCCTGTGCACAGATTTGAAGACTTTAAGTCCTGGAAGAAGAGTATGACAACTTAAAGAAATACAAACGGACCATATAGGTCCTGTCAAGGAGTCTAGACTCTCACCCCTAAGAGCCCTGAGAAATGACAGGTACTTTAATTCACTGACAACAAATGATTTTCAACACTTTCTAATGTGCTCATTGGTCACTCATATGTATTCTGCTGCTAAGTGCACATTTAAAGGGTGCCTTGGTGGCTCAGTTGGTTAAGCCTGTGACTTCAGCTCAGGTCATGATCTCTTAGTTTGTGAGTTCCAGCCCTGCATCAGGCCCTCTGCTATCAGCACAGAGCCAACTTCGGATCCTCTGTCTCCCTCTCTCTCTGCCCCCTCCCTTCATTCTCTTTCTCTAAAAAATAAACAGAAGAAAGTAGTTTAAACAGTGTATGTTTAAGATTTTTGCCTGTTTTTATTATTTATTTTTTGTCATTTTACTGGCAATTTTACTGGTATATGGAGAGTTCTCCATATATTCTGGACCTGAGTCTTTTGTTAGATTTGTGTATTTTGATTATTCTTTCCCATTTTGTAGCCTGCCTATCATTTTCTTAATGGGGTCTTTTGATGAACATTCATTTTTTTATTTTAATAATGCCAAATTTATAAATTTTATGTTTTGTGGTTAATGATTTCTTTTCCTATAAAAGTAATCTAGAGTGAACCTAATGTCACAAAGGTACCCTCCACTGCTTTGTTCTAAGTACTTTTAGGTTTCTAGCTTTTATGTTTAGATCTATGATCCATCAAAAAATAACTTTTGTGTATGGAGTGCAGTAGTATGCTCAAAATTTTACTTTCTTCCTGCATTCCTATTATCCAGTTATGATGCCACCATTTGTTAAAAACCAACCAACCAACAAAACAGCAACAAAAAACCTTTGCAGTTCCCAATGAATTCACTTGGTGCCTTAGTCATGATTCAACCATATGTATTCCTCTTTTTGTTACTTTTCTGTTTCTTTGATCTATTTGACCATCTTTATGCCAGTAATGTACTATATTAATCAACATAACTTGATTACAAATCTTGAAATCAGGAATTATAAGTTCTCCAACTTCTTTCTTCTTTTGTAGGATTGTTTTGACTATTCTATATACTTTGTATTTCTATATACATTTTAGAATCAGCTTGTAAATTTCTAAATAAACCACTTGCTTGTGTTTTGACTAGGATAAAATTGATACCACAGATCAATTTGGAGAAAATGAGCATCTTAGTAACATGGAATTTTTCAATTCATGAACAGAAAATATCTAATTTTCCATTTTTGTTTCTCTCAAAAATTTTTTATTATATTTATATCTAGGTGTGTGATTTTATAATGTTTATTTCTAGGTGTATAATTATGATGTACTCATACATTTTTACATTCATTTTTTAATTGTTTAATGCTAGTATAGTGAATACCATATTTTTTATCTATTTGGTCCTGCATTCTGTGACTTTTCTAATTTCACATATCATTACTAGAATTTTTTGTACATTCCATAGGATTTTCTATGTACACAATCAAGTCACCTGTGAATTATGAGGTTTTTATTTTCTTTTTCTTACCTTTAAACCTTTTATTTCTATAGCTTATCTTTTTACATTGTATAGGACTTCCAGACAGTGTGGCAGATCGGTGATAGAATTTGACATTCATGCTTTGTTCCAAATCTTAGAGGAAAATCATTCAATGTTTTACTATTAATTGTGATGCTAACTGGAGATTTTTTCATAGATTTCCTTTGTCAAATTGACAAAATGTCCTTGTATATTTTTGGTATATTTTAGTTTGTCAGATAATTTTTAACATGAATTGGCGCTAGATTTTGTCAGATGTTTTTCTCGTTATCTACTGAGATAATCCAATGACTTTATCCTTTTTTATGTTAAAATGGTAAATTGCATTCCTGAAATAAATTCTATTTAGTTATGATATTTTTAATATGTCACTGCATTTGATATGCTACTAGTTTGCTAAGAACTTTTGGCCCTTTTTTCCATGAGTGTTACTAGCATCGTGTTGTCTATTTTGTTTTGGTGTCAGAATTACACTGAACTTAGAAAACAAGTAGAGAAATGTTCCTTCTATCCCTGATTTCTAGAACAATTTGAGTAAGATTGGTATTACTTCTTTTTAAAGTTTGAAAGAATTCCCTAGTGAAGCTTTCTGAACTTTAAGTTTTCTTGGTAGGAAAGTTTTCTTTCTGCTTTTTTTGTTTTTGTGACTTTTACAGATACATGTCTACTTGCATTGTCTGTATCTTGCATCAAAGCTGATTTTCAAAGAAATTGTCCAGTTCATCTAAATTTTCAATTATTTGCATAAAGTTGTTCATAACATTCCCCTACCTTTTAAAAAGAAAATTAATATTTATTTTTGAGAGAGACAGACAGACACAGCATGAGTGGGGGAGGGGCAGAGAGAGGTGAGACAGGAATCCAAAGTAGGCTCCAGCTCTGAGCTGTCCATACAGAGCCTTACAGGGGGCTGAAACTCACCAACTGCAAGATCATGACCTGAGCCCGAGTCAGAAGCTTAACCGACTGAGCCACCCAGACACCCCTTCCCTCCCCTTAATACACACACACACACACACACACACACTCGCACACTATTTTCTTATGATTTTTGTGATTCATGAATTGTTTTGAGGACCTTGCTGTATTTCCAAATAATTGAGAATTTTCCACATATCTTACTCTTGATGATTTCTAATTTATTGTTGTTGTGACCTAAAACACACACTACATGACTTCAATCATTTACAAGTTGTTGAGAGTTGATTTGCAGTCCACTAAATAGTCTACCTTGTGGAATATTCTATATATATTTGAAAAAAACACCACTTGTATTCTATAGGTTTAGAGCATAGTGTTTATAAATATCAAATAGGTCAAACTGTTGGTAGTATTGGAATGATTAATATTCCCCCTGACCTTGAGTGCTTTGGTTCATTTTGTTCACTCTTTTTTTTTTCCTCCAAAAGCTTCCCTTTGGATAATCATCATGCTTCTTGATCCTTTTCTGTTATGTCCAGTCTTCTGTCAAGATCTTCAAATTAATTTTTCATTTTTCCTAGCACACAGTTTATTTCTACCATTTCTATTTGGTACTTTTTTATAGTTTATTACTTTGTTGAAATTCTCAATCTGTTCACACATTTTGTCCACATTTTCCATTATACTTTTTAACATATTTGTCTTAATTATTTTGAAGTCCTCAACTGTCTATAATTCCAATTATCTGAATCATTTTTGTGTCTGCTTCTACTGATACTTTGCTTTTTTTTACCATGTTTCATATTTTCTTGCTTTTTTTGTGTGTGTTATGTTTTTTTTTAATTTAATGCTAGATGTATGTGGAAGAATAACAGAAAGCACTATTATACCTACAGAAAGGCATGGTGCTTCTTTTATAAGGTAGCTAATCTGTGGCTGATTGGAATTTGATTTTTGCTGCATGTTTACTTAGATTCAGTTCACCCTTGGCCTTAATGTTCATTGGGGAAGAATTAGGACTTCCCCTTCAGGAGTGCTTGAGGTCTAAGGGCTAATTCTCCAGAAATCTTCACCTCTCACAGCATATCCACCATCATTTTGGGGTTCCTAGGGAGTTTTCATAACTCTCTCACTCTGTCCCAAGATTTAGGTAACTCAACAAATCAACCGCTACATTCCTGTCCTGCCTGGCCTTTAGCAACCACCACCCCTGAATGAAGGAGGACAGCCTTGAAGTGTCAAGTCTAAACTACCTTAAGAGGAATGAGAGAATTCAGCAGAGAACATTCAGTGAGTCTAGGCAATTAACCAGTGATTTTTTTTTCCCCAATGTCTATGCCTTCTCAATGGAAATGAAGATAATTTACACTTTCCAAAGTAATGCACAAAGATTTTAACAACTAAGATACTGTTTTGCGACCAGTAGACATTATGCATATCTTTGTTTGTTCTGGTTGAGTGCTAATGTAATTGGAATTGGTAGATAGAAAGCCAACAGTTGTCAGATCTCATCAAGTTACACTACAGCCAAATTAGAGGTATACGAACAGACAATGCATCCAGCAAAGGTGAACCCACACATCCCACGTTCTTCCCCATATAAAAGCCTTTCTCATATTTCAAAATAAATATAAACAAAATATCAAGAGTTCCCTGGGGGTTGAAGCTGAAGAACACCCAGGCACAGTGTATTTCCACTGAAAGCATTCTTCATTTTGATATTGAGATGGAGGTCGGTAGGTTAATTGAAACTTACAATATGCTGATGTGAACATCAATGAAGCTTGACAATTCTGTAACTTTATTAACTCTTTTGCATCTTTTGTATTTGGCAAGAATATAATTCACTACTCCTCCTATTTTTCCTTGAGAGATACATGAAACCCACCTTGAATTTTCTAATGATAATGTTATAACAAAAATGTACCACTGTCATTTATTTTTGAAGAGTAGCTGTTATAGTTTTAAGTGCACATGAATCATAAGGAGATGACACCAAAATGAAGATGCTTTGATGTCTATCCCAAGAGATTTAGATTCAAGTTATAGGCAAAGCTCAAGATTTGAATATGAAGACTGAGGCAAGCCCTATTTGAAGCACTGCCATATAAGTAACTCCCAAATTTACAAATTTACAAATTCCAAATGATTCATTACACTCTGATAAGGACATGTTAGGTCTTTATGTCTCTAGTTTCCTCTTACATTACTCTCCCCTCATTACTTCAGCTACACTATCCCTCAGCATATATATAACTACATGTTCTTTTCTGCTTTTATACCATCACAGAGGCTGTTTCTTTTGCCTGGAAAGCCCATTTTTCCCCCCTGATCAACTCCTTCTTATCCTTGGCTCTCAGTTTAAATGCTTCTCTAGTGTGGGGTGCCTGGGTGGCTTAGTTGGTTAAGCGACCAATATCAGCTCAGGTCATGAACTCACAGTTCAAGGATTCAAGCCCCATGTTGGGCTGTGTGCTGACAGCTCGGAACTTGGAGCCTACTTCAGATTCTTCATCTCCCCATCTCTCTGCCCATTCCCTGCTGATTCTCTCTCTCTCTCTCTCTCTCTCTCTCTCTCTCTCCCCAAAATAAATCAATATTAAAACTTTTTTAAATGTTTCTCTAATGCATAGAATAGGTAGGTCTCCTTTCTCTGAACCACCTCCCACCTCAATTAGACATTTCTTTTAAAACTAGCTTCTTCACAGCTATTTACACAGTTGTAATTATGTATTCATTTTAAAAAATATATTAAATAGCTGTCTTTATCACAAATAGTATAAATGTAGTAGTAGGGACATTAAGCTTGCTGGTTATGTTCACTAATGCCACATAGTGACTATCTCAGTGCTTAGCACAAACAGGTACTCAATAACTACTTCATGGACTGCCTCACACCTAATGGCTGCAAAAAGGAGTAATGCCAATCATGAAACCTGTGTCCTTTTATAGTGCTAGTTTGTTTTTCTGTCCAGGCATCATCTCTCCTCTTTTGAAAACATCCTCCTCAATTCGAGTCCATCCACATGGTTACTTTGGGTACCATCCTGTTGACTAACTCTAATAAGCTCTCCACCTGACCACTGTTGGCTGATCCGGCATAGACCATTATAGCTCCTGGACAAAAGTTTTAGAAGTAAAGTAAAGAAAGAGAAGGAGTTTCTCTGGGTGACTGTTGCATTACCTGAAAACATTCAGGAACTCTCAGGAGTCACTGCTCAGACCTAATCATTGGAGAAATTGAGAAACCAGTCTCCAGAGAGAAAAGAATGAAGTTGACATGCATAATGGTATGTAGGAAGATGTTCTTATATCCATTCTAGGCTGTGGTTATTTATGAGGCCCAACCACTTTCCTGTCTTTGAGTTTCCTGAGATAGTTCTGTAGATCAAAAGTCTAACGTGGGTCTTGCTAGGTAAAAATCTAAGGGGATACAGAGCCTTATTCCTCTCTGCAAGCTGTAGGAGATAATCCAATTACTGTTCTTTCCAGCTTCTAAACACTGTCCACTTCCTTGGCTCATGGTCACTTCCTCTTCCTTCCAAGCCAGCAATGTCACATCTCTTTCTAATCTCAACTGAGAACGTTTCTCTGCTTTTAGGATTCAAGTGATTAGGTCGGGATCATGTGGATATTCCAAGATCAACTCATTTCAAGGTCCTTTATCTTAATTGCCTCTTCAAAGACCTTTGTGCCAGGAAAGAGAATATATTCACAGGCTCTGGAGATAAACACATAGACTTCTTTGAGGAGCAGTATTCTTCTTATCACACTCAATGTCTTTGAAACAAATTCTCCTGTGTACCCCAAGTCAGAATGAATTTCTATAATAAAGACAGTCCCCTCCAAAAGCCTTATGTTTGTGTCTAGATTAGTGGCAATAAAATTCCTAGGTAGATATCCAGAACTTTCTTCAATGTCTTATGTTCCTAACATACACATCTAATTTTTAACTTTGTCCTGCACAATTTAACCCTACAATGGATTGACTGAACTTTTTTCTCCTTGTTTTTACAGTGCCCTATTTTAGTTCACATCCCCTTTTACCATTGGAGAAGCTGGGTAGCTCAGTGGGTTAAGCATCCAACTCTTAATCTCACCTAAGTCTTGATCTCAGGGCTGTGATGTCAAGCCCTACATTGGGCATGGAGCCTACTTAAAAAAAATAATAAACAAACAAATAAATAAATCCTCTTTTACCTGTATTACAATAGCCTTCAGCCTGGATTCCATGCCTGTAATTTCTTTATGTTCCCAGTCACTCTTTCCCACTGCTAACAGTGTTATCTTTCACTGCTGACCACATAATTACATAGTGCTACAAATTTCCTAATAAAAAGCATTTGTTGGTTATTAAAGACTTTAAGTCCAGACTTTCATAAAATAATCTGATATAACCTATGGGACATTCATTTTTGTTCTGTGTCCTTCTCTTCCTACCCCTCTAACATTTTGAGTTACCACAAATACTAAATGACTATTTGTGGCATAAAATGCTTGCTCCACCCATCATTCATTTATCCTGCACTTTATCAGGTACTAATATGATAGGAAAAGATAGTATTCGATAGGCAGAGATGGAAAGATTATGACATGAGATCCCTGGGTGGGGAAGAAAACACAGATTTTGGAACAATGCTGGGAGTGTCTGACCACAGCAAACACCCTCAAAGCATAAGGTTCCTCTTAAGAATGTAAAAGACCCCACCTATTCCCCCTCAGGCTTCCCTCAGGAATTTGGCAAAAGACCTTAGTATGGTCTTAGACCACCCCTCATACAATGGACTTGGGCCAGTCAGGAATGGACAACCCAGCACCCAGAGCTATCAAACCAATAAGGGTAGAACCTGAGAAGGAACAAGGGGGAACGGAAGAGGGAGGGCTGACCAGAACCTCATAAAACAAGGACACTTGCCTATAGTCCTTCACATATTCACTTTTGAATGCTCCCTCTCTGCAAAGAGAGCTTTCCTACTGTTCTTCTTTCTGATCTTATATTCTTTATGTTTTTATTTTTTTTAATGTTTATTTTTAAGAGAGAGACAGAGAGAGAGCAGGGGAGGGACATAGAGAGACAGAGAGAGGGAGGCAGAGAATCCAAAGCAGGCTCCAGGCTCTGAGCCGTCAGCACAGAGCCCGATGCAAGGCCCGAACCCACAAACAACAAGATCATGACAAGCCAAAGTCAGATGCCCAATCAACTGAACCACCCAGGAGCCTCTCTAATCTTATATTCTAATAAACTTTTGCCTGTTGCTCATTTTGTGTTCACCTCTCCATTCTTCTAATCGGTGAGACAATGAACCCTGGGTATTGAGGTAAAAAATCCTGCAACACCATGAAGGGTAGAAAGATAAAGTACACTCTAGGCAAATTTATTTATTTTTTAAAATTTATTTTTATTTATTTTTAGAGAGAAAGAGAGAGAGGGAGAGAGAGAGAATCCCAAGCAGGCTCTGCACTGATAGTGCAGGGGCTCATACTCATGAACCCTGATGTCATAACCTGAGCTGAAATCATGAGTCCTATACTTAACTGACTGGCCCACCCAGGTGCCCCTACTCCAGGCAAATTTAATAAAAAGTTATGGTATGGAAAAGGTTCAAAAAATAGGAGAGAGATGGTACACCATAGGGGACAGAGGCAGGATATTCTAAGTTGAAGGAGAGCTTAATAGTTGTACACAAAAAAATTGTTTTTATTAGAATGTATTCGTTCCTTGATTCCAATACTTTTAGATTATTTACTATCATTCTATGTTTTTAGGAGACAGTGGTAAAAAGACAAACAACAACAACAATAACTTCTTGTCCTCAAAGAGTTTATATTCTAGTGGAAAAAATACACAATTAACCAGTAAATACACACACACACACACACACACACACACGCATGCACACACACACACTCAAAATTTTGGATAGAGTTACTTTAATGAAGAAAATAAATAGGGTAAGACATTAGAGAGTCCAGGTATGGGCTGGAAGCAGTTTTAGATTGGGTGATAGGGACAGTCTCTGAAGAAGTGATGCTTAAGAACAGATCAGAATGGTAAGAAATACCCTACAATGTGAAAACCTAAGAGAAGAGAACTCAAAGGTAGAGACTAGTTGTGCAAAAACCATGTTTTGCAAATAAACTCTGTTTATTCAACAAAGAGGAACAAGGTCAGTTTGGCTGGAAAAGAGAAAGCAAAAAAAAAAAAATGTATTAAGAGAAAGAAGAAAATGCAAATCTAAAGTAGCCTTGTTCACCGTGACATGGAGTTTGAATGGTATTGTAAGTGTGATAGGAAGGCACGGGAAGATTTTCATGAGGAAATGTGCTATCTGATTTGTGTTTTCAAAAGCTCACTTTGCCTGCTATGGAGGGAATGAACTTTAAGGGTGCAAGAAAGGAAAGAGAGATCACTGTAGAGTCTATAGCAAGAGTTCCAGCAAGAGAGAACTGTGGCTGGGACAAGGAAAGTGACAGGAGATGCAGTGAGAAAATATTGGACTTGAGACATTTGTTGAGGACTGAGTGACAAATGTCAAGGAATGGAGTATAAAGACAAAAAAAGAAGAGGTCTAAGGACTGAACCTCTGCTAGCACCCCACAGTGGCTTAAATCTTGTGATATAAAGTAGAAAATTAGCCAGGGAGATGAGTGAAATTGAAATACAGCCGGGAGGGGTAGCCAAGAGAACAGGAGCCTGTGTCATCCCAGAAGCCAAGTGAGGAAAACATTTAAAGAAAAAGAACATAATTAACCATGTCAAAAAGGCTGACAGAAAAAAGGGGATGAGAAGATGGTAAAGGTCATCATTACCCTAATAGGAGTCATTTTCATATTAGGACAAAAACTCTACTGGAGTGGCTCAGGAGAAAAGCGATGAAGATAAGGAACCAGCAGGTATAAACTACTCTTTCACAAAGTTTTTTTTTTTTTTTCTGTGAAAGGAAATAGTAAAATTAAGGAGTAGGTGAAGATGGACATAGGTTCATGTCTCTTTTAAGCTGATTTTAGGATGTCTGCATGCCTGTGGGATTTCTGATAGTAAGCTTTACTCTAATGGGGTTGACTCTACTCCAAATGTCGGTAACATTCTGGATAAAAGTTTTCCTCAAAAGCCGAGTATTATAGTAGGCAGCAAACATTATAATTAAGAAGTTAAGCCTATATAGGAACCCTGACCCTGCTACTGGTGAATATGAGTTGAGACTAGTTCGTTCAGTTCTCTGAGCTCTAAGTTCACTATTTATATAATGTTTATGACCATTTTTTTGAAGAGAAAATGTAATCATGTATATAAAGCATAAACACAGTGCCCAAGACAGATTAAGCACTCAATAATTGAGAGGAATTATCATCATTGCTATTTAGGGCTTGACTGTTAACACCTTCTACAATCACTAACACAGCCTATTAGGATTTCAGCAGCACCAAAGATAACAATTTCTGTCTTGATTTTTCTACCCCCTTTCTGTACCTCTTGTTTCAAAGCAGACTCTAATGCCCTTTCCCATTTCAAAGTACAACAGGGGATATAGCCAAGGGACTGAAACAGCTGTGTGCCAAGCCCCACATGGAAACCGAGTGAGTTAATGTCATTTTAAACATGGTTTTCTTATGAGTAAATTAGCTTGCAGATTTTGCAAGCTTCCTACCACTAATTACTAGATTAGCTAGAGTTACCCTGCAGGGAAAGCAGCAATGAGGAAGACAAACACAGCATTCTTATGTGAATGCTCATTTGCATAGTTCATACAACTCTAGGCTTGCAGGAAGATAGCCCCTTCCTCTCCCAGTTAAATCTATTATGAAATTTACAGTTTTACACAAGAATATTAGACAATAAATTAGCCCAAAGCTGCAATTAATCACAATCCAGAGTCAACCCAAGGGAATAGAGAACTAAACAAATGAATTTCTAACATTTAGCTCTCCCCCTGACCTATGCACAGTTACCAAGATAATGTCCTAACTCAAGAAATGTTGGTTGAAATTTCCACAAGGAACCTTTGGTAACAAAGTTGTGACATGCACAGTTCCACAAATATAATCACTTGAAATCACTTCAAATCTCAATTCTCATTAACTTCTTACAAAGAATAAATATGTTCACCAAGACAATCTCGCACGCAAGAAAGGGTGCCCAATTCAAACAACTTAAGCAAATACATTGGCACATGTTAGGGAGAAGCTGAGAGACCAAAAGACTTCAGGCTTAACTGGATCCAAAGGCTCAAAGCATGTTATTAGCGACTGGTCTCCTGCCTCCCCATCTTACGATTCTGCTTTCCTCTCTGTGCATCATCTTTGCTGCTAGCAGTCCCAGAAAAGAAAAAGATTCCTTCTTCTTAAGACCTTCAAAGCATTTCTAGAATTGAGGCACATGCCCACCTTAAACCCAACACAGTGGCCCATGATGCTGATTGGCCTGGACTGGGTTACATGCATAATGCTGAACACAGGGTGGGATCCTCTTCACCGAAACCATAGTAACAGAAAACACTGGTGGTTTTGCTTCCCCAGAGAAAATTGGGATGTTATTACTACTTTAAGGAAAGAAGTGTGAGTTGAAGCTAGGAAGAAAAATATCACAGACGCTCCCTGCTACAAATGCTTCAATTGCCCATCTTTTCAGTTTTCCTATTTGTAAAGAGGTAAATAATAACTATAATTATAGGAGTATCTGCCTCTTGGGATTATGCATGTTTGCATAAATTAAATTCTAAAGAATTGTGTTTTATTATCGTTGCTTTATTGAAGCTATGCAGTCCCACTGCTATTGGCCATACAGCTGATTTCACTTTATCATATCACTGCTATAATTAGAAACACATTATGTCTTATAAGTTAATTGTATTATCCCGTTTAGCAAGTGGTTCTTGAAGCATAAGAAGTGAAGTGATTCCCAAAGCCCACACACTCTTCTAAGCATTGTTCAAGTTAGCCTTCTAGTTACCAAAGTGCTGGAAGCCGAGCTATCCCAGCCTGAGTGGCAGGGCCCGGGCTGTGGACGGATTGGTGACTGCAGGGCCCGCTGACAGTGAAGCTTCTTGTCCTCCCACTTTTAGGTAATTTGGCCTTAAAACTACTTGGGGTATTGTCTGTTGGGGAATTGCCCTTGGCAGGCCCCCTGGGAAAAGAACCAGTAGGAAGAAGATAAGGTTCTGCAAGAAATTCTGTGGCCTTACTTTTAGCCCTTGCCATCCCTATGGAGACTCCTCTACTTACAGGAAGGATAGCCTCATACCTTTGCCAGCAAAGAGGGCCTGTATAGGAGAGACATATGGATTTGAAAGCCCCACTCTGGCAACTAAGGAGTGTATCTCTGGGCACAGGTGACTTCAACCCCTAGGCCCACCTGCCCCCCCCCCCCCCCCCCCCCCCCCCCCGCCAGAGGCATTCCAGATGATGACTGAACCTAGTGGGTTAAGGTACAGAATGGTTCATTGGTTCCTAGGTGCATTGTCTCTCTGAGAATGTATGAGGCATGGGTTTCTAAGGCCTTTTCAGCCCCTTTCTGGCACCTCGGACCGAGGCAAACACATTATTCTTCTGGCCTCATGTGGTTATGAGGTCATGTCCCTGTAACTGTTCCACTTGAGGTATTGAGAAATGGAGGGCCCTTCATGAGAACAGCAAAGCAAATGCTTTGTAGATTATAGATAAACGCAGATGCATAATGGAATAATGTAAGAAATTAATCTATAATCAAAGGGTATGCAGAAAAGTTAGAGGAAAATCACCATGTTATTTCTTAAAGGTCGTTTATACATAGGAACATTTTCAAAATTAGGTAATATTAGAAAAACATAGTTGACGTATGCTACAAGGAAATCACTAGCCTATATAATGTCACGTTTACTGCAACCAATCGGCCAGTTCAACACACTGCTGTTGTCTGTGTCCATTTTTATTTTAGTTTTAGTTTTTTATTTTAGTTTTTTATTTTCCAGTTTTTTATTTTAGTTTTATTTTATTTTCACCAACGCCGTTCTTCCTTTGGGAACCCCTGGTTGCTGGAGCTGGTCTCCGGCACCAAAGTTTAGAGGCAAGCATCTCCCCTTACATGAGTGAAAAGAATTGTTGAATAGAAAAAGTTAAAACACCAAGATCCATCACCAGTAAAGCTTCTTATGATACATACTACATAAAAATCAAGTATAGACACAGTTTATTTTTGAGATATTAGTTGCAATCTGCACATAGATCACCTCAAGAAGTTTGCCAATTCCTTGCTATTTGTGTGTGCTCACCACAATTTTGTATTTTATTGTGTCCCACAGAGGATAAAAGCAATAGTCCCACAAACTCTACCTTCAAAATAGCAAACAAATTTCCATTGCTATCGGTGTTGAAAGAAAATCCCGAGAGATTTTCATCTTCACTTTAACAATATAAATGTATAAACCCAATAAGCCATAAAACCATAGTTTGTAAAAACAAAGCAAAAGGAAACAAAACAAGGCAAACAAAAAAACTATCAAAGAGTTCAGGATGCAAAGAAATCCAAATGAACTAAGTGCCAGAAAGTTAAACGTCCTTCATAGAGAAGAGACAAATGGAACCTATTAAAAAACATTTAAAAAAAAAATAAATGCTAGAAATAAAAAGTTTGCTATTTGAAATGAAGAATTCTTCTGGTAGGCTGAATAGCAGATTAGACACAACAGGAAAAAAAAGTGAGAACTTGAAGACTGGTCAAAAGAGAGATCCAAATTGAAACTCCAAAATAATAGAAAGGAGTTGAAAACCAGATGATTATGAGACATTAACAATTGGTTTAATGCATATGTATTTACAATCCTGGAACAGAGAGACAAAGAGGAAGGGATAATGGCCAAGGACTTCAAAAGCTGACAAAACAAAACAAACAAACAAAAAAAAAAACAAAAAAACCCCACCAACCTATAGATGAAAGAAGCTCAGAGAGAATGAAACAGAATACAAAGAGCTCACATCTAAAGTTACCATGGCTAAACTGATGGAAACTAAAGACAATGAGCAAATTATAAAAGCAACAAGGGAAAAAAATAAAGGTAATTTTTAAAAATCAGCAAATTGAATCCAAAATAACCAAATGATGTTTATCACATAAATGCAAGTTTAGCTCAATATTTGAAAATCAATATATTTTACCACAGTAAAGAATAAGGGATTAAAAACCATGTAGTTTTATCAGTAAATGCAGAAAGGGCATTTGACAAAATTCAGCATCTATTCATTATAAAAACTGCTAGTAAATTAAACATCATAGAAGACCTGCTAAACCTGATAAAGAGCATATAAAAAAAATCCTGAAACCTGGCATCATACTTAATATTGAAATATTGAATGCTTTCCTTCATAAATTGGGAAGAACAAAAGAATGTCTGTGCTGATGATTTCTATACAGTATTGTGCTGGTGGTCTTGACCAGAGAAATAAGAAATAAAAATGTTTGTTTGCAGATAACATGATTATGTGGAAAGACTGAACAGAACCTATGAGAACACTGATAAAATAAATGAGTTTAGCAAAAATAGTAGATACACAATCCATATGCAATAACTGCCTAAAACATAAATGCCTAGGAACAAATGTAACAATAAATGTGCAAGACTTCTAAAAATTATTCAAAATTCCTGCAATTATTAAGACCTAAATAAAGAGAAATACAATATTCGTTAATTACAAGACTCAATATTAAGATGTGTATTCTTCCTAAGTTGATATATACACAACTAGTATCTAAACCCTAACACAATTTTGATGAAGAAAGGGACAAGTTGATTCTAAAATGTGTATGGAAATGCAAAGAATCTAAAAGAGCTAAAACATTTCTTTAAAAAAAAAAGTGATGGGGAATGTACATTATTTGATTTAATGACTTACTATGAAGCTACAATAACAAAGACAGTGTTGAAATGGCCCCAAGATAGACATGTCCGTGGATGAAACAGAGTTTATAAATAGAATGACATTTAATGGTCACAATATTAAAAAAAAAAAAAAGAAAGTTAACATTTATTCATTTTTTTTTTGAGAGAGAGAGAGATGGTACAAGAGGGGGAAGGACAGAGAGAGAGGGAGACACAGAATCCAAAGCAGGGTCCAGGCTCTGAGCTGTCAGCACAGAGCCCCACACGGGGCTTGAACTCATGAACGGTAAGATCATGACCTGAGCCAAGGTCAGATGTTTAACTGACTAAGCCACTCAGGAGCACCTTTATGGTCACAATATTTTTTGACAAGGTGCTACGTCAATGTCTTTTTGCTTTACTTTGAGTAATTTAAGATTTACAACAAAGTTGCAAAAATAGTGCAAAGAATTCAAGTATACTCTTCACTCACTTGCCCCTATTATTAACATCTTATATCCATGGCACATTTGTCAAAATTTTAGGAAAGCAGAACTGATACATTATTATTAACTAAACTCAAATTCTTATTTGTATGTCACATTATTTTTGTATTTTAATTACAGTATAGTTAATATACAGTGTTTTATTAGTCTCAGTGCTCAAGATGGTAAGTGTACTCTTGATCCCCCTCACCTATTTCACCTATTCACCCTCTGGTAACCATCTGTTTGTTCTCTATAGTTAAGACTCTGCTTTTGGTTAGTCTTTTTTCTTTGTTCATTTTTTTCTGTTTCTTAAATTCCACCTGTGAGTGAAATAATATGGTATTTGCCTTTCCCTGTCTGACTTATTTTACTTAGCATAATATCTGCTGGGTCCCTTCATGTCGTTGCAAATGGGAAAGTTTAATTTAAAATAATTTTTTAATGTTTATTTACTTTTGACAGAGAGAGAGAGAGAGAGAGAGAGAGAGCACAAGCAGGGATGGGGCAGAAAGAGAAGAGACAAAGAATCCAAGCAGAAATCAAGAGTCAGATGTTTAACTGACTGAGCCACCCAGGAGCCCCCAAATTTAATTTTTTTAATGGCTGAGTAATATTTCATTATATATATATATATATATATATATATATATATATATATACCACATCTTCTTTATCCATTCATCCATCAGTGGACACTTGAACTGCTTCCATAATTTGGCTTTTGTAAATAATGCCGCAATAAACATAAGGATGCATCGATCCTTTCAAATTAGTGTTTTGGTATTCTTTGGGTAAATACCTAGAAGCATGATTACTGGTTCATATGATAGTTCTATTTTTAACTTTTTCAGAAACCTCCATACTGTTTTTTATAATAGCTGCACCAGTTTGCCTTCCCACCAACCGTGCACAAGGTTCCTTTTTCTCTACTTCCTGGCCAATACTCAGAGTTTCTTGTGTTTCTTATTTTAGCCATTCTGTCTATGTCATTAGTTTTTTTACTACTGTCCTTCACTTTGTAGTTTCAGGGACCCAAATTGTGTTTAATCATCATGTGTCCTTAGGCTTCTGTAGTTGGTGACAGTTTCTCTGTCTTTCCTTATTTCTGATTACCTTGCTATTTTTGAAGAGTGTTGGTTAGATATCTTGTGGTATGTCCCTCAACTTGGGTTTGTCTATTATTTTTCTCATGGTTAGTCTGGGGTATTGAGTGTTTTGGAAGAACAGCACAAGTGTCAAGTGCCCTTATCATCACATCCTACCTGGGGTACATGCTGTCAACATGATTTATTACAAATGATAGTAACTTTGATCACCTGTGGCCAGAGTAGTATTGCAGACTTCTTCACTGTTGTTTTCTCATTCCACACTCTGTTCTTGGGAAGCAAGTCACCAAGTCCAGCCTATAGTTCAAAGTGGGGGCTTAAGGGGATTAAGCTCTACTAGCTGGAGGGAGGGGGTAGTATTCACATATATTATTTGGAACTGTTTCTGTAAGGGAGACTTTTCTCTCCTCCCTCATTTATTTATTCATTCATTTATTTTGTTTTCACTTTGTGTTAGGATCTAATATTATATTATTAACTTTGTTAAATTTTTCCAGCTTTGGTCATTAGGAGCTCTTTCAAGTGTGTTCTTGTGAGTCTTTGATAAGCCCTCATTCTTTTGATTTTCAACCATTTTCTTACATTTAACCACTACAAGAAGCTCTTGGCTCCTGTTGCATTTTCCCTTCCCCAGTCCTGAAATCAACATTTCTCCAAGAGATCCAGGTACTTTTTATTGGAGAATGGTATGTAGAAACTAAGATCTGAGCCCTGGCTCTCCTCATTGCTACTGGAATGTCACTGTTTCTAGTCTCGCTTGGTGGACAGAGCCAAGATATTTATGTATGTGAACTAACCCATGTATATATACATATCTATATTTATTCTATCTATAGAATTTATCTATAGAATTATTTATAGAATTTATCTATAATTATTCTTGGATCTCTTCATCTACATCTATGATAAATTAAATATATGTTAATAATATCTTCTAGTCTAATCCAGTACCACATAATTAATTCAAGTCATGCCCCCTTGCTTTATAACGTTGCTACCAACATTGAGAAGCCCATCTCCCACCACCATCCACATCTATTTAATTATTTGTTTGACTTCAGTATACAGGCATTTTTTGGAATCCCTAACCTGTATGTCCGTGATAAATAACCTTTCCAACTAGAGCACACAGTTTATGTTCAGTTCATTTTGTCAATGCCTCTATAATTTCTGGTTAAACATCTATTTTCAAGAGTAACTTCACTCTTGTTTTTTCATCTCCTTCAAAAAGATTATGTCAAAAGTATGTAATACAGATAGATCCTTTTATCACAGATAACATTTCTTTCTGGGATTTTATCCCAAACTCCTGGCTGATTTTTCATTTAATTTGCATACATTCAAGTTTACTCTCTGTAATGTAAATTTCAGTGGATATTGACAAAGTCATAGTTATATATTCACCACCTTAATACCATATCGTATGGGTCCATCACCCTAAAAATTCTTTGTTTCCCCTCTGTAATCAACCACCTTCCCTTCTCCCCAACCCTTAGAAACCATTGATCTAGGGGCAACTGAGTGGCTCAGTCAGTTAAGTGTCCGACTCCGGCTCAGGTCATGATCTCACAGTTCATGAGTTTGAGCCCCACATCGGGCTCTGGGCTGACAGCTCTGAGCCTGGAGCCTGTTTCAGATTCTGTGTCTCCCTCTCTCTCTCTGCCCCTTCTCTGCTCTCTCTCTCGCTCTCTCTCTCTCTCTCTCAAAAATAAATAAAACATTAAAAACTTAAAAAAAAAAAAAAGAAACCACTGATCTGTTTTTTGTTCTTTCAGTTTCTCTTTTACAGAGTGCAATCATATAATATGTACCCTTTTGAATTTGGGCTTTTTAACTTAACTATTCTTTTTTTTTTTCAACGTTTATTTATTTTTGGGACAGAGAGAGACAGAGCATGAACGGGGGAGGGGCAGAGAGAGAGGGAGACACAGAATCGGAAACAGGCTCCAGGCTCTGAGCCATCAGCCCAGAGCCTGACGCGGGGCTCGAACTCACGGACCGCGAGATCATGACCTGGCTGAAGTCGGACGCTTAACCGACTGCGCCACCCAGGCGCCCCTGGGCTTTTTAACTTAACAAAATGCATTTATGATTTATCCAGTTTGGTGTCTGATTCAATAGACCATTCCTTCTTACTGCTAAATAGTATTCCATTTTATGGATATATAATTATTCACCCATTGAAGGGCACTTTGGTTGTTTCCAGTTTGAGGCAATTATTAATAAAACCTCTATGAACATACACACCCAGTTTCTGTATGAATCTAAGTTTACTTTCAAATGGATGAATACCTAGAAATGTGTTTTTGGTGTTTTATGGTTAAGTCTAGTTAGTTTTATATAAAACTTGCAAACTGTCTTTCAAAGTGGCTGTAGCATTTTTTTATTCCAACAAGCAATAAATCAGTTCCTATAGCTCTATATCTTCACCAGCATTTGGTATTGTCAGTTTTTTTTAACTTTCTTATCCAATATAAGGATCTACATATAGCAAGAATAAATATAATTCTGTGGCTCTGATTTAAGTAAAATTGTATTCACCAGAACAAAATTCCTATCTAAATAAGTGTCAGGAAATTTGTTTTGTTGATATTTGTAAACATGGGATTGCATTAAAAGGAAGTAAAATTATCTCTAGATGGAAATGGTAAAGTGGTTTCTCTCATGTAAGAACCTGGGTCTATTGCTAGAGTATACTTGGAGCTTTACCTTAAGAAGGATGCTCAACTGTACCTGGCCTCAGTAAGAAAACTTGCTGAGAACAATTAGCAATGTCTTTTACAAAAAGAGGACAAGACACTGGGGCACAAGATCATTTAGTTTCTAAAGTCTGGGCTAATTCAGTGCCATCTCATTAAAGTCTTCCAGAAGGACCTAATATGTTAGGTAGAATTATGGCTTCCAAAACTGCCCATGACCTTATCCCCAGAGCCTGTGACTATGTTATGTTACATGATAAGGGAGCTCTGAAGTTGAGGATCGAATTAACGTTTCAAATCAGTTGACCTTAAGATAGAGAGATTATTCTGGATTCTCCATATGGACTCCACATAATCACAAGCATCTTTAAATGTGGAAGAAAGAGGGGGCCCTTGGGTAGCTCAGTAAGTTAAGCATCTGACTTCAACTCAGGTCATGATCTCACAGTCTGTGAGTTTGAGCCCCGTGCCGGGCTGTGTGCTGACAGCTCAGAGCCTGGAGCCTGCTTCAGATTCTGTGTTTCCCTCTCTCTTTGCCCTCCCCCACTCATGCTCTGTCTCTCAAAAATGAATAAATGTTAAAAAAACAAAAACTTTAAAAAAATAAAAATAAATGTGTAAGAAGGAAGTGGAAGAGTTAGCATCGCAGTGATGGGTTGTTAGAGAGATTTGACTGGACAATGCTGATGGAAGAGGCTGTGAGCTAATAAATGCAGTAGCCTCTAGGAGCCAGAAAAGTCAAGAAAACAGATTCTCTCCTAGAGTCACCAAAAAGGAATGCGTCACTGTCAACACCTTGATTTTAGCTCAATGAGACACACACCAAAAGCCTGACTCAAAGAACTATAAGATAACAAATTTGTGTTGATTTAAGGCACTAAGTTTGCAGGATTTATTATAGCAGTGATATAATACAAATGCAATTATTATTATTATTATTATTATTTTAATTTTGAGAGAGAAAGAACACAAGTAGGGAAGGGGCTGAGGGAGAGAGAGAGAATAAATCTTAACATTTATTCATGCCCAGCATGGAGCCCGATGTGGGGCTCGATCCCATGACCCTGGAATCATGACCCAAGCCAAAAGCAAGAGCCAGATTCTCAACTGGCTGAGCCACCTAGGTGCCCCCAAATACAGTTATTTTAATAATTAGAAAGCAAAAGTTAAAGATGAAAGTGTTACATTTTTTTTTTGAGAGTGTTAACTTTTTACCATGAAAGCAGAAAGTTTAAAGAGTTTTAGGTGGGTTATACAGTCAGCTATCAATTCATTTCTTAAAATATTGTGAAAATGCAAATTTCAGACTTATTCCTATCCATTTCACACTACTTTGGAAATGATGGGTATAAAATAATGAGGTTTTCTGACACTACCAAAACACCCATTCAGAAGAACTAAAAACTTCTAGAGGCATTCTGTCGGAGTAGTCTGCAAAAATACGGGCCAAATGTCATTGGAGGAACACTGGAAAGATGGAAAACATCATCGTTGCTGCCATGGCGTAAGTGCTCTTCTGTTGATGGAAGAAAGCCATGTGTCAGGACTCCATCTCTGACTCCTTACCGTACTCCCAGGGTAAGAGCAGCATGCACTTATGAGTCAGCCAACCCCGTCATTCTTTTGATAATCTCTCTGTGTTTTGACTCTGGGCTGTGTAAACACATAATCAATGCTGCTATTATTGTCTGATGGGCCCCCATGTGCGTGTGGGTTCTCCTTGCCCCATATTCGTGACGAATTCTTCGTCCTCCCTCACGTCTCATTCCACACCTCCATAGGTTTCCCCTTCAGATGGCATTGGAGGCGATGGGAGATGTGGGATCGTGCTGGGAGCACATTCTTCTCTCTTCATAGCTGTGTGAGCTGTATCCTTTTTATTAAATTCAAAATTGGACCTCGGGGAACAAAAGCATCATAATGGTTGTATGAAGGAAGCACTGCTTTCATCACACGTCATAGAAAATAAAGCCCATGAACTATGTACATCAGTAAAAGAGCATCTTTATGGAAACATTTAAAAACAAAGAATAGCCTCAAAATCATGACTGGAGGCTATGTAAAGTATCTATTATTAAATAGATATCTGAAATCTAAAATAATTAGGAATGGACAGAAAAAAAGAAAAGGATTTTTTTTCTTACTCCTCCGACATGTGGCTAAAAGAGTTTTTTGGGTTTTTTGTTTGTTTGTTTTGTTTTTGCCTCTAACTGAGCCAATGAAGAATAATGGGAGTATTAATGTAGCCCCAAACCAGGACCTGAATGGCAGGGGGAACCATCAGGGGAGCCTCAATCTCTTCTGGGAGGCAAGAAGGAATTAAGAGAGCCTCAGGGCCAGAAAGCATCCCACAGAGCCATTAAAAAGCTTTCTTTGAGGGGAAAAAAAAATGTCCTCTTTTGATCTTATGGTTCATATCCAAAAGGGACGTTGTTTCAGCTGTTGAAACTTTTTGATATTGTTTGTTTGTTTGCCAAAGGATTCACGGAAAATTCTGTCCTAATTACATGCTTGGGTTCCTCATTCCCGTTTTATATCCATGATGAAGAAATGATGGACATTATCGCACACCATGTCATGAAATTTAAGTTGTTGCCTAAATATAGAGATCTAGAGCTTAGTACACAGTAAATGTTCAATATTGAGAAGCTCCAGGCTTATCTTTGTTACACCTTGCAAAAAACAGAGCACCCTATCAGTTATCAAGAGGATATTCTAAGGGACTTAAAAAGTAAGGCGGAGAAGCTGACTTCCCAGCATCTCACAGAAAGATGATATAGGACAGGGCAGAAAAGACATGTTTAACTTACAAAAAAGTATCTCTGATATTTAACAACATTTAAATAAAACAGTATCGCTTTCTCTAATTCTGTGAGTGCATTCAAGCCACAGGTAACAAGTTATAAATACAGAAGGTAAAAATGAAGACCCAGACTAGAATTACAACACTAATGGTCACTAGCAGAATGAACATCGACAAAGGGCTTAAACTCTCTGTGCCTCTGTTTTCTCATCTGTAATATTCTGTGACAATTAATGAGAATGCTTGGCTCATTCTAGGTACTTAGTAACAAGTTACTGACAGACTAAATGAAAAATGAATGGAAAAATCAATAAACGACTCATTTAGAGACTTTCAGATCTTCTTCCCAAAATTGCTCTACCCATAGCCTGCCTCATCTCGGTAGATAGCCACTCTGTTGTCACACTTCATATCAAACCTGTCAGGAAATGTGCAGCTCCCTGGAATTTGACTGTTTTTCACCAACTCCACTGCTATTCCCTAGTCTGAGCCATGCCTGGGATTTCTAATAATCTAATACATTTTCCCACTTCTAACTTTGCCATTCTGTAGTCTGATCTCAGGGTGTCTCTTTTAAAATAAGGGATGGGGTGCCTGGGTGGCTCAGTCACTTAAGTGTCTGACTCTTGGTTTCAGCTCAGGTCATGGTCTCACTGTTCGTGAGATGAAGCCCCACATCAGGCTCTGTGCTAAGAGCGCAGAGCCTGCTTGGGATATTCCTTCCTTCTCTCTGCCCCTCCCCCGTGCGTGCACACGCTTTCTCTCAAAATGAACTTAAGAAAAATAAAAATAAATAAAATAAAGGATAGATTAAATACCTCCTCTGTTTAAAATTCTATTTCAATTAAATTAAAAACTTAAACTCAGAATATCCTACAAACCGTGTATGATCTAGCTCCCAGGTCTCTCCCTAACCTAATCTTCTGGTCTCCCCCGGACCCCCTCACTTGGCTTTTGCCCCCATGGCCTCAGCTGATTTTAGAACTTGCTGAGCATGCTTCTGCCTCAGAGTCTTTACTGGCTGTCCCTCTGCCTGGAAGTTTCTTTCCCTAGCTATCATACCTGTAGCTCCCTCTCCATCACCCTTCAGGCTTTTTTTAGCTCACTTTCTCAGGAATGCTTGCATGGACTATCCCATTTAATACTGCTGCCAGTCTCTGCCCCTATATTTCCCATTTTCTCACCCTGCTTAACTTACCCCCCGCCCTCCTTTTTAACATCCTAATCTTACTAAGCAGTATGCTATTTTGCATATTTATGTTTGTTACTTGTTGTCTGTCTTAACCTGCTAAAATGCAAGCTCTCTGAAGGTTTACTGATGCATTCCAACATCCTGGAAATCTAGGATGTACTCAATAAATATTTGTTGCTTCTTCTTCTTCTTCTTCTTAGTACTATTATTATTGATAATATTATCACATAGTAGTCACACACAGTGTTCCTCTGCACTACCTTTCTATCTTCCTAAAGAACAACAGTGACAAAAAGAAGTGGCTTGGGACATGAGACAAGTTATGACACCACAAGTTCTGTCCCTGATGGATAGAGACTGATTTTTCTCTTCCCTGGCATATGCAAATCAAGCAGTTGTCTTTTGATGCATATCCCCAAGGTTTTAGACACAGCACCAACCAACAAGCCAGCAAGAATGCAGCTAATGAAATCAAATCACATATCAATATCAAAGTCATCTCCAGAAAGAGAAAAAACAAGGAGGAAAACATCAAACTTTTGGCATCAGAGGAAAATTTAATAAAGAAAAACTAGTGAGAACCTCAGGGCAAAATAAGAACCAGAACAACTAATTTTTTCTCCAAGTTAAAAACATCTTAACAGTATTTTTTTTCACACAGACCCTGATAATAGGCATGCCTGATGAAGTGACACCAGTATACAAAGATCTCCTTATAGGCAAAGACAAATTAGGACCCCAAAATTTCACTGGGATGAGAATTACTCAATAGTTTTGTTTCTGATGATTTTGTGATCAGGAGTGGTGACCAGCACAGATTCTTGGATCAGATTTTTTGGATTCCCTGTGTGACTCTGGGAAACTAGTTTTCATGGTTTCTTCATCAGTCATATGGGGATAGGGTTCTTGTAAAGATAACATTAGCTAATGTTCAGGAAGCTCTTAGGATAGCACTTATACATAGTTTTCAGTTCTAGCTTCTGAAATGCTCCCTCATGTTTTGTAAAGGCAAGACTCAGTCTTAAGCAACATGCTGTCAATACAGCACATTCCTTGGTCCTAAGGAGCCATTCTGCAACAAAAGTGGCAAAGGGAATGTGCTTAGTAATCAGATACCATAGCCTTGGGCAAGCGATATAAACATAATGAGACACCGTCTCTTCACAAATTAAATAGGGATCATACTACTTACCTCATAGGAGTTTATAGTTGAGATAATACATACAAGAGCAGTGCCTAGCACACAGGAAAAGCTTAATAAATGGTTATTATTTTGTTATTATAATCACATCCACTAAAAGAATATTTCTTTGACTCTCTCTCCACCTGTTCCTAAATATAGATGTCGCTTCTTCCTTTCTTTCACTCGTTTTGAGTTGTTGCTGGGCTCTATGCCTTCAGTTTCAGTGCTGGCACTTCTCCCCATGTTGGCCAGACCAAGTTTCAGCCCAAACTACCTGTCTTTCTTCTCAGCTCTTCCATCAATTCTAATGCTGCCAGCAGATACCCCAACTCTTGCACTAACTCCAATCTTCACTTTGCTGTCCACTTAGAGGGCTTTCCTGCCCTTGACTCTAACCTTTTCTAATCCAGAGGTCAAGAAGCATACGATCTGGGTCTACTTTACTTTTATGTCCATATGAAGATCCACCATTGCTGTTCCCAGCAAACATAACATTGCTTGTCCAGCAAACATGCCCCTTTATTTTGTGAATAGAGGGCTAGCACACCACTTTTCCTTCAAGAGCCATCTTGCCTCCACTCTGAGCCTTTTGATGTGGGTGGGAACTCCCCTACCACCTAGGCCAAGAGGGGATATGTAATTGCTTTAATATCCACACAAGAAAAGCTTGATGAGAACAAAGCAGATGGAGACATTGCAGAGAGATGGAGAGTCCTGATGACTATGTTGAGCCGCTAGATGAAGCCACCCCTGAAACCTGAACCACCTGAACCATGCCTGAACCACTTTTCAATTTCTCATTTATATCAGCCAATATGTTCCTGAAAACCCAGATGGGGAACCTCATCTTGATAGTATGAGGGAAAAAAGAGCATCATACAGCTATCAAGAGTGAGATAATTACTTCCTAACTACTTGGTATGGATGGGTTAAAATTGGAGAGTGGGTGTGGTTAATACCTTTTACAAAAATCCATAGAAGCTATGTAGTCCAAGATAGAAAATAGAAGGAAACCTCTGAGACTGCAATCTGTTGTGCAAGGATTTCGTTAAATTGTGTAAAAACTCCATCAGATGCAAAATTAAATTGCGGTTAACTTTTTAAAAAAATATTGCTTTATTTTTTTTTCATTGAAGTTTAGTTGAAATACTACATCATATTAGTTTCAGGTATACATATTAATGTTTTCATACTTTTATACATTACAAAATGATACCCACAATAATACTAGTTACTATCCATCACCATACAAAGTTATTACAGTATTAATGACTACATGACTCATGCTGTACATTAGACCCCCGTGACATTTTTATTTTATAACTGGAATTTTGTACCTCCTAATCCCCTTCACCTATTTGTCTGCACCTCCCCCCTCCAGCCCCTCTCCCTTTTGCTAATCAACAAGTTGCTTTCTGTATCTGTGTGTCTGTTTCTGTTTTGCTTTTTAGATTCCACACATAACGGAAATCATGCAGTATTTATGGTTCTTTGACTTATTTCACCTAGCACCATACCCTCTAGGTCCACTAATGTTGTCACTAATGGCAAGATTTCGTTCCTTTCTTTGGCTGAAAAATATTTCACTGCATGTATGTGCACATGTGCACTTTCTTTCATTTAATTTTTATGGAAAAATCTTAACACATACGAAATAGACAAAGTACTATATGAATCTTAATATGCCCATTATCAAATCATAGCCAATATTTTTTCACCTCTATCACCACCTACTTCTTTTCTCCTGGTTTTTATTCTGTATTTTCTAATTGAGGTAAAATTCACACAATGTAAAATTAACCACTTTAAAGGAAGAAATTCACGGGGCGCCTGGGTGGCGCAGTCGGTTAAGCGTCTGACTTCAGCCAGGTCACGATCTCGCAGTCCGTGAGTTCGAGCCCCGCGTCAGGCTCTGGGCTGATGGCTCAGAGCCTGGAGCCTGTTTCCAATTCTGTGTCTCCCTCTCTCTCTGCCCCTCCCCCGTTCATGCTCTGTCTCTCTCTGTCCCAAAAATAAATAAACGTTGAAAAAAAAATTTTAAAAAAGGAAGAAATTCAGTGGCATTTAGTACACTTACCAGGTTGTGCAGCCACAACCTCTACCTAGTTCTAAAACATTTTCAGCAACCCCAAAATTATTGTGTACATACTGAGCACTTGCTCATTCACCACTCTCCATTCTCCATTCTCCACTGGATCCCAGAACCTTATAAGAAATATGATTTTCAAATACTCTTTGCCATTCTGTAGGTTGCCTTTTCATTTTTCCTGTTAATGTTCCTTCTTGGGACAAGTTTTTAATTTTGATAAATCCCAATATAACTCTTTTAATATATATTTTACGAATAGTTTGTGCAATATGCTCACATTTACAATGCCATAGATCCTGGTATCCTGAAATTCTTTTGTTCCTTGTGCTTTTCATGACATATATAAGAATCTGTTGACAAATCCAAGTTCATGAAGATTTATTCTTGTATTTTCTTCTTCTAGCAGTCTTATTGTTAGCTTTTACATTTAGGTCATGGATCTATCTTGCACCTAATATTTTTGAGCACCTAATATTTTACAGCAGGAACTTAATACAAATTATCTCTTTTAATCCTCAAAAGAATCCTCTAAAATTAATTTTAAAAAATAAAAAGAAAAGAAAAAGAATCCTCCAAGTAACTGACTGAAGTACTTTTACTATTTCTCTTTCATAGATAAAGCATCCATAGCTTATAGACATTAAGAATTCGTGGAAGCTTGCAAAGCTGTTCAGTAGGAGCCAACAGGTGAACACAGCTCTGTAACTGCAGACCCGGAGTTCTTTACTGCTTTCAAAAACAAACAAACAAACCAAACCAAAGCAAAACAAAATGAGAAAGAGGAAGCACTGAAGAGGAAAATAGGTTTTTTGTCAGTTGTTCCTCACTCTTCAACTTGTTTTGTGTTCCTCTCATGTTTTACATCCTGAGTCAAGGGAAGGATATATAGATGTCCTCAAGCTCTCCCTTGTCTAGAGGTAAAGACTGGGGAGACAATCCAAACCAAAAAATATTCTAACATTCATGATAATATAGATCCTGATGCCCTGAAATTCTCATCCTGGACTATTGGAGCCTCTAACTATAGGGTAAATCTTTCATTATAACCTTTCATCATCGTCCACTCTTCCCTCCTCATCTCCATGCACTGCGCGCTGACCTTTATGGATTAAATCACCTGGGGTCATTTGACCTCTGCTCTCTGGAGTTTGACCCGTTAGAGGAAATGACACAGTATCAGAAGATGCAACTGGGATGTTTTTTTTCTACTGTGTTCTCTGTTTGCTTGAGCACTGTGTTAGAGCACTGGACATATCACTTGATGACCACAACTCCTTTAGGTGGCCTACCTTCTAAACTCCAGTCTGTTATCATTTACCACTGATAATGGTACTTCCCCGCCCTGCCTCATCAGGCCTAGAGATGGTAACAGGAATGGGCAGTAAAGAACTCTAAACACAGTTGATTTATTCTACGATGGAGGTAAATCAAAGCTGCTGAGATGTAAAAGGACATAACCCTCATGTTTGAGACTCTTTCTATGGAAACTGACGTTCTAGATCTTAAACAAAACTTACATGTGAGCTTCTGGAAAGAAATCCATGTGTTGGATCAGGGGCCCTCTGTTATTCCCTCCTCTGCCTTTCTGTCTCTCTCTCAGCAGCCTGAAGGAAAGAGCACCCTGTACCTTCTCCAACAAAAAGCTGCCTTCAGAGAATGAGCTTGAAATATGTCAGCATTGAATGGAGTTAGAAGAAACTCTACTTAGCAAGCTGTTAATTTGGGCACATTAGATGGTTCTAAAATGAATAAAACTAGAAGGAAACAAGGTAAATCCTTCCAAAATCTAGGAGTAAGGAAAATCTTTTAACTATGAATCAAAAATTTAGGAGCCATAAAGGAAAAAATGGTTAACTATATAAATATCTTTCAACTTTTGTTTGGAAAATAATACACTAGAAGTAATACATGACAAACTGGAGAAGGGGACTAAAATTTATAGTATAGGTAAGCAACTAATCTCTCTAATACATAAAAAGCCCTTAGGTAAAAATCAAGAAAAACAATCTGACAGAAAAAATGGCCAAGAGACATGAAGAGACTGTTTACAGACATACATTTCCATTGTATTCCTAACAATCGAAATGCAAATTAAAATCCACTAAGGTACAATTTTTTAAACCAAAGAGACTAGCAGAAATTCATAATCATAACAATGTGCTATATTGGCAAGGACATGTGATGGATCATTTGTAAAATTGGCCCCAATTATTACTTCCCCTACAACCAGACCTCTTTGCAACGTGATTTTGCAACTCTTCTGATTAAGATATGGAGTCCATTCCCCTCATGTGGGCATTCTTGTGACTGAGCTTGACAAATAAAATTCAAGAGAAGTAATGTTATGTGAGGTCTAGCCTAGCCCTCAAGAAGCCTTGTGTGATTCCTTCCGTTCTCCTTGAACTCTGCTCAGTCACCATGTGAACATGCCTGGGCTACTTTTCTGGATGAGAGACACTTAACTTGGTCACCTCCCTTCTATCTCAACTACAGCCAACCAATCTCAAAAGCTGATCTGCAGGTGACCACAGATCCGTGATGGAGCCAAGCTGACACAAGAACTATTCACTTGCACCTAGGCTAAATCACCTCCTTGAAAAATTATGAACTAAGTCAATTAAATGGTGGTTGTCAAGCAAATAGGCTTTGTAGTAATATTTTATGCAGCATAAACTGAAACAAGGAAATAGACACTCTCAGACACAGCTGATACGAGTATAATGCTTCCCTATAAAAGGAAACTTGACAAGAGCTAACGGAATTAAATATGCATTAACCTTTTGACCAGAGTACACCTGAAAAAGTAGGAATTTAATTATGTGTCAGGTTACTTTTTGCGGCATTATTTTTAATAGCAAATGATTGCAAATAATGCAAATGTTCATCAAGAGGGAGCTGGTTGAGTAAATGATTATAGAAGCACACATCAGAATATCATGCAGCTGTAAGAAGAGGGAGGAAGCACTCTCTGTGCTGACATGAAGTGAATTCCAAGATGCAGAGATAACCTTCTTTTTAACTTACATTTTTCACTGATTTATTAGGCTGCATTTTGTGTAAGAAAAGAGAGAAAATATGTATGTATATAGGATATTGCTGGGAAAAAGCATCAGTGAAAAGATAAATCAAAAACTAATAAAATTGTTCCCTATAGAGGTGGGAGAATTGGTATAATGGGAAGAGAGAAGACAATGAGAATTGCCTTAGAGTACCATTTCATATATATAGTTTTAACCCTAACCATGCATTTTGTATATTAAAAAAATAGTAAACAGAAATATCATAACAGAGAGAAGTAATCATTTTGGGTGCCTGTAGAATGTGTTTCTTGAACTGAACATACAGAGTGAGATCTACACTAAGAACAACCAGAGCTGCAAAAAAGATAAAATTCATTCAGTACATGTAGCTGTAACCTAAAGATGTTTTACAGACATTGAAGGAAAATGTAAATAAACAGTTATGTTAATGTAATTAGAAATCACAGATTTTCAAAACAATAGAAAAGGTAACAGAGACACAAGTGTAAAATCCAAGTAGTTGAATAAAAATTCAAACTAATATAACTGTTTTTAAAGATGCATAAATATATTATGCACATGTAAATGTACATATATTAAATGCATTTTTTAGTTTTGACCACTGTTAAAAGAACCTAAAAGCAATGCCATTCCAACACCAGATTTTGGTCTCTAAGCACCAACCCTTTTGATGGAAATTGAGCTCTTTGGAATAATAGTTGATTCCAGGTATGAAGAAGGTAAGAGGACTTAGATGTACCTGGGACATCTTTTGCCTGAAAGCAAGAACAGTTTCAGAGACTAATTGGGTTGTAGTAAAAGAATAGAGTTGATAAATGGAAGGAGATAATTCAAAGGAGACAAACGAGTATTAAAAAGAACACTAACTTATTTTAACACATTAGTACATTAAAATCCTTTATACTACATTTGTACTTAAAAAGAACCAAAACCTGGGTGCCTGAGTGGCTCTGTCAGTTAGGCAACTGACTCTTGATTTCAGCTAAGGTCATGATCTCAAGGTTTGTGAGATCGAGCCCTACATCGGCTCTGCACTGACAATGAGGAGCCTACATGGGACTCTCTCTCTCCCTCCTCCCCCCCACCAAAATAAACAAATAAACATTAATAAAAAAAACCAAAACCAAAAGAAACACATAAAAATGCTCATTTGTCACCATTTCTCTAAAAAGTTATGCTTAAATGAAAATCATTGTTTATCTTGCCTTTATAATAGATACTAGAATTCAGGGTGATCAAACAGCCCTAGTTTGATCGAAGAGACCTTCACAGATGAATTGTAGTTGATAAATGTGTAAAGCATTAAAAAATCAATGCCTAAAATATAATCAATTCAAGAAAGGAGCAATAATAAGTGTTTAAGCAATTAAATAAGAAGTTATTGGAAAATCACACATTCACAAGATGCAAAATATCAACCCGTCATCTTTCTGGTCATAAAGTGGGAAATGTGAGTTTATTTATTTATTTGTTTGGTTATTTACTTTTGTTTTTTGAGAGAGAGAGACAGACTGTGAGCAGGGGAGGGGCAGAGAGAGACACACAGAATCTGCAGCCAGTTCCAGGTTCCAAGTTCCGAGCTGTCAGCACAGAGCCCGACCTGGGGCTCAAATTTATGAAAGACTAGATCATGACCTGAGATGAAGTCGGACGCTTAACTGACTGAGCCACCCAGGCATCCCAGGAAATGTAAGTTTATAATAGAAGGACCTAGCATTTACCACCTGAATGCAGGCCTCAATCTTATAACCACTATAAGTGAGAAAAACGTGTGTTATATGCCTCGACATATAATTCATTATGAAATTAATGGTATTGCATACAAACAATTCTTTTTTAATTTTTTTAATGTTTATTTATTTTTGAGAGACAGAGAAAAACAGAGCATGAGCAGGGGAGGAGCAGAGAGAGAGGGAGACACAGAATCAGAAGCAGGCTCCAGGCCCTGAGCTGTCAGCACAGAGTCCAATGAGCGTTCAAACCCACAGACTGCGAGATCATGAACTGAGCCAAAGTTGGATGCTTAGCCCACTGAACCACCCAAGCATCCTCAGGCAATTCTAACAAAAAGATTTTAATTAAATTTTATACAATCTGTAGGTCTAACTTACATTTACAGGAAAAACAAAAACAAGTAATAAGAAAACAAGGAAATAATCACACAAATCCAGAAAGTGGGACATTTCTGAAAGATAATAGGCCTAATGTTTTCAAGAAGTCTTTTCAGGGGATAGGAGGGTGGAGAAGGTGGCAGGGAGTGTGCTAAATTGAAATTTTAAGAGATATACCAATCAAATGCTAGGTGTCATCATTGACTACATACTAGTTGGAATAATCAAGGTGAAGTAGTCATTTTTGAGATAATTATGAAAATATGATTTCGTAGGTATAAATTCATTTAAGTTATATAAGAAAATGTCTTCATTTGTAGAGATGCATAGTGGTGAATTTAGAAATAAAATGTTATTAATTATTTAATTTATCTTAAAATACTTCAGTAAATATACACACATGGAATACATGTACACACAGATCCATATACATATATGGAAAATTATTAAGTCTTGGAGGTTAATATATGGGTGATAATTTAGTACTTCCCCCTACTTGTCTATATTCAAAAATATTGACTATAATTAGATGTAGAAGATGGGGCAGAGTAGGCTCATCTTATTGCAGAAACACAACTATATAACTATCAAATCATCCTAAATACCAGCAAATGACCTGAGGACTGGCAGAACAAACCCTACACCTAAAGGTAGAGGAGAGACCACATCAAAGAAGGTAGGAAGTGCAGAGACCCAGTTTTGGAGAGACGCAGAGAGGTGCCACTGCAGTGGAAAGAGGACTGCAGTCATGGAGAAAGGCAAGAGACAGACAAGCACACAGGGCAGCACATGGGTAAGACAAACCCCCATAACAGTTGGCTTGGAAAGCAAGAGGGGCCAAATTTTGTGAGTTCTTGAAATCAGCAGGACTTAAAGACTGGAGTTTTAAGAATAAGTATTTATGCACCAAATGTGAGCACACCCAAATAAAGAAAACACTCAACAATAAACATGAAAGAACTAATAGATAATAATGCAATAATAGTAGGGGACTTTAACACCCCATTTAGATCAATGGGCATATCATCTAAACAGAAAATCACCAAGGAAACAGTGGGTTTGAGTGATACGCTGGACCAGGTGGATCTAACAGATATATTCAGACCATTCCATCCTAAAACAGAATATACATTCTTTTCAAATACACATGGAATATTCTCCAGAATACACCACATATTAGTCCTCAAAACAAGCCTCAACAAATTTAAAAAGATCGAAGTCATACCATTCATCTTTTCTGACCACAACAGTATGAAACTAGAAGTCAACCAAAAGAAAAAATCTGGAAAGGCCACAAATACATGGAGGTTAATAACATGCTACTAAATAATAAATGGGTCACTCCGGAAATAAAAGAATAAATTAAAAAATAAAAAAAAGGAAACAAATGAAAATGAAAACACAATAGTCTAAAACCTCTGGGATACAGCAAAGCAGCTCTAAGGCAAATTTTTAGCAATATAGGCTTACCTCAAAAAGCAATCTCAAATAAAGTACCTGGGGCACCTGGGAGGCTCAGTTGGTTGAGCATCCAACTTCGGCTCAGGTCATGATCTCATGGCTTGTGGGTTCGAGCCCTGTGTTGGGCTCTGTGCTGACAGCTCAGAGCCTGAAGCTTGTTTCCGATTCTATGTCTCTCCATCTCTCGGCCCCTCCCCTGCTCATACTCTGTCTCTCTCCTCTCAAAAATGAATAAACATTTAAAAAAATTTTAATATTAATAAAAAATAAAGAACCTAACTTTACATGCAAAGGATCTAGAAAAAGAACACTAAACAAAAAACAAGACCAGCAAAAGGAAGGAAATAATAAAAATTAGATCAGAAATAGGTGATATAAAAACTAAACACACACACATACATGCAAAACCCCAACAACAGAACAAATTAACGAAACCAGAAGCTAGTTCTTTGAAAGATGAACAAAACTGATAAACCCCTAGCAAGATTCATAAAAAAAGGAGGATCTAAATAAAATTACTAATGAAACAGAACAAATAACCACCAACACCACAGAATAAAACAATTATAAGAGAATATTAAGAAAAACTACATGCAATAGTTTTCCAAATGAATTGAACAACCTAGAAGAAATGGATCAATTCTTAGAAACATATAACCTATCAAAACTGAAACAGGAAGCAAGAGATAATTTGAACAGACTGATAATGAGCAAAGAAATTGAATTAGTAATCAAAAAAGTCCCAAACAAAAGTCCAGAACCAGATGGCCTCACAGAAGAATTCTACCAAACATATAAAGAAGAGTTAATACCTATCCTTCTCAAACTATTCCAAAAAATAGAAAAAGAAGGAAACTCTCAAACTCATTCTATGAGGCCAGCATTACTCTGATACCAAAACCAGATAAAGACACCATTAAAAAAGAGAACTACAAGCCAATATCCCTGCTAAACATAGATTCAAAAATCCTCAAAATACTAACAAACCGAATTCAACAATGCATTAAAAAAAAAAACATTCTCCACAATCAAATGGGATTTATTCCTCAGTTGCAAGCATCGTTCAATATTTGAAAATCAATCACTGTGATACATCACATCAATAAGAGAAAGGAGAAGAACAATATAATCTTTTTAATAGACATAGAGAAAGTATTTGACAAAGTACAACACTCAGGCATGATAAAAACCCTGAATAATGTAATAAAGGCCATCTATGAAAAATCCATGGCTAACATCATCCTTAATGGAGAAAAACTGAGAAATTTTCCTCTAAGGTCAGGAACAAGACAAGAACGTCTACTCTCAGCATTTCTTTTTCAACACAGTACTGGAACTCCTAGCCACAGCAATCAAACAACAAAAGGAAATAAAAGGCATCCAAAAGAGTAAGGAGAAAGTACAACATTCATTATTTGCAGATGACATGATACTACATATAGAAAACCTGAAAGACTCCACCAAAAAAAAATTGCTAGACCAGATAAATGAATTCAGTAAGTTGCAGGATACAAAATCAACATACAGAAATCTGTTGCATTTCTATACACCAATAACAAAGTAGCAGAAAGAGAAATTAAGGAAACAATCCCATTTACAATTGCACCAGACAGCTAGGAATAAACCTAACCAAAGAGATTAAAGACGTATACTCTGAAAGCAATGAAAGAAATTGCAGATGACACAAAGATATGGAAAGACATTCCATGCTCATGGGTTGGAAGAAAAAACATTGTTAAAATGTCTCTGCTACCCAAAGCAATCTCTACATTTAATGCAATCCCTATCAAACTACCAACAGCATTTTCAGAAAGCTAGAACAAGCAATCCTAAAATTTGTATGGAACCAGAAAAGACCGCCAAAAGCCAAAGCAACCTTGAAAAAGAAAAGAAAAGCTAGAGGTATCAGAAGTCTAGACTTCAAGGTATATTACAAAGCTGTAGTAATCAAAAAGGTATGGTACTGGCACAAAAATAGACACACAGATCAAGGTAATAAACTAGAAAACCTACAAATGGTCCTATAACTATTTGGTCAACTAATCTTCAACAAAGCAGGAAAGAATATCTGATGGAAAAAAGACAGTCTTTTCAACAAATGGTGTTGGTAAAACTGGACATCAACATGCAGAAGAATGAAACTAGACCACTTTCTTACACCATCCACAAAAATAAATTTAAAATTGATGAAAGACCTAAATGTGAGACAGGAAAACATCAAAATTCTAGAGGAGAACACAGGCAGCAACCTCTTTGATATCAGCCATACCATCTTACTAGACATGTCTCCAGAGGCAAGGGAAACAAAAGCAAAAATTCATTACAGGGACTTCATTAAGATAAAAAGCTTCTGCACAGAAAAGGAAACAATCAACAAAATTAATAGGCAGCCTACAGAATTGGAGAAGGTATTTGCAAATGACATGTCTGATAAAGGGTTAGTATTCAAAATCTATAAAGAAGTTAAACGGGGGTTATCTGGGTCGTTCAATTGGTTAAGCATCTGACTTTGGCTCAGGTCATGATCTTGTGATCTGTAAGTTTGAGGCCCGTGTCAGGCTTTGTGCTGACAGCTCAGAGCCTAGAGCCTGCTTTGGATTCTGTGTCTCCCTCTCTCCGAACTTCCCCCACTTGCAGTCTGTCTGTCTCTCTCTCAAAAATAAATAAACTTTAAAAAAAATTACAAAAAAAAGAAGTTATACAGGGGCGCCTGAGTAGCTTGGTTGAGCTTTTGGCTTTGGCTCAGGTCACGGTCTCACGGCTCATGGGTTTGAGCCCTGTGTCAGTCTCTGTTCACAGCTCAGAGCCTGGAGATGGTTTAGATTCTGTGTCTCCCTCTCTTTCTGTCTCCCCACCCCCAATCACACACTCTCTCTCTCTGTCTCTGTCTTTCTCTCTCTCCCTCTCCCTTCCTCCCTCAAAAATAAATAAATAAACATTAACAAAAAAAGAACTTATACAACTCAACCCCCCAAAACAAGTAATCCAATTAAAAATGGGCAGAAGACATGAACAGACATTTCTCCAAAGAAGACGTACAGATTGCCAACCAACACATGAAAAGATGTCCATCATCACTTATCATCAGGGAAATACAAATCAAAATTACAATGAGCTATCACCTCATTGTTGTCAAAATGGCTAAAATCAACAACACAAGAAACAACAAGCATTGAAAATGATGTGGAATGAAAGGAACCCTCATGCACTGTTGGTGGGAATGCACAGTGGTGCAGCCTATGTGGAAAACCTTATGGAGGTTCCTCAAAAAGTTACACATGGAACTACTCTATGATCCAGTAATTGCACTAGTTGGCATTTACCCTTATGTTTATAGCAGAATTATTTACAATAGCCAAAATATGGATGCAGCCCAATTGTCCATCAACGGGTAGGATAAAGAAGTTGTGGAATACACAATGGAATATTATTCAGCCATGAAGAAGAATGAAATTTTGCCATTTGCAGTGACATGGATGGAGCCAGAGAGTATAATTCTATAGGAAATAAGTCAGAGAAAGACAAATGCCACATGATTTCACTCATGTGGAATTAAAGAAACAAAACAAATAAGCAAAGGGGGAAAAAGAGAGACAAATCAAGAAAGAGACTCTTAACTATTGAGAATAAACTTATGGCTACCAGATGGAAGCAGGGAGTGAAATAAGTGATGGGGATTAAGGAGGGTACTTGTGATGAGCACTGGGTGATGTATGGAAGTGCTGAATTACTATATTGTACACCTGAAACTAATATAACACCATAAGTTAACTAACTGGAATAAAAAATATATTTATTATAAATATATACAACTGAGTGGGTAGAAAAAGTAAGAGAGTTGTCATCCAGCACTAATTCTACCATGTTTTGTGCTGGCTGCAAAGTTCTACTTCTAAGGAGATATGAAATAAGATTTAGCTTAACCCTAGCTCGATGACCTTGGATGAGGAAGTAAATTTCTGTTATATAGTTTCTCAATCTGCAACTCTTTTTATGATTCATTAGGAATAAATAGTACCAAATGCTGACCACATGACAACCCTTCAATTAATTTTAACTATCATCCTCCTCCTCTTCCCCATCACACTAAGTGCATCTTCTTCCAATAGATATGCTATTGCATGTATCAAATAGATAAATTAATCCTGCTACTATTTGCAAAGGTGAATGGATTTTCCAAAGGACTAAATTTAGCTCTAATTCTCTAGGCCAGTGTTTCTCAGGGTTTATGTTCTACATGTACCTAATTTAAAGAGATATTAATATATGCATGGCAAATAACAATTCTGCAACAAACATCACAAACAAAAAAGAAATCTATGTATAAATAAGTTTGAAAAAAGAGTATCTCATATATGAGAGGCTCTAAGAAGCCTGCAATAAAGACAACTACACATTTGTGTTTATTTTCATTTAACTCAGAGTTTTCAAACTTAGCATGAAAGTATTCCTGAATTTCTTACTTCTTAATACCATGGAGGAAAGTTCTCCATGAACACCAATTTGGAAAACGGATCCACATGAGGAATGTAGAGTCAGTTGTGACTGAGGGTTTGATTTTTGGGGTGATCATTACCTACAGAACTCCAGTAGCTTTAGTTCCTAGTGTTCATTAAGCTGTTTTCCAAACCAAATATGAGCTTGGGTCCATTGAAGTGTCTATATTGTGCTCTCATTTTTTTTGTTTTGTTTTGTTGAAGTGAAAACACTTAACATATCAACTACCTGAATAAATTTTGACGTGCTCAATACGATCTTGTTAACAATAGGCACTGTGTTGCACAGTATATTTCCAGAACTTAACCACCTTGCTTAATTGAAACTTTATACCCACTGAACAGTAATTTCCCATTTCCCCATTGCTCCAGCCCCTAGCAACTGTCATTCTACTCTCTAATTCTATGAGTTTGACTTGTTTAGATACTTCATATATGTGGAATCATGTGCTATTTGCCCTTTTGTAACGGGCTTATTTCACTTAGATAATGTCTTCCAGGTTCATCTATGGTGCTGCAAATGGCAAGATTTTCTTCTTTTTTTATAGCTAAATAATACTCCATTGTATGCAGGTAATGGATTTTCTTTACCCATTCAGCATGAGCTCTTATTTTTAAGCAAGTCGATATCCAAAATACCTTTGTTTCCTTTATTAGCATGTTGCTTTTATACATTCATGGGTTTATGCATTCATTTACAACACTATCTGAATATCCATCACAAGCAAGACACTATGCTAATGGTTCTGACAGAAGTTAAAAGTATGTATTACCTATCCCTTGCCTTGAAGAAATTTGCAATCTAGTTGTTTTCACCCAATTGATACTCTATAATTGTAATTTTATTTCAACTGTCATTTTTTCTCTCCTAATGTACATGAATGAATTGGGTTAACAGTTCAAAATGCACACCAAAAAGAGAGAAAATCTAAACTCATTCCAAGCCCAGAAGTGACTTTAATGTTTAAGTATAATCAACAGTTGATTATCCTTCCAGAATTATCCATTTTAGTTTTTATTTTGTTTTGTTTTCTTTTTTTTTCTTTAATGATCAAGGTAGTTTGTTTTATGTTTGTGTAAATAGGCCTGGGAATTTTTCCCAAAAATTTATAAGTATTTTCACAACATGTAATACATATTCTAAATGTACTATTGAGCACAACAAAAGGAAAATATAACTCATCGCTGAATTCCAAGATCAAAAATAAATCTTTGACTGCATCTGCTTTCAACCAACAAGCCACACTACCTCACAGTGCAAAAAAGAAGAGGGAAAGAGGGTTATTTTTAAGACTTCCCTAATATGAAATACGATCCTTCCAGTGACATACAGTATAGGTTATGGGAAAGACTACAAACTCAAAGGCTGTGATTCAACTAGGTAAACCTTATATGTCACTTCAGAAAAGCCACTTCCTTTATTTCTCAGTTTCGTCACGAAATTAATAAAATCTAAAATTATATTGCTAAAAATTGCAGTTCAGCTGTCTTTTCTGTGGAGACATTTGCTACAATAGTCTAAACCTGCCATTGGTCTCACTATGATAATGGTGGGAGCATAATAGAGTTATTCTGTATTCAATCTTATTCTATTGGTGCAGAGTTCCACTTACAGTGGCTACTTAATGAATTCTCTCTGAGTGAAGTATTTCATTGGAGACAGAAAATTCTTGATTTTTAATTGAAATTTAAATGCTTCATCCTCAGAGTTCAAAGATGATAGTAAAAGCTGGTTGTAAAGTAGAATCATAATTGGTTTTACGATAGAGAGCCTCTCATCAGCCAAATGTTTCTTGCAATGTTGGAATATAAAAACTCATCATCAAACAACTTAATTTTCACCGAAATGTAGCATATACCATGTAGTCTTGCCTTAAAATTTTGACTAATATTTATCTAACCTGTATGCATTTTTATAAATATTACACCTTTAGAAAATAAGTTTTGAAATAAACTGGAGATTTTCCAGTTAGGACAGCAAGTGTTCAAGATGGGAGAAGATCTGGGATGAGAAAATGTGATAAAGCTTTTCATGAAGATAAAAATACTTCTGAGTTTTCAGAGCCTAGGAATCCCCATTTCCCTTCTGTAATAATTGCACAGTGTAAAAACCAGAGTGAAACACGTGTCCTGGTGACTACAGCTTTGCATGCTAACTGGATCATAAATGCCGTAGTCTTCATCAGAGGCAAGAGTGCAGAAAATAAGAATATACAGACACTGAAATTTTACTACATGCCACACGGGAGGCTGTGTTTTACTCCTGTCCCATTTAAAGGACACTTTTGTGCATATTTTATATGTGATATTATAAAGGTAAGTAACATAGCATTTTCCTTTCTCCCTTGCAGGGTCTTATTCTTGGCAATACACATATTATTAAAATGTTAGTAATACTTATGAATCCTTTTGAAGTCGGCAGAATTTCTGGGATAGATTTCAACAGACTAATAAGATACTGTAGGATGTATGTTTGAGAAATGTGAGGTCCAATGTAATGAACTAAAAAAAATGAATTTAGAGTAAAAATTTTAAAGATTTGTTGTAGCCTAAATGTCTTTAGGATAGATCTAACAATTATCCTATACTATGAAAAATACAGGGAAAGATTATTAACTGCCTTCTGGCTCCCATGAAGTATGCTCACATTGGGATGTCTGACTATTTGACATAATTTCCAGACCTGTCCTACAACCCCATTCCCTTCCACTACTGTTCATAATACACTCAAACCCCTGCTTTCAGGGGAAGGTGCTATCCCCATATGATAGGATCACAGTACATTCTTTCTTCCCTCATCATACTTACGGCTCCAATTAGCTAAACCCAATTAGATGTTTTGTCCAGATTTTTCGAAATCAAGCTAGAAATGGAGAAATTCTCCCTAAACAGATGGAAACATGAAACCATGGCCCTGCTGTGTGAAGAACACACATTTACAACAGAAAAGATTGAAAACCTAACATGCAGATACCAGCAGATGAAAGGAGGGGGGAGCAACGTTGACTGAGTCCTACTTATACTTGATGTCAGTTCCCTAAACAAACCTACATCAACCTCATTCATGTCCAATTTCTATCACTTGCAACCAATAGCATCTTGTCGCAGACACTCAGCATTTTAGAACTAGTTGTCAATACTGGCTAAATCAAGTATAGATTTTAAGCAATTACATAGATTTTTCACAAAAACCTGGGATGTGATTCATTACCAGTAGTAATTACATTCACAGGGAAATCATATTGAGTTAGTACTCTACCATTATAGCTACTTTTAAAAATTTAAACCTTAACTCCCATTCTTACATATACTTTTGCTTTCTTATGTTTGCAATTATACTTATTATCTCAATTCTCCATGCAGTCTAAGTCTTTTGGTTTTAGAGTCTTTTGTTCACTCTGATCTATATACTTAAGTCACTAGACAATTAACAATGTAAGAAATTGTACTAGCAACTAGTGTGATGAAGCCTACCTATGAGCCAGGTGTTTGCCGAGCTCATTTGAGGCTCCATTTGGTTGTCCCAATACTCTTACGAATCAATTATTATAATCCCACTTTCTAAATAAAGTGAAATATAAAACGTTAAGTAATGTATTCACAGTTATGAACCTAGTAAATATGAAGGAGCTGGGACTAAAACCCAGGCAATTGGACTCCAGAGATTTATTTATTTATTTATTTATTTATTTTTATTTTTTATTATATGAAATTTATTGTCAAATTAGTTTCCATACAACACCCAGTGCTCATCCCAAAAGGTGCCCTCCTCAATACCCATCACCCACCCTCCCCTCCCTCCCACCCCCCATCAACCCTCAGTTTGTTCTCAGTTTTTAAGAGTCTCTTATGCTTTGGCTCTCTCCCACTCTAACCTCTTTTTTTTTTCTTCCCCTCCCCCATGGGTTCCTGTTAAGTTTCTCAGGATCCACATAAGAGTGAAAACATATGGTATCTGTCTTTCTCTGTATGGCTTATTTCACTTAGCATCACACTCTCCAGTTCCATCCACGTTGCTACAAAGGGCCATATTTCATTCTTTCTCATTGCCATGTAGTACTCCATTGTGTATATAAACCACAATAGTTTTAAAAGGGCATATTCAGGAGCACCTGGGTGGCTCAGTCAGTTTAGCAGCCAACTCTTGATTTGGACTCAGGTCATGATCTCATGGTTTAGGAGTTCAAGCTCCATGTCAGGCTCTGTGCTGATAGCCTGCTTGGGATTCTCTCTCTGCCCCTCCCCTACTTGTGGTCTCTCTTTCAAAAGAAATAAGTAAATAAACTTTTTTAAAGGGCATATTCAGACATAAAGAAGTGTTTATAAGATGGGTTCTGAAGTCACAAAGTAGTAGAAAACTATGTATAGTAAAACCTTGGTGTGTGAGTAACTTGTCCTGTGAGTGTTCCACAAGATGAACAAACATTTCTAATAAATTTTAACTTGATAAACGAGCGATGTCTTATAATACAAGTAGTAAATGATGCTGAATGTCACATGATCACAACTGAGTCAATGGTTCCCTCTCTCTCTCTCTCTCTCTCTCTCTCTCTCTCGCTGCGGAATTATGGGTGACAGTCTCCCATGCTCAGATGATCAGACTCAGGCCACGGTATTTGGCAGAAATCAATTATGTTTCAGAATATTGGAAGGTACCCACAATTGGCACTAGTGTATTTTTTGTCATTTCAAAGTACCTATGGACATCTTTTGCTTTTCCAAAAAGAGTAAGCTTAGGAATGCTTTGCTTCATTCTATGTCAGGCTGCCTGCAGATATAGACCCTATCTTCTGCTGCCTTATTGCCAGTTACATTAAATACAGTAAATGACAAGAATTTATTAATACTGTACTGTAGTCAACATCCATGCAAGTGTATACAATGGCCACCATGCAAAGGTTGAAAAGAAAGGTGGTAAGAAAAAGAAGATGATTACAGTGGAAGTTAAGAAGGAAATCATTGAGAAGCATGAACGAGGTATACAAGTGGCTAAAATTGCAAGATTGTACAAGAAGTCTATGTCGACCATGTGCACAATATTAAAGAAGAAAGAAGGGGGCTAGATGCAGCAAAAGGAATCACAAGAATACCAAAGGTATGGCCACGTGTTCTGGAAGATGTAGAAAAGTTGCCTCTAGCTCAGATAAATGAGAAGCAACTAGCAGGTGATACTGTGACCGAGAACTTTATCCAAAAAAGCAAAGGCCTTGCACACCAATCTTGTTAAGTAAGCTGCCAGGCATGGCAACAGAAAACAAAGAAGGCTCCAAGGCAAGCAGGGGATGATTTGGTAACTTTAAGAGGAGAAGTAGCATCATCCACAGTGTTGTGAGGCATGGAGAGGCTTCAAGTTCGGATGCTAAGGCAGCTGAGGTATTCACTACTGAGTTCCAGAAGCTCATGGCTTCCAACCATTACCTGCCAGAGCAAGTTTTTAACTTTGATGACACGGGGCTTTTTTGAAAGCAGATGACAAGGAGGACCTACATTACAGAAGAAGAGAATACATTGCCTGGTCAGAAGCCCATGAAAGACCCTCTCACCATCTAGTTTTGTGCTAATTAAAGCAGGGATTTCAAAGTCAAGCCCCTGCTTGTGTACCATTCTGAGAATTCACCAGCCCTCACGAAATGCAAGGTGCAGAAGAGCGAGTTAACGTTATGTGGAGGCCCAACAGCAAAGGTTGGGTCACTTGTATCTTATTTATTGGGTGGATCAATGAGGTTTTCTGTCCTACAGTGAAGAAATACCTTTTGTAAGAGAATCTGCCACTCAAAGCCTTGCTGGTTATGGATAATGCTCCTGCTCATCTCCAGGCTTTGAGGACGACTTACTGGAGGAATTCAAGTTCGTTAAGGTCAAGTTCTTTCCTCCCAACACCACTGCAATCCTCCAGCCCATGGATCAGCAGGTCATTTCGAACTTTAAAAAGCTTGGGGCGCCTAGGTGGCTCAGTTGGTTGAGCGTCCGACTTCTGCTCAGGTCATCATCTCACAGTTTATGAGTTCAAGCACCGCGTCAGGCTCTGTGCTGACAGCTCAGAGCCTGGAGCCTGCTTCGGATTCTGTGTTTCCCTCTCTCTCTCTGCTCTTCCCCTGCTCACACATTATCTCTCTCTCAAAAATAAATAAAGATTTTTTTTAAATTAAAAAAAAAAAAAAAAGCTTTACTCCAAAGCATTATTTCAGCGATGTTTCGAGGTAAACGAAGGAACAAATCTAACTCTCCAAGAGTTTTGGAAAAATCATTTCCACATCGTGAACTGCCTCAAGATCATTGATAAAGTCTGGCATGGGGTCACCAAGAGAACCCTCAATTCTGCTTGGAGAAAACTGTGGCCTGATTGTGTTCTTGGACATGATTTATGGGAGCCTGCTCATAAACAGGAGCCACCAGTTGTCAATAAATTGTGTCCTTGGGGACAACCGTGGCGGTGGAGGTGGATGAGGATGCCATTCAAGATCTGGTGGGAGAACACGTCCAGGAGCTGACCACCCCCAAAGTGACAGATCTGCATCGTGAGCAGCAGCAGGAGATTATGGAGGAGATCTCGGCTGTGGAGGAGGAGCAGGAAAAGCTGGGAGAATCCTTCACTTCAAATGAGATTAGGGAGATGTGTACAATGCAGGAAACAGTGACAAATTTGTAGAAAAAGCCACCCGAAGAAGGCTGTAGCAGTGTAAGCAATGAATCTAACAAAAATGCAATGTCAAATTTCCACAAAATCCCCAAAGTAGGAAAAAGCATGTGTCACTGGATAGATTCCTTGTTAAAGCTGCACAAAAAGAAAAATATTCCATTGAGCTAATAGATAGAAGTGATTCATTAGTGATAGTGAAAGTCATCCTACACAATAACCCTCCTCTCTCTCATTTCTGTCACACCAGCCACAAAGGTTTTCAAAGGTAAGTGCAGGTTCATTTGTTTATTTTTCTTTATATTTTGTATTTTCTTTATTATTTTTATTATATTGCAGTACTGTCATCATTTTATATTAATATTTTTGGGTTGTGGAACACGCATCATCTAAGTTTCCATTATTTCTTATGGGGAAATTCACTTTGATATACAAGTGCTTTGGATTACAAGCATGTTTCTGGAATTAATTATGCTCACAAACCAAGGTTTTACTATATATACATATACACACACATACATAAAATAAGGTAGGGAGAAGAATGCAGGTGGTTTACTGTCATGACTTTCTAGCTCACTCCCATTGACAAAGGAATTGTCAAAGTGATATTGTGGCAGTTGCTTAAAATCTCATCCTCTCTCACAGTTTCTTAATTTTTGTAATATTCCTACTGTGTGGCATGGTGTTCAGGACATAATAATTAACAAAAACTAAATGAATGAAAGAGTAGTGTCATGAAATGAATGAATCAAAGAATCTAGGGGGGAAATGACAGTAGAAAACCAGAGAGTATACAGAAAGGTTAATTCAAGTATCTGTGAAGGGCACTGAAGACAATTAAATACCTCGAGAAGAACTCAGAATCAGATTGCATTCCATCTTTCCACTAATTCCCACCATAAGACCACTACTGGGCTATTTTCTCTCTTCTTTGGGATGTTGAAGAGCTTCAAGGCTATCATATTCCTAAAGTCCCCCTGTTTGCTCCCAGCACTTCTTTAGCAAGGAGTAACTATGTCGATGTAGGGTGTTTATTTTAGATACAGCTCTCTGGCCTCCCAGCTACAAGCTTCTGAAGACCAGTTTGTTTTCTGCACATTTAATGAAGCCCACAGGCAAGTGGAAAAACAGCATAGAAAGGAGGTCAGGCCAAGAACTTTTTCTGCCTCCTTTAGCAGTGTGGTTTACCTGAGAGAGCTAAGAGATAAGCAAAACCTTAAAGTGGAGAATCTTTTCTTATTTCTCCTTCTTAGCTTCTTTGTCAACAGAACATGAGTGTTGCATTAAGGGTTGGTTCATTGCTACACTTACATTCTTTACTTGTCATTATTGGGATCAGGGACATAGTATTTGGAGTTGGAAGGGGGGTGGTCAAGAGAAACAAACTCCATCTAGCCCATCACTAATTTCTCAAGTGGTGTCTTATTCTGCCTTCCATGATGTAAGATGATTATGTGTAAGCTGAATTACCATTGGGCTTTCTGTTGACAAATGATTTTAATATCTGAGGTCAGAACTCCAATTGGTACCCTATGCTCTCAATCTAGCATGCACAAGTAGTTTATTTTCCTGGTATTGTCTTTAAAAACTCTGAGCCATGATTTTCAAATTGGGAGGTTTTTCCTACTAAGATCAGGTACAAGGCAAAGATGTACCTTATCTCTCACCACCCATTTCAAACAATGCATTTTAAGTTCTAGCTAATGTAGTAAGATGATAAAAGTGTATAAAAGCCATACAGATTGAGAAGGATGAAATAAAACTGTCTTTTTTTTTCCCCCTGAGGACAGGATTGTGCATTTAGAAAATCTCAAAGAATTAACAACAACCAAAAAAAAAAAAAAAAAAAAAAGACTTCTCGGACCCAGAAAGTGATTACTGCAAGGTTGCAGGATACATGGTTATTATATAAAACTTAATCACTTTCCAATATACCAGGAATGAACTATTGAATTTAAAATTAAAAACACAATGCCATTTACCTAAGCATCCAAAAAAATGAAAGTCTTAGGTATAAATTTAATAAAGTCTGTAGAAGGTCTATATGAGAAAAACTATAAAACTGACGAACAGAATCAAGTAACAATGAAATAAATGGGGACAAATGCTACATTCATGGATAGGAAGACCCAATATTGCCAAGATATTAGTTCCTACCAATTTGATCTATGGATTCAACCCAATACCAATCAAAATCCTAGGAAGTTATTTTGTGCATATTGAAAAATTGATTCCAAAGTCTAAATGGAAGACAAAAGACTTTAAACAACCAGCAAAATGTTGAAAGAGAAGAAAAAACTCGGAGGACTAAAAGTAACCAACTTCAAGACTTACTATAAATCTAATGTGATCAAGACAGTGAAATATTAATAAAATAATAGACAGTGGATGATGCATAGGGGCACTTGTACCCCAATGTTTATAGCAGCACTCTCAACAATAGCCAAATTATGGAAAGAGCCTAAATGTCCGATGAATGAATAAAAAAATTGTGGTTTATATACACAATGGAGTACTACATGGCAATGAGAAAGAATGAAATATGGCCCTTTGTAGCAACATGGATGGAACTGGAGAGTGTTATGCTAAGTGAAATAAGCCATACAGAGAAAGACAGATACCATATGATTTCACTCTTATGTGGATCCTGAGAAACTTAACAGAAACCCATGGGGGAGGGGAAGGAAAAAAAAAGAGGTTAGAGTGGGAGAGAGCCAAAGCATAAGAGACTCTTAAAAACTGAGAACAAACTGAGGGTTGATGGGGGGTGGGAGGGAGGGGAGGGTGGGTGATGGGTATTGAGGAGGGCACCTTTTGGGATGAGCACTGGGTGTTGTATGGAAACTAATTTGACAATAAACTTCATATACTGAAAAAAAATAATAGACAGTGGAAAAGAATACAGAACCCAGATATATACCTATAAAAATATACTCAATTGATCTTTAATGAAGGAGTAAAGGGAATAAAAGGTAGCAAAGAAACTCTTTATCAAATGATGCTGAAAGCAGACATCCACATGCAAAACAAAACAAAACAAAAGTCAATCTAGACACAGACCTTATATCCTTCACAAAAATTAATTCAAAGTGAATCTCAGACCTAAAACTAAAACCATAAAAATCCTAGATGATAGCATAAGAAAAAACATAGATGATTTGTGACTTTTTAGATACAATACCAAAGTCACAGTCCATAGAAGAAATAATTGAGAAACTGGACTCCATTAAAATTAAAAACTTTGCTCTGTGAAAGACAATGTCAAGACAAGACAAGAGTAGGAAAACAAAATATCTGCAGAAGACAAATATGATCATGTACTATTACCCAAAAATATACAAGGAACTCTTAAAATTCAACAATTTAACCTAAAAATGGGATGAAGACCTGAACAAATGTCTTACCAAATAAAACATACAGATGACAGATAATTATATGAGAAGATGCTCCACATAATGTGTCATCAAGGAAAATCAAAATAAAACTGGATACCACCACACACCTATATAATGACCAAAAACAAAAACAAAAACAAAAACAAAAAAACAAAAAAAAACACAAAAAACAAAAAAACAGAACACTAACAACACAAAATGCTAGTAAGGGTGTGGAGCAACAGGTATGATTACTCACTGATGGTAGCAATGAATGCAAAATGGTACAGCTACTTTGATAGACAGTTTGATGTCTTCTTACAAAACTAAACATACTCTTACCATGTGACCCAGAATTGCACTCTTTGGTATTTATCCAAAGGATTTGAAAAGTTAACCTGCACAAAAGTCTGCACATGATGTTTATAGAAGTTTTATTCTCAAGTGCCAAAATTAGGAAGCAATCAAGATGTCCATCAAGAGGTGAATGGATAAGAAACTGTAGTACATCTAGACAATGGAATATTATTCAGTGCTAAAATGAAATGAGCTATCAAGCCATAAAAAGACATGGAGGAACCTTAAATGTATACTACTAAATGAAGGAAACCAACCTGACAAGGTTACATACTGTATCATTCCAACTACATAATTTGTGAAAAAGGCAAAACTATGCAATTAGTAAAAATATTAGTGATTGCCATAGAGGGCAAATGGAGGAATGAATAGAGAGCATAGACTATAGTTAGGGCAGTGAAAACACTCTGCATGATACCATGATGAAGGATAAATGTCATTACATGTGTGTCCAAAACAGTAGAATGTGCAACATTAAGAATGAACTATAATATCAACTACAAACTTTGGGTGATTATGATTTGTCAATGTAGGTTCATCAATTGTACAAATAAACCACTCTGGTTGACAATGAAAGAGATACATGGTGGGGCAGGAGGTGTATGGAAAATGTCTATACCTTCATTTCAATTCTGCTGTGAATCTAAAACTGCTCTTAAAAAATTATCTTAGTAATAAAAAAAATTATCTTAGTAATAAAAATTAAGAAGCTTCATATGCAACCCTGAAACTATAATTCTCCTCAAAAATCCAGTTTTCTCTTAAAAAAAAAGGCTTAGCAGGATTTGGCCCATATTCCTGTAAGGCAACCAGCAGCAAAACTACAAGATGGCTGCTTTCCTCCCTGAGAAACTAAGTCAGAATCACTTGCATTTGTCACTAAGCTTCCACAGCTGTTTTGCTCAGAGTAGAGAAATATCTTTCTCTATAAAAAGTAGGACTGTAGGGGTGCCTGGAAGCTCAGTCAGTTAAGTGTCAGACAGCTCAGGTCATGATCTCACAGTTTGTGGGTTCAAGCCCCATGTCGGGTTCTGTGCTGACAGCTCTGAGCCTGCCGGGCATTCTCTTGTCCTTTCTCCCTGCTCCTCTCCTGCTCACTCTCTCTCTAAAAAATAAGTAAGTACTTTCAAAAAACCCTCAAAAGCAGGATTGTAAAAAGAGATTAAGAGGGGAAAATGGCCTAGGCCCACTCATACTTACTCATGTTACATGCTTGCCCCACAGACTTTTGAGTTTGTGAGTCTTAGATATGGATGGTAAAATGATGCCTATTCATGGAGAAAATGCCATAGCAGTCACAATGAAACTAATAATAGAAGCATTTAATTGAGCACTTTGCCTTACTAAGTTCTTTATATGCAATGTGTAATGAACACCGTTATCATCTTTGTTTTACTAATGAGGTAAACAGAGGTTAGAAAAGTTGTTTAATTTCTCAAGGGCATATACCTCATTAGTAGCTGATTTAGAAATCAAATGCAGGATATTGTGGCTTCTGAGGCCATACTTTCAGATAATATGCATACTAGTTCCAAAAAATGTAAAATGTTCAACTTAAATATCCAGAGACTCTGGATAATGCTCTTCATAATTTTATATGTATGACTCCTAGGACCCTTATCAGTGATATCTCTACAAGAACACTAATTATCACATCATGTAAGCTCAGCATACATGAAAAACATAAAACATAAGAAATACATACTCAAAAATTTCCATTATTAACTCTTTTGCCTGATTACCATTTTGGTTAATTAGTTTTACTATGCTGTGTTTGATTGGTTGTCAACAAATTCTACCTGAATTGAAATGATCTTTTCCAAAGCTATCAGTTCTAGGATATTACTTGATATGTGGTTAGATTTCTTGGGTCAGAATCCAAGAGCTCAATCTTTGAACACTACAGCCTTAGCAAGAGAATGTAAAAATACCTATCTCCACATTACTTCAGATCCTGGAACAGATGGTACACACAAATTGGTTACTCTAAGAAGAGTCACAGTGCAGGCAGGGTATTGGGCAACCACAAGAACTTGCATTATTATCATTCCTAAAATGTAAGGGAGCAGTTACCAGAACCTGGTGATAGAGAGCTCTGTAGAAAGCACTATAGTTTTGGTTAAAGGAAGCAGTCAAACCATAGTGATGTCACAGGGATGAACACAGAGAAGTGAATACCAGCACAACACTCTGCAAGCCTCCAATCTCTTACCAGCTCTTGGGATAAGCCAGAGGGAAAGAGAACCCACTGATGCCACCTATATAGGTTCAGCTTTTCCAAAACACAGAGCATGGTAGAAAAGCATGAGGGAATGTCTAGAGTGGAAATGGGAGATACTCACCACACCCATCTTGGCTAAAATGACTAGGATTTTCAGGCTAGCGGACATATTTTCAAATATAAATCATGGACAACTGTTATGCATCTTGCATTTAGCTGAGTAGGAGACCCCCAATATGAAAAAGGCTCTCGCAGAATTTTAATGGAGGAAGTAAGCATAAAGATCTAGTTTTATACCCTGTCTAAAGCATGAGTCACTGCTAACAATACCAACAAACAATGGTCTGAAACACCCTTAGTTTGAGCATCTGAAATTGATCAAGAATTTGCTTTTCACTGACTTAGACAGGATTCCTTAAGTTCCAAGTAATGCATACCCCATTTTGAGCACTGACCTAATTAAGAATTCCAAGTGTGGCATTCATGCAATGTTGGATCCAGAAGTTCAAATCATATCATCAGATGCAAGGCTTTCTCTGTATTGATTCACTCTCCAGCAGGCTATTTTAGCAGTTGGTAAGATGGTTATCAATAGTTCCAATCTTATACTTTACCCACCTCGGATGCAAAGCTTCAGCAAAATCCATGACTTGAATTCACTGGACTTCTCTGTCATGTTTCCATTCTTGTCCCATGAGCAGTTTTGAAGAGGATAAAATAATGTAATCAGCCAGGCCCTGGTCAAGTGCCCACTTTGAAGGTGGGTGAGGAGAAAGTTTATCCCACCCAAACCACCTGGATTTAGTTAGGGAGAACTACTCTCAAAGACAAATCCATATGCTATAATTTCCAGAAGAAGGGGAAATATATATTGTCAGGGAAAAAAAAATGACAACGATACTTACATTTCTAGAAAATTCTTCCGAAATCATCTTCTTGGTTATATGTATTTGTCCTAGCTCTGACTGGTGAAATCATTGAGAGATTTATCTACTCCTGCTTCTGCACCAAGTTCCTCATGTATCGGAAAATATCCCTCATACTCATATTACTCTGAGTCCTCACTAGTCAAAACACCATCAGTAGCCTTTACCTACTCTTCATGGAATGTATTTCTATGTGTCCTGTCATCCTGGACTCTCTTTTGTATTCTGTGCGGTTTATCAATGGTTCTCTTAAAGAGTAGTGCCCAGAGAAGGATGCCAAAGGGGTAACTCACAGAAGAATTTGATGTTTATTGAATACTTTCCATTTTCTAAGCACTTAGAAAATGATCCAAGAATGTCACATATTTTAACATATTTGTTTTTTTTTAATTTTTAAAAATGCTTTTATTATTTATTTTTGAGAAAGAGAGAGAGTGTGTGAGCAGGGAAGGAACAGAGAGAGAAGGAGACACAGAATCCAAAGTAGGCTCCAGGCTCTGAGCTGTCAACACAGAGCCCAACGCAGGGCTTGAACTCTCAAACCACGAGATCATGACCTGAGCCCAAGTCAGACGCTTAACCAACTGAGCCACCCAAGCGCCCACATACTTTAACATATTTAATCTTCATACCAATCTTCTGGAATAAGTACCATTATTACCACCATTTTACAAAGCATTGAAAAGTTAAGGGACTTGCCCAAGGTTACTTGGTTAATAAATGAAATACTTTGAATTCAAACCCAGTGATTTTTCCTCCCACATTGGGACTATGATCCACTTTGAGAATCAAAAGTCACAACACTGGTATGTAAGACTTGGAGGGAAAATTTTTAAATCATATTAGTAAGTTAAGAAATGGATATTCTCTCAATGTAAGAGACCACTTTCACCTATAAAATTGGCATGTTTTAATAGCAGCCAAAATTTGTCAGTGGGAAATGCAAACTATCTTATGTTGCTGGTCTAAGTGGTAGACCAGTTTGCATTATGCTAACTAGAGTCACAGAAGCATATTCTTTGAATACATAACCTATGGATGTGTTCAAATCTATAACTACCATGATGTAAAATGCTATAAATAACAGAAAACATCAGAAACAATCTAAACATAGAGAAATTAGAGATTGGTTAAATAAATTTGGAGACACCCTCTCAATGAAATATGAAGTAACATTAAAAATGTTGATATACAATGGTTAATGATACACAAGCATTTATTTTTCTAGTTCACTGAATGAGCACCAAAAAAAAAAGCGTATTAAGAGAAATTGGAATAAAAGAGGAGGAGTTACTTATCCTTCATCAGATTCCCAACAGAATGAATTGATATAGCTAGCTTTCTCCACAATGCAATTCGTAGAAATAGGACTCCTACCAATCTTTCTAGAAGCATATCTATTACAGAGGAGGACTATATTGAACTAAGCGAGAGCTAACTGTGTCTGTACTCCACATTGCCAACAGCCATCTTCTATCAGCCTGTGTTAACCTCTGGTGGATACCAGCATCACAGATGAAGGAACATTCCACCTTCTACCTTCCTTCAGCAGTTGCATGTGAGAGAAAATCTCTATTAGATCTTTTTATGCTAATTTTGGGAAGAATTGCCAGCTTCTTCATCTCTAATCCTTTCAGAAAAGGATGTCTAGAGGCATAAAGGAATTATTTCTGTCTTGTCTGAGATCTTCCTCATTTCTCTCTGAATTCAGTGGAAAAATAAAGCCTTGACCATAAGTAGGAGACTTCTCCTTCTGCTTGTACTTGTCAAGCCATATAACTTGGAGTACAGTATTTTTGTATATGAAATGCCATGTTCATTGTGAAAGATGTAAAAAACAGGACCAACTTTTGAAAAATGAAAGAAGAGAAAATAATTGATAATCCTACCATTGGAAGTACTACCTGTAACATTTTATGTACATATTTCTGTAATTTTACCATAGAAACACATACCTTTTAGACATATGTGAAATCACACTCTGCATCCTATGCTATAACTCTTTTACAATTACTGAAATAACAAAAATATCTTTGCCTATCATTACTTATCCTAAAGCAGGAGGTTTACCATATAGATTGCAATTTATTGTTGAACAAGAAAAGTTAAGGATTCCCAAGTGAAGAAACCAAGAGACCTTTGATGCTTTCAATATGTGCTAATATTACAGTCACCACTAAAAGCAATTATAGATGAGGAATGAAAAGGGAACGAAAGGGGATCTAATATTTATTATTAATAAGATCTTTTACTAAGTGATTTACATTCATGGACTCATCACAATCATAACCCTGGAGGTAGGAACGTTTATTCCCCTTTTCCCACATGAAGAAATTGAGACTCTGAAGGTTATATACGTTGCCCAAGGTTGCATTACTATGAAATGGGAAGCCAGGACAGAACTTGCTTTTGTCTGATTCTAATCACATTACTATAAAATGGGAAAACCAGGACACAAACTCAGTTGTGTCTGACTTCAAAATTCTCATTGCATCCTGCAATTTATTTACACATGAATTCATTTAATCTTTTTTGGAAAAATATCTATTAAATGTTTATCAGTTTTCAGGCACTGGATGAGAAAGTGTGCACACAAAACTAAGCCAGAATAGGTCCCTTTTTGATGAAGTTTACATGCCAGAAGGGGAGACAGGAAGTAGACAAGGAAACACTTACACAACTGATATCAACAAATAGACCCTCCCACCCAAATACTCCCAAAGGAAATGAGGTCCAAACTTTGTGCTTTTTTAAAAGGGGTCTCTGAGTCACATGGCTGTATCCTGGAACCCATTAGGCATAAGGTCAGTTCAGACTTCAGGCCTCTCACCTAGGAAGATCTTTAACTATTCCAGCTTGTGTTCTCTTAGTATTGGCTGACAATACATACCCTGGATAGAGTTCAGTCATGAGAGGTTTTCCTTCCAAATTAATGGTCATGAGTCCTTGCGATCAAGAGATAGGAAAAGACCATAGCTATATTGTCACAGTATATTGCATAATGCTTTAAGAGCTTGAATTCTGCCTCCAGACTGTCTGGGTTGAAAGCCTCCACCATTAACTAGATGAGAAGGCTTCAGCAAGCTATTCAACTACTCTTGACTGTGATCTTCTCATTTATAAAATGGACATAATAACAAGTAGGAAAAGAGAAGGAAAAGAAGAACTTACCTGGTAGGTTATTGTGAGCAATGATGGAATTGAAACATGTGGAGAACCTTGAACAGAGCCAGGTACATAATAAACGCTTTGTAAGTGCTATAACTGTGGCATTGTAATATGATACCCTGGGATCTGGGGCACTGGAGGCACATCTCAAATGACATGCACTGGAGTCAAGCATGTGAAGGCATTATTTGATCCCCACCACTCACTACCTGAATGATACTGAATATTTCTGCAAATTTCATTTCACTCAACCTTAAGATGGGGATTTCAACAGGACTTACTTTAGAATATTGTTTTGAAAATAAAATCAGATAATGTGAAAACATATACAACAATGTGCTTTACATATGGTCATATTCTACAAAATGTTAACTATGATTAACCTTACAGTACCAGAACATATATGCTCTCACCCACTGTTTCACCATGTACCACGCTTGCCCTCTTATGGGGACGGACATCAGGGCCTCTGGTTGCTAAGTCACCTAAGTCTCCCATGGTGTGAAGAAAAACATCTCATTCTATCAGGTGAGATATTTTCTTTAAGTGAGCTAAGTCAGGAAGCAGACCCATAAGAATTTTGAGAGAGAGACAGAGAGAAAGAGAGAGAGAGACAAAGAGAGACCAGGAGTGAGCATATGTTAAAGAAACAGATGAGCTAGAGTCTGAGAGTGCACCTCTCTACTTGTAGTTTCCTTACATTCTGCTTTCTATTGTCATACCATTTTTTGAATTTCCCTGGATATATTATAGTATCAGTATCCTCTTTTTGATATTCTAGAGCTATTATGTAAAAGAAGAAAAGAAACGAGTTCTGCCATGAAATTTTATATGGTGTTTTCCAGATGTCCCCATAGAACTGTGTTATTCTAGACTGGGGGCCAAGTTCCTATTGATTCTAAGTTAGGACTGTTGCTTTCTTTGCTATCCTATTACACCAGGAATACATTTTCCCTTAGAGTGTCAGACAGTCTCTGATAATTGGCCAAAGCCTATCTCTTGTTTTGTCTTTTTAATAATTCCCAGCCCCTGGCACCAGTTCTCGAGTATAGATATAATTGATATGCTAGAAAGCTAAATTTTCTATGGAGGTGTCAGAAGCACCTGCTCCCATGGTATTTCTCCTCACTCCAATATTCACTGGCACATCAACAAGCTCACTGAGTGCCTACTATGTACACTGTACTGGGGATCCAGCATTGAACAAGACAGGTAAGTCTCTGCCTTCCTGACTGTGCATTCCTGTAGAGAAGACAGATAATTTACAAAAATACAAACAAATGTGAAAAAAGCTATGCATAAACTGCAAAATCATACAGAGTGAACAAAGGTGAAAATGGCAGGAAAGCAGTATCAGGAAAGATCTCTCTCAGCAAAGATAATACCTGAACTATCCTAAGACTTGGATCTAAGAAAGACATTGTAAGGTAAAGTCCAAAAGAAAATGAGCCAGGGAAAAGTGCAACATCCTTGAGGTAGGAATAAATTTGACCTATTAAGGCACAAAAAGAAGGCCTCTGTGGCTGTTCCCTGGCTAGCAATGGGGAATGATGGGAAGGATAGATCAGAGAGGCAAATCATCAGTTCTACTTGCTTTTGGTATAGAAATAAGACTGTTTTGTGGTGTCTTGTTTTTCTCATTTGTGAATAATAAAGTAACAGGAGGTGAAGTGAGGACGAGCATGATGCTGAAGGTTCATATTTGTCCAACACTGCATTTAGACCATACAGACCATGGCTCCATGACATAATCATACATCTAATTGGAGTCCACACTCACAATCTCACACTATGATCTTTAAAGGCAGAATATAGGAAACTTACCCTCCAATGGGCTTTTTCTAAGCCTTAGGTTCCTCATCTGCAAAATGGGACTAATAGTAATAGCGTACCATTGTGAACACAGGATATTCACAGTACCAAGGTCAACATGGTAATGAACACATTAAGACCAAAGAGTTATCTATAACCCCATTTTCCCTACAGCACCATTAACAATAGCCAAGATAGGGAAGCAATTCAAGCGGCCATCAATAGATGAATAAATAAAGAAAACATAGGGGACGCCTGGGTGGCTCTCTTGGTTAAGCGTCTGACTTCGACTCAGGTCATGATCGTGTGGTTCATGAGTCTGAGCCCCGTGTCGGGCTCTGTGCTGACAGCTCAGAGCCTGGAGCCCGCTTCAAGTTCTGTGTCTCCCTCTCCCTCTACCCTTCCTCTGCTAATGCTCTCTCTCTCTCTCTCTTTCTCAAAAATAAATAAACATTAAAAAAATTAATACAGAAAGAAAACATGGTACATATATACAGCTGAATACTCCTTAACCTTAAAAAGAAGAAAATCCTGCCCTATGTGACAACATGGATGAACATGAAGGACATTATGCTAAGTGAAATAGCATTTCACTTATATGAAGAATCTAAAATAATTAAGTTCATAGAAGTAGAGAATACAATAGTGGTGTCCAGGGACTGGGAGGTGAAGGATATACAAGGTTGTTTTTCAACAGGTATAAAATTTCACTTATGCTAGATGGATAAATTCTAGAGATAGGCAGTAGAGTATCTATAGCTAACAATATGGTATTTAGTACTTCGAAATTTGTTTAGATGGTAGATCTCATGTTAAATGCTCTTAGCACACACACATACACACAATAAAAGGGACATAGGAAACTGTGAGAGGTGATGGATATGTCTATTATTACCTTGATTACGGTGATGACACCACGAGTGTTTACACATGTACAAACTCATCAAATTGTACACATTAAATATTTTCATATTTTTGTATATTAATTATACCTCAATAAATCTATTTTTAAAAAAGACAGCTAGACTATCAAAAAAAAAACTAGGGACATCTGGTTGGCTCACTTGGTAAAGCATGTAACTCTTGATCTCAGGGTTGTGAGTTCAAGACCCATGCTGGGTTTAGAGATTACTTAAAAAAAAAAATTTACAAAAAAATAAATACATACAGAAGGAAAAATTAAAGAAATAAAAAAAAACAACCTGCATGTCTGAGAGAGCAGGGTGTTAATCTATATTTTGCTTTTTGTGCTTACACAGCAGCTGAGAAAACTGCCTTCCTAGAAATCCAGTCTTGTGTCTATGGGCATGACTGACTCCACAATACATTTTCAAGGCATAAATCATTTTCTCTTTACCTGTTTTATGCTTCATAATGATGCTAATGGCTGAAAGGTCACCAATTTCCTGGCTGTTTATAGTCAGCAGGGTTAATTTTTTCAACTGGTCAGAAAATGTCAAGCCCATCAGCAGCATTATTCACTTCATTAGCTAATGCAGTATAATTTAGTGTTTTGGGGATCAAAGAAAAGACGCATTGAAAGAATACCTTGGAATAAGATCAAGAATATTATTCAAAAGGGAAATTCTCTACTTAAATTACTATCATCACTATAGCTGATTATCTTTTCTCAGAAAATGACCCCATATGTCTGCATGTCAAATAACTGTATATGTCATTTTCCAAATAGCCCTGAGCGATGCTTTAAAAAACCTTTAGAACCATTATATAATCATTCCGATAGCAAATATTTATTAAGCCCTTAATATGTGCAAGTCTCTGAGATGAGCATTTGAAATAAATTGCCTCACAGAATACTCATGACATCCTCATGAGGAAAGAACCATTGCTCTCATTTTGCAAATTAGAAAATGGATGCTGTGAAAGTCTAACTGGAGGAAAGTCACCATGCCTCTGAGGCCTCACCCCTTGAGGTATTTGGGTGTGAATATAGGCCCTGGCCTGGCTGGCTGTGATTATGTCTTAAAGTCAAGGAAAGGGCTATTTCAAGGTTGAATGGCAGTAAAAGAACATGCTATCACCTTCAGCTTTGTGCTCAGCTCCGCACCAGCTTTGCAATCAGCCTTCCTTGTTTCCTCCCAATCTATTTTACTGGAACATTCATTCTACTGAGAGAAGAAAGATGCCATTGCCCTGTGATTTCCCTACCAATATCCCACATGCCCTAGTCCATGGCTACTTCTTAGAACACATTACCTGAAAACGTTTCCCTTCACACACTTCTCTCCTGCCATCCCAGCCTCTATTTCTGGATTGTGTTATAGTACTAGCACATAGTAAGTACTCAATAAAAATGTGCTAAATGTATTATGAAATCCTACAGTGGAAAACAGGTAACCTGGTCAGTTACTTGTAATCCCCTAATTAAACACAGTTTTCAGAACTTTATTTGTATTCTTATTTGAACATCACATCCAGGGCATAGAAATTAAGAAAGGCAAAAGAAGACGCACAGTTTAGTCAATTACTGAAGTAGAGGTTGTCATGTGACACTCTAAATGAAAACTCATTCTTTATATAATGTGACAGCAAAAAAAAAAAAGTGATAGTAGTGTCTTAAAATCAATAGGAAATAGACGTATAAGTAATACGTCTTCAGTTCAACATCATGGAAACTTACAGCTGTCTCAAAAAAAAAGTCAGCTAATTTCTTTACTACTTTTACACAGGATTATCAGAGTATCTTAACTGGGGAAAAAAAAATCATTGTGATATAATTCCCACGAGAAAGGTAACCAAAAATAAAAGGATAATAACGTTAGAGAATAGTATCATTTTAACGATTCCTTAAATAGGTTAGGTGAATACTCCAGCAACGTTTGTCCCATTTTTTCACTAATTATTTTTTCCCTGCTGATGAAATGCTAAGGCCTAAGCCTTTGAAAAATTTTGTTGTGTTTTTTAATCAGTGTTATTTATAGCCCAGTAAATCTAATATCCCAGAGCTGATGCTAAAATGTTTGTCTCAACAAAGCAAAAGGCAAATTCCCTACTTTCGTATTTCAATGCTGTGAGCAGGGGCAAATCACACCTAAGTGCCTAGAATGGCAAACATCACAGGATAGGAGGGCACCAAGGTGGTCATGAGTGTCAAAGGAATATGGGAAGAGAAACTACCTATTTTACAATTTCCTCAAAAAGTAGCCCTTAAAAAACTGATCAAAAATATGTGTTTATGGTTAGGTCAATACTCCACATTAAAAGTAAAAGAGGGGAGGAGGAGAAGGAAGAGTAGGAGGAAGAAGAGGAGGAGGAGGTAGAGGAGGGAGAGGAAGAGGTGAAGGCGAGTAGGAGGAAGAAGAAGAGGAGGAAGTGGAGGAGAAGGAAGAGAAGGAAGATGACAAGAATAACAGTCTTGGATTGCTGACATGGTGACTTATATATGGTATCGGGAGACCAGCAGGCCTGCGGTCTAGACACCCTCTCTGCTACCTACAAGTGGGAAGCTTAGGGACACAGTTTAAGCTCTCCAGAACCCAGCTTTTGCATCTGTAAAATAAAATAATAGCAATTCCTACCTCAGAAGCATTTTTAGTGACAAACGAAACTTGTTTAGGAAGAAAATTCTCCGTAGAGTAAAATGGCAAATGATTGCTTTTTGTGGCAGTTTCCACTGAATGACTAGACTTGGTTCATTTTTGTTGAAATCCCAGATAGTGAACTGAATGCCTTTGGGCAGGTGACTCCTGCTCTCAGAACCCTGATTTTCTGATCTATAAAATGGGGATATGACAGTAGCTCCTTGGGCTGTCTGTTTCCTATTACACCTAACAATTGCTCTCCATTTTACCCATCCTGCTTTCTGCTCTGGAGAGGACTGTGGAGCAGAACAACAGGCTACCTTGTATCTAACTTCCAGTCCAATGTGGCCAGTGGCAAGCGCAGATGAACAGCGGTGGAATGTGAGGTGTTCCTCTGGAACCCTTCCTACTAGGGAGGACTTGTCTGCTACTCACTGTTCAAATCAAAGCTTCAGTTAAATGGTCCTCTCCTATAACCACAAACACTCTGAATTCAGCCAACAGCTCCCTCTTCTTGCCCCTGTAGGCCTACGGGTGGTAACGAATACTGCATTTGCAATAGTTAGGGTGCTTCACCAACCTTTGTTATCTTCTCTCAATTGTGATCACAGCTTTGTAAATAGTCACTTTATTAAAATCTCTTCAGTGCATGTGAATGTCACATTTTTCTTGCCAAGACCAAAATCGTAGCTGATAGAATAGGAAGGGCCTGAGGAAATAAACTGTCCTAGCAGAATTCTGAGATTAAGTTGCCTATATATTTAAGGAGAGCATAGATACTTTCCTTGTAGGTGGTAAATGAAACACCAGTATTCCATGTGGCACAGTAGCATTATCATTATTTGGGGTATAACTGAAGATGGCTTGGCATGAAGTGCAAATGGAAAACAAGGGATTGGGAGATTAAGTGGCTGTGGCACTCAGTTTCTATGGTGACAATATTGTTTAGAATGTTTGGGGGGTTAGTTAGTTGCTTCTGACAGCCCTGGAGAGCTAACAGTCGCCCTGAGAAAAGAAAAATTGGAATCTTTAACTGCCCAGCTCATAACTCAAGTGGAAAATCAGAAAGCCGTGATGATACCTTTGCTGTAGTGCTCTTTTTCCAGGAGTCCTAGAGCTGATATGTCTGGGACTGACTGTAAGTAACACTGAGTTGGGAGACCAACTAAATGCTTAACTGCACCAGATCTTGTATGTAATGGCTCTAATGGAGAAGCAGTAAGACCCTGCTAGGTGAGGAGGCTACATTTAGGCAGAACAAAGATGAGGGTGACAGCCATTCATCCCTAAGTCTCTTGGACAGAAACAGATATCCTGAATAAAAGGAAAAAAAGAAAGAAATAAAAAAGAAAAGGTAACTCCTAGCATGGCCAAGACAGAGAATTCAAAGCCTGGTCTGGGAAGAAGATAGATAGATAGATAGATAGATAGATAGATAGATAGATAGATGTCAAATAGTATATATGTCAAAACAAAACTCTAGGACATTGCCAATTTTCACAAAGGGAAAGGAGTAAGTTGGGATACCATGCCTGGGAGCAGACACTAATAGTGTTAGACCAAATATACCAAAATATGAAACTTAATTTAGGGCAAATTTATTGATATTGGTATACTCACCTCACTGGGAGTAAAGTTAATATTGTGCTTGACTGGCTAATTCAAATGAGATTCAGGAATTGCCTAAGGGTAATGAAGTTGAGATGTCAGAACCTATATATAAAGGAGTCAGAATGCTCAGGGAGATGGGAATGACAGAATAAACCTGTGTGTAACCTGCTCATCCATATCCTAACCACCATAACCAGAGAAGAACCCAGAGGACACTGCCTTCAACAAAATATTAAAAATGTGTCTATGAGGGGGCATTGGTCTCCTTTGAAAACAATTTGTTGGCTGTCCTCCTAGGCTAGAGATGATGGAAGTGTTGCAAAGGAAGTTTCTTTTCTGACCTCAGTGGAAACAATGGGATTCTGGAGTAGTAGAGTTACAGGAAATAATTACTGTTATAAGCTACAGGGGAAACAGAACCTTTGAGTGTTTTGATGTATAGTGATAAAATGGCCATAGTTAATGGGCTATCAGATCATTAGGCATTAAATAGTTATGTAGCTTTTTGAGTTCTACTTCATATATGTAAGAAATTTCTAGGTATTGGTGGTGTGCTAAGAAATCGAATTCACATCTTTGGGGCTAACCATGGCTTTTTATACAGTATTCAGACATAAACTAATTCATAAATCTAGACTCTCTTGAGCATGGTGGAAGATACCTTCCTCTGAGGACAATCTCAAACAAGTGGCCATCGATGTGTACTATAAACATTTATCCAAGTCTTTCTTAAAGGAATCTATGAACATTTACCAGACTCTCTGAGAATTATTAGATATTGACTCTGCACTGAAATTGATCCCCCAAGATCCCAAAACACAACTATGATCTACTGTTCTTAATGGAAGACTGGTGATTTATTCTTGACCCCAAACCATCTCACAGTGGGTCCAATGGGAGACTGACCCAAGTAGTTTCTTCCTCTCGTCCTAGAACTTAGAGTGGAAAAAAGTAGAACTTCCAATTTTGTTCCTTGACCCACTGAGTGAGAGCTACCATGGTAAAAAGGACTTAGTGGGAGCCCCTGAAACTATCCCCCACTCCAACATATGCTGACCTACTTTCTCCACAGGGTTACTGCAGAGATTAGGAGTGAGGAAGTAAGATTCACCAAAGACTTCAAGATGTTTGAGTTGGTGTTACTACCTTACCCGCATTTGCTTCATATGTTTGGCCAGAGCCAAACCTAGGGTAATGATATTTAAATTCACAAACATGTGAAGTTATCATACCACATATATTACAGCAACAGTAATAATGATGTAAAATTGATGTGGCTTTTTTGATCGATCACCTAAAAGCCATAACTCGTGTCAGTATAGAAAGGAAATCAAATCAGCCAGTTGAATAGAAGCTTGTATTGAGAAGGGTAAAAAAAAAAGGAGACTTTATAAATCTATTTCCAAGATATGTTCAAAGAATATGGACTAATTTGTGAGTGGGGTCAATAAACCAATATTCCCCTTGCAATGCCAAGCTCAGCAGCCATCACAGGAGGACCTTCCCTAAATGAATCATTATTCCTGTGATCTCATTTAGTTCTTAACATTACATATGAAATCTAAGAAGGAGAGAATCTAAGGAGAGCAATGGCTTTAGATAGATTGACACTTAATTCTGCAGAATTTTTTTTTTTAATTTTACCCAATGAAAGACCTAGGAACTGTGATATTTGAGATCTACCAATATTACATAAGGTTAACCACTCAAATTTGGAGTAGAGGTTCATTAGCAACCTAAAGCCTATAAATTTTTCCTCCTTTTTGCTTTGGGATCTTTAATAGTACATTTTCTTTGCTACCAAATAGCACTTAGATTAGTTTTATCCTCACCTTAACTTCCAAATCCCCAAAGTGGATTAATGACTTTTTCAACCAATATTTGGGTACCAGTGAAGACTTTTCCTTTCCAGACCTCTATCTTCCTAGAGAACTCTGCCTCAGGTATTGTGGCCTCATCTTCCCACTAGTCAAAAGAACTTAGAATAGTTGACCTATTTTCTGGTGAAGGCTTGGTTTCTCTGGAAATGAAGCCCTTAATCATGTGGCATGTCTCTGAAAGTACATGCTCTATTAGGTAATCCATGACATCTCAGGTGTACCAAGAGTAAAAAAAGGATGGCATCTTCGCTAGAAGGAAAATACAAAATAAGCAAACAAAACACTCAGAGTCCCAAAGCTAAACCTTCCAAGGTTGTAAATGCATACAAGTTTCAGATATCAGGGAACTCTTCATGGTTGCTAAAAAGCACAGGTTACTGTTAAAAAGAGGGCTGGACACAATCCTCAAGGTAAACATATCGAATGGTTCATTTATAATTTTCTGTAGATTCTAAACAGCTTTCAAAACCTATGACTTGAACTACACTAGAAATTGGGAAGGGAAGGGAGAAGTCATTCATGTAAGGAGAAAGGGGGAGCCCCATTAAGGCAGAGAAAATGCTGATCCTCTTAACCACTACATCTATGACCAGTGGCCAGCCCTGGCACATGACATACCATAAGTGTTTAATACATGTTGCTTGAATAAATGCACACAGAAAAGAGAAAGAGGATAGGCTGAAAATTTTCCGAAGACGATCCTTGCCTACATGATTTACCATCTCCCCATAAACTGAGCTTCAGGCCATCATGAGGTACTTCCTCTGGAAAAATACAGCTCTTCCAGACACTTTTTTAGATTTTGCTTATAACTCAAAAGGAAACAAAGAGCAGACATGCAGGACCTATTACTATCTTTGATTATTCGTCTTAAAACAATTGTGCTCCAAAGAATGCTCTCCAGGATTTTGTCCAGGAAGTGGTTTATTTGTCTCATATATTAAATTGTCCAGAAACAAACAAACAAACAAAAAAAATAAACTTAGGGAAATACACATACATTATTGAGTGTTCCAATTATATGCGTTGGTATATTACAATAAGCTTTTCCACCCTCTTTCCTATCTCTTTCTCCCCCCTTCCTCTTTTCAGTCCTTTCTTTCTCCCCCTCTCCTAGTCTCATCAAACCATTTCTTTCCCATCTCTGTTCTTTTATGTGTGGTAAAACATTTCCCATCTCTTCTGTTTCTTTGATTTCAATATCATCCATGTCTTCTTGATGTAACAATTTAATTACTTTTTCTAGCAAAAGCCGTATCTAATCTTAATTTTTCCCCCTTCCTCATAATTGGATAATTGCATATTTGGTAGCTTAATCAGTTAATTGTGCATGTGCACAAAAAATGCTTTAATATGTTAAAGATTCCTTTAGCAAAAGGAATTAATGTTTGGTTTTAGAGGATTTGTGAATAGATTACTTTCTAGCTTCCACATCCTGTGTAATGGCACCTGGGGCCAATACGACTTCTATTCTTAATGAAGGAATGGCTTCTTACAGACAGACTGAATCCTAAGAAAAATTGAATGGGGCTTATTTCTCAGAACTAAAAAGTCTGTGTTTTTACTGACATGGCGTCATTGTGGTAGTTTTTTAGTGGACTGTCTAAAGCAACAACAACCTTTGTGAAAGTGGTAGCAAATACAAGTGACATTTCTGGCAAAGGTCAAAGAACCTAATTTTTTTTTTAATTTTTTTTTTCAACGTTTATTTATTTTTGGGACAGAGAGAGACAGAGCATGAACGGGGGAGGGGCAGAGAGAGAGGGAGTCACAGAATCGGAAACAGGCTCCAGGCTCTGAGCCATCAGCCCAGAGCCTGACGCCGGGCTCGAACTCCCGGACCGCGAGATCGTGACCTGGCTGTAGTGGGATGCTTAACCGACTGCGCCACCCAGGCGCCCCAAAAGAACCTAATTTATAAGGGTTCCTCATTCAAGTTTCATGACTGAAGTCCCTGAGGCTTGGAAGTTAGTTTATTAGTTAATTAGTTTAATAGTTTACCACCACGGGTAAAACATATTACCAGAAATTTTTAAATGGATCCTTCCAACACTAATCCTGGACCCAAGGAATTGTTTCTATAGGAAATGGATTTAAGGGAAACCATTAGCTACATCACCCCACCTTGTAGCCCACAGATGTAAAAGTGAATTCCGCCCATGAGCATCAGGTAGCTCTGATAAAAACTGATGCCCTACTATGGCTATAAAAATTTTGTCACACTCTATTCCACCCCCTGCTTCTTGAAGATGCTGAGGAGGAAAATGAGTCTGTTGCTTAGACTCTGAAACTCCTACACACCACAATAAGGGAAATTCTATTTTCTCTAAGATTTAATCAACTTTGAACACCCTTGAGGATTATACATGTCTCTTATTTGTCTTGGTGTCTGTAGCATTAAGGACACACAACATGACCGATGATGAGTACATGACAAGAATGAAAAAAAGGCAGGAAGAAAAAGAGGGACAGGTAAGCAGGCAGAAAGAAAGGAAGAGAGGAAGACAGAAAAAGGGCAAGAAAAAAATGAGATTGGGGTAAAAAGAGAAAAAAAAACAAGGGAAAAGAGAAGGATAAGAAGTAAAAATTCTATAGCATTAAAGAATTAGAACTTAGCAATAAGAAATACTTTATGATAATTACTTCTTCATCTGGAAACTGGGGCTAAGACTATGTACCCTGTGGAATTTTTGTGACCGTGGGAAATTATTTATTTGAGTCGTTCTTTTTACATTGGTTCATTTCTACTCTATTCAGGGTGAAATTTCACTTCCCTCCTCCCTTGTCTTTATTATTCCTAAAAATATCTGAGATACCACTTGGAAAAAAGAAACATTTGTGAATCTTCAGGGCTATTAGAAAAGAAGTAGTCCGAAAGGGATAGGTCAGATAAGGGATTGAGAACCAGTGAGAGGCAAAGACAAACATCTAGAGAACCACGGATAATCTACCAGGTAATTAGCTGGTCATTGGTTTTAACTGGAACTCCATGGAAAGCCTCAGGAAGAACAACCTGGTGCAAACACTCCTTCCTCCCAACAGCCCTACAGAGGGCAGTTCTCAGCCCAGAGAGGCGGAGTCTCAAAATGTTACTTTCTCCTCCCATATGATTTTTCTTCTTCATCTTCCTCTCCTTGACTTTAAATCTTTGTCACTTGCTTAACCAAGTGAGTTTTGCTGATGTGTTTGATAGTTGTACATTTGCAGTTTTAGCTCCTGACTTACTACTAGGGGTACTCACTCACACTTAACTATTCACTGTGAGGGCAGAAAATACCTCACAGAGTATAAGGGATTCAGTGAGATGGGAAGAGGTAGGAAAAAATCAACGTATTAATACCTTAAAACTTTTGCTTGTGTCATGTAAAAGAACCAACACTTGATGGATGACTCTGTCAAAGGTAGCTTATTATTATTCACCAAGACAGGATGGACCCAATATCTTATCTGCCAAGACAGATGGACTTAGGGTAATATTGATAGAATACTCAAACACAAAAATAAGTAGCTGTTACGGTTATCTGCCGAAACATACATACCCCTACCCACAGACATTATTCTGATGTCAAGACATGATGCCATACACACACACAGCTAAGAAAATATTTGTTACTTATATAATTGAAGTCCCTGGGGACAGCAGGGAAGCCGTCTCAAGTAGGTTTGAAATGTCTTGATAGAGCAAGGAAAACAGATATCTCTGAGTATGTGCCCCACTAGCAAGTCAGAAGCTAACACTGCAAGGGTATGACCATAAAGCAAACTCAACATCAAACGAAACCTTGGGTGGAATCTACCTGGCTCTGCAGGTGACTATAGTGACAATCACTGTAGAGTAATACAGGGGAGTGCCAAAGGAGAAATAGAATTTGTGGTATGGTCAATAACTTGTAAGAATTGAAAAAAACCAAACTTCCCCATGAACTAGAATTGTTAGGAGTGGTGTGGCAGAAAATAATATGCATTGGATACATTCATTCCAAATCATCTATTGAGTCAAGCCCTGTGCCAAACGTCATGGATAGAAAATTAATATGTGACACAGATTTCCTTTTGGAGGAATCTAAAGTCCAGCAGTAGGATAAAAACAATAAATGTAGTTATAGTAGAATAATATGCATGTGATGAATTATTATATGTTAGAATTATATATAATATATACTCTATACATAAACACCTATATAATAAGCACCATGACAGTAGTATGAAGTTGGTATATAAAAGGATCATTGAGTAACTGATTAAAAAAAGGGTATAACTGGGTAGACAATCTGGCAGAATATAAATCCATGACATGAGCAGGCTCTGATGGGGCAGAGCATCTCTGTGGATCCCAGTTCACTCTGGGCACTCAGGCCACCACCATAGCCCCCATCCAGCTCCTGGGGTAGAGTCATGTCTGAGAATAGTCTAAAGGAAAATTCTAATCTTCCCCTTCCCCCAACACAGACGTATGTAAGGGCACATTAGTACCCTGACAAGAGCCAAATCCTCTGCTTATGGAATAAATACTACTCCATTGGAAATACCCCAGAATTTAACAGGTATTTTAAATGCTATCTCTTAAAACTTCTAAAATTAAAACTCTAACGTGTTTATGTATGTTTGCCCCTATCTTCTTACTGACTCGCCCGAGTGTTCTTTTTCTCTGGAGATGGTCAAGAGAAAAGCAGTTCTAAAATACTCTTCAAATTCCCACTGATCCAGGTATTATCATCTAAGCTCTTTGAGACACAGAAATGGTTTCAGATTACAATTTCAGGATTGTACTAGCTAGGCACTTCATTATCTAACGGTATTGTCATGTGTTACTAAAAAAAATGCCAAAGAGAAAGTCTAACAAAATCCCCTCTTATCTCCCTCAGCACAGACACATCAAGAATATCAGCCAAAGAGAATATGTGAATAGGCAAACAAAACTTAGGCCACTTGCCCCAACATCCGTAAGCATACAAAATAAAATGATGAATAAAGACAGCTATAAAAAAGCAATATTGAGAACACTCTAGCCTAATAATATTAACCCGGCAATAATGTCTGTTACATTGAGACAGCAAAAATCCAATGAGTGACGAGAGTTAAATCCCTTTGAAGATCCCGGAACTTTATAAGCAAAAAGACAAAGATCAAGGAAAATAACTATTCACTGAGCTGAGCACTAACTGGCCTCGGTCAAGTTCTGACGGAGGCAGTGGAAGACTGCACCAACTCTCCAACTCTTTCTGAAGAAAAAGGGGCTGCTGTTTTTCTCCTCTCTGTTGCCCCACATGACCCTCAGTTCAAACAAGAGGGGATCTAGTTACAGACAGGACATCTGTCCTGGTGGGCCAGGATGTTTGAATCCTTAGCTACTGCCTGAGAGGCCTGCAGTGGCAGATGAGGAATGGCACCAAAAGTAAATAAGCAAATTAGCAAAAGCAATTCAACGGAGGATGGAAATCCTTTTTAATAAATGCTGTTTGTTAGAGCAACTGGACATCCATAAGCAAAAAAAAAAAAAAAAAAAAAAAAAAAAAAAAAAAAAATTTGACCTCAACAGCACACTTTATACAACATATAATGCAAAATAGATCATAAGTACCAATGTAAAACATCAAACTATGAAGCTTCCACAAGAATGAACAAAACAGCATAGGAAAGAATCTTCTGTAGCTATGAATAGGTAAAGAGTTTACAGTGATACCAAATACATAATCCATAAAAGGATAAAATTTAAATGTTGGATCTCATCGGGGCACCTGGGTGGCTCAGTTGGTTGGGTGACCTACTTCAACGGGGGTCATGATCTTGCAGTTTGTGAGTTCGAGCCCCGCGTCGGGCTCTGTGCTGACAGCTCAGAGCCTGGAGCCTGCTTCGGATTCTGTGTCTCCCCCTCTCTCTGCCCCTCCCCTGCTCACTCTCTGTGTCTGCTTCTCAATAATAAATAAATGTAAAAAAAAATTTAATATTGGATCTCATCAAAATTAAAACCTTTTGCTCTGTGAAAGATCTTATTTAGAGAATACCAAGACAAATTATAGAGTGGAAGAAAATATGTGTAAATCACATAACTCACAAAGTTCTTTTATCTAGAATATATAAAGAACTCCCAAACCTCAACACTGAAAAAAATCCCCTTCAGAAAATCAGTAAAGTTGAGGAAGAGACATTCCACCAAAGAGGATATGCCAATTACAAATAAACACATGAGGGGTGCCTGGGTGGCTCAGCCGGTTAAGTGTCGGACTTTGACTCAGGTCATGATCTTGCTGTTCGTGAGTTTCAGCCCCGTGTCAGGCTCTGTGCTGACAGCTCAGAGCCTGGAGCCTGCTTTGGATTCTGTGTCTCCCTCTCTCTCTGCCCCTCCCCAGCTAGCACTCTCTCTTAAAAATAAATAAACATTAAAAAAAAAAAAAGTAAACACATGAACTCATGTTCAACATCATCAGTCATGAGAGAAACGGAAGTAAAACCACAGTGATATATGAATTCACACCTATTAGACTAAAATCAGAATAATAGTGACTATACCAAATATTATCAAGATGTAAGAAAGCTCAATCACTCATACACTGGCAGTGAGAGTGTAAAAGGGTAAAGTCACTCTGGAAAATAATTATAGAGTTACCTTTAAAATTAAAAATGAACTTACCATACAAGCTAGCAATTGCAATCTTGGTCATATATCCCAGCGAAATGAAAACTTATTTTCATGCAGAAACATGTACACAAATATGTGTATCAGCTCTACTCAAAATAATCAAAACCTGGAAACTACACAAGTATCCTTCAATGGGTGAATGGTTAAACAAACTGTATATTCATACCATGCAATACTATGCAATACTACAAAGCAATAAAAAAGGACACCTTCGGGGCACCTGGATGGCTCATTGAGTTAAGTGTCCAACTCTTGATTTCAGCTGGGGTCAGGATCTTATGGTTCCTGTGTTCGAGCCCTGCATCAGGCTCTATGCTGACAGTGTGAAGCCTGCTTGGGATTCTGTCCCTCTCTCTCTGCCCCTCCCCTGTGCTCTCTCTCTCTCTGCCAAAGTAAATAAGCAAACTTAAAAAAAAAAAAGACACACTTTGGCTGTATACAGTAACTCAAATGAACCTCAAGGAACTTTTGCTGAGCAAAAAAAAAAAAAAAAATCTCACCTCAAAAAGATACATACTTCATGATTCCATTGATAAAATATTTGTGAAATAGCACAATTGTAGAAATGGAGAACACATCACGGATTGCCAAAAGTTAGGAATGGGGGAGAATGAATAGATATTTCTTTAAAAGGTACAAAGTTAACTATCTTGACTACAGTATGGGTTACATGAAGCTACAAGGGAGATCTAACTACAGAGAGCCATACGCACAAACCACACTTACAAAGGAATGCATATATAAATGGTAAAATGTAATTAAGCTCTAGGAGTTGTACCAAGGTCAAATTTTTAGCTTTAATATTTAGCTTTTATAGTGTAGTTATACACAACATTGAGGATGCTGAGTAAAGGATCACAAAACCTCCCTGTCTATTTATTTCCAACGTCCTGTGAATCTTCAATTATTTCAAAATAAAGGGTTCTTTTTCAACTTGCAGTCCAGACAAGATAGTGCAGACCCATTTTTTACCAAGCTACTCCCCACTAGTGACAACTATAAACCTCAAAAATGGTATAACAGGAAAGAGAGGTAGCAGTCTGAGCAGAGCTGAGAAGCTGAGCTGGTTTGGGATGGTGGGATTGGAGAAGTGACACTGGGAGAGGATCTTGGTGGCAGTGGGATTGGAGAAGTGACACTGGGAGAGGATCTTGGTGGCCCATCCGATAGGAGACCACACAGACACGGGATTCCCCGACCCCTGACTTAGCAGAAGGCAGCCCACGTAGGTTCTTTTCATCCCCCAGATGGAATGGAAGTCTCTTGATGACATCAGGCACACCTGACACCAATGATCAGGAGGATCCATTAGGAGTCTCACTAAAAATAAGCATCCAGGGAAAGCACTCTCCTTCTCATCCTGGTCACGGACTCCCCCTTTATGCCAAGTGGTACCCAGGTGGTAAGTGCTACCAGCAAGAGGAAGGACCTCAGGCTACAGAGCCACTTTGTTCGTTCAGGCCCCCAAACTCCCCTTCCCATCACAGAGACAGTGGATCAGGCAGGCGGACGGTAAATGAGGACCAGTCTCAGTGAGCAGCCTGCTGTGTTTTGTGGCCAAGATTTTTACCCTCACAAGAAGGTGGTCAAGTCTCTTAATATGGGAGGCCTCAAAAACAAAACAAAACATCACCTAAAAGCAAAAAAAAAAAAAAAAAACCACACACTGGAAAACAAAATTAACAGTAATAAAAACAGTACAATTAAAAACTGGGGGAAAGAAATCAATAGTATTTCACTACAGAAGACATCAACATGGTAAATAAGCACCTGAAAAGATGCTCAGCATCACTGGCCGCCAGGGAGATGTAAATTAAAACCACAATAAGATATCACCTGCAGTCCTACCAGAATAGCTGAAGTGAAAAAAATAGTGAGAACACCAAAAGCTGTCAAGGATGTAGAGAAACGGAAGCACTCCTATATTGCTGGAAGAAATATAACATGTTACAGTCACCCTGGACAACAGTTTGTTAGGCCCTTGTAAAATGAAGCATGCAGCTACCACGGGTCCCAGTAGTTGTAGCTTGAAGCATTCATCCTCAGGGAAATGAATACTTATATTTCCACAAAAAAGTAAACACAAAAGCAGATTTATTCATAATATCTCCAAACTGTAACCTGCCCACATTTCCTTCAAAAAGTGAGCACATAGGGGCACCTGCCTGGCTCAGTCAGTAGAGTGTGCACCACTTCAACTCAAGGGTGTGAATTCAAGCCCCAGGTTGGGTGTAGAGATTACTTAAAAATAAAATCTTAGGGGCGCCTGGTTGGCTCAGTCGGTGAAGCGTCCGACTTGGGCTCAGGTCATGATCTCACAAGCGTGTGAGTTTGAGCCCCACATTGGGCTCTGTGCTGACAGCTCAGAGCCTGGAGACTGCTTTGGATTCTGTGTCTCCCTCTCTGTCTGACCCTCTCCCACTCATGCTCTGTCTCTGTCTCTCTCTCTCTCTCAAGAAAAAATAAACATTAAAAAAAATTGTAAAAAAAAATGTTTTAACCAACCAACCAAACAAACAAAAAAACAAAAACCAAAAAACAGGGGGCAGAGGGGTAGTGAACAAGTAAATAAACTACAGAACATCTATAACAAGGAAATCTACTCAGCAATGAAAAGGACTGGAATGGTTACACATATAGCAACCAGCTGAATTTCCGGGTAATGATGCCAAATGAAAAAAAATAAAGTTCTTAGAAAAATGAAGGGATTGCTATTTACACAACAGTTTATTACACACCAATTTAGTACTCCCAACTCTGTGCCTCATATTGTTCCATGTGTTGGGAACCAGCAGTGAACAATGTCCCTGACACGGAGGAGCATAAACTGTGGTGGGGAGAAGCCGACCACCAACATACATACAGGACGCCAGAAACTATATATATTGGGAAAGAATTTTTTTTTTCAAAAAAAGCAGAATAATCAGAACAAAATCACGAAGTTGTATGTAGAAGACAGGATTGATGGGTAAGGCCTTGGCATTTTATTATCATCTTGCAACTTGCAAGACTTTTGTAAAAACCTGTCTCTTTGAGGGGTACCTGGGTGGCTCAGTTGGTTAAGCGTCGGACTTTGGCTCAGGTCAGGATCTCACGGTTTGTGAGTTCGAGCCCCACATTGGGCTCTGTGCTGATAGCTCAGAGCCTGGAGCCTGCTTCAGATCCTGTGCCTCCTTCTCTCTCTACCCCTCCCATGCTCGCACTCTGTCTCTCTCTCTCTCAAAAATAAATAAACATTAAAAAAAAAAAACCTGTCTGTTTGAGCTAGTATCATGGCTATGGCTTCAATTCTTTGCATGGTATGAAGGGCATAAGGCAATGAGTCAAATTTACAACTACTCTGGGCTTTTACATTAAAAATTATAAATTTACCAAGTGGTGTTATTTTCAATACATATTACCCTGGACTCGTGGTGCATCTGGAGGGCGGGCCCTGATTGGTGTATTGGTGGCTAAATCAGTAACAAAAGGAAGGTTTGGGCAACAATACCATATACTGTTCCATGGTCAGTTTGGATTTTTCTCCTTTATACTTGATCACAAAGTGAAAAGTGTTCTGTTATGATCCCTATGTCCTCCTTTCCGCTGTATTCAATCTTCATCACCCTTTAGACCTTCAAATTATTTCCCACTCCTTTCTCTACTTCTGTATAAAACTAAAAAGAAAAAGAAAGCTGCTTTCCCCGGCACCACTTGCCTTGCCACTCACCACTTAACATCTCTCTCTTTTTTTTTTTAGTGTTTATTTTTGAGAGAGAGACAGAGACAGAGACAGAGACAGAGTGCAGGCAGGGGAGGGGCAGAGAGAGAGGAAGACACAGAATCTGTAGCAGGCATCTAGGCTCTGAGCTGTTAGCACAGAGCTGACATGGGGCTCAAACTCATGGACTGTGAGATTACGACCTGGGCCTAAGTCGGACACTTAACTGACTGAGCCACCCAGGAGCCCCATTCACTTAACATTATGTGTCCCCTCCTCTTTCCTCCCAACTGAGGAAAGACGCAGCCTCCACTGTCATGTTGGATTTCTTGCCTCTGCTCCCCAAACTTGCAGAGACTCCAGGCTCCTCTCACTGCTAAGGCTACTCCTCTCTACTCTCTGCTTTTGCCTGCATGAAATATCACTTCATCTTCTACAGCCCCCGCTCCAAGAGATTTTTATTAACATTACTGAGATTATCAGATGCCAAAGATGTGAAAGGTGAAGACATTCTATTGATGTTCTCTTAACTAATATACATGCGTCCCCTGGGGAAGATTTTTTCTTATCAAATTGCTTCCCTGTGCCTTCAAAGGACAAATGGAATGAGCTGAAACAATTATTCAGGAACTCCAGACCTTAAGAGCAACACCTCCTACTGATTATGAAGTAGGATTTTGTTCTGAACCATGTCACCATTAATCACATTTCCCAGATAAGTTCTTGACTCTCTACTTGGCCTCAGTGGAAAGAGACGGTGAACAGAACACTGGAGTTGGGAATGGTTAAGAGATGTAACTCGGTGACTTATCAAATCAATGGAAGCTGCTTTTGGATTTCAGTCTCTGAATACAGCAGTGGTGATTAATACCATGGAACATGTTTCCAGTAATTACGAAGCTGAACAAGAGCCATATCTATAGTCTGCCCTATTTGGGGACATTTTTTAAAAATTTTTTTTAAACTTATTTATTTATTTTGAGAGAGACAGAGAGCAGGGGAGGGGCAAAGAAAGAGGGAGAATGACAATCAGGCTCCGTGTTGTCAGTGCAGAGCCCAACGCGGGGCTTAAACTCACAAAAGCATGGCATCACGACCTGAACCGAAATCAAGAGGCAGATACTCAACTGACTGAGCCACCTAGGTGCCCCTATTTGGGGCATTTTCTTAAGCTCCCTACATATAAACATATTTGTTATAAGTAAAATAATGAGAAAAACTGTGAAGCAGTTCTAACTTTGATTAATTATTTAGCTGTTCCAGATAAACAGTGTGGGGGACCTGGAATTGCCTGCTGTCTCCACTACACGTGACTGGAAATAACCAGTGCTCAGAGCCAAAAATCAGTCACCCAGCGTTCTGTTGCACCAAAGAACAGACCTATGCAGATGACTGTACACACTATTTTTGTTTTTGTTTTTGTTTTCACAGCCAGTGTGGAGCCCAATGCAGGGCTTGAACTCACAACCCTGAGATCAAAACTATATATCAAGGCCTGAGCTGAGATCAAGAGTCAAACGCTTAACCAACTTAGCCACCCAGGTGCCCCTGCACACTGCTTTTTAATAGTTGGACCCAAGTGTCCCAGCAAGAAAACTTCAATCTGGGAGTCACTGGATCGCATATCAGCCACTTGGTAATACAATTCTGGGAGAAATTGTTGTGGCCACTAACTGCCAAGTCAAAACCTAGGTCAGCGTACCGAAGCTTAGCCCCTCATAAACTTCCCTCACGTCCGCAAAGAAAGTGTGTAAGGCCTCTAACAGGGAGATATCTGAGCTGACATTTTAATTTTCTTAAGTATGTTCATTTATTTTGAGAGAGACAGAGAGAGTGTGAGTGGGGTAGGGGCAGAGAGAGAGTGAAAATCACAAGCAGGCCAGAACCTGATGCAGGGCTCAAACCCACAAAACCATGATATCTTGACCTGAGCGAAAATCAAGAGTCAGAGGCTCAACTGGCTGAGCCACCCAGGTGCCCCTGAGCTGCCATCTTCATGAATAGGAGATGCCCATGGGCAACTGTTAGGAAAGGTAATTCCTGGTAAAGGGGACAGAATGTGTGAACACCTTACAGTGAGAAAAAGCTGTGTGTGTTCCAGGATCAGAAATGCCAAAAAGGAAGAAGGGTAGTGTCAAAGCAAAAACTGCACTGGACTGAGTTAAACAGGTAAGAAAGACATGATCCAAGTCCACTGCAATAGAGAAGAGAGACCACAAGGTGGTCTAAACTCAACTCCACATAAGGGCAGGAGAATTTTTAAAAGCGAGGGTGAGGTAGTTGTAGGGCATCTGTGTTTGCTAATTGACCTTATCCACAATAACAATCAACTTTCTCCTATTTTCATGAGAGGAGGGGGTTTTAGAACTTTGACAAAGTGCTTCCAGAGGTTAGGCTCCTACCCTCCCACAGAAACTGGGAAATAGGAATGATATCTTCCTATTACATTTCAAAGGGATGGCTCCAAGTTCCCTGAGAAAGACCGACCAGTTTTAAAACTAACAAGAGACATTTTATAAGACTTACATCTCGAAAATGCAGAGAAAGAATTCACAAGTTCCCTAAAGAAGAATGCTCTAGAAAGAGAGAGGGCAGGCTCTAGAGTCAGGAAGACAGCTATTTAAAATTTAGTCAACCAGAGAGGAATGTGAAACCAACTCGGTCATTCCAAGACCGGAGGAAAAGTGGAATGGAGGGAAATTTTACAGACAGTGGGACACCACTAAGTTCCATGGTTATGACAAGAAGGTAGACTTCACTCCAAGTGCGTCGGGAAGCCATTGAAGGTAGTAAGCAGGACAAAATAATTATCCTTGGCAACTCCCATTTAAGCCGATAAAATACTTCGGTAAAAGGAATTAACATACGTGAAGTACTTAGAACATGTAGCACATGCATTACTTCTTTTAACCCTTATAACCTTGATGTTACATTAAAAAGACAAGCCTAGGTAACTTTAGGAGTTCTGGCTAATTATCTCGCAATCTAACTTTTATCCTAATTTTGGAGTTGAAGGAATGGAAGGTAGGAAAGGTTAAACAGCTTGCCTAAAGTTACCAACTGCCCTAAGTTCTTAATAATGAAGAATCCTGATGATTTTCATTTTCTGTCAACATCCAGTTCATTGGTGATCTCATCTAGTCTCACGACTTTAAATATCATCTCTGTGATGATTCCAAATTTTTACCTCCAGCCCAATTCTCTCCCTCATAGCTGGGTGATGATGGTTTGTGACGTAGACGTAGCCCTTGAGATGCAGAACAAAACCTTTCAGGAGGAAGTTCTGAAAAGTAATTTCTATTCTGATAAAGAGAGATATAGGAGGACAACTTTCTGGAAAACTTATTCTTACTTTCACATTGTTAGATAAGGATGTGATGATCACTATTATTTGACCCTTGCCAGCACACTGAGGATAATGGAATAGAAAGACAGGGGCACCCTGGGTCTCTGATGATTATTGAGCGAGTAGAACAGCCCAGGATCATCGTTCAGTCTATTTTTTTAAATTATATAATGAAATATCAAATACTATTTAAGTCTCTTTCACCTGGTTAACATGTCAGTTGTACCTGAAAGTAACCACGATTAGAGGTTGTCAGAATGATTAATCAGAGCCTGTGATCTAGCCAAACCAGCTTCCTTATTCTTCAGTATTATTATTATACGGCTTACTTACTAAAGCACACTCCAATTAAGTCCAACTGCCTGCCATACCAAAAGCCACCACCCCTCAAGAGGAAATAACCTCCAGGTGATTTTTTTCTACATTAATTCTACAAACTGGGCATCCATTACAAGCTAAGAAATATTCAAGTCTCTGAGGATACAGCACTTGTGAACTCAAGTGGTTAACACGCCTGAGTTCATACTAGGAGAAAACGGATCAGCATGGTTCAGACTTCTAGGAATCACCTATATACGATTCTTCTCTTTCTAGCCTAACATTTATTGATACCCTAGCAGAAAGAGTCACATGACTAGTTCTGACCAAGTCTTGCTAATGCTTTGTGAGCACAACCGATAGGTGCTCCTTCTGGGCCAAAACATTTCATTTCAGTGCAAAAAACACTCTCTGCTCCTTTTTTCCATACATAAAGGAATATATATTGATATGGATTTACCTTAAGAGTTCTGAATTTCAAAGTCATCTTTCAGAGAACACGTGTCCTAGAGCATCATCCTGATCCTCAGTTCACTTTGCATAAGGGAGAAACTTCATCATGTTTGTCCACTGAGATTTTGTGGCACATTTTGCTTGCCTCCGCTAATTTAAAGTGTTAGATGGTGCATTTGACTATAAGTCTCTATTTTTAAATATAATTTTCTCACATAAATGCAGCTTATATAAGCATTTACAAATTTTTCTCGGCTACATTTAGAAGTTATCTTCTCTAAACAGTGTGCATCACTTTATTTTTAGTGTGTGATACACAAACACACACATCGAGTAAAATTATTACAAGCAAAGTCAGATTCTGATTCCTATCAGTCATTGATCACAGCTTCCCTCTAAATTCATTCTCTTCCATTTTAAAAATCACTAGGAATCAAATTTAAAAGTCCATACCTTTTTTAAAACAATCCAGGGCACGGGACAAGTATACATATATTTTAAAAAGCTAAACTAATTAGTTCATATTTAGGATAGAAATTGGAATCACATAGAAGAACAGGGAATTCAGTCTATTTGCAGTAGAATGATGATGGAATCCCCACCATATTTTTTCAGATAATCTCTGAATGTCCCAGGAAACCAAGTGCCCATCTGTCATCCCAGGAGATTACTGTGTTGTGAACAGTGTTCTTTTTCAGCTGTTTTCCAAGAGGTATTTGCTCTAGAATTTTTCTATTCCCAATCATTTACCATGCGCTCTTTCTACAAAAATTCAACAACCAAATTCATCACGTCATGATGTGTTTTGAAAATGGTTATTAGATTAAGTCCCAATAAGACACATTTGATATTATCATTTTTCTTATAGTGATAACAAGGAACTCCTTCTATCTCTAGGAGATCTCTATTGAAAGACCTCTTTTTTGTAAAAAAAAAAAAAAAATGGATAAAGTTCTCTCAAATGCTCTTCTAGAGTTTCCTCAATAGGATGTCCTTTCAGAGACTATGGGCTGTGGCTTTATGAGACCAGGGAACATGTTTGCATCACCCACTGCTTTATCCTCAGGGCCTAGTTTAGTGTGGTATATAGTAGGTATTCAATAAAACTGCTTATGTACTAGCCCATCTCAATTCCCCTTAAATAATTAGTTGCATAAATACCACTATAAAGAATTGGAAATTCATTGCCATTAATTTAATTTTACGGCATCCTAGCTCAATCTTCCAAAATTAATAGCATTCTAAAAAATACTAAAGATTTAAACACAATTCTTATCCCACATCTCTGGAAATACTAGAACACACATTTGACCCTTGAACAACAGAAGTTTATATTGCCCAATTTATAGGTGCCTGGGTGGCTCAGTCAGTTCAGCATCCGACTCTTGATTGTGGTTCTCTCCATTTCTCCCTGCCTCTTCCCAACTTGCGCAAGCTCTTTCTCTCTATTTCTTTCTCTCTCTCTCCCTCTCCCTCTTTCAAAATAAATAAACTAATTAATTAATTAATAACATAAGAAGTTGCAAAATTTATATGCAGATTTTTTCAATCAATACAGCACCATACTGTAAATGTATTTTCGCTTCCATATGTTTTTAATAACCCTTTCTCTAGCTTACATTATTATAAGAATACAATACATATACATATAACATATAAAGTATGTTGATTGTTATGTTGTTGATAAAAGAACAGTAGACCATTAGAAGTCAAAGTCATACACAGATTTTCTACTAGGCAAGAAGTCAGTGTCCCTCACCCCCACTTTGTTCGAGGGTCAACAATATATTCTGGATATTTTACATGATGTTTTCCTTCTTGTTGCTTCATTTTACTCAGTACTTTACAGATGGCCTCCCATTGTCTTCGGGTCTCTCTTGCTTCTTATGATGTCAGCTATAATTCTTACCAAAATTCTTGCATAAACGCAAACTTTTTATTTGACTGTTGTTAAAATATGTTCTATATTTTGTTGTCAGCTGTTTATGAGCTGTTTATGCTTGGTTCTCTTTGGGTTTATTCTGCCTTTTTCTTTTATTGGCTTTTTGGATCTATGCATTGCAATTTTTATTTTTAATTATTTTTTTAAATAGTTAGTATCTTCCGGGTGCCTGGGTGGCTCTGTCAGTTAAGCGCCTGCCTTCAGCTCAAGTCATGATCTCACAGTTCATGAGTTCGAGCTCCGTGTCAGGCTCTGTGCTGACAGCTCAGAGCCTAGAGCCTGCTTCGGATTCTGTCTCTCCTTCTCTCTCTGCCCCTCCCCTGCTTGCGCTCTGTCTGTCTGTCTCTCTCTCTCTCAAAAATAAATAAGCATTAACAAAATAAATAAATAAATAGCTGGTATCTTCTCAATTTTTTTTTTTTTTCTGTTCCATTCTCCCTTTTCTTTTCCCAGTCCAGTTGCATACATGTTCAATCACTTAACATTGTTCCAGGATCATTTTGGTTTTTGGGGTTTTTTTTCTCCAATGTTTTTTTTTCTTTGTGCTTTATAAAAATTTTTTAATGTTTTTATTTTTGAGAGAGACAAGGTGTGAGCGGGGAGGGGCAGAGAGAGAGGGAGACACAGAATCCAAACCAGGCTCCAGGCTCTGAGCTGTCAGCACAGAGCCCGACGCAGGCTTGAACTCATGAACTATGAGATCCTGACCTGAGCTGAAGTTAGATGCTTAACCAACTGAGCCACCCAAGCACCCCTCTTTTATGCTTTAGTAATTTCTATCCTCTACAAATTCACTGATCATTTCTTCTGAATTTCATAATCTGCATTTAAACCTGGTCATTGCATTTTTAATTTCAGGCTTTATTTTTTTAGTTCTAGGATTTCTGCTTGCTTCTCTTTTAAAAATTCCCTGTCTCCTTTAATATTCCCATACTTTACTTTCATAGGTATTTTGTTCCATATTTTGTTATTTTGAAGTCTTACCCCAGATGATGAAATTATTAGGCAATCTGTGAATTTGTTTCTATTGTTTATTTCTCTACAGTCCATTTTTGACTTTTATTCTGTCTAGTAATTGTGTGTTAGTGTGCTGGACACTATAGATGATGCATTGTATGTACTCTGGATTATCTGTGTTCATTTGAGTCATGTGGAATTTTATTCCAGGGGAAAATTAAATTAACGATAGATCACCTATATCCTCTAGCAGCTTGGTATTAAGCTTTATTAGCGAAGGTCTGTTTTGGATTTTTCCTTAGTCCTAGAGCACAGCCCTTAGTTTTGCCATGTAGTTCTTAGTCCTAAAACATGAACCTTTGGCATTTTACTCAAAAGGCCAAGGTGTTTACTCTTCTGTTAAAACTCGGGGATGACTGCACCCTAAACCCTTTCCAGCACCAGCAAACTGCTCAATTTTCATTTGTTTCACCCCTGTAGTTTTTGTAATTTCTTGAAGTTTCATCCCATTCATGTCCAATTTAGGAAACTATCAAAATTTTTGAAGACAACATATATGCTGATTTTGCAGCTTCCATCCTCCATGACTTTTTTTACTGGATTCCTTTCAATTTTCAGCCATTTTTGCAACTAGGGAAAAACCATTTGAATTGGAGTCCAACTATTATATGTCCTTTTTTTCAAACAGTTACTCAAATTTCTGCCCATAGAGCATCACTCTGATTTGTTTTCACATAACTCTTATTTATATCTTGTTTGACATTATACATTTATAATTGTTAATAGCAGAAATATTCATCTAATAAAGTCCACACCACCATTATTCAAAATAACTTACAAAAAAAATACCTGAATATATAAAACTGAAGCAAAAATAATAGACACACACCACAATGAATAGACATTAAAAATAATCCAGCCTCTCTATCCACCTACCAACTTATAGGAAGAAGGAAAAAGAAGATAAACCAAGCCCTGAGGGATCAAGTAAATACATAATATGCAACATTCTGCAGGACAAGCGATCCTATTTCTCCAAGGAATCAATGGCATAAAGAAGGAATGAGAACCAATCAGATAAAACAGACTAAGGACACCCAACAAGGAAATGTTACAAATTGTCCTGGTTTGTACTTTGATTTTAAAAACTTTAAGAGAACATTTATGAGACAATTAGAATCACTTAACATGGACTGGAAATTAGATAATGTTAAGGAATCATTATCTTTATGTGTCCTGAAATATTTACTAGTAAAATAATGTTACATCTGTAATGTTTTAAAATTTAATAGGGAAGGGGCGCCTGGGTGGCGCAGTCGGTTAAGCATCCGACTTCAGCCAGGTCACGATCTCGCGGTCTGTGAGTTCGAGCCCCGCATCAGGCTCTGGGCTGACGGCTCAGAGCCTGGAGCCTGCTTCCGATTCTGTGTCTCCCTCTCTCTCTGCCCCTCCCCCGTTCATGCTCTGTCTCTATCTGTCCCAAAAATAAATAAATGTTGAAAAAAAAAATTTAAAAAAAAAATTTAATAGGGAAAAATAGGTGGGGAGTATAAATATGAAAAAGCAATGGAATCACATTTACATTTTTTAGTAAACATAGTTCAAAATAGTAACCCCCTGACAAGGGACTCAAGATGCATACTTAAGTCAGGGATGACAAAAGTATGGTGTATGTGTCACTGCTTCCATATTCTGAGCCTAGAGAAGACAATGGTAAATGACGAAGGTGCTTTTCCTGCTAATCAAGATTAACTTTCTTAGCCAAGCCATCTGGACAATTACAAAACAATGAATTGACACTAACACAAAAGATAAAACATCCCTACAAATGTCCTCCTCTTCCATTTTATTTTCTCTTTGTCTCTATGACCCAGCATTTTCCCGTTTCATGAGGTTTTTAATACGTAGACTTATGAGTCTACTAGAAGGAAGGAGATTATAAAAGACAATACTAGAACTCACTGCTACCCATTTTACACACAGGATCCGTGGAAATGTCTTCTTGCATTGAGTTGGTGGGGATTTTAAAAAGCAATGCAACTTGCAACTGACCATGTAAAGGACAGCTGGCCTGAGGCCTCACTTGGAATCACAGAGACTTTGGTTCAACAAGAAATTATATTTTGTTGTATTAAATGACTGACATTTAAAGTTTGTTGCTGTTAGTGATTTGCCTATAAACCTAAATTAACTCAATTAATAAGGGAGTAGAAATGCCAATAATTCGAAGTATGGGATGATCAAAATGAGGTGTTTTTAAATTGTACACCATAGCATATTTTAGCAATAATTGCCATTTGTTAGGTGCTTATTATATGTTAGTGATTGAGCTGTGTTTTATAAGAATTACCTTATATTCATTACATGAATTACATTCATAAGAACATATAAGGAAGGTGTTACATTTTATACACAAGAAATGAAGCTGAGAATTAATAATTTCCCCATGTTCATGTAGCTAGGAGTCAAGGAAGCCAGAATTTTAAACTAGGTCTGTATAATTTGAAGCCTGTGCTCTTAACGATTGTACTGTAGGCTCTTTGAGGGTAACATGGGACCTTGTATTTTTATTATCTTCTCCAGTGGCCCTGGTAGAAATACGAAGTCTGTATTTTATTCAGCGTGAGTTGAATACAATGAATGAATACATTTTAATGCCGGAAGTAAAGGAGACAGTTTTAGGAGATAGATTGGGTCAGGGAATTCCATTAGTGAAAATTTGTCTCTCTTCTCTATTTTAAAATAATTCATAACAAGTTGGAAGCCGTTAATATACTGTTACATTGCTAAGTATACCTTCTTTTCAAAGTATTTGCAGTTTCAACAATGAAAGGTGTAAAGGTGAGAAGAGGTCACGAATACTAGGGAGAGACTCCTTTCTCCATCTGATTTCGTACGCTGCTCACAAATACTGGTTTGGTCTTATAAGGATTACAGTAATAGAGTCATGGCTAATATTTATGGAGCATTGATAATGAAGTAGGCAATGTGATCAACACTTTTTATATATCAACTCGTTTGAAACATGAGCACAGAAGTAGATACCAGTACCATCGCTATGGACATCTTACAGATAAGGAACCTAAGACTCGGAACTGATACGTGACTTGTCCAAGGTTATAGATGAGTTAAGTGACCCAAACACTCATCTAAGTCCAGTGTATAAGTTCTTAACTACTGAATACTCTGTCTTCATTATGGTTCTTTCTGCTTCTCTCTGCCATCTACATCAATGGCAAAACATGTTTTGTTAAAAAAGAAAAAGGCTTCCAGGAGAAGTTGGATTCTGGTAAAAACCATGAAGTTTCTGGATTTATTCATTTTTCACAGGTTATCCTTTTATGAAAAAATCATCCCTTGGCCTTTTCCCTTCAGCCAACATCATGGCTTATTCTGAAAACTATGTCTGAGTTTCCAGAGCATCTCCATAGGGATGGGCAAATTTTAGTAATTAAGGTTCCCATGTGATTTAGAGTATTTGGGGCTCCCTTTAAGAGCAGTCAGCAAAATCAAAACCTAAATTAACACTGACATTACCTTCTCACTTAACTCAAGCTTCAGCCAAGCCCTTCTTTAGCATCTGTTGTCCAATTCTGACTTCTAGAAAGATTGGCTAGAAGCAGGAATAAAAGATTTAAAAATAATTCCTATGAATCATAACATCTTAGACTTAGAAAGCACTTTACATTATCATCTACTCCAACTTGCTCATTTTATAAGTGACAAATCTGGGGCGCCTGGGTGGCTCAGTCGGTTAAGCGTCCGATTTCGGCTCTCGGCTCAGGTCATGATCTCACGGTCCGGTCCGTGAGTCTGAGCCCCGCGTCGGGCTCTGTGCTGACAGCTCAGAGCCTGGAGCCTGCTTCGGATTCTGTGTCTCCCTCTCTCTCTGACTCTCACTCATTCATGCTCTGTCTCTGTCTCAAAAATAAATAAACATTAAAAAAATTAAAAAAAAAAGTGACACATCTTAGAAGGTTTTTGTGACCAAAATCTCAATGGCAAATTAACTTTTTTTTTTCCCCCATACACACAGTCAGTGCTCTTTCTACTTCCTCACAGGAGAGGGATGGGGAAAGAAATTACTTAAAGAGAAGCAAACTGAGAGGATAGAATAAATACATGAAGCTTCTTATCAGTAGAGGAGAAAATTAGGCCTCAAGCTTCAGTTTAAGCATCAGAGGATTTCAACTGGGAAAAAATTGTAAAAATCCAGTTGTGTGAGATGATTTAAGGCTAAAGTATAGCATGGTGAATATAGTTAGTAATACTGTATTATATACTTAAAATTTGCTTAAGAGGGTTGATCTTAATTGTTATCATGCACATAGAATTGTAAGTATGTTGAGGTGATGAATATGTTAATTGGCTTGATTGTGGTAATCATTTCACCATGTATATCAAGACATCATGTTGTTCACCTTAAATATATACAACTTTTATTTGTCAATTATACTTTAATAAAGCTGGGGGGGCGGGGAATATAAGTACACTCTGAGGTATACACACACACAAAAACTGCCTGCTAAAAGTACTTAAATAAGGGAAGAAATAAAGAAAAGAGTTAATGAGTTTCTTTCTCTGTGAGCCTGGAAAATCCAAGTGATTTTCACCAATGTAAAATGCAATCCTTATAGTCCCCATCATAGCCAAACAATTTTCATTTCCTCCTTCATAAATATTTATGTAGCACTTTTCACATGCCCAATTACTTTTTAAGTTTGAAGTTAACACAGAATAGATAGATGACCTCATGAAGCTTACATTTTAGGGAGATTTTCCCTAAAAAAAAATGTAATTAAAGATACAAATTACTGGGACTCATGGGTGGCTCAGTCAGTTGAGCCTTTGACTCTTGATTTCCGCTCAGGTCATGATTCCCCAGTTGTGGGATTGAGCCCCTTGTCAAGCTCTGCACTGAGCATGGAGCCTGCCTGACATCCTCTCAGTCTCTCCCTCTGCCCCTCTCCCCCACTGATTATATATATATATATATATATATACACACATATACGTACATAACATATATATATATATATAAATTTTTTAATGTTTATTTTTTAATTTTTATTTATTTTGAGGAGACAGAGAGATAGAGTGTAAGCTGGGAAGAGGCAGAGAGAGAGGGAGACACAGAATCCGAAGCAGGCCCCAGGCCCTGAGCTGTCAGCACAGAGCCTGACCCAGGGCTCAAACCCAGGAAGCGCAGGATCAGGACATGGGCTGAAGTCAGATGCTCAACTGACTGAGCCACCCAGGTGTCTATATACATTTTAATACAAAACAAAAATTAACCTAAAACTATGCAAATAAAGTAAATGCACATTGTGATGTTAAAGAGGACATAACAGGACAATGAAAGAGTAAATGAGAAGGTCCAACATTTAAGAGGTCATTGAGGCAAGTTTCTTGGGCTAGATCTCAAGTGCAAAAATATGGTAAATAGGGAAAGGGGCAGGAACAAAGCAGTCCAGGGAAGAAGGTACAGCGAATGCAAGCAACAATCCCTAAGGAGTGTGGCTTCAGGGTCAGCTAGGCAACAAAATAATCTTCCACTGGGATTCATCAAATCCTGGCATCCTCACCATGGTATTTCTATTTTCCTACTTTTATGTACTTAAGTTTCTAAACTTTCTTTTTTTTTCCCCCTGAATTTCTTCAGTGCTTTTAGGTAGATGACCACCCGGTCCAATTTAAAATCTCTAAGGGGACTCTAGTCCTTTATTAATCACTAAAGGTATTCTCTGCCCACATCTAATTCTAGCACTTCTATACTGATCATTCTGATTTCCGACACAGGGAAAGAGCCAACACCTCTGTATGCACAGACAGATGGAAAAGAAATGTCTACTATCCTACCCCATGGAAAGTCTCTTCAGTAATTCCCTGATCACCTTATCTGTGGGACAAGAATGATTTCAGTGCTATTTTGATAGAACAAATAGAGTGATAGACTGATTACCATGGTCAGCATGTAATGTCATGTATTGTCAATATGTCAGCTTTGATTTTCTACTCAGACAAGCATTTAGCACTTTGAATGGGCCTGTTCTAGGTACCATACAAATTACAAGAAATCTTCCTCCAAGATTATAATATTTTTTTGGTTTTGAAGGTAGAAAATGGGTTTTTATGCTACTCATAGAAATCTGTATTTTTCCTCGTTAGCACATATGTTAACTATAATTAAATAACCTTGGGCAAAATTATTTAACATCCTGCACTAAACATTAAGTTCCTTAAGAATAGGGGCAAGTTGGGGCACCTGGGTGGCTCAGTCGGTTGAGCATCCAACTTCAGCTCAGGTCATGATCTCACAGTTTGTGGGTTCGAGCCCCACATCAGGCTCTGTGCTGACTGTTTGCTCAGAGTCTGGAGCCTGCTTCGGATTCTGTGTCTCCTTCTCTCTCTGACCCTCCCCCGCTCATGTTTTGTCTCACTCTGTTTCTCAAAAAAAATAAATAAGTGTAAAAAAAAATTAAGAATAGGGGCATGAAAGTCATGCTTATCAGTGTATCAGTGAACATCTTTCAAAGTGGGTAACGCATACTAGGTGTCAATCAAGTTTTTTTGGATGTATAAAAAAATTAAAGTCTGTGTCGTTGTCTCATTCACAATCTAGAAGGGTGCTAGTCTGTTTGGATTTGGAAGAAGCAAGACAAACTCATGAAATGTTTAGAAGGTGATGCATTAGCCGTTCATTCAGCAAATGTTTGAGTAACTATTATGTGCTTGGCATCATGCAGGGATAGCTTAGTGAGCAAAATTAGAAATGGCTTTAGTTTTACTGAGCTGATCGCCTTGTTGTGGAACCAGATGCTAGTTAAATAATACCACAGATAGAAAAGCACAATTCAGACTAATGCCATGAAGTTGCCATATAGAGGCTCATTTGGATTTTAAGAGCTCTAAACAAGGAACTGCCAATGTAAAAGTGCAAACAGTAGCCCAGTCAAGCAATTAGAGTTTTGCTTTGTCTTCATATTATTAATAGCTTCCTCTCCATCCATGACCACCGATAAGCTAGAACCTGTTACTACATCTCAGCCACTCTTTTGGACTTTATAGCTCACCAGCCTGTGGAATCTTTTTACCCAGGTCCCTTACTCCTGAAATGTATCTTTTCACTTAGCCCTTCGGATGGATATCACTGTTGGAAACTTGACTTGGTTTGATTGGACCCTGTATCTTGTTGCCCTCCTCTGGACCCCTGCTTGGCCAGTGCTCATTAACCCCATCAACCAACCTAGAACTCAGGATCCCAATGACTGACTGGGTTTTGTTTATGCTGGAGGGAAATTGTGTCTTGTGCTATACTTTCCTGCCTCTGTACCTGTGTATGCTCCTCCATGCAGCCTCCCTCCATTTTCCCCAGCTCCTCTAAATTCAATCCAAATTTTCCAGGTGTAGTTCAAGTCTGATCTTCCCCAGGAGATTTCTGATCACTCCATTATCCCTGTACTTTGCAGTTTTCTGTTACTTTACTCCGAAATAGAAGGGATAGTTTTACAATGTAAATTACTTCATGTTGCTCCCTGCCTAAAAGTCTCTAGAGGCTTTCTTTTCTACTGAAAATAAAACCCAAGATCCTTACCATGCCCTGCAAAGTCCTACTTGATCTGTCTCTACAATTCTATCTGGTGACATCCAGTAATCTTCCATCACCACCACTCACCAAGTTTCAACACACTGGCTTTCTTTGGATTGCTAAGATATGTTGACCTCATTCCCACCCAGTGGTCCTGATGTTCGCTACTCCCTTTACCTGTAGAACCTTCTCAGGATTCAGAACATGACCCGCCTGCCTACCTCCTGCCGATCTACTATTACCTGCTCTGAGAGACCTCCCTTCAGCATCCACTCTCAAGTTACTTCTGCTTTATCCTAGTCAATCTGTATTAAGTTGTCCTAACCTATCTCCTCATGGCTTTTACCACATGCTCAAATTATCTTGTTTACTGATAGGAGTATAAATGAAATCTCTTTTAAGCATCTCAACAGCTCAGTCAATATTGATTACTGTTGAATATGAATACATTTCTACTGCAGCTGTCTACTTACTCCTTCCTTGGACATAGGTATCAACTGGTACCTCAAGATCTTTCTTCTGATGTCTATTCAACCTTTCTACAGCCCTCCCAGAAACACCCCTCCCCTTGTTTCCATGCATACTTTGTCCATGGGGAATATTTAAGTATTATATTCCTCAATAAAGTCAAGGGATGCAGGCCACTCACTACTCCATCACTCCAGTACCAAAGCAGCTAGCTGACCTATCTTTCACTTTCTGGATCTTTCAGAAGGAATCGGCTCAAGTGTACAGGGTTCCCCAAAACAAGGGAAATCGTATTTAACTCCGAATGGTCTCCTTAAAGTACATCTTTCTTAATGTAAGCAGAAGAAGGAAGCAGACCCACACTTCCCATCCTTAGGGGAAAAGGTAGCACTTAGAGGATCCCAAATGCTGTCAACAGCATTTTTTTTCTTTTATCTTCAAGCTGACATTTAGTTATACTCAGTGCATGAGAAGATTTTAATAGATACAGAAGTGGAATTCAACACCACTTTTGAATTGTTTATATCATGACCTCTCATTTCACTTTGGAGTATGGTATTTATTGTCATGGTGCCTCACCCAAAATGTCCCTTTCAACATAATTTGCTAAGTATCTGTACACAGAATTACATTCACTATCTTTAACAACCAAAATGATGTAGGAACCTATGGATTAGAAATTTAGCTGAAAACAGAATGGAAATTTATCTGAAAATAGGAAGTGGTACAGCCATGGTATTGCATAACAAGTTAACATCAGCTCTTGGTCTCCTCCCACTAGAATCTACACCTTGTGAAAGTAAGGCACTTGTCTGTCTTGTTTACCAATGTGTATCTTTGGAGCACACAAAAAAAGTATCTGAGCACAGAATAGGTACTCAAAGAATAACAGTTAATGTGCATTAAAACACACATTTCAAAAACAGTCATTGTTCTTTGTTAGATAAGAGAACTGAGGTTCAAAGCAATTAAGTAATTTGTCTGAAGTCATATATGTCAAAGCTGGGATTCAAATCTAGCCAGCCTGACTATAGAACCCTTAAATTTCTATAGCAGACTATCTATTAGGAGCAAAGCTAATAAGTGTAGTATACTGCCAGCCCCCAAGGGCTGCATCTGAGACTGACGCTTCTCATATTTCAAAAAAGGAGAGAACCAAACAGGGCGCCCATAACTATCATGCTATATAGATAGAACTATATCATACTAGATAGATTTTTAACAAGAAATACACATGCTATAGCATTTCAGGAGAAGGCAATCTCAAATTTTATTGGGCAAGCTGCACTTTCAGAAGGTTCTTAGAGATCATAGCTTCTCAGAGGACTCTGAAAAGAGGTTTTAAATTTCAAAAGTTGTAGATAGAGAGTAAAGGTATTCAAGGAAAATGGAAGAGAGAGGTTGTAGTAAAAAGGGAAGGAAGAGGACCTATGAAGCCAAATCTAACAAACTTGGAGCTCATAAGATACTGTATATAAAGAGAAAGAAGAACTGACTATTGATAATAAGGATTTAAGAGCTTCAAACTGAAATCAGAAAAAGAAAGGAAAGGTCATTACCATTAAGGCACAAGGAATGTGATGGCGATATGGAGCCTAAAGGGAAGAACAAGAGTCTGTAGTATTAGGTGCATATGTAAAACGAGCTAGAGTCTAAGGGAGTTTACCCCTAGTAGTGGACTTCAAAACTCTGTAGTGGACCCAAATAGCATCTTTCAAGAGATGCAGCTCTGTTATGAAAAATGGAGAAATTAATTAAGCTTTTCTACTTCTGTTAATATAATGAATAGATATCTAGTATTAGCTTTTCACAGGAAGATAATAGATGGGAATAGGTCCAAAATAGTTGTTGCAGTTTCTGGTAGGTATTAACCATCTTTGGGCTCTTCCTTACAATATTTGGTAAATATACAAGACCATGTTTGATTTCTTGGTATCTGGTTGCCTAAAGGTGATATATAATCTTGGCCTTCTACATGTGGCTACAAGAGAAACTCCCCATAGGAGGGGTTGAGAATTATCCATCCTACCCATAGGCAGCGTAGAACAGAGAGGAAAAGCTAGAAGCAGTAACATATGTGTTTAACATTTAAATTTTCCCATAATACTATTTTCCAATATCATTCACAATTGAGAGTGTAGTTAAAAATCATGAGGTATTTGTGACCTTTCATATATCTATCTGTATCTACAGCTCTAGATGCACTTAAATATCTTTCTTTTATTCTTCTTCCAAAATATGGAACAGAGATTTATTCCTTAAAGTTCTTGAGTCATTTGATGTGTCAAACCAGGGACATATCTCCGTATCACCAAGGACACGTTGAAATGGTAAGTATGCCTTGATTGTACTTTAGGATTCACCTAAGGGTCTCTAGTTCCCAAAATGGAATGATCTTTGTGGTACTCAGTTGCCAGCTCCAAATTTTACTGTTCAAATGGGAGCAGCTACCTTTCCCAAAGTTAAGAAGAAATCTCAGGGGCACCTGAGTAGTTCAGTAGGTTAAGCCTCTGACTCTTGATTTCTGCTCAGGTCATGATCTTGTGGTTTGTGGGATCAAGCCCCATGTCGGGCTCTGTGCTGACAGCATGGAGCCTGCTTGGGATTCTCTCTCTCCCTCTCTCTGCCCCTCTCTGACTCACGCTACCTCCTTCTCTCTCTCTCTCTCTCTCTCTCTCCCTCTCAAAAATAAATAAACATTAAAAAAAAAAAAAAAGAAGAAGTGATCCCAGCATGTTCACAGTTTCTTTAAAGGATGAAAGTACAAACTCTGGGGATTTTCAGGCCATTCTTTGCCTCCTCTTTGGCAATCAGCAACGTCTGTCTAGTGTCTCAAATTAGGCCAATGAAAACAACAAGAACGTATGGAGTAATAGCTGAACCCAAGGCTGCCATATCAGAAAGATGGAGTGGAGAGAGCAAAACCCAGCAATCAGAAAATATAAGTTCCAGGTCCATGTCTGCAAGGTAAGAATGATCATTTTTATTCTGCCTATTTCCTGAAGCTGGTCTGGGAATTAAAAAGTTTATAGAGGGTACAGAACTGCAATCAATAGAAGAATTTTATCTGGCCATATATTTGTTTCAGTTATTAATTCAACCAATATTTACTGTGTATACCTTAGTGCCAAATGCTGAACTATTCTCAGTTGGTAGAACAGAAATCATCTCTGTTCTAAGATATCTATCTACTGGTATATCCATGTGAAACATTACTATTGGTAATATGTCAGGCATATACTTTATTCTAACCTAAGAATCCAACATATGTATGTGTGCATATATGTGTGTCTATATTATTCAAAGCTCTGGTCCAACATGTGTGTGGGGGGGTGTGTATGTGTGTATGTGCACGTGTGTGGTGTGTTTTCAAGCTCCAATCAGAGGTTATGCACTTAGGAGATAAGATTGGAAATGGAGTCAAGTAGACCTGTATTTGTAAGCAGGTTCTATCACTTACTAGTCATTGCCTGGAAAATTTACTCCACTTCTACTATTGTTAGGAGTCTTTATATGTACAATATAGGTAATGATAGTTGACCCACCTTAGGGTTGCTAGAATTTGAAGAATTAAACTTATTAAGCACATCATGTAGCAGCTGGCACACCTAGAATCCTATATAAATTATGGCTGAAAAATTTCACTTGGAGATGCTCTTTTTGCATGCAGCTTCTGGAGAATAGGTTATCACTTCTCCCACTCTCTCGGTGAAGCTTGTCACAGAGGGCTACATTGAGCAATTTCTAAATAATTTACATGGCTAGAGGCAAGCCCAGACACAGGTACTGGTACTTATTGCTGCCTTCCTGATTTTACTTCCTTCCTATGCAGGATTCTCAAGTCCTGGTGCCCCCATAAATAACTTGAAGCAAGGGAAGGGAAACATCCCCTGGAAGATACCCTGCCAGGTTCGTGGTAGTGTGTGACCCCAGCAGCAGCCGGAAGTGCAAGCAAATGAGTCAAACACTACCTCCGGGAAAATCCTGAGGCAAGGCGGCTGTTCCACGTTCGGTGGAAGGAGCTAACCTTCCACAGGCTCATCTCCAGGCACCTGATTGGGAAAGGGAGTGCTGGTCAACAGCTCCCTTCCCCACCAGCCTACATATGAGGCACGGACGCAACCCCTGTGTTGCATGAGAGCTGGCAAATGGCCCCGCAGTCACTAAGGGTCTTCAGGCTGGCGAGCAACATCCCACCTCAGAGGGCCAATTAGGAAAGGTACTGGGTCTGGTTCAGGAGGGATCGCTGAGGTACGCCTGCCAGTGTCAAGAGCTGCTTCCTCAGGGTCTCACTGGGTGTGCCGCACTGTGTCAGCTCCTGCTAGTTGAAAGTAATTGAAGCAGGTGCCACATTAATATTTATCATTCCTCCTTTAAACAGCATTTGATCTGAGAGTGTGAAATGGCACATACAGAAACTTTCCCATGAGTTCGTTCTCCAGCGTCCTACTTCTCAGTGACACCCGCTATCTGAAAACTGGAGGCTAGAATTTCCAGTTAATTAGCAGAGAGGACTTGCCAATTGTGAACTACCATGATACATTTGATCAAATACCCTTTTCTCACAGATCTTTTTGGAGTTTATTTTTCTGTGGGATCTCATCAATGATACTACCTTAAAATGTTAAAGGGTGTGTGTTAGCTTCACAGGGGCTATTGTAACAAAGTACCCTGAATGGGCTGGCTTAAAATAGGAATGTATTATCTCAAAGTTTTGGAACACTAAAGTCGAAAATCAAGGTGTCTAAAGGGTTGGCTCCTTCTGGGGAAGACACTGTTTCATGCCTCTGCCCTAGCTTCTGGTACCGGCCAGCAATCTTTGGGCTCTTTGGCCAAGTCCAATCTCTACCTCCATCTGTAGCTGGTCTTCTTTCCTATAGGTCTCTTCTCTGTCTCTAGATCTCCAAGTCTGTCTGTATGTAAGGACACCAGTTACTGGATTTAGGACTCACCTGGATCCAGTACAACCTCTTCTTAATTTTATTACATCTTCTAAGACCCTATTTGCAGTTAAAGTCACATTCGCAGGTACCGGGAGATAGAACTTCAGCATAATGTTTTGGGGGACACACTTAAAACCACCACAGATTAGAAGGAAAAAAATAACTCTCTTCTATACTTAGAGAAGCTTCTTTGGAAAGACTCTTGGTCTTGCATACAGTGAGTGTATAGTGGAGCTAGAACCAGAATTCAGGGTCATGACTGCACACTCAGTGACTGCAGGAAGTCCTAGGAAAATGGCACAGTAAATTCTCATTATTCATGGTAATTAATGTTTTATCAAGTAGTTACAAATATAGAACTCGCAAATCTTAAACCATTACTTCTAGGAGAAATACAGGTTTAGGTTCTCACGAGCCTCTTGGCCACACCATTTTTATCAACGGATCAATATGGAACCTTGTTTTGTGTGTGCGTTTGTTTAAAGAAACCTTATTTCACATGTAATGCTAGCTAACTCACCTGATTTGAACCCACAGCCAACAACGGCATAACTCAGAACTGAATGCAGCCTTTCTAACACATGGCATTTTCTCAACAAGGCATTTCACAGCCTTCTCGTAATTAGGAACACTCGACAGTACTATGCTTCGAGTCCATTTTAAACGCAACATCACCAGAAAAAAAGCTCAAAAATGTTGGGTAAGCCAGCACTACATAGACTCAAAAAGGACCCCTGCTTATAGCAGGAAAAGTAACACAAGAACACTGAGCATCACTATATTCAGCCCCAACTGGGATTATGCACAGCGGATTTTTTCACTGCTCTAATCATGTTTTTATGGGACCACAAAATAGTGCCAGCTATTGATTTTAAGATTCTAAACCAATCACAGGAAGTATGAACATTCACAATTGTGAAAGCTGCAAATAATGAGGACCAGCTAGCTGTATACTAGAGGCCATCTTAGTTAGTTTCATGTAGGGGTATACCGTCTTATGTACAAATGCCACGGGGGATGGAGGCTGCCTATCACAAAGCACAACAGTGTTGTGGCATTAACTGATGGGCACCAGGATACATGGATCCAGACCAAGCAGTAGGGTACCCATCTCCACTGGTACTCTAATCTTGAGTCAATCCTAGATGATAAAATCTGTACCAGGGAGAAGAAAAGGAAGAAACCCTGAATTTTATCACTTACCTATAAGTAGAAAAACAATGAAATTACCTAGAATTAAACTTATTTATTTATTTATTTGCTGACAGGTAAAAGGAAAACATGACAGAGATTAAACAGAGGTACAGAAAAACAGTTAACATTTTGGGTCACCTGTACTCCAGACTGTGAATAATATATAATACACAAGTATTTATTGAGTGAATATTGCATAACAGGCACCTTGTCGGGGGCTGATTTAAGAGTGAATGATACAGGAGCTCCTGACTGGCTCAATCGGTTAAACATCCAACTCCAACTTAGGTCATGATCTCACGGCTCATGGATTTGAGCCCCAGGTCAGCATGGAGCCTGCTCGGGATTCTGTCTTCTCTCCCTGTCTCTCTGCTCCTCCCCAACTCACACTTTCTCTCTCTCTCTCTCTCTCTCTCTCTCTCTCAAAAATAAATAAACTTAAAAAAAGGTGAATGATATGGACATTAAACTCATAAAAAAGAATATCCAAAATTTACAAATTTATGACTACTTCCTATTCCATAGCATATAACAGATGTTTAAAAGTAAGTTCAAATGTAGGTATCAATGAGCATGTTATTAAGAAAAGGATATTTAGCTTATATCTGAGTATATGTTACCCTCACAGTTTGGAGGGAAGTGGTGTTCCTAGTTGAAGAAAAAGTATGTGAATAGTCGCAGGACCTAGAGAAAACATAGGGAGTTAATAGATACTACACTTGATCTTAGCCAAAAGGCTGAGAAGCGATTCATAGGGAGTTAATAGAAAGATTAGTGGGACTACAATGTACTGGCTCATCAAAATGGGCCATGAGAATCACAAAATCAGAGATGTGTAAGCAACAGTAATACATTTGGCATCTGAATTGGTCACTCAGAAAAGGAGCACAGAATTGAATTGTTCAAACTCTAGCTACTCAAGAGAAAGGCAGATTGGATTTAAGGCAGCAATTCTAAGAACAGCAAAGTCCCCAAGACATTTCCAGGGCACCCATGAGCTCAGAACTGTGTTCAGAGTATACCAACACTGCCTTGTTCACACTGGGTTGATTTGTACTAACAGAGCAAAAGCTATGGCGTGTAAAATTTCTGATGCCTTTGTACAAATCAAGTCAGTAACACCAGACTGTACTACTGGGAAACACTGTATTCTCTACCATAATGTATGTATGTATATATATATATATATATATATATATATATCACCAAAGAATATCCTTGTTGAAGATGTATACTTTATTTGACTGACTCTCAATCTTGAGTACACGTCTTTTTAACACTGTATGTGAAGAAATGATGAATCGGGAGGTATGCATGAGACATTAATGCTGCACACCCAAAGTGGGATTGTCTTGAGCAAAAATGCTTATGTGAATGTTTGAGTCTCAAAGTTTGTTTTTTCCTCCCCTTATTAAACATAAACTCTAGTCATTAAGACTTTGAAATGTGGCATAAAGATAATTTTCTTGAGAATTTCTTGAGAATAATGAAGTGAGCCTGTAACTTTAAGAAAAACTGGTATTTGTTAAAGATGAAATTTGAACGGAAAAATGAGAATTTTGAAAACCATGTGTCTGAAACCATGAACTTGAAAGCTTCTCAGTATGTCAGGACCTTTCTGGTAAGATCGGTAGTGCCATTAACATGTGGGATTTTTTTTTTTTTTTGAGGCTATACAATAAATTGTGATGGTATTTGAAAAAAACTTCACAACTCAGTAAGTCAGTATTTTCCAAATAACCAGAGCATGATTTTATCAAATCATGCATTGGTAAAATACTCATTCAAAATTCAAGTAGACCACTGTATTTTAATGTAAGAGAATACAAAAAGTTCACTGAAAAGAGTACACATTCCATATCACAACTGGTTTTCAACAGACTATCACCGGTTGAGTTCTGGTGTAGTAACAAAGAAAAACATCCACAATCATCTGTAAAGTATATTAAAAACTGCCTTCATTTCCAACCATGTATATCTAGATGGTCAATTTTTTTTCTACACCCATCAACCAAACCATCCCCTTGAAACAAATTAAATGCAAAAGAAAATGTGAGAGGCTACTTGTCTTCTATTAATCCAAACCTTTAAAAAATATTTTCAAATTTACAAAGACATAACATTTTTGTTGTTTTTGCAAAAATACTGTCATTTTTTCGTTGTTTTGCCAAGTATTTTTTAAGTAAAAAATACATAGTTGCATTGCAGTGTGATTGGTTTATTTATGTTACTTTATTTTTTTTTTTAATTTTTTAATGTTTATTTATTTTTGAGACAGGGAGAGACAGCATGAACAGAGGAGGGTCAGAGAGAGAGGGAGACACAGAATCTGAAACAGGCTCCAGGCTCTGAGCTGTCAGCACAGAGCCTGACACGGGGCTCGAACTCACGGACCCTGAGATCATGACCTGAGTCAAAGTCGGATGCCTAACCGACTGAGCCACCCAGGCGACCCTATTTATGTTACTTTAAATGAAATACTTTAAATGAAATGGAGTGCCTGGATGTCTCAGTCGGTTAAATGTCAGCCTTCGGCTCAGGTCACAATCTCATGGTTCATGAGTTCAAGCCCCGTGTTAGGTTCTGTGCTGACGGCTCCGAGCCTGGAGCCTGCTTCAGATTCTGGGTGTCTCTCTCTCTCTCTCTGGCCCCTTGTCTCAAAACATGAATAAACATTTAAAAAATTTTTCAAGATAGGGGCGCCTGGGTGGCTCAGTGAGTAGAGCATCCGACTACAGCTCAGGTCTTGATCTCACTGTTCATGGGTTCAAGCCCCGCATCAGGCACTGTGCTGACAGCTCAGAGCCTGGAGCCTGTTTCGGATTCTGTCTCCCTGTCTCTCTCCCCAGCCCTCCCTCATTTGCACTCTGTCTCTCTCTGTCTCAAAAATAAATAAACATTTAAAAAATATTTTTAAAAAATTTCAGAAGATGGCGGCGTAGGAGGATGCTGGGCTCACCGCGCGTCCTGCTGATCACTTAGATTCCACCTACACCTGCCTAAATAACCCAGAAAACCGCCAGAAGACTAGCAGAACGGAGTCTCCAGAGCCAAGTGCAAACGAGAGGCCCACGGAAGATGGTAGGAAGGGCGGCGAGGCGGTGCGCCCTCCAAGGACTGGTGGGAGGGCGCCAGGGTGGAGGGGTGGCCCACCAGCCAAGCAGAGCCCCTGAGTCTGGCTGGCAAAAGTGGAGGGGCCGGACGGAGTGTGTCCTGACAGCAAGCGGGACTTAACATCTGGAAGGTTATAAGCTAACACCTCTGCTTGGAGAACGGGAGGGCTGGAGGACAACGGGAGGGAGAGTTGTTGAGCCCCGGACAACAGAGCTCAGCTTGGCAGGGAACAAAGGCGCTCACCAGCACCATCTCCCTCGCCCCTCCCCCAGCCAAAATCCCAAAGGGAACCAGTTCCTGCCAGGGAACTTGCTTGCACCACACAAACACCCAACGCTGTGCTTCTGCGGATCCATCCCTCCGGCGGGTCTGACTCCCTCCCAGTGCCGCAGGGCCCCTCCTGAAGCGGATCTCCGAAGGAAAAGCAAGCTGAACCTGCCCCTCCCGCCCCTGTGCACACTGCCTATCCACCCCAGGTAATACACCAGATCCCCAGCACCACAAGCCTGGCAGGGTGCAAGTAGCCCAGACGGGCCACGCCACCCCACAGTGAATCCTGACCCTAGGAGAGGGGAAGGGAAGGCACACACCAGTCTGACCATGGCCCCAGCAGTGGGCTGGTCAGATCTGACTGCGGCCCCGCCCACCAACTCAAGGTATTCAAGACAGAACAGGGGAAGTACTCCCCAGTTCCGTACCACTCCAGGGACTATCCAAAATGACGAAACGGAAGAATTCTCCTCAGAAAAACGTCCAGGAAATAACAACAGCTAATGAACTGATCAAAAATGATTTAAACAATATAACAGAAAGTGAATTTAGAATAATAGCCATAAAATTCATCACTGGGCTTGAAAACAGTATAAAGGACAGCAGAGAATCTATTGCTACAGAGATCAAGGGACTAAGGAACAGCCAGGAGGAGCTTAAAAATGCTATCAATGAACTGCAAAATAAAATGGAGACAACCACGGCTTGGATTGAAGAAGTAGAGGAGAGAATAGGTGAACTAGAAGATAAAATTACGGAAAAAGAAGAAGCTGAGAAAAAGAGAGGTTAAAAAATCCAGGAGAATGAGGGGAAAATTAGAGAACTAAGTGATACACTAAAAAGAAATAATATACGCATAATTGGTATCCCAGAGGAGGAAGAGAGAGGGAAAGGTGCTGAAAGTGTACTTAAAGAAATAATAGCTGAGAACTTCCCTGAACTGGGGAAGGAAAAAGGCATTGAAATCCAAGAGGCACAGAGAACTCCCTTCAGACCTAATTGAATCGATCTTCTGCACGACATATCATAGTGAAACTGGCAAAATACAAGAATAAAGAGAAAATTCTGAAAGCAACTAGAGATAAACGTGCTCTAACATATAAAGGGAGACCTATAAGACTCGTGACTGATCTCTCTACAGAAACTTGGCAGGCTAGAAAGGAATGGCAGGAGATCTTCAATGTGATAAACAGAAAAAATATGCAGCCGAGAATCCTTTATCCAGCAAGTCTGTCATTTAGAATAGAAGGAGAGATAAAGATCTTCCCAAACTAACAAAAACTGAAGGAATTTGTCACCACTAAACCAGCCCTACAAGAGATCCTAAGGGGGATCCTGTGAGACAAAGTACCAGAGACATCGCTACAAGCATGAAACCTATGGACCCATATTTTTCTATAATAACGCTGAATGTAAATGGATTAAATGCGCCAACCAAAAGACATAGGGTATCAGAATGGATAAAAAAACAAGACCCATCTATTTGCTGTCTACAAGAGACTAATTTTAGACCTGAGGACACCTTCAGATGAGAGTGAGGGGATGGAGAATTATTTATCATGCTACTGGAAGTCAAAAGAATGCTGGACTAGCCATACTTATATCAGACAAGCTAGACTTTAAGTTAAAGGCTGTAACAAGAGATGAAGAAGGGCATTATATAATAATCACAGGGTCTATCCATCAGGAACAGCTAACAATTATAAATGTCTATGTGCCAAATACCGGAGCCCCCAAATATATGAAACAATTACTCACAAACATAAGCAACCTTACTGATAAGAATGTGGTAATTGCAGGGGACTTTAACACCCCACTTACAGAAATGGATAGATCATCTAGACACACGGTCAATAAAGAAACAAGGGCCCTGAATGAGACATTGGATCAGATGGATTTCACAGATATATTTAGAACTCTGCATCCCAAAGCAACAGAATATACTTTCTTCTCGAGTGCACATGGAACATTCTCCAAGATAGATCACATACTGGGTCACAAAACAGCCCTTCATAAGTATACAAGAATTGAAATCATACCATGCATACTTTCAGACCACAATGCTATGACGCTTGAAATCAACCACAGGAAAATGTCTGGAAAACCTCCAAAAGCATGGAGGTTAAAGAACACCCCACTAAAGAATGAATGGGCCAACCAGGCAATTAGAGAAGAAATTAAAAAATATATGGAAACAAATGAACATGAAAATACAACAATCCAAACACTTTGGGACGCAGCGAAGGCAGTCCTGAGAGGAAAATACATTGCAATCCAGGCCTATCTCAAGAAACAAGAAAAATCCCAAATACAAAATCTAACAGTACACCTAAAGGAAATAGAAGCAGAACAGCAAAGACAGCCTAAATCCAGCAGAAGAAGAGAAATAATAAAGATCAGAGCAGAAATAAACAATATAGAATCTAAAAAAACTGTAGAGCAGGTCAACGAAACCAAGAGTTGGTTTTTTGAAAAAATAAACAAAATTGATAAACCTCTAGCCTGGCTTCTCAAAAAGAAAAGGGAGATGACCCAAATAGATAAAATCATGAATGAAAATGGAATTATTGCAACCAATCCCTCAGAAATACAAGGAATTCTCAGGGAATACTATGAAAAATTATATGCCAACAAACTGGACCACTTGGAAGAAATGGACAAATTCCTAAGCTTCCAAAACTCAATCAGGAGGAAATAGAAAGCTTGAACAGACCCATAACCAGTGAAGAAATGAATCGGTTATCAAAAATCTCCCAACAAATAAGAGTCCAGGACCAGATGGCTTCCCAGGGGAGTTCTACCAGACGTTTAAAGCAGAGATAATACCTATCCTTCTCAAGCTATTCCAAAAAATAGAAAGGGAAAGAAAACTTCCAGACTCATTCTATGAAGCCAGTATTACTTTGATTCCTAAACCAGACAGAGACCCAGTAAAAAAAGAGAACTACAGGCCAATATCCCTGATGAATATGGATGCAAAAATTCTCAATAAGATACTAGCAAATCGAATTAAACAGCATAAAAAAGGAATGATTCACCATGATCAAGTGGGATTCATTCCTGGGATGCAGAGCTGGTTCAACATTCGCAAATCAATCAATGTGACACATCACATTAATAAAAGAAAAGATAAGAACCATATGATCCTGTCAATCGATGCAGAAAAGGCCTTTGACAAAATTCAGCAACCTTTCTTAATAAAAACCCTCGAGAAAGTCGGGATAGAAGGAACATACTTAAACATCATAAAAGCCATTTATGAAAAGCCCACAGCTAACATCATCCTCAATGGGGAAAAAGTGAGAGCTTTCCCCCTGAGATCAGGAACACGACAGGGATGTCCACTCTCACCACTGTTGTTGAACATAGTGTTGGAAGTGCTAGCATCAGCAATCAGACAACAAAAGGAAATCAAAGGCATCAAGATTGGCAAAGATGAAGTTAAGCTTTCACTTTTTACAGATGACATGATATTATACATGGAAAACCCGATAGACTCCACCAAAAGTCTGCTAGAACTGATACAGGAATTCAGCAAAGTTGCAGGATACAAAATCAATGTACAGAAATCAGTTGCATTCTTATACACTAATAATGAAGCAACAGAAAGACAAATAAAGAAACTGATCCTATTCACAATTGCACCAAGAAGCATAAAATACCTAGAAATAAATCTAACTAAAGATCTAAAAGATCTGTATGCTGAAAACTATAGAAAGCTTATGACGGAAAGTGAAGAAGACATAAAGAAATGGAAAAACAATCCGTGCTCATGGATTGGAAGAATAAATATTGTCAAAATGTCAATACTACCCAAAGCTATCTACACATTCAATGCAATCCCAATCAAAATTGCACCAGCATTCTTCTCGAAACTAGAACAAGCCATCCTAAAATTCATATGGAACCACCAAAGGCCCCGAATAGCCAAAGGAATTTTGAAGAAGAAGACCAAAGCAGGAGGCATCACAATCCCAGACTTTAGCCTCTACTACAAAGCTGTCATCATCAAGACAGCATGGTATTGGCACCAAAACAGACACATAGACCAATGGAATAGAATAGAAACCCCAGAACTAGACCCACAAACGTATGGCCAACTCATCTTTGACAAAGCAGGAAAGAACATCCAATGGAAAAAAGACAGCCTCTTTAACAAATGGTGCTGGAAGAACTGGACAGCAACATGCAGAAGAATGAAACTAGACCACTTTCTCACACCATTCACAAGAAGAAACTCAAAATGGATAAAGGATCTGAATGTGAGACAGGAAACCATCAAAACCCTAGAGGAGAAAGCAGGAAAACACCTCTCTGACCTCAGCCGTAGCAATCTCTTACTTGACACATCCCCAAAGGCAAGGGAATTAAAAGCAAAAATGAACTACTGGGACCTTATGAAGATAAAAAGCTTCTGCACAGCAAAGGAAACAACCAACAAAACTAAAAGGCAACCAACGGAATGGGAAAAGATATTTTCAAATGACACATCGGACAAAGGGCTAGTATCCAAAATCTATAAAGAGCTCACCAAACTCCACACCCGAAAAACAAATAATCCCGTGAAGAAATGGGCAGAAAATGTCTTCTAAAGAAGACATCCAGATGGCCAACAGGCACATGAAAAGATGCTCAACGTCACTCCTCATCAGGGAAATACAAATCAAAACCACACTCAGATATCACCTCACTCCAGTCAGAGTGGCCAAAATGAACAAATCAGGAGACTATAGATGCTGGCAAGGATGTGGAGAAACGGGAACCCTCTTGCACTCTTGGTGGGAATGCAAATTGGTGCAGCCACTCTGGAAAACGATGTGGAGGTTCCTCAAAAAATTAAAAATAGACCTACCCTATGACCCAGCAATAGCACTACTAGGAATTTACCCAAGGGATACAGGAGTGCTGATGCACAGGGGCACTTGTACCCCAATGTTTATAGCAGTACTCTCAACAATGGCCAAATTATGGAAAGAACCTAAATGTCCATCAACTGATGAATGGATAAAGAAATTGTGGCTTATATACACAATGGAGTACTACGTGGCAATGAGAAAGAATGAAATATGGCCCTTTGTAGCAACGCAGATGGAACTGGAGAGTGTTATGCTAAGTGAAATAAGCCATACAGAGAAATACAGATACCATATGATTTCACTCTTATGTGGATCCTGAGGAACTTAACAGAAACACATGGGGGAGGGGAAGGGGGGAAAAAAAAAGAGATTAGAGTGGGAGAGAACCAAAACATAAGAGACTCTTAAAAACTGAGAACAGGGGCGCCTGGGTGGCGCAGTCGGTTGGGCATCCGACTTCAGCCAGGTCACGATCTCGCGGTCCGTGAGTTCGAGCCCCGCGTCAGGCTCTGGGCTGATGGCTCAGAGCCTGGAGCCTGTTCCCGATTCTGTGTCTCCCTCTCTCTCTGCCCCTCCCCCATTCATGCTCTGTCTCTCTCTGTCCCAAAAATAAATAAAAATGTTGGAAAAAAAATTTTTAAAAACTGAGAACAAACTGAGGGTTGATGGGGGGAGGGAGGGAGGAGAGGGTGGGTGATGGGTATTGAGGAGGGCACCTTTTGGGATGAGCACTGGGTGTGTATGGAAACCAATCTGACAATAAACTTCATATATTGAAAAAAAATGTCTATAGATATAAGTCCTGTGAAGAAAAGATCTTCAGGGTCCTTGGTAAATGGGGTCCTGAGGTAAAATCATTTAAAAACCACTTGTGCAGGGGAAAGAATATGCACTTTATAAAATCAATGGCCTAGACTCCATCCACTTCCTCTTGCATCACTAATTAGAACAGTGATCCTAGATAAGTAACTAACTGCACTCCCCAATACCAGGTTCTTCTTTCATAAAAGGAGAGTAATTATCATAAATGCTCACAAGGTCACCAGAAGGAGAAAGCATGGTCATATCTGGGGAGGCACTTTTTACTCTGCAAAGCACTACACAAATGTTACTTCCTTATTATTCATGACACTAACAACTTAGGCTAAAACTTGATAAACTATGTTATTATTAATTATCTCCTGTCCATAAGGATGAAAATATAGATTTAAGTCGTAATGTAAAACATTTTTACCTCATCCCTGACACAGATTTCTTTTACTGGTTTTCATTACTTTTTAAAGTCTTTAAACCTCAGAAATTCTGATCACAAGACTCATTTGTAAAATTGTTTCCGAAACATTTTTTGGAGTACATGTACATATTGCAGCAAAACTCAGGAAAAGATTTGCAATCATATGAAAGTAATGAGTACTCGTGTGGCTGCGTGAACCGTGGATGAGAGTTAAACTGCGACACCAAGGTCGGACATGCTGACCACCCACTTCTTGCTGATAGCAAATAATGTCAGTGTGGCAAACAACTTTAGCAACTTTCTCATCTAATGCCTCACCTAAAGCAAAAATCTCTTTTTTTTTGTATACAAATAGTTTTTTAAAAATAATTTTTTGTCAAATTGGTTTCCATGCAACACCCAGGGAATCCTGTCATTGGAGACTTACAAGGCAGTTCATTTCATCTATTACAATGTTTCTTTTATTATCCATATCTCATTATACAAAAAGCTAAGGAACTTCTGGGGCACCTGGGTGGCTTAGTCAGTTGAGCGTCTGACTTCAGCTCAGGTCATGATCTCATGGTCTGTGAGTTTGAGCCCCGTATCAGGTTCTGTGCTGACGGCTCAGAGCCTGGAGCCTGCTTGGGAGTCTGTGTCTCCCTCTCTCTCTGCCCCTCCCCTGCTCGCACTCGGTCTCTCTCTTAAAGCCAAAGGTAAAAACAAACAAACAAACAAACAAAAAAAACAGAAACAAAGCTAAAGAACTTCTTGAATTTTAACAAGTTCCCAAGCGATGCTGATGCTGCTGGCCAGGGACCACACTTTGAGAACCACTGATCTCTGAGTCTAACCACAGTTCTTTACACATCTTACGGAAGCATGTTCTGAGTTGGGTCCAACAGACTTGCAAAGGTGCCCATTCACAGTTTTGAGACCGTCTAGATGGTTAACTCTCAATAACTGTTTGTTAATAGAAGAGCAGTGGTGTGAATAATCCACTACCATGGATAATCCAAAAGTCATTTCAACTTGGTTTTGGAAGGTGTTCAAGTCGGATTTTAATTTTTCAGGATCACTGGATTTGCCTTCAAATAGGTTTTGCTGAGGCCAGTGTTAAAACTGAGTGACTGTTTCCTGGGTAAACGCATGCTTTCCTCAGAGGGGAGGCAAGCCAGCTAGCCTCGCATGCTGGCCATGGAGTCACAACTGGTGCTCAGAGTTCACAAAACACACAATCTCTGTAAAGCATAACTGAGAGTCGAATCCACACAGAACGCTTTTAAAATTTTTAGTTAATGGGGCGCCTGGGTGGCGCAGTCGGTTGGGCGTCCGACTTCAGCCAGGTCACGATCTCGCGGTCCGTGAGTTCGAGCCCCGCGTCGGGCTCTGGGCTGATGGCTCAGAGCCTGGAGCCTGTTTCCGATTCTGTGTCTCCCTCTCTCTCTGCCCCTCCCCCGTTCATGCTCTGTCTCTCTCTGTCCCAAAAAATAAATAAACGTTGAAAAAAAAATTTAAAAAAAAAAAAAAAAAAAAAAAAAAAAATTTTTAGTTACTAAGAGTATGTATGAAAGTTGGGAAGTTTAGGGGAAAATTCATCATTTCTTCTTTCTATACATTCCCCAAAATAATTAAACTCAAGCAATTTACAGCACTCGAATTATTTCCTTTGTACCCTGTGTCCAAACCCTCAAGAAAAAGCAAAACAAAAAACCCACGAAAATGCGTGTGCGTGTGTGTGTGTGTGTGTGTGTGTGTGTGTGTGTGTATGATTTTACCTTAGGGAAGTTATAAAAGAAAAACACCACCCAAAATCTCATAAATCCTATTGGAACTGATAGGAATGTCAAAGCTTGTGGTTAGAGGTAGTTATAGTCTATAAAAGTAGTTTCCAGGGGTGCCTGAATGGCGCAGTCGGTTAAGCGTCCGACTTCAGCCAGGTCACGATCTCGCGGTCCGTGAGTTCGAGCCCCGCGTCAGGCTCTGGGCTGATGGCTCCGAGCCTGGAGCCTGTTTCCGATTCTGTGTCTCCCTCTCTCTCTGCCCCTCCCCCGTTCATGCTCTGTCTCTCTCTGTCCCAAAAATAAATAAACGTTGAAAAAAAAAAAGTAGTTTCCAAATGTTGGCTTGTGGATAAGCTGTATCACAACAGAGAACTTATTAAATTCAGATTCCTTCCTCTGCAACTCATCACTGAAATTCTGCATGTGTGTCTCTATCAGCTGCCCTCTAACTAGTTTTACTCTTCCATTTCAGTGTCTCAAATTATACACAGAAATAATCAGTTATTCCTAAACCAACTTGTGGATTTGGGGGAAAAATATTTAAAGGCTCTATACATAAAGTCTTATTATCACAGACATGAATGCCAGAAATGGGGTAACAGTAACACTACCTACCAATTTTTCGGTTCTTGTCAGAGATCAGATAGTGTGTGAAATGCCATACATGACTTATTTTACCTAATCTTCACAAAAGCTGACCAAGTAGGTCCTTTTCTTGGCCCCATTTCACAGATGAGAATCCTGTGTGTCCCCAAATCCCACAGACAGTGGCAAAGCTACCATTAAACTCCCCTTTGCCAGAATGAAAGCCCATTCTTTCAACCACTGTGCAGTACTGTACCCCATATCTGTTTAAGAAAAAGGTCTACTTGCAAATTAACATGTATACAAAACACCTCTTAGGGGTTACTGTCGATCTTCTGTCTCACCTAGCTCTCAACTGGACTTCACTTCCCACAGACACAGCTGCAGAGCATTGCACTTCACGTGCACCCTGTATGCAGCTTATCTCTCTCCTCAGGTCTCTACCTTGGAGGCTGAGGTAAGAGATACTGCTGGCAAGTGTGAGGGAATCAATGCTTCATTGGGGGAAACGTTGGGCCAATGGAAATCTAACAAGAGAGAATAAATGTCTTCCTTCTTCCCTTGCATGATCTTTCCTGAGAAGCAGTCTATAAACTTCTGTGAAGACAGCCCTGCAAGATGGAGAGATCAGTCCCACTTGATACTAAGTAGTTGCTCACTTAGTAATGTGGTTTATGTTGGCTCATTGGTTTTTGTTCTTTCCCTGCCTCATACCTCTTCTCCCTTCAGTGAGACTCTCTGGAACTGTATCCACCCACTTTGTGAAATGGTACCACAAAAGGCTTCACCCAGGCTCTGCTTTCTAGAAATTCAGGCTAAGACAATTTGGAACTGCCCAGCTCCAAGGTAAGTGCAAGTGACAGTGCTGCTTTTCACTTGTTTTGGAGGTGGAACAAAAAAGGAAGAAGAAAACTAGGAAACCACATAACTATAGGATTGTGTATTATCTGCTTTAAAACTATGTCTGGAAAAAGCATTCCTCTGCTTTAAGACAAACAACACAAACATTGCTACAGCTCTGTGAGCAAGGAAAGGCACAATTACAAGCAAGCAAATAATGAATGGCTTGTCTTTCTTTTCCTACAGGAATGTTCTTACTCTTGGTCTGCCTCCAGTGCTAAATAGAACTCACTGGCCTGGGAATCCAGTCTACTGAGGCCATGCGTTGTTAAAGACCCTCCTTGTGAAAGCGGAGAAATGAACCTCCTGGAACCAACACCAGAAACTAAAATGTCACTTTCAGGCCTCACTCCAGGTGGGATTGAAAAAGCATGGCTATTTCCCCAGAAATGAACCAGTCTGGGGAAAGTGTGGCTCCAAGCCAGAGCTAGAATTGAACAGGTGTACCTCAGGAGACAGGTTCCCAGTACCTTCTCCAAGCAAACAAAATTAACATGTGTTTCCTTTCTCCTCTATTCTAAGAAAACCGGTCCAACAGGCCCAGAAAAACAGACACTATAAAGGAAAAGAGTTATTTCAGAAATCCTTAGAAAGCATGTATCTATATATGCTGATGAAATTTAGAGCTAACACATGTGTCTAAATAATACAAATTCTAAATACGTTGGCCTTAAATAAATCTTCAGATGTGAAAACACTAGGTAATTGTGGTCTTTATTGCATGTTCCCATCCTTTATGCATTGATAGCATGTAAAAATTCACTTACATCGCTCCTCGGCCTTTTGGCTAAGATCAAGCGTAAAATTCACCTGCAGTGCTCCATAATCACAATGACATAACTCTACTTATGATCACATAAATAAGTAGTTTCTAATATGGTAATGCCAGGGATAGAATAATAATGCAAACCTGGGTGTGCATGTGTCCATCCAAACTCAGTACTTCTTTTCTAAACTGGTGAGTGATAGGTTTAAATGTGGATGGTGGGCTATTGTAATGTAAAGGTGCAGAAAATATATGTCATATTTTGATTAACATGGCAAGTCCTATGCTGGCATTACTTTATAGGAATAAGTGAATGCGCAAAAAACATAACCCCAATAGTCCATGAACTCACACTGCCAGGAGATTAAAGCTATTGGCATTGCTATGCTAATGGATGCTAACACACCTACTGTGGTATTTTATTTCTTTGCACGTGTTATCCTCTAATTCTCTTAATGACCCAGTGAGGTAGATGCAGTCATTTCCATTGTACTGATGAGTCAACAGACTCCAAATTTAAGGATCTCACATAAGAAAAAACACAGAGGTTGGGGCGCCTGGGTGCCTCAGTTGGTTAAGTGTCCGACTTCAGCTCAGACCATGATTTCATGGCTCGTGAGTTCGAGCCCACATCTGGCTCTGTGCTGACAGCTCAGAGCCTGCTTCGTATTCTGTGTCTCCTCTCTCTGTACCTCCCCCACTCATATTCTCTCTTTCCCTCTCTCAAAAATAAATAAACATTAAAAAAAATTAAAAGAAAAGGAAAAGAAAAAACACAGAGGTAGAAAGAGTGGAGAGTCAGGGGTTAAGACTTGACAGCATTTGTGTTCTTGGCCCCACTTGTTCTTGATTTGGCTACTCACTTGCCTTTTGTGTGGTGTGCTTACTCAACTCTCCCTGGAGTTCTGTGAGTTAATAGATTTCCTTCGGAATGAACTTAAGTTTGTTTCTCTCCTGCATAACCCAGAATAACTCAACCTATTACAGTATCCAATGAAAATACAGCCACTTAAAAAGCACCAAGTCATCTATGAAAGCACATGCTTCTTTTATTGGGGCTCATCCTGGTGACCAACTTAGACCCTCACTCACTGTCTGACTCACCTGGTCTTGCCCCAGTCCATCCAGTAGAGCCCACATGCCTTGTCTGTGTGAGCTTATACCATCTGGCAACCACAGGGAGCACTCCCTGCTCCCACACCAACCAGCTCAAGCTATATTTCCAGGGCCGTTATTCTGGGCTGAGCAAATAGATCTGTTTGTATTCTAGGGGGACAAGGTAGGTACATACCAATGGCTGCCATCCTGCTGTTCCTTGCCTGGCAACTTCCTAGAAGGCCCAGACGTAACTTTTAGAATGAGAAGGTTTCTCTTCTATGCTTCCAAATTGACGAAGGCCCAGACAGGAGAGTTCTAGGGCTATGTAAGGGGTCATCTTATGTCAAGTCCCCTAGATGTAAGCCTGAAAGAAGGATTTGGAAACTCATGATTTATGCAAGGAGGGCTTCATTAGACATCTCATCGATTCCCATAGGTCAGGCCTCTTGGATGCCATTCTAACTTTGCTGCTCACTTACAGCATAATTAATGAATACGATATTTAAGCCCACTTTGCTTCTGATGATTAAGAGTTTCCCTCTGGCCTCTGGTAATCTAAAATCCTATTATCCCCACTGTCACCAGACATCTCAGTTCTGTACCATCATGTCCTACTGTCAGTTCTGGCCTCAGGTGACAGCCCCCACTGAGCTTCTCAAGGACCATGTCATGCACATACTCTTCTCCAAACTTTGTCAGTTATCCCCTTAGTAAATGGAGTGTGCTCAGGAGCCTCGCAAGATACAGCGAGCTCGTGGGTTTTCCATTCTTGTACAGTAGACCCATTCTAGCATGCCACTTATCTGAGTCTTCTGATGCCTTCCTCCTTTATCTGCCATGGAAGTTCTGCCATCTCTAGGTCATTGAACATGGGACCAATTTATTCAAGCTTCTAAGGCTTGTTCCAGAAACATACCAGGCCCAGCTTCCAGCGTCCTGCTAGAATGCCAATCCTTTGACATGGGAGAGTGCCTCCTATCAACAAGCTCTCCTTATTCAATTTAATACCCTGATTCTGCAGCCACAGGCTCCAACTCTGCACTTGCAGTTAATATAAGACAGTCAAATCATGTGGCCTCTTTAGCATGTAACTCCTACTCCACCTTATCAGAGCAGCTCTTTCTGCCCTCCCTTCTTCATTACTGGTCTGCGAACCAGGGGAGGAAGAGCAGGAAGCAGATTCTGAAGACCAAAATTATCTTACAAGGCACCTGCCTCATTTGCGATTTCTGTAAAAGGTATGGGGATAGATGGGTGGATTGGGCTCTATCTTCCAACAAGAGCAAGTGAGACACTTCTTCAGGTGCAGAGGGATCGGGACCATGTGCAAATTCAAGTTGCTCAAGTAAGTCTACCCAGTTACAGTCATCCCCATTCCTGGAACACACTTGACTGGCTCTGATTTGGCAGAAAAGACTTACAGAGGCTGGGAATCAGCTATCTCCAAAATTCTGCCAGCCCCCCAGGTCTGTTACCTGGGTATGCCCTCCAGTTGCAGCTGGTAAAATTCTCTTTAAAAGCTGCCAAGGAGGCCCTTTGACCCTCATGCTTTAGTTGAATTTGGTTATCAATTATCCTGAGCTTGTCCTTTCTTCTTTTCAAAATATCCATGGTGGACAGCACGGTATCATTATAATTAGTATCTTTCTCTACCCTTGAAATGCGTGAGAAAGCGCCTCGGCTGGTACATCCCCTCTGTTGTACCCTGTACTGGTTCACCGCCTAGCATATACACTGTGACTTCATGCTAGCGGTTGTTGCTAACTCCATCTGCCATCAGCGATGGTGTCCCCATTACCAACTGGTGGGAGGGGATCCCCTCCAAAACTCCTTTCTAGCAGGCTGCTTCCTAGGACCACTCCCGGTACCAAATCTCATAGGCAAGCTCCATGACAGCACAAACAAAGAAACTCAAGGGCTATATGAAGGGAGGGCCCTCTGGGTTTTCTTGTCTCCAGGATCACATGCTTCTGTATTACTGCTTCTCTGTGCACATCTGCTACTTTGCCCCCTCCGCCACAATTCTCTCTCTCATTCTCAAGGCAAACTTACTGTATTCCAGCATGTACATAGCCAAGAATGACAGCCAAAAATCAGTTTAAATCTCTCTTCAAATAATCAGCAGTCTTTTAAGTATCATTAGTATAGAATTTGGAATTTGAAATTAAGAAAAAAATGTTATTTATCTAGCCATGGTAAGAGCCCATGGGTTTGGCCATGGTGATTGAGAGGGTAATGTAACATAGAAAAGACATGCTTCTTTGGGCATATTCCCGTGATTGGAAGGAACTCACTCAGAGAAGAGAATACAAGGTTAAGCAGGCACTCCAAACTTTTCTATTAGAGCTTCCTTCTCTAGAAATAGTCCAGCCAACTTTGCTGATATGAGTGTTACCCTAACTTACATAATTAAGTATCCCAATATTTTCTGGCAAAATATTTCTTTGATTTCAGTAAGACATATGAGAAATACCATAACCTTGTTTCAAGGCCAGTAGAATGGAAGCTCCATGACAGTAATAACTTTATCTATTTTGTTCAGTAATGAATTGCCAGCACTTTTTAAATTACCTATGTCATAGTAAACTCTCAGCAAATTTCATAAGAGAATGAGTTAAGAAATGCCTGGTCTTACAAAGATCTATTTTAAAGTCCCACGCCCATGAATTAGATTCTAGCTGTTGTGTGTATAAAATGGGGATAATAACAACATCAATTGTACAGGGTTATTTTGAAGGTCAAGTGAATACTGTCACTGTCATTAACCTTGGCTCCAGGAACAAAGCAAGTGTTCAGGAAATGAGAGCAATTATTAAGAAAGTCATGCCAGGACACCAAAGCTACTTCAAGGAAAACGAGCCAGAGAATGCAAAGTAACACTTTCCCGAGAGAAAGATGCATTCTCCTTTTTGGGCGAATTGAGATAAAAATACAGAGAAGCAATTAGAGCAGAACCAAAGGCAGTCATCCCTGTGAAGGCAGACCCCTTCAACTGGTCAGAAAAAATAAATAAGAACCACTGCCACAGCAGCAGCAATGAAGCTGTTAGCACGGTATCTCCAGCAGGACTGCCTCTTGACAACCGTGGCCTTTGCCCTACCATCTCCGCAAAAACTATTACACTTTCCTGTAGGAGTGATTTGAGCAAAGTGAAATGTACTATAGGTGCCGCATCTATACCATGTAGACAGAGACCTTCAGGATACACGAAAGAGTCTAATTTTAAGCTAATTGCCTCTGGAATGGAAGCTGTGTCTAACTCTTTCCACCTGCTTTTTTTTTTTTTTTTTTGGTTTTGTTTTCTCCCCGCCCCTTGCAAACAGCACAGATGGGAAAGAGAGAAGCAGACGATTCAAAGTGGTACATTACGTGGGCACAAACAAGTTGGGGAAAAACATCTTTGCATAGTGAGAAAAATTCCACTCCTTTCTTGGACAATTTCTAAAGTATTGGAAACCATGGCAACTAATATAAATGTAGCCAGTGCATTGTACATTCTCAGTCTGAAACAATAAAAAACAATTGTTAAAACAATCTGTTAAAAAATTAAAAATAAACACAACTTGGACAACTGACTCCAACAAGTTTCTTATTCCCTCAGACGGAAACTTATGAAAATCGGACATTTTGAAGGGGTGAAGGCTATTTAGATTCAGTTCATCATATAGATAGATAGATAGATATAGATATACACACACATATATTTCTACATAGATGTATATGTGTTAATACACATACATATGCATTATATAGTATATTGCATATTATACAGTATAATGTGTGTATATTATGTGGTATATAGTAATGTATATATATTATACATTTTATTGTATTGTTTTATTATATGTTATATTTTATTATATATACTTTATATGTTACATATGCATGTGTATAAATTTTATATATATATATATATATACATATATATATCTTCTAGGGTTAAGTATGTTCATAGAACATAGTATTGAACAATAATTATAATTCAATATATATTTGTGTTAGTGAGTATATATAATATGCAATTCTTATCATTTAACAATGCTATGTATTAGGAAAAGTCTTATCATTGAGAATATAGTGATGGACCAATATGGTCCCTGCTCTCTTGGGACATAGAGGCTAATGGGGAAACAAAGACATTAGTCACATAACCAACTAAATGAATACTTAATTAAAAACAGTGCTAAACTCATTGAAAGGAAAACACACAGTCATGAGTAAGTGTGACAAAGGATCTAATTTAGATGGGCAAACACGAAAGTTGTATAGAAAAATAAGGTACAAGATTTCAGAAGCATGAAACACCTTATGTATATGGTTCTGCAAAACAGGTGTAAAACATCACATGATGCAGAAAACAATTCCATTAGTCCAAGAGTTAGAAGAGAGACTGATCCCTGGCTGGCTCTCATTAGAGACAGCAAGCAGAGGGATCAATTATTTCTATTAGAAGAGGGAGAAAAGTTGAACCAGGTCTTTCTTACACCATGGAAAACTCTATTTAAAAGCTTGGCAAAGATCAGCAGAATCATGGCAATGGAACAAGCCGCTGATGGAATCAACTTCTCAGGGGAAGCCAGAGGTGGTGAAAGGAGGAAAAGTTATTTGGAAAAAAAATTTTTTTTCTTAAAAAAATGAATTTTTTCTCAGTATCATGAAAGCCATTTCATGAAACACTGCTCCCAAATGCCATGCAAACCCATGAGCCAATTAATTAAAGTTCTCTTCCAACTTCCTTTTTTCCACATGTTGGTATTAGATCTCAAAGCCCACAATAAATGTTAATCGAAATTCCTCTTACAAGGAAGGCATTATTAATTGCATATTTGGACCACAAAAATCAAACAAATCATTTGTGTGGGTCATTCACTTAAGCTGTTGACTGGTCCAGAAACACGACTCTGACTTTCATGTATTAAAAAAGACCATGTTCCCTCCTCTATACTGGGAACTAAAAACTTAATTCTGGCTTAAGAAATAAAATAAAAACAGCAGCTAAGCCATACACTTGAGAAATTATCTTTACATTATGTTGAGTTTTTCACATCCTGAAACAGTCTGTTTCCTACCTTTAATAAGTTTGAGTTTGCTGTGCTCAGCATAATTGGACACAGCTGCCTGCATTTTCTGCCAGTGTGTGAGGAAAAATGGAGTTATTATTAGAGCTTGGTATAGCAACCTGCCTGGCCAATGTAAATCTTAAGATTCAATTGTTTATTGGTGGTGAATTTTCCATTATAAGGACACCTAGGAAGTTTCTTCACTAATAGGAGTCTGGAGAAATAGGCATCTGGAGAAATAGGCTGAAAGCTCCCAGTATCCAATCAGAAAATTAATTGCTTGACCCATCCATAATGTCAGAGTCAACAATAGAGACATCAGACCACACAAAATTGGGTTGTCCTCAAAATCAGTAACTGCAGCCAGCAATTTCCAGGACTTGTAAGTGAGACTCTTGATGCTTTAAGTTAGAGGCTTTTGTAAAAGCATTACTTCCCTGGAAGAGCAGATTTGAAATCAGTCTTGGTTTAGGTTTTGCCAGAAGCACACTCTGAGATAAGGAATTGGATACAAGCGGTTTACTGGAGAGATGCAGACAGCATCAGCAGGAAAGAGGAAAATGTCAAAGAAAAAGGAAGGCAGCTAATCAATGTGCATTACTTAGCCAGCTTCCGTAATGAGCGAATGAATATAGCTTAACCTCATGAGGAAACTCAGATTTTGTTAAGGACGGCTCAAATTATCCTATCCAAAAAGCAAGACAGTTGGGGTATTTATACACCAACTCCTGAAGCTGTTCCCAGAGGTGGTAATTCCTTGGTATTTCTGACCTGTTAGGAGTCCGGAGCAGTGCCACCTTCAGTGACTTGGAGAAAGCCCTTGGGCACGAGACAGGAAGATAATGGCAGAAGACGTCTGCTAAAATGCGCTTAAAGGTTAGAAGGAGAGGGCTGGGGGCACTCGCAGAGAATGCCTCAAAAGTCTTCTTAGGAAACTTGAGGGGTCAAAAGGCAACCCCACTAGATTAGTATGAACTTCCAGGAGTAATTAGTTGATGGGGATCCTAAAGCAGTCGGAGAATGTTTCTGTAACCCATTAAAGGTGTCTGCCATGCGCACGGTAAAACAGAACAGCAGCATCTAAGCCACGTCCATATCATCCTTGGTCCACATTAGGCATCAGCAAACTTTTTCTGTAAGGAGCCAGAGTAATATTTTATATAAATATTTTAGGCACTGCAGGTCATAGTATCGTCTCTGTCACATAGTCTTTCTTCTCTATTTGGTGTTTGATCTTTACATTTTAAAAATGATTGTTAAAACATTTTTAGCGTGTAGGCTATAAAAAACAGGCTGCTGGCTGGTCATAGTTTGCCAACAGATCAATAACTCTGACCTGCCTGTATAAGGATCCCTTCTATGTTTCTCACAAATTACATTTTAAATATAAATGGGAAGGTCTTAGAAACAAAATATAGCCACTCCTCAACCTTGTCCCTGAGGTTCTTGACATGCAGACTGCAATCCACTTACCTAAGTGAAATGCCTTAATTTATAGAAGAGGAAACTGAGGCCTAGAGAGAAAAAAGGACTTGCCAAACATCAAATGCCTCATGGATCATCAACCAAATAGTGCTTAGCGGGTGATAAGGCACTTACTGACTTAAAGCACATAGAAGTGTAATAGAAAATCCAAATTCCATAACATAAGAAGTACACATTTGAGACATCTGGAGCTTAGAGAAAAGGCAAAATACAAGATAAGAAAATAAGCAAAGACTTCATGAATAAACACACGCTAAAGGGAAAAAATCACCTGTGTTTTATAGTAATTCAACAAATATGAAATTGAGCCCCTAAATTGTGTCAGGTACCCTGTGGATAAGGGCACAGCCTTCCATAGTACAGGCACTGCAAAGATAGAAGTAAAAGAAAAGGAAATAAATGTAGTGTGTTTCTGGTTTAGGTGGAGATTCAGAATACTTTGCATGTAGACTTCAATTAATCATTTTTCAATGAATGAATAAATGAATGGTTCAGATACCAATTTTGGCTTGGAACACATCACAACTGCTGTTACTCATATGCATTAGCAATAAGGTCCTTTCATGTCTTTTGTGTTCAGAATCCACAAATGCATTCTTAGAGATGCCTAGAACCTGGATGAGCAAACTGATACCCTCAGTCTATAGGAGGATATACAAATAACAAAACCAAGAAAATGTATCCTGCTTTAAGAGGAGAGCCCTAGCTAACAGTAGCCATTCTTTAATTTCTTAAGGTCTGGCTTATCCTGGACAAAGCTAGGGGTGGTGAGCAGACTTGCATGGTCAAGGAAGCTAGCCAAAGCAGCCGCTACATGGAGAATAAAACCTAAGTACAGTGGCAGTAATTCATACCCAGTTGCAAAATAATCAGTGAAGGAGCAACTTGATTGCCAAGACTCCTTGGGCAAGAAGCCAAGAACAAACACACAACGCACTGAGCTCAGCAGAGTATCAACAAGAGATTCCATATTCCTGTGGCTTTCTTGGAAGCAAAGAGCTTTTCAACAGGCCAATCCCTTTAAACTCTTTTGTCGGCTTAATGCATGGCACCCTCTGGTGTGGTGTGTGTAACACAGGACGTGTTTGATTGGTTCAACCCAACAGCCCTGGAATAATATCACCAGAAAGCAAGTGGCTTCAGGATATGGGCATGTTTGTTTAACCATGATTAAATCCCATTATTTTGGTTATTGTAGTGGCATAAAACAACAACCATTTGTTATGCTCACAGATCCTATGAATTGGGAATACAGAAAGGGCACAATATCTGGGGCCTTAGCTGGCAACACTAGAATGGCAGGGAGTGATGCACAAACCTAGGGAGGAAACTTCTAGAGCCTTCTCCGTTTATACCTCTGACAGCAACACTGAGTCAACCTAGAAAGCTACTATCAGCTGGGACTATTAATCGGAGGTGCCTACACAGAGCTTCTCTGCAAGCCTTGGGTTTTGTCAGTCTGGCATCCTCTGGTTAGTTAGAGGACTTTCATTGCAGTTCAGGACTTTATTAATAGATGTTCCATGTAACAAGGTGGAAGGGGCATGGCCATCTATGGCCCAGTCTTGGCAGCCACATAATGTCACTTTCAAACTCCCCAGATTTAACAGGAGAGATTATAATTTCACACTCTTCCATGGAAGACTTGTTGGTAATTTGTCATTATGCCTTCATACCACCACACCATTATTACCTGATCTGTGTAAAATGGAAGCAAATACTACAAGACAGGAGAACACAGCAGCTAAATCTGTGCCATGTTTAAATACCAGCTCTAGGGGTACCTGAGTGGCTCAGTCTGTTAAGTGTCTGATTCTTTATTTCAACTCAGGTCATGATCTCATGGGGTCTGGGCCGAGCGTCAGGTTCTTGCTGAAAGCACAGAGCCTGCTTGGGATTCTCCCTCTCTCCCTCTCTCTCTCTCTCTCTCTCTCTCTCTCTCTCTCTGCCTCTCCCTTGCTAGTGCTCGCTGGCTCTCTCTCTCTGTTTCTCTCTCAAAATAAATAAACATTAAAAAACGTTAAATGCTAGCTCTACCACTTCCTGGCTGTGGGTGCATTACATCACTTTTGGCTGACCCAGTTTCCTCCACTATACAATGGAGATAATAATTACCGCATCGAATTCATAAGGTTATTGCAAGGACCAAATGAGTTAATGAAGTCATTAGCATCTGCAACAAAGCACTATCAGCATTAGCATCTGAAACAAGTCAACACTCGGTAAATATTACTATTGAGATGGATTTATTGATTTATCAAATACCAACATAGTGAGCAACTCTGCTCACTGTGGCTGTGATGGTCTCTAGGAATACAAAGATAAGTAGAAGACCACTGATATTGATGGGGTTACACTGAAGGAGGGGATTCCAAATTAAAAATAAATAAATAATAAATAAATAACATTTATTCTTTATTTATAATTATTTATATTTATTAATATATACTTATTATATTATATAATACTATATTATTTATTTATAATTATAATTATAATGTATTTATTATGATTAACATTTAGTAGTAGTAGTAGTAGTATTTTGATAGAGAGAGGTAAGAGGAGGATGGAGAGAGGGAGAGAGAGAATCCCAAGCAGACTCCAGGATGCTAACATAGAGCCTGATATGGGACTCGAATCCACAAATCAGGAGATCATGACCTGAGCTGAACACATGACCAAAGTCAGACACTTAACCAACTGAGCCACCCAGGCAACCCAACAGGTATGTGTGAGGTACACATCCAAGATAATATTGTCTAAGGGAGAAACACTGATTTTGGAATCAGAGGCCAGAATCCAAAATCGGAATCTGACACTCTCTGTGTCACCTTCTCTATCCACTCAGCTTCTCCAACCCTTACTTTTCCGTGTCTATTTTTTTAAGTTTATTTATTAATTTTGAGAGAGAGAGTGTGCATGCGTGCAGGGGAGAGGCAGAGAGAGAGGAAAACCCAAGCAGGCTCAACGCTGTCAGCACAGAGCCCAATGTAGGGCTCAAACTCACAGTGAGATCACGACCTGAACCAAAGCTAAGAGTCCGATGCTTAACTGAGTCAACCAGGTGCCCCACCTTGCCTATTAAGTGAGAATAGTTCAACATTTTCTACATATCTCATCAAGTTATTGTAAAGATGAGTGGAATAGAATTGTAGAAGTATGTCATAAACTCAAACATTTTGTGCACAAGTGAGGCACCATCACTCACCAGACAATTAATCCTGCACCCTACATGTTACAATTTAATCACCAAGCAGGGAGTCTGACAGAGGAGCTCCCCAGACCCATCCCCAAACCAGCTTCTCAAAAGAGGAACGAAATTGTTACATTTTAAATCCCATAATTCACTGTCTATTGATTTTAAAAGTATGTTTTCGGTAAATATTTAAACTACTGTCATGTGCCAGAGATTTATTTATTTTTTTAATGTTTATTTTTTTAAATATGAAATTTACTGTCAGATTGGTTTCCATACAACACCCAGTGCTCATCACAACAGGTGTCCTCCTCAATACCCATCACCCACCCACCCCTCCCTCCCACTCCCCATCAACCCTCAGTTTGTTCTCAGTTTTTAAGAGTCTCTTATGCTTTGGCTCCCTCCCTCTCTAATCTCTTTTTTTTTTTCCTTCCCCTCCCCCATGGTCTTCTGTTAACTTTCTCAGGATCCACATAAAGTGAAAACATACGGTATCTGTCTTTCTCTCTGTGACTTATTTCACTTAGCATAACTCTCTCCAGTTCCATCCACGTTGCTACAAAGGGCCAAATTTCATTCTTTCTCATTGCCATGTAGCACTCCATTGTGTATATAAACCACAATTTCTTTATCCATTCTTCAGTTGATGGACATTTAGGCTCTTTCCATAATTTGGCTATTGTTGAGAGTGCTGCTATAAACATTGGGATACAAGTGCCCTATGCATCAGCACTCCTGTATCCCTTGGGTAAATTCCTAGCAGTACTATTGCTGGGTCATGGGGTAGATCTATTTTTAATTTTTTGAGGAACCTCCACACTGTTTTCCAGAGTGGCTGCACCAGTTTGCATTCCCACCAATAGTGCAAGAGGTTCCTGTTTCTCCACATCTTCACCAGCATCTGTAGTCTCCTGATTTGTACATTTTAGTCACTCACACTGGCGTGAGGTGGTATCTGAGTGTGGTTTCAATTTTCATTTCCCTGATGAGGAGTGATGTTGAGCACCTTTTCGTGTGCCTGTTGGCCATCTGGATGTCTTCTTTAGAGAAGTGTTTATTCATGTTTTCTGCCCATTTCTTCACTGGATTTTTTGTTTTTCAGGTGTGGAGTTTGGTGAGCTCTTTATAGATTTTGGATACTAGCCCTTTGTCCAAGATGTCATTTGCAAATATCTTTTCCCATTCCTTTGGTTGCCTTTTAGTTTTGTTGGTTGTTTCCTTGGCAGTGCAGAAGCTTTTTGTCTTCATGGGGTCCCAATAGTTCATTTTTACTTTTAATTCCCTTGCCTTAGGGGATGTGTCAAGTAAGAAATTGCTGTGGCTGAGGTCAGAGAGGTTTTTTCCTGCTTTCTCCTCTAGGGTTTTGATGGTTTCCTGTCTCACATTCAGATCCTTTATCCATTTTGAGTTTCTTTTTGTGAATGGTGTGAGAAAGTAGTCTACTTTCATCCTTCTACATGTTGCTGTCCAGTTCTCCCAGCACCATTTGTTAAAGAGACTGTCTTTTTTCCATTGGATATTCTTTCCTGCTTTGTCAAAGATGAGTTGGCCATACATTTGTGGGTCTAGTTCTGGGGTTTCTATTCTATTCCATTGGTCTATGTGTCTGTTTTTGTGCCAATAGCATGCTGTCTTGATGATGACAGCTTTGTAGTAGAGGTTAAGTCTAGGATTCTGATGCCTCCTGCTTTGGTCTTCTTCAAAATTACTTTGGCTATTCGGGGCCTTTTGTGGTTCCATACAAATTTTAGAATTGCTTGTTCTAGTTTCGAGAAGAATCCTGGTGCAATTTTGATTGGGATTGCATTGAATGTGTAGATTGATTTGGTAGTGTTGACATTTTAACAATATTTATTCTTCCAATCCATGAGCATGGAATGTTTTTCCATTTCTTTATGTCTTCTTCACTTTCCGTCATAAACTTTCTATAGTTTTCAGCATTCAGATCTTGTACATCTTTGGTTAGGTTTATTCCTAAGTATTTTATGCTTCTTGGTGAAATTGTGAATGGGATCAGTTTCTTTATTTGTCTTTCTGTTGCTTCATTATTAGTGTATAAGAATGCAACTGATTTCTGTACATTGATTTTGTATCCTGCGACTTTGCTGAATTCATGTATCAGTTCTAGCAGACTTTTGGTGGAGTCTATCGGGTTTTCCATGTATAATATCATGTCATATGCAAAAAGTGAAAGCTTTACATCATCATTGCCAATTTTGATGCCTTTGATTTTCTTTTGTTGCCTGATTGCTGATGCTAGCACTTCCAACACTATGTTCAACAACAGTGGTGAGAGTGGATATCCCTGTCGTGTTCTTGATCTCAGGGGAAAAGCTCTCAGTTTTTCCCCATTGAGGATGATATTAGCTGTGGGCTTTTCATAAATGGCTTTTATGATGTTTAAGTATGTTCCTTCTATCCCGACTTTCTCGAGGGTTTTTATTAAGAAGGTTGCTGAATTTCGTCAAATGCTTTTTCTGCATCAATAGACAGGATCATATGGTTCTTATCTTTTCTTTTATTAATGTAATGTGTCACATTGATTGATTTGCAAATATTGAACCAGCTCTGCATCCCAGGAATGAATCCCACTTGATCATGGTGAATAATTCTTTTTATATGCTGTTGAATTTGATTTGTTAATATCTCAATGAGATTTTTTGCATCTATATTTATCAGGGATATTGGCCTGCAGTTCTCTTTTTTTTGCTGGGTCTCTGTCTGGTTTAGGAATCAAAGTAATGCTGGCTTCATAGAATGAGTCTGGAAGTTTTCCTTCCCTTTCTATTTTTTGGAACAGCTTGAGAAGGATAGGTATTATCTCTGCGTTAAATGTCTGGTAGAATTCCCCTGGGAAGCCATCTGGTCCTGGACTCTTATTTGTTGGGAGATTTTTGATAACTGATTCAATTTCTTCACTGGTTATGGGTCTGTTCAAGTTTTCTATTTCTTCCTGGTTGAGTTTTGGGAGTGTGTGGGTGCTTAGGAATTTGTCCATTTCTTCCAAGTGGTCCAGTTTGTTGGCATATAATTTTTCATAGTATTCCCTGAGAATTCCTTGTATTTCTGAGGGATTGGTTGTAATAATTCCATTTTCATTCATGACTTTATCTATTTGGGTTATCTCCCTTTTCCTTTTGAGAAAGAAAGCCTGGCTAGAGGTTTAGCAATTTTGTTTATTTTTTCAAAAAACCAACTCTTGGTTTCATTGATCTGCTCTCCGGTTTTTTTAGATTCTATATTGTTTATTTTTGCTCTGATCTTTATTATTTCTCTTCTTCTGCTGGGCTTGGGGTGTCTCTGCTGTTCTGCTTCTATTTCCTTTAGGTGTGCTGTTAGATTTTGTATTTGGGATTTTTCTTGTTTCTTGAGATAGGCCTGGATTGCAATGTATTTTCCTCTCAGGACTGCCTTCGCTGCGTCCCAAAGCGTTTGGATTGTTGTATTTTCATGTTCATTTGTTTCCATATATTTTTTAATTTCTTCTCTAATTGCCTGGTTGACCCATTCATTCTTAGTAGGGTGTTCTTTAACCTCCATGCTTTTGGAGGTTTTCCAGACTTTTTCCTGTGGTTATTTCAAGCTTCATAGCATTGTGGTCTGAAAGTATGCATGGTATGATCTCAATGCTTTTATACTTATGAAGGGCTGTTTTGTGACCCAGTATGTGATCTATCTTGGAGAATGTTCCATGTGCACTTGAGAAGAAAGTATATTCTGTTGTTTAGGGATGCAGAGTTCTAAATATATCTGTCAAGTCCATCTGATCCAATGTCTCATTCAGGGCCCTTGTTTCTTTATTGACCGTGTGTCTAGATGATCTATACATTTCTGTAAGTGGAGTGTTAAAGTCCCCTGCAATTACCATTCTTATCAATAAGGTTGCTTATGTTTGTGAGTAATTGTTTTATATATTTGGGGGCTCCTGTATTCGGCGCATAGACATTTATAATTGTTAGCTCTTCCTGATGGATAGACCCTGTGATTATTATATAAGGCCCTTCTTCATCACTTGTTACAGCCTTTAATTTAAAGTCTAGTTTGTCTGATATAAGTATGGCTACTCCAGCTTTCTTTTGACTTCCAGTGGCATGATAGATAGTTCTCCATCCCCTCACTTTCAATCTGAAGGTATCCTCAGGTCTAAAATAAGTCTCTTCTAGACAGCAAATAGGTGGGTCTTGTTTTTTTAATCATTCTGATACCCTATCTCTTTTGGTTGGTGCATTTAGTCCATTTACGTTCAGTGTTATTATAGAAAGATATGGGTTTATAGTCACTGTGATGTCTGTAGGTTTCATGCTTGTAGTGATGTTTCTGTCATGTACCAGAGATTTAATCAAAATTACCAATTTGGATAATTTGCTAGCTAGAAGGGGATGTTGCAAAGAACTACAGAACTCTTTTGAAGGATGGAAAGTGTCATTTTTTAATTTCAATCAGTCATAAGGAATAGGTAAATCTCAGAACATGGTTACCTGGGAATGATGAAAAACAAAAACATTAAGGTCACCTCTGTGTACTGCTTACACACTTTCAACATTACTCTTCTGGAGGGGAAAGGAATGGAACTTGAAAGAAATTTACAAATATCATGCTATCAAGTATTTTTGCATTGTAAAACTTTCACAGGATATGTGAATATTAAGAGAACCTTCAGAATGTTTCCCTAAAGTAGAAATTGGTGTTGGGGCATCTGGGTGGCTCAGTCATTTAAGCGTATGACTCTTGATTTCAGCTCAGGTCATGATCTCATGGGATTGAGCCCCATGTCAGGCTCTGTGTTGACAGCTGGGGGAGGTCACACTGGATTGTATTAGTGTTCTGGGGTCTTAAAGTGATTAAGAAACATCTGGAATAAATAGTCTCTATGCTATCATGGTAGAGCTTAATGAAGGTATCAGTTTATGAAAACTATATTATGTGTATACCTTGTTTTGTGTATATAGTACATTATATAAGATATAATGTAATGTAATATATCACATTATAAAGTATTGCATAGCATATATTACACACAAGTGCTGGTACCTTGTTCCCCCATTTAGATAAATATTTCATATGGATTTTTTAATAGGGAAAACTTCTGACCAGAAATTGAAATAAGAAAGGTGCCAGAAAAAAAAATCAAGGAATTTCTAGGTAATCTAGGTGATTTTGGTAGGTGATCTTCAGAAAGTGACAGAATACAGGTAGAAAGGGTAACTGTTGATGACTTCTCTCATGAGATATGGTTTCCTGGAGAAGAACTGAAGGACTTCTCCACTCAATCCCAGATGAATGCCCTAAATGAGAGAACAGGAAACATGATATTGCAGGATGCAGACTTTGAAGGGATGGTAATGAGGCAGGAGTTCCAGAAAATATGACTTCAACAGAAAAATTAAAAAATCACCTGACTTGCTTCCAACTGAGGAAATACTCTAAATTTGAAGTGCAGTTCAGAAAAAGAATATCACCTTATAAAAAGAAATCACAGGAAACCCCTCTAACATAGCAAAAATCAAAGAAGCATTTTAAAGAATTCTGTATTATTCCTAAAAGATTTCAGAGACTGTTTTATCTGTGAAACATCTTCTATAATCAGTAAAGACTTTTATAAACATTTTTAAGTGAACATGATCTTTTTAAAGACTTTATTTATTTATTTTAAGAAAGAGAGAGCTCAAGTGGGGGAGGAACAGAGAGAAAGAGAGAGAGAGAAAAAAGAGAGAGAGAGAATACCAAGCATGTTCTTCACTGTCAGCACAGAGCCTGATGTGGGGCTTGAACTCACCAACCATGAGATCATGACCTAAACCAAAATCAAGAGTCATAACCTAACCAACCAAGCCACCCAGGGGCCCCTACATTGTTTTAATATTAGAATAATCCACAGGTTAGATACCTCCCATAAATTCACAACAAACATGAAAAATTCAAAAAATTTATAATGATGCCAAAAAATATTAACATGATGAAAGACATGAAAAATAGATTCATATGAAGAATCAAAAAGAGATGGAGAATAGAAAAATAAGACAAAGATGATAATTAAGAAACAAAAGGGAAAGAGCAAGCAGCAAAAGAAAATAATAGAAGAAAACTTTGCTAACTTGAGGAAGGATACAAAGTGACAAATGAACTGTTTTTTTAAGTACAACCAAGTACTATAAGTATCAAGTACCATAAGTATTGTACAAACTGGAGACCAAAAAAACTTTTGCAATTATTTCAAGAATAAAAAGATCTCACCTATAAATAGATGACAAGAAAAGAGATTCTACTTGTATAACACCCAAAATACTCTTCTTAAAAAACAAATTACTTGAAGCTATATAACAGCACTGCAGATATAAAGCAAAATAGTCATCTCGAGAAGGGAATGATTATAAAATGAGGCTGAAGTGTGTGCAATATAACTAAATTAAACAAGGTAACATTGAAATAATTTCGGGCAATATGGCTTTAGAATGTAAACTGTATGATTCTAAAATTCTTATGTTACACATTCATTCATTCATTCTTTTATTCATTTATTATTTATTTTGTCAGCTCCAAGCGCAAAGTGACCCTCAGATTAAGAGTCACATGTTCTACCAACTGAGCCAGCCAGGTACCTCATCATAGTCAATTATTTAAATTTTAGTATCAGTCTTAGTAAATAAATGTAACTTTAAAAATTTGTTTTTATTTCGAAGTAGCCATAATTAGAATTAAATATGACCTGGGGCGCCTGGGTGGCTCAGTCAGTGAAGCATCCAACTCCTGGTTTTGGCTCAGGTCATGATCTCATGGTTAGGGAGTTCAAGCCCCACACATGGGGCTCTGTGCTGACACCTCAGAGCCTGGCGCCTGCTTCAGATTCTGTGTCTACCCCTCTCTCTTCCCCTCCCCGCTGGTGCACATGTGCGCTCTCTCTCTCTCTCTCTCTCTGTCTCTGAAAAATGATTAAAGTTTTTTTTTAAGTTTAAAAAATGACCTAACCTTTCCAGAAACTTGGGGTTTAGATACAGTGACATACATTTTTTCCCAATTACTCTTACCAACAAATACCCAACTGGCAGGAGGTTCCACTGTCCCCTTTTGAGACTCTCTTCTCCCCAGTAATCTACCAACTTGAGGGCTTTACTCACACCCAAGAGGGTTAGTTTACTACATACCTAATAGAGAATGCCCTGAAGTAAGGTGTGTTGACCACAGCTCTGAGTGGTTATTAGCAATCTGAAAAAGGTTCTCGCCCATCACTGGGAGGGACTGCTGTACCAACTGTAGATTCTTCCCAGAGCATTATCAAGGCAGGACCTGGCAAGGTACTCCTGGTTTGGGTTCCTAAGGTTACAGCTCTGAGCACTCTGCTGTCTGGGTCTGTATAACCACCTTCCAGAAAGCAGTCCTCATCCTTCTTCGGAATGCCAATACAGAACAAGCTGCAGGCTACCTCCTGCTGGACTCAGAAACACATCCCTCTGGACAAGTGAGTTTTTCATCTCACTTCTTAAGGAAGATCCCCTCAGCAACTCCAGGGTGCTTTACAATTCTGAGGGAGCCTACCATTAGGGACTCAATGTTGATGTACTGCTAAGGGTGACTGTTCCAATTACTTGAGATGACTCTTTACCCCCTCCTTAAAAAAAAAGTAACAAATTACCTTAATAAAAGAAAAGCAAAAACATCTGTGTTTGTGTATGAGAGACACATAATAAAGCTATGGAAGGAGAAAAACCATGAACAAAAAAGTAAAGTCATGAAAATGACTGTAAGGAGACTCAACTTTATCAGCCATCTGTATAATTTTAAATGAATTCTATCTCCTACTAAAAGAAAAAGAATTACAGATGTGGGGGTTTGGTGACCAGGATTCAAATACAAGAACTTATAAAGACCTATCAGAGGGGAAAAAAATGGGTTGGCAAAATTATTCAAGTAAGATTTAAATCAAAGGAAAAAGGGAAAAAAAGGAGTAATTTATATTGACAAGAGTTAAAAACAGTAAGGACATTAAAGATGTGAGTCATGAACCTTCAAGTAGAGAAAATCAAATTCAAATATAGTAATCAAAAACTGCCAGAATTATAGAAGTAAATTGTCAGAAGCACAAAAGTAGTAGGAAAATTTAATATACCATTCTCTGCTTTTGACAGAACAAGCAGAAAAAATAATATATGTAAACAATACACAGACAATTCAAATATAATACATAATTATGTATGGAACAGGTTTTTGGGGTTTTTTTGTTTGTTTGTGGGGTTTTTTTTTGCCAAGAATCTACTTTATTTTCCAAAGATTATGGAACATATACCAAAATTGGTTATATTCTTCGGCAATAATAAGACCTGAATAAATTCTCAAAGGTAGAAATTATATACTTCTTTCTCTAATAACCATCCAATAAAGGCAGAATTAAAAAACAAAAGTATATTTTTGAGACCTAACAAAGAAACCGTTTTAAAAGGGGCAAAATCAAAACTGTAATTATAAGATATTTAGAAAATTAGGACAATAAGATTACTGTAATACAGAAAATCGATAAAGCTCAAAGAAATTCATACCTTTGAATTAAGCAACTTCTAACTTCAAGATTGAGAAAAGAAACATTTAAATATTAGAGGAGGGGCGCCTGGGTGGCGCAGTCGGTTAAGCGTCCGACTTCAGCCAGGTCACGATCTTGCGGTCCGTGAGTTCGAGCCCCGCGTCAGGCTCTGGGCTGATGGCTCAGAGCCTGGAGCCTGTTTCCGATTCTGTGTCTACTTCTCTCTCTGCCCCTCCCCCATTCATGCTCTGTCTCTCTCTGTCCCAAAAATAAATAAACGTTGAAAAAAAAAATTAAAAAAAAAAAATAAATATTAGAGGAAAAGAACATTAATTCAAATTTAACCAAGTACATTCAAACAAAAGCCAAGACATCATATAGGGGTCTAAGAGGTGTTTTTTGGGTGGGTGCAGTAATGTCTTAGGTCTGCTGAAATCAAGAAAAGAGCATGAAGCCAATAGAGAAAATTGTGATCACACATATTGAGTATGTATATATTTATCTATATATCTAGATGTGTATTATATAGGCAGGTACTTATTGTGTGTACTAAAATATATAGTTTTAAACAAATATGGAAAATTTAAATAAAAAGAACAAGTTCTATAAAAATAAAATTATGAAAATCTACCTGAAAAGAAAAAAATGGATCCCCCGAACCACAGAAAAAGATGTTGAATAATTGCCTCTGACATTCATCACTGTTCTTAAATGGTTTTATAAGTGGTAACAATTGCTTATTTAAGACAGGGACAACCCCCACTCTCCATCACCTCATACAACTAAACTTCAGCATTTCATTTTTTTTCTTTCCATTCTTAAAATATCATTACACCAAATCTTACTGGTATATTGAAATACATCTAATATATTTAATAAATTGTCAGTAAGTTTAATCTACTAGTACATTAAAATAATGTAACAGTGGGTTATGAGGTCCGTCAGCCTGGTTTACAACCTGAGTTTACCATGAATGCTAACTTTTTGAACTTACGTGACTTAACCTCAGTGAGCCTCCATTTCTTCAACCCTAAAACATTAACAGTACTGACTACATAGCATCGTGGTGAGGATTTAAAAAGATAATACAAAGTATTTAGTAGTATTTATTGAGTGTGTATGAGTAGATAATATTATCTTTGGTTATTGTTACCTTTTTAAATAGATTTATTTTAATGAATGCAAGAGATTTAACTTTAAATGTATACGAATATATTTTATTGCATGAACAGGTCAAAAGACTTAAAAATTTTATAATCTTGATACATTGTATAATAGCACTGATAAAATTTAACATGTTCTTCATAATACACTAAGTCCCCAAAATAAGAAATGCACAAGAACATTTTTCTAAATTACAAATTTATTTGGAATTTGAAAAACCACAGAAAAATGCTTTTTAATCACTGTTTGTTTCAAAACCAAGTCATTAAGCAAGCATTCCAATACCTCTCTTCTGAGAAGTTACCTAAAAGCAAAAGAGAATGTGCACATTCTACTTTCAGTTTAAAAGACAGCTAAAGCCTCTGTTCTCAAGATGTGCCAAAGGACTGCCAAAGCCTCACAGAGAAAGCAAGAAATCATGGAGTTAAGTCATGGCCTCAGACAGATAGTCAATGGCTCAAACTACTCTCCCGAAGGCGAGAGGAGGCACACATGGGTCCAACATCTCTGTCCTTGGTCTACATTGGTCCAAAAGGGCACATGGACAGGTTGGAGAGGTTTCCTCAGATGAAATACCCATCAACCATCCAGAGAAAACAGCACACATATAGAAACTCATCAGATGAGTAAACCTCATGTTTGCAAATGAGTTTATCTCTCTTAAAGAAAAGATTTTACATTCTGAACCACCTGCCCACCTCTTGGTCCAAATAGAACTATTCCCAGTTGAGAGCCATTGCTAGGGAAAGACAGACAGGAAGTTGACCAAATATTATAGGCCCAAAAAGCACCATACTTACAAGTTTCAGAGCCAAGTTCTACAAAATACTTGGGGGAAAGAGAGAGAGAGAGAGAGAGAAACCATAACAATGCTATTTACAGTTTTCTAGAACATAGGCAAGTAAGAAAACCTCCTATTTGTGAGATGAATATAACCTTGATAATGATTCAGAAACATTAGACAAAGTGATTCTATACACAAACATTACTTTAAAATGTCATTTAAAAATCCTTAAATATTAACTGACAGGACCCAGCAACACATTTAAATATTTATGTACCATGACCAAATGACTTGATTCGAGAAGTTCAAGTGTAGTTAAACTTCAACACATTAAAATACATAACTTGTCTAAAAAGATGAATTATGCTTATTTGCATAGATGCTAAAAAATTAAAAATCCAAAATTATTTTTAATAGAAATTGTGTGTAATAACATAGGAACAAAATGCCTACTGCCTAACATAACATCATAAATTACAACCATCGCAACACTAAAGTCAACATTTTACATAGTAAGTACTTGAAACATTCTCCCTTAAAATCAGGAATCCGAATAAAAGATTCCATAGCCATCATTATTATTTAACATTGTTTTGGAGGATTAAAACTGAAATTAGCGAACTAAAACTAGCGATACAAAAAATAATAGGAAGGAGTCAAAAATTGCCAATATTTGAAGAGGCTATTATTGCAAATAATGATATTGTAAGCAAATTAACTGGAACCAATTACAGACATGGAGAATTTAATAAGGAGGTACTACACAAAATTAATACAGGGAATCAATAGTCTTGTTATACAAACAATAAGATAGAATTTATAATGGAAGAATAAATCCCATTTAAAATGTCAACTCTCCTGTCCCTTCAAAGAAGGTTAATACCTAGGAATAAGCTAAGAAGTGTGTAGAATCGATATGAAGAAAATTTAAAGCATCTTAAAAGATGTAAAAGCGACTTTAATTTAAAGGGATGCCATGTTCTCATATAGGAAGACTCAACCTATAAAAAGTGGGTCCTTTCTAAATTGATCTAAAAACTTAAGAAAAATCCTAAAACACAACTAAGAAAAACCCAGTAAAATTTTGGTGAGGAGAAACTAGAAAAAGTAATTCTAAAATTCAATCACAAAAATTAAGAGGCAAGAACATCCAGGAAAATTTCAAAAAGAAAAAAAAAAGGAATAATGGTGATCAGCTCTATAGTGTATAAAAACAGGTCTTAAATGTACTATAATTAAAACTCTGTAGTACTAGTAAGTGAATAGACAACAGAAGTTTGATGGCACTCTCATGTTCAATGTATTAGTTACTGAAGACTTGCTAACTAAAACTGGTTTCACTAGTAATTATTCAGATAAAGACTGAAAAGTTGCCAGGAGTTTGGAGAAACAGGAAATGCCATACACTGTGCTAAGTTGATATAAACTAATTAGTAATTACTTAACACTTTATTTTTCAAGTAATTACTTAACACTTTAAACAAATTCATAGTTGAATTTCAGTACTTTTATTTAAAATAAAGTATTTAAGAACTGAAAGTATATACAAATATGCTAGAATTCTCATCCCAGCATTATATAAAATGGTAACAGGTAGATATTATTACAATATTATATGATAGGAAATAGGTAATAAATTTAATACTTCAATAAAATATAATATTTTGTCCTATTTATATAAGCTACTGAACTAAAAAGATAGAAATTCATTTCAAAATGTGCAAACAGCATGAACAAGCAATTTCTAAACACCATAAATGGATAATTAGAATTATGAAGATTTCCTCAAATTCACTATCATCTTATGAAAGTAAAGATAACTCACATTAATATTTAGATTTAAACAAGTTTCAAAACTTTGATCACACCTAGATTTAATGCGAGAAAATCAGAACTTTAAGCATTGCTTATGGGAGGCTTATCTGGAAGAGTTGTCTCCCCAAAGTATCTGGTATTATTTATAGAAATTCAATTTCCATATGTCTTTTGATGGAAAAATCACACTCTGGGGGATACAACCCTGAGAAATTCTCTCATAAGGGAACATGTTCAAGGGTATTCCTCACAGCATGGTTTATAATGATACAGTGTCTATCAGTTGAGGAATGAAAAAAATCAAATGTAATGGATGATTATTATAAATACTATGAAGCACTTACAAGCAGTCTGAAAAATATTTCAATGGGTAAAACATACAGGTAACTTATTTTCTTTTACGGCACTCAAAAGAATACTCATATATCCAGGGCCATGTACCCAACATAGTAGAATGGGTGTGTTTGTGGGTTGAGGGAGGAGTAGGGTTAAAAATGATTGGTGGTCAGGAACAAGAGGAACAATTTTGACAATAAAAATGTGCCCTGAATTCTCTGTGCCAGAGACTTAAAAAAAATCATGATGCAGAAAATAATTTAATGTTATGAGAACACATGTATAAAATTTAAATGACCAATAAATCAGAATACCAACCATTATATATGGTTTTATCTCAGTAATGTTTAAATATATTGTAAATGAACAACAGAGTAATAGGATATTAACAACAATGTTATCTCAAAGCTGCATTTTTGAATCTTTTCTTTCTACTCACATTTGACTTTTAATGAAAACTTTCAATTAATTTTATAATAAAAAAGCTGTAACTGTTTAACGAAAGAAAAAAATCTGAATAAGTACTAAGGGACTAGAAAAGAAAACCTAGCTTCAAATCCTTGTTCTCTCTGTGATTAATTATGTGACCGGAGACCTACATGTTTAAACCTCAGTCTTTGAAAATGCTTGCAATCATGCTTTCATTACGTCTCAGGATTTCCTTAAGCAGTAATGAAGGTAGCACAGGTGGAATTATTTATAACCCATAAAATTAAGGGGGTATGGGTCCACAATTCTTTAAGTAAAATACCTAGCTTTTTATGTGCTTCAGAATTCGAAATTTCTTTTAGAGACTTAATAGTGCAAGAATAACATCTGTTACGTACCAACCCAAATAAGGCCAAGGAAATCATCGTGTAATCATATTTCTTCAGTGAAATATTAATCTTCTGATTAAGAAGAATACATAAATAAACAGCCTCAGGCCAGCTCCAGTTGTTGACAAACTAGTGCAAGCCACATCAGTGTAGCCACCAAATACATAGTAAAAAAAGTTTCATTTGCAAAACTTCTTTTGACATTAGAATTACACACAAGGAATTGAGATTTGTAATGTTAGTATCTTGTCTGTGTGAAATTAGAACAACTCAGCAATTTCATTCACATGTATCTCGCTAGAAACCTAGGTGTTTCAAGAAAATGAAACAGCTTGTTCAGAATTAGAAGTTGGCAAAATGGATTGTGCAATCGTTGAAGGTAAAAAAACAAAACAAAACAGATAAGGGAACGAAGACAGCTGAGAGGCGTGAGAACCTCGGTGAGAAAGGCCTTATGGGCTTGGGGTTGAGACTAGGTTTATTTGGGATGAAGAGAAATGAGAAAGTGGTGCCGAGGTGGAATTTTCAAAGTTCCAAGCCTTGGGTGGGTATAAAAATCAAGGAAGTCGATTCTGGGCTAGCCCCTCTAACCACTTGTTCACAAGCCTTCCCAGCCAGGCTTAATTGTGTGTTTATCCTCCCAAAAGCGAACACTGGCTTCTCTGCTGAGCAATGTTGTCAACTGTCACAGCTGCCAAGCCAACAGATGGTGTGGGCCTATGTCACCAGCAGTTTCCAAATGTAAAAATATAGTCATTTAGATGTTTTCTATGTACACCCATTTCTTCATTAATCTTCTAAGTGCAGCTGCAAATGGGTAATTTCCATGTGACCATAGCAGCCTTCTGGTCACCTTCGTTCTCCTACTTTTCAACTACCTGCTGTGTGCTACAATGGGAAGTGTGCAAAGAACATAGGCCACAGTCTCTCTTGTATTTTTCTTTTATGTAGCGAATTCATTTGTATTCTCATTAGCTGTATTTAAAGCTCTTTGAGGGCCCATACTTATTTTTTAATCCCAGGAAACACAGAGCAGCACTTAGCACACAAGAATTAATGAATATTTCTAGGGCAGTATGGGGGAAATAGGAAGAGGTTGTTTAAAGGGCACAAATTTTCAACATTAAAATGAATAAGGTCTGAGTATCAAATGTGTAATATGGTGAGTATAATTGATAACACTATTGGGGCACCTGGGTGGCGCAGTCGGTTGGGCGTCCGACTTCAGCCAGGTCACGATCTCGCGGTCCGGGAGTTCGAGCCCCGCGTCGGGCTCTGGGCTGATGGCTCGGAGCCTGGAGCCTGTTTCCGATTCTGTGTCTCCCTCTCTCTCTGCCCCTCCCCCGTTCATGCTCTGTCTCTCTCTGTCCCAAAAATAAATAAACGTTGAAAAAAAAAATTAAAAAAAAAAATTGATAACACTACTGCATAATCAAAATTTCCTGAGTGTAGAACTTTAACATTCTCAAATATATACTTGTTTTTCACAAGATGATGTGTGTTAATTAACTAGATGAGAGGATTCCTTTTTACCATGTGTATGTGTACCAAGTCATCAGGATATCCACTTTAAGGACCATAAATTTTGTCAATTATAAGTCACTAAAGCTGAAAAAAAGTTCATAAATATTTCTTACATTGATCTTAAGTCAAAACTTATTCATAGGAAGTGCCTACATCCCCTCCAAGAAGTCACACACAAAAAACAAAAGCTCAAAGAACGACTACTAGTTTTAAAGCTCAATATAAATAATGATTGAATTGTCCACTGCCTTGGTTTTGTATTCACTATTAAGAAGAACAATTCAGGGGCGCCTGGGTGGCGCAGTCAGTTAAGCATCCGACTTCAGCCAGGTCACGATCTCGCGGTCCGTGAGTTCGAGCCCCGCGTCAGGCTCTGGGCTGATGGCTCAGAGCCTGGAGCCTGTTTCTGATTCTGTGTCTCCCTCTCTCTCTGCCCCTCCCCCGTTCATGCTCTGTCTCTCTCTGTCCCAAAAATAAATAAACGTTGAAAAAAAAAATTAAAAAAAAAAAGAACAATTCAGAATATTATATCTGTTGTCTCCCACCATGAGGCTACCAAGAATCTCTAATTAGAATCTATGTCACTAATGCTTCCTTTCCCCAATTCATCTTATAAGTTCTGACCAAAATAATCTCTCTCAAGCACATGTACAATTTTCTGCTGCCTAAAATGACAAAGAATTTCTCTTACTTATGTGAAAAGAGAAAAAAATTCAGAAATTTGGGGCCTGGCAGTTTTTTTCATCTGTTGCCATATTGCCCTTCCATTGTGGAGGGAGTGCTACCTCTCATCACTCGTCTGATTGATCCCTGGGCACCGCTCTAGGCAGGTGCTCACTCACTCTAGGCAGGTGCCATTCCATACTGTGCACATTCCCTTTGAGTGTGCTATTCCTCCTGACTATGCCAGTTCCCACCATCTTTGAGGCCTACCCTATTCCACCAGCTCTGTGAATGAGCGATGACTCAGGGCCTGGCCAATCATGGAACCCAGGAAGGACCTTCCCAAGAAGGGACTCTTGCTGCAAGTGTTTCACAGAGATCCTATTTCTAAGGTACATGTAATCCTAGAATTATCAGTGGCCATATTTATCCCACAAACACCCACAAAGTAAGGATTTTTTTGCCTTCAGTGTTCCTTAACTGCCTCAGAATCAAGTCAGTGTGAGGAAGCAGGGATCAAAGGATGATAAACCAACTTTGAAAGACAAAGACACTAAATTATTGAATCCTCAAGTTGTTCCTTGTGTATATTCCAAAAGCTCTCCAAAAATGTCTCCCTGCCAGAAAATACACACACACACACACACACACACACACACACACACACACCCCAAACATGTTCTGCCTAAAAAATCTTAGCCATCTATCTGGACTTTAAAGTGATCTCATCCCTTGGATCTATTTCTTGCTCTGTGAGCAATACTTCAGGTACAAGTTTCATATTCTGTCACATATACTGGTCTATGTAAATGTAACATCAATTTACTTGTCACAGAGGGTGCCTAACAAAGAGATCTATACAAAAATGAAAACTATATGCTCTGGCAAAATGTTCATGTCCCTTTTCAATCGGCTCTCTTTTCTCTTACTTCTGGCACTCCAAACTCTCATTGTGGAGCCAAACCAAGCCCCTGGTCTTCCTCTTGCTCCACATATAGACCTAAGTCTCTGAGATTTCCCTATCATCAAATTCAAACCTCAGACTTTTTCTGCAACAACCCAAAGTGGATTGCGTGTAGGTCAAATGTCCCCTTTCCTCTGAACCATCATAAATCTACATGACATGGACACATCTGGCTAATTCACCAAGAAAATCAGCCATTTTTTTCTTTTGTTGGCTTAATGCAGATTATAAACAAATAGCTGACTGACCCTTCACTTTCCATTCAGCTATTTAGTCCTCAGTAGTTAGATCCAGATTTTTATCATTTATTGCCATGCAATGATTTTGAAAAATTCCTGCTATATAATTCTAGCCTGCCATGTTCCTCTCGAGTGTTCCAAGAGAATAGTTGATCGGGAGCTGGGATTGGGACAGAGGTGCTTTGGCAGAAGAGGAATGAATGCAGGTGGTTGGCAGAAATGTATACTACCAAGCTGGCAGGGTTTGAATGGACAGGTGGGCAGGTCTGGCTACTATCACCAGAAATTGTTGGCCCTTGGCCAAAAAAACAAAAGAAGACACCATTCCAAGAGGTAAGCTAATGATGTAGATTCTTGGGTAGGAGCCAGACATGGAATGGACTCTGCCAAAATCAGTAGGCTAAAAAAGAGAAGGACCTGGTGGACTGAAGGAAAAGAAAGGTGGATGGGGCTCTGTCCACGAAGAGAAGTTATGGAGCCATTATCCTGATGCATGGGGAATGGGGATATGGGAAGATCACACCACAGCACAGTGGAAAGCATACAGGATTTTAAGTGAACAAAACTTAATTCAAGCATTAGCTTCACCAGTTCCAACCTGGTCAAGGTATTTTATTTAAGTATCACTTTTTTCCTCAACTATTAAAAGAAAGGGTGAAGAATATTACTTTTTTAAAAAAGTAATCTCGGGGCGCCTGTGTGGCGCAGTCGGTTAAGCGACCGACTTCAGCCAGGTCACGATCTCGCGGTCCGTGAGTTCGAGCCCCGCGTCGGGCTCTGGGCTGATGGCTCAGAGCCTGGAGCCTGTTTCCGATTCTGTGTCTCCCTCTCTCTCTGCCCCTCCCCCATTCATGCTCTGTCTCTCTCTGTCCCAAAAATAAATAAACGTTGAAAAAAAAAATTAAAAAAAAAAAAAGTAATCTCTATGCCCACCATGGGGCTTGAACTTGCAACCCTGAGATCAACAGTTGCATGCTCTACTTGCTGAGTCAGCCAGGTGCCCCAAGTATATTATTTCTTAAGTTTCCTACCTAAAGAACTCAAAGAGCAGTATTTCTTAAGAAACTTTAAGGTTCCCCTTCTGAAGGTAAAGTTCAGTAACAAATGATGTACAATGCTTTGTAGGTATTTGCAAACAAATGCTGGTTGTTTTGTTTGTCATAGGCAAAAGCAACTGCCTTTTAAAACAGATTCTAGAAGAAATAGGTTATTCAAAAATAATAGCTGGAGACTTCAATACCCCTATTTATAATAATGGAGAGAACTACCAGACAGAAGATAGGCAAGGAAACGTAAGACTTTAATAACACTATTAACAAGAAATTAATAAGAAATTAACACTCCAGCCAACAGAAAACATACTTTCTTAAGGGTCCATGGAACCACATACAGGATATAGACCATACGTTAGGCCATACAACAAATCAAAGCTTTAGTAAGTTAGAAATCACACAAAAGATGTTCTCCAACCACCATGGAATGAAATCAGCCATCATTAACAGAAGGAAATTTGGAAAATTCACAACCATGTGGTAAGTTAGTAATAAATGTCTAAATAACCAGTGGATCAAGGAAATCACGAGAAATTTAACAATACTTTGATTTCAATAACAATGAAAACTTACCAAAACAAATGATTCAGTTTAAACAGTGCTCAGAGTGAAATTTATAGCTATAAAGACCCATGTTAAAAACAAAGGTTATACCTTGGTCATTAGTTCCTTGTGTTGCAATGAACATGTAAACACAACTGTCTTTCCAAGATAGCCAAGACATGGAAGCAACCTGAAGGTCCATCAACAGATGAATGGGTAAAGAAAACCTAATTTAAGTCCAGCACTGAAGGACAAATACTGAGTGATTCTATTTATGGAGGTATCTAAAATAATCAAATTTATAGCATCAGAGCAAAGAATGGTGGTTGTCAGGGACTGAAGGAAAAGGAAAAATGGAATATGCTAATTAACAGGCCTAAAGTCTCTATTACAAGGTAATTTCCAGACATCTGCTGTACAACCTTGTGGCTATAGTTAACAATACTATATTGTACACTTATAAATTAGGATTTCAAGTGTTCATACCACACTAAAAAAATTCTACAAAAGAGATCTCCAATTAATAAGCTAACTTCCACATTAAGCAACTAGGAAAAGAAGGACGAAAGAAACCCAAAGCGAGCTTAAAGAAAGGTTAAAATGAAAATCAAATAGAGAGTAAAATAACAGAATCAACAAAAATAAAAGTCACTTTTCTGAAAAGATCAGTAAAATGATCAGCAAAATCAGATGCTACAATTTAAAACTGACAGTCGGTGCCCTTCACATTCATAAATTTTCATAAATTTCTTCACATTAATAAATTTTCTTGAAATGTTTCTCATTAGGCATTCTTAGACTTGAGTCTACCCATAAAAAGTAGGCAAAACAAAAGTAGGAGAATTAAAGAGGAAAGGGTATTTGCTCCAATCATGGTCTCTTGAACAGAATGTTCATTTCCCAAAATCTAATTACTTGGTCTCTTTAACGTAATAACATGCAGTAATGCTGGGTCTAATCCTGTCCAGCTTAGTCTGGTGTTTTTGACACAGCTCTCGCAAGACCACAACATTCCTATTTCTTTGTAATAGCTTTCTGAATCCAACAAAAGATATTCTTTTTAAATTTTTTAATGTTTATTTATTTTTGAGAGAGAGAGAGAGAGAGAGAGAGAGAGAGAGCGCGCGCGCGCGCATGAATGGGGGAGGGGCAGAGAGAGAGAGAGAGAGGAAGACACAGAATCTGAAGTAGGCTCCAGGCTCTGAGCTGTGAGCACAGGGCTCTGAGCTGTGAGCACAGAGCCCGATGCGGGGCTGGAACTCACAGACCATGAGATCATGACCTGAGCTGAAGTTAGCCGCTCAACCGACTGAGCCACCTAGGCACCCCCCAACAAAAGATACTCTCTACTGAACACAGTATTTAAAATCACAGAACGAAGGAATTAAGATTCTTCAAATAAGGATAAGGATATTCTTCTAGTTGTAACTCAAATGTAAAATATCTCTAATATCTGTGACAGAACATTAAACATTATCCGAAGTCAACAGGTTTTATGTGATTAAAACTTGGTCTCAAAATTTAAGTTAATTAATCTCAATATCATAAAGATGAATTGTCCAGGGACTCCCAACTCCAGCCAAATAAATGCTGCCCTGTTTTATTTAAGTAAACCTTTTCAAATATTTAAAAAATAATAAATGCATTTCTCATCTATGCATCAAAGAAGAAACCATAAGCAAAATTAGAAAATATTTTGAACTAAATGAAAATATAAACACAACCTATTATACTTTATGGAAAATGATGCTTAAAGGGAAATTTACAGCATTAAGTACTTATATTATAAAAGAGGGTTTGAAAAGATATATGTACCCCTGTGTTTATTGCAGCATTACTTACAACAGCCAAACTATGAGAGTAGCCCAAGTGTCCACTGATGGATGAGTGGATGAAGAAGATGTAGTATTGGGGTGCCTGGGTGGCCCAGATGCTACAATTAGGCATTCTTAGACGTGGTTTCATCTCAGGTCATGATCTCATGGTTTGTGAGTTTAAGCTCTGCATTGGGCTCTGCACTGATGGCATGGAACCTTCTTGGGATCCTCTGTCTCCCTCTCTCTGCCCCTTCTCCCCCCACACACTCTCCCTCTCTCAAAAATAAATGTTAAAAACATTTTTAAAAATGTGATATATATGTACAATGGAATATTGGTCATCCATAAAAAAGAATGAGATCTTACCATTTACAATGACATGGATGGGCCTAGAACATATAATGCTAAATAAAGTAAGTTCATCAGAGAAACACAAATGCCATATGATTTCACTAAAATGTGGAATTTAAGAAACAAATGAACAAAGAGGAAAAAGAGACATACAAACAAAAAACAGACTCAAATGCAGAGAACTAGTGATTTCCAGAGCAGAAGTGAGAGGGTGGAGGGGTGAAATAGAGACAAGGATCTAAGAGTACACTTATCTTCATGAGCACTAATGTGTGAAATTGTTCTATCATTATTTTGTATACCTGAAACTAATACAGCACTCTTCATTATTATGCTTCAATTAAAAAAATAAATGACAAAGAAAGAAGGGTCTCAATCAATGATCTAGGATTCAACTTTGAAAAACTATAGGAAAAAATGAAAGCAAATTAAGCCTGAAGTCAACAGCAGGAAGGAAATAATTAAGAACATAAATCAATGAAGTTGAAGACAGAAAAACCATGGAGGAAATCAGTAATAACAAAAGCAGCAATGAAGTTGATAAAGCTCTCATCATATTGATCAGGAAAAAAAAGAAGATTTAGATTACCAGTATTAGGAATGAAAGAATAGACACAATTACAGCTATTAAAAAGACAACATGGAAAATAAAATAAAATAAAATAAAATAAAATAAAATAAAATAAAAAGACAACATGGGGAGTGTCTGGGTGGCTCAGTTGGTTAAGCGTCCAACTTCGGCTCAAGACACGATCTTCCGGTTTGTGAGTTCAAGCCCTGCGTTGGGCTCTGTGCTGACAGCTAGCTCAGAGCCTGGAGACTGCTTCAAATTCTGTGTCTCCCCCTCTCTCTGTCCCTCACCACCCCCCCCTCTCTCTCTCAAAAATAAATAAACATTTTTAAAAAGTGTATCACTTTCCACCTAAAAAAAAATTAAAAAAAAAAATAAACAAGACAACATGGGACTATTTTGAACTGAACAGTTGACAATACCATATTGGGAAGAATGTAGAGACCAGAAGCCTCATACACTGCTGCTTTGCTAATGGCCCATACTTAGAAACTACCAAGAGATCCATCAACTGGTAAAAGAAGGAGCAAATTGTGCTACATAGACAGTTATGGAATACCCATCAGCAATAATAAGAATGAAACACACAACTGCATGGGTGATTCTCAAAACATTATGCTGACTGAAGTAAGCCAGACATAGAAGACTAAAGACTTTATCATTCTATTGGTATCAAAATCTGGAGAAGACCCTTTGGTGATAAGAAGGATCAGTTGTTTCAAGATACCCTGGTAGGGATAAAGAAGTGTTTGCCAAAGGGCCCAGGAAAATTCTTTGAAATTATGTAATAGTTCTATATTTTTATTTTAGTGATTATTATGTAACTGTACTAAATTACCAAAACTCATTTAAATTGTATATGTAAGGCTGGTAATGTTTGTAAACTACACCTCCATAAAGCTGATTTTTCTCAATGTTTTATTTATTTTTGAAAGAAAGAGACAGAGCATGAGCAGGGACGGGCAGAAAGAGAGTGAGATACAGAATCCAAAGCAAGCTCCAGGCTCTGAGCTCCCAGTACAGAGCCCAACGTGAGGCTTGAACCCATGAACTGCAAGATCATGACCTGAGCTGAAGTTGGATGCTTAGCTGACTAAGCCACCCAGGGGCCCCAGAGCTGATCTTTAAAAGCACTTTAGTAAATATATTTCTTCACATGGACTATACATTTTAAAATATTTATTTATTTAAGTAATCTCTACACCCAGCATGGGACTTGAACTCACAACCCCAAGGTCAAGAGTCACATGGTCTACCTACTGAGCCAGTCAGGCACCCTGAGTTATGGATTTTAAAGTAGAAGAGAAAAATATTCTGAAAAAGAATGGAGTAAGAAAAATTGGATTAAAAACATTTTTAAAGATACTGAAAAAAAGAACTGCTTCTTTAGACTAACCAATTACCAAAAACTTAATAGAGACTAAGAATATTCATTGTCATTAAAAAAAAAAAACTATTTCTAGCCAAATTGGAGTGATCAAAATCACTGGTTATTAAGAGAAAATATTAATATTTTGACAAATATTGACCTTATGGATTATAAAGGATTAGGTCTTTGCAACATCAACACAGTCAATTCATTAAACAATTCTGTCAGTGAGGTTGTTGGATGCTACACTTAGACAAAGGCCATGTGAGCAAAGGCAACTTTCAACAATATTTTGGCATCATAGAAGTGTTGATTATACACTATTTTGAGAAAATGTCAGAGAAGAGAAGTAGATCAGGGTGCTAATGCCATCACTGTTAGTAAAAGTGGGAGCTACTGGATTAACATTCACTCTGCAATGGCAGTGAGGGGGATGGGGGCTGGAAGCAGGGGGAGAGCTGGAGACAGACATGAACACATACAAAGTCGGCACTCGCCAAGCGTTTACTGAATGGAATTGAATCTAGTCAGTAAGGGAAGACTTAGGTTTTTTTTTTTTTTTTAAATTGCAGCACTGTGAGTTAGGCTGTCAAACCTTATCAAGTCCAAACAGGATTCACACTGGTCTTTGAAGAGTTCAGTCCCTTTAAATAGGTAAATATCAATGAGGAAGATATAGGACAAATGTGAGCAAATACCCATCAGGGACTGACCTTGCATGATCAGAATACAAGAGCATCTTAAACTCTTCTCCATGAGACAAAGGGAGGAGACTCGCCTTGACCTTGATAGAAGCACATGTGGGACTTGAAGATGCCTCATCCTTCTCACTTAAGGTGAACCAGACACAAGCTGGGGAGACACACTTGGCCCTTTCTCCTTACCCATCCCCTTCATTCTGGAGCCCTGGGTCCTATAGTCATCCTTAGAATTTTCTCCCAGAGAGAAAGAGGCACTCACAAAAAAAAGAAAAAGAAAAAGAAAAAGAAAAAGAAAAAGAAAAAGAAAAAGAAAAAGAAAAAGAAAAAGAAAAAGAAAAAGAAAAAGAAAAAGAAAACAAACAAAAATAAGAACCCTAAAACTCTATCCACTGCAACCTTTGCATCATACATGTGCTGGGGTGTCCTAGAATAAACAGATAAAGTTGAGGGCCGCCTGCGTGGCTCAATAGGTTGAGCGTCCGACTTCAGCTCAGGTCATGATCTCACAGTTTGGGGGTTCGAGCCCCTCATCAGGCTCTGTGCTGACAGCTCAGAGCCTGGAGCCAGCTTCAGATTCTGCGTCTCCCTCGCTCTCTGCCCCTCCCCCATTCGTTCTCTCTCTCTCTCTCTCTCTCTCTCTCAAAATAATAAATAAACATTAAAAAAAAAAACAGATAATGTTGATTTGCAGTAACTTGGGGCATGTCTCTCATAATGAGGTCTGAAGACCACAGGGGAAATGCTGTGTGCCATCTCAAACTCCTTACAAAGGAATGCAGATTACCCCCAAATCATCCACTACTCCTTCCTCCCAGGCACATGAAGAAAAGTGGCTCTTTCTCGGAGTTCTGTATTTTTTATGATATTCAAAGAAAACAGTTCTATTGTATTCTCACGGCCCAAGTGTTGCTGAGAGAACACTGCACTTCCTGCCTCTGAAGACTCCATACTGTGTCATTTCCACAGAACATAACAGAGTCCTGATTCCCTACAGATCCATAAACGGCTTTAGGCAGCATAGATAACAGGGATTAGCCAGGGTATCCTAAAACAATTAGCAGAGCTAATGAAATGCATGAGAGGAAGATTTATAAGACATCCACGGGATTAGGCCTTAAAATAATTTTCAAACCCCGCATGAGGTAAGCAAAGAGCATTCTAAAGGGTTTAGCTTACCAGTGTGGTTTACTTAGGTGCTATTATTAAGGCCTCTATCCCCTCAACACATGTTTACTCGTGTACCCTATACAGAGCACCCTTCCTGAGCAGTGGAACCCTGCTGGGGATACTCGATACCACGACTGATAGGATTCAGCGTCTGTCTTCAAGCAGCTCACCACAGAGCACAGGAGATAAATAAGCATGGCGGGGTGGGGGGTTGGGGGGCGGTGGTGCAGAGTGGTAAGGGCCTCCACATCACGTGAGCGCAAGTAAGCCAGGCCAGGCCTGGCATTAAGGGTAAAACAATGGCGGCTTTGTGAAGGAAGGCGTATCTAAGGTGAGCCAACCTACTGCATGTGGAGACGCTGAAGGAAGACAAGAGGTCAAAAGAGGAATGAGGAACTGATTCCAGCAGAAAAAACAGCACAGGAATGTAATCATGTCAGTCCCGGACCTGTCGCATGTAGGTAGATGTGGAGCTCCACAAGGACCGGTTGTCACTGCCACAGACACACAAAAAGTCTATGTAATGGAGCCATTCACAGAAACGAGGAACAGGAGAGAACAAGAAAGGGGGAAGAAGTCTGTGGTACAGTAAACCTGGAGAATTCATGATCAAATATCATTGAACAGTAAGATTTGAATACAAAACATCTTTCCTGAGGCACAACTTAATATTCTATTTGTTCTCCATTGAACAACTTTCTTAGTTTCCCTAGAGCTACTGCTTTGGACACCTTAAAAAAATATTAAATGCACTAGAAAATGTAAGTACAGCATGGACTTATTATTACAAATTCCCTCTTCTGCTTATATTGGCAAGCTGTTTTACAACCATGTTGACTTTTAAGAAATAATTATTAACTGTTTCTCATGGGGTCTCTTAATTGAATTATTGAATGTTGCTGTGTACATAGGTCAAAGGCAGGATTTTTCTGGGTTTAACACACTATTTTCCATTGTTGAGCAGGATAGTTATATAGATGCCCATTACTATAAGCAGCTACCAAGATATTCCCACTTTAACTTCTAAAAAAAAATTTTAATGAAATTTCTTTCAATGTTCATTTATTTTTGAGAGAGAAAGAGACAGAGCATGAGCAGGGAGACACAGAATCAAAAATAGGCTCCAGGCTCTGAGCTGTCAGCACAGAGCCTGACACGGGGCTCAAACCCCAAACCGTGAGATCATGACCTGAGCCCAAGTCGGATGCTTAACTGACTGAGCCACCCAGGCGCTCCAAATAATTTTTAAATATTTATTTTTGAGAGAGAGAGAGAGACAGAGCACAAGTAGGGGAGGGGCAGAGAGAGAGGGAGACATAGAATCCTAAGCAAGATCCAATCTCTGAGCTGTCAGCACACAGCCCGATGCAGGGCTCAACCTCACAAGCCATGAGATCATGACTTGAGCCCATGTCGGACTCTTAACGGACAGAACCACCTAAGCTCTCCATGAAATTCCCACTCTAAAATGAACAAAATTGGGGCTCCTGGATGGCTCAGTTGGTTAAGCGTCAGACTCTTGATCTCGGCTCAGGTTGTGATATCATAGTTGATGAGTTCCAGCCTTATGTCAGTCTCTGCACTGACAGGGTGTAGCCTGCTGGGGATTCTCTCTCTGTCTCTCTGCCCCTACCCCACTCATTCTCTCTCTCTCTCTCTCTCTCAAAATAAATAAACTTCAAAAAATTAAAATGAGGGGCGCCTGGGTGGCGCAGTCGGTTAAGCGTCCGACTTCAGCCAGGTCACGATCTCGCGGTCCGTGAGTTCGAGCCCCGCGTCGGGCTCTGGGCTGATGGCTCGGAGCCTGGAGCCTGTTTCCGATTCTGTGTCTCCCTCTCTCTCTGCCCCTCTCCCGTTCATGCTCTGTCTCTCTCTGTCCCAAAAATAAATAAACGTTGAAAAAAAAATTTTTTAAAAATAATAAAAAAAAATTAAAATGAACAGAATTATTCAGTTCGATATATACTTAAGGCAAATTCATTTTCATTCATACCCACATTTCCCAAACAAAGACACAAATGCAGACAAGAATGATAACTGTGCTGAAAACGTGGGACATGTTCAGAATAAGAGACAAAAATCGACATTCCAGAGTTCACAGCAAGTTATAGTTGTTTGGTATACTGGATTTGCTAAGAAATGAGAAGTTAACGTCATCCATACAATAACATTTTTTTGGAGTTCACTGAACATAAAACTGCCTCTTCCCTACAGAGAAGACAGCTCTGTCAAGGGCAGCTACATGACACGTATGAAACGAAGGTCAAATGCAGGGCAGGTTTGAAGCTAATCATTAACCCCCCCCTCCCCCAAGAGATCTTTCTGCAGTTTTTTGCAAGTACAGTGGTCTCAATTTGTGGTGTTTCTTTTTGTTTATTTGTTTTAAACCAAAAAATCTTAAGCCACACATGTTTTTGAGTTTATCTTAAATTTGTCTGAATAAAGCAATCCCTCCAACGTGTTTGCAACATTTTGCAATGTCAGATGTTGCTTCCAGCTGCAAGAAAATGTATCCTTTATGTTCTAAGTAACTTAGAATGTTTACATCTGTAGAAACAGTAGCTCCACGTGGAATCCAGCACCCAAGAGATGGTTGTTTCTATACACTATTGGACTTTATCAAAGATGGCATTGACAAGTACATAATTATTGGCTTTTCATGTGGGACCCAACATTTCAACAGAGACTTTATTATTCATTCCAATCTGGCCTTAGTTCATCCTCCATAGACACTCCAGATTAAATTTTGTTCATTATCACTACAGAACTAGATGAATAAGTGGTACATCTGCTCATGAAGTGGTTTATTATCTGTTGTAGGAGGTTTGGGATGAATAGAAAAATAACTATGGAGAAGACAAATGCACCCAGGTTTACACTCACTTTGAAATGCGGGACTAGCGATGCTTTCTCTGTAAATCCACTGGTCTCTCCTTTCAGTGAATAGAAAATTATTATTTAATAAGTTGATACAATTTATCATGGTGAAAACACAAAGCAGACAGGAATCAAAGCAAAACAAATTTACAGAAACCTGGCATGTGATTTAGGCCTAATGAAGACCTTCTATTGTTCAATTCAGTTCCTAGCCTATCTTTCCAAAGGAAAATTTTTAAATCTGTAAATATTTTACCAACAATCCCTTATCAGATATTTCTTATGCAAAACCAGACCATAAAAATAAATCTGTTGATTATGAAGACATCAACACATTACAGCTGTGCCATTCACATGAGATTTACAATGAACCTGCTATAGGACTATTAGGATTGTAGCACCCATTTCAGGACTAGCATCAGGCCTACACAGCCTGGCGAGTCTATGCCATTCTTGGAGGAGCCCCACAGGGCCCACACTGAAGAATTTGTCTGCAATATAATTTAACTGTACCTCCAATCTGCCACAAACAAGCCATATAGCTTAGAAAATAGGTATGAATGGTTCACTTCTGCAAACACCAAAATAAGTGAGAACAATAAAAACAGTAGCTCCTCAAATTGTAATGGACAAAAAAAAAAAAAAAATCACCTAGGATTTTTCTTGAAGTGCAGACTCTGATTCAGTGGGTCTGAAGTGGACCTAAGATGCATTTTGAGTAACCTTCCAAATTCCCCTATGCTGCTAGCATTTAGAATCTGTCAGCATGGAGATAAACCCATGATGGTTAATCATGCTAGCCACCGACAGCTATGGAGGACTCACACATACTTACCCAAATGAAGATGTTCCGTGAGTACAAAATACACATCACACTGCAAAGATTTAGTATAAAAAATAATGTACAAGTCGCTAATAATTTTAAACTGATGAAATGTTAAAAATATTTTAGATATATTGTTAAAAATTCATTATCAAAATTAATTTCCCACGTTTATTTTTACTTTTTTAAATGTGGCAATGATACTTTTTAAATTCCTATGTGGCATACATAATTCTAAAGCACTGAGATTTTTAAAAGATGTCACAAAGTATCTCACATCTACGTTAAAATGGCATACATGTGTATGTGTACTATATACATCTGATATATAGATGACGTGGGATTAACCAAGTAGACGGATCCATTGAAATGCTTTCAATGACGAGAAAATCAGACTGTTCATTGAGCTCTAGGAAAAGTATTTGCTTGGGAAACAGTAAATAAGATTCCGGAATGCTTAATTTAGGGACTCTGACGCCATTTATTTTCAATTCTCTTGGTTCTGGTTCAATGTTCAGGAAAAAAGGTACATCAACAACAGGAAACAAAAAATCCAGAGAAAGAAGAAATAATCCCCTCCCTAAATCTCTATTTTAAAACCAAGAAAACTTGGGTGCTTGGGTGACTCAGTCGGTTAAATGTCTGACAGGCTCAGGTCATGATCTCATGGTTCATGGGTTCAGGCCCTGCATCGGGCTCTCTGTTGTCACCATCGCAGAGCCCACTTGGGGTCCTCTGTCTCCTTCTCTCTGCCCCTCCCCTGCTTGCTCTCTCTCTCTCAAAAATAAATAAACAATTAAAAAATAACACCAAGAAAACTTTTCCAGAAACTACTATTTAGCTCCCAATTCCATGTTCCAAATGGAGTCAGACTCCCAAACTTGAACCAATTCCCGTGGCCTGAAAAGTTGATGTGTTCTTATTATCTTATTATCTTCCAGAATCAACCTGGATCAGAGGAGTGGAATTAACAAGGAGTGATCATGGCCCCCTTGCAGAAAAGTACACACATTGGGAAAAAGCAGGATGTGGTGTGGGGGTAAACTCAACACCAACAACAGATGGGCCCCACTCCTGTTTTAAAATGTATAGGATTATCATCATGGGAAAGTTCTACCTACTCATGGTAACCATTTTTTAAATTAAAAATATATATAATTTTAAAAAGATCTAAAATAGAATCCTATCGCTTAGTAATAATAACTAATCCCATCGCTTAGTAATAATAATAATAATCGTATCACTTAGGAATACAATACTGATGGTTCTCCCTTCAGGTATTTTAGATATGCACTTATACTGAAGTTGTATAAACTACACATACTCAATTGCAACCTTTTTTTCCTACTATACAGTTGGCAGTAGATAGCTTTTCATGGCATACATTTATATCCACGTTATCATTTTTTGTAGCTACAAGTATTCCACTGTACATACATGCTGTAACTGAGAATTTCCCAGAATGCCATAGATGGACTTCAGATATGCCTCCAGAAGTGAATTCACTCAGTCTTCTGGGCAGTCAGGTAGAGTCAGGGGCTGCTCAGAATACAGTTTTATTAGAGCAAGCATCTACCGACACTCTTTAATAGTAAATGCAGTGAAGTACAACCACTAACTCTCATTATAGATATTGGTGCTATTTCCAAATTTTCATTATTAAGAACCAATCATTGCTAACATTGTTAGGCACATATATTTTCCCAGGTGAGGGATTTAATCACAGAACTTCAGACACTTGATATTCAGCAGGTTTGGAAAGTCTACAAGACACCTTGAGATGTAGGAAGAGTGCTTATAACTCCACCAGATACACAGTCATCCTTCCTTGGCCTACAAAATCCACAGGGCAGCAAGAATCACAAAAAACAATCCAGTTCATTTGATACCACTTGGGGTAAAATTAGAACTATGTAACCTGTTCCACTAGGCTTAGTGAGTATTGCTATACCCTGAAAGAGTAACATAGTTATCAAACCATGACAGAGGAGGCTGGCTTCCCTAATGCTCAAGTATGGTTGCTTTGAGCCAGGGTTTGATCCATGGAAAGCACAGGTGGTTTCACTCAAATATCCCAGGGTGGATGTGTACATGTATGTGATAGAAAAGAAAAACCAACAGGCAGGTAAGCAGACAAATGACACAAAGACTAGCAACAACTTCTAATTATCTGGCTCAAGTTAAATGTTGTAAAAGTTACAAAGCAACATTCTTCCAAAAGTAACCATCATTTGCCCCATTTTACCAAGAAGTTCATTGAGGCTTAGAGAGTAACAAAATCAAAAGGTCTTCAGAGCAAAATCTCAACGCTCTTTTGTTTTTTTTTTTTTTTTTTGGTTTTTTTTTTTGTTTGTTTTTTTGGGTTTTTTTGGTGGAGAACGGTCTAAGATGGGGTTGGAGAAGTCATCTGTAAGCAGGTTACAAACTCTAAAGCAAATTGAAGATTTTGGACTTTATTCTGAGGGCTATGGAGAGTAAGGTATCCAGACATAATCAAGAACCCAACTAAATCTGATTTAAAATAAATCGTGAGTCATTTTTAGTGTGTTTGTTCTGAATATTGCCTGGAACATGCTTACACTAAAAAATTCATTGTTTATTTGAAATCCAAATTTAACTACAGACCCTTTATATTTTATTTGCTTAATTTGGCAATCTTAAAAGAAAGTCACTAAAAAAGTTCAACCAGAGGAATAACGTGATACATTTCAAGCTTTAGAAAGATACTACTGATTATGATATAGAAAGCAAGTTCACTGATTTATCTATGACAGCAATTTTTTAGCAGCTACCTTACTTATTAGACAAAGTTTTAAATAAGAAACATCCCTGCTTTTGCAATATAATTATTTTTGTATTGATATGTAACAGCTAGTACAGTAATGGCTAATGGAGGAGAGTAACATTGTTATAATAGGGGAACATTGACTTTGGAGCCCAAGTACCTGGATCCTATCTTTGACTTCCTTTACTTAAGAATTATGGGATATTAAGATATTTTGCTTCTGTCTTAGGGTCCTCATCTGTCAACTGAGAATATATTATCGTATGCAGATCCTAAAAATCAAATGACAATTGGGGCGCCTGGGTGGCGCAGTCGGTTAAGCGTCCGACTTCAGCCAGGTCACGATCTCGCGGTCCGTGAGTTCGAGCCCCGCATCAGGCTCTAGGCTGATGGCTCGGAGCCTGGAGCCTGTTTCCGATTCTGTGTCTCCCTCTCTCTCTGCCCCTCGCCCGTTCATGCTCTGTCTCTCTCTGTCCCAAAAATAAATAAACGTTGAAAAAAAAAATTAAAAATCAAATGACAAATATATGTAAAGCCTGACAGGAAAAAAAAATGTCATGAAACCATCAACTCTTACTATAATTATTGACTTTGTCCAAGTACAACCATTTTAACTTAAATAAGCTTACATTAAGGCAAATAGAAAACCAATTTCACTTACCATGAACAGAAGGTAATTTAAAACATGTAACCACATGTACAACAAAAAACCCATCATACTGGATTTATTCTTTTACAAAATGGCAATGAAACCTATTTTTTTTTAATCTAAACATTGCCTTTTACATAAGAGAAAATTGAAGTTCAAAGGGAAGATACTTATATCATAGACTTAAACACACAGCTGGGGATTAGATCTATATTCAGTAATTTCTTTTTTTAAATTTTTTAAATGTTTTATTTATTTTTGAGAGAGAACATTAGCAGGGTGACAGGCAGAAAGAGAGGGATGCACAGAACCTAGAACAGGCTCCAGGCTCTGAGCTGTCAGCACAGAGCCTGATGCAGGACTCGAACTCATGAACCACGAGATCATGTCCTGAGCCTGAGTCAGATGCTTAACTCGCTTAACCGACTAAGCCACCCAGGCACCCCTATATTCAGTAATTTCTAATACAGTGATTTCCCTTACACATGCAAAGTTGCCCTATCGCAGGTCTTAGCACAGTCACCTCCAGAGTTGGGCAGGCTTGAACCTCTAATTATGCTAAAAATCTTGTAGCCCCAGTCTTAACTGCCTAGTTTTGCATCTCTGAAACCTTTGGGGTTTTTTTTGTTTGTTTGTTTGTTTTAATTTTTTTAATGTTTATTTATTTTTGAGAGAGAGAGAGAGAGAGAGAGAGAGAGAGAGAGAGTGAGCAGGGGAGGGTCAGAGAGAGAGGGAGACACAGAATCCGAAGAAGGCTCCAGTCTCCGAGCTGTCAGCACAGAGCCCAATGTGGGGCTCGGGCTCACAAACTGTGAGATCATGACCTGAGCTGAAGTTGGACACTTAACCCACTAAGCCACCCGAGAGCCCCTGAACCCTTTGTTTTTTAAATCACAGACCATCTCTGTCTTCATTCACCTTTCCAAAATCTCTTCTCCCCCTGATTCTAAGGGTGGGTACATGGGATCAGGAGCAGAATTGTCTAGCTGGGGTTTCAATGGTTTCCCCCGGTGAGGCAGGTTAGGAAGAAGCTTCTAAACATGCATAGACACAGACACACACATGATCTATAAATCTTTGTGTTTCCGCTACAACGCCTGAGTCCAGTACTTCTCCATTAGCAACGGATCTTCTCTTTTCACTTTCCTCATTTCCTGGGGTTTTTTTTTTAACAATGACTTTTTAAGTTTTACTTATTTCTTTTAAGAGAGGGAGAGAGAGAGGAAGAGGAGGGGCAGAGAGAAGGAGAGAGGGTCCCAAGCAGGCTCCACACAGTCAGTGCAGAGGGGCTCCATCTCAGAAACCACAAGATCCTGACCTGAGCCAAAACCAAGAGTTGGTGGTTCTACAAACTGACCCACCCAGGTGACCCTCCTCTCTGTTTGAATCCCTCTTTCATTTCTCTATTTACTTGTTCCTGCTCTGACCCTTTGCAGGCAAAGGGAGAAATAAGTAAACTTCACAGCAGACTTAATACAAAGATGGAAAGATATTACCACCGTGAAAAATCCAAATAGTCTCTTATGTACCACCTAACATCACCCTGCCTGACACTCTTCAGAAACCTATACCTCCCCCCGCCCCGCCACACACACACACAAACGATCCTGAAATATAAGCAAAGAGAAACAAACTCAAACAAGAAGTGAACAGCTGTTGTCTGACAGACAACTCAACACCTCTCCAAGCTGACAATGCTGATGACCAAGGACAAAGCTCTTATTTTTTTAAGGCAAGTCTGTTCCCACAGAGTGATGATTTATGAGCTTGCTAAAGACACAATGCTCTGATAATGCTTATACACATATCTAGCACCATTTGGCTTCCCATATTTATTTGCTTGATTTTACAAGTCAAGGCAGCCCTCCTAATGATTTTGATACAGAAATGTGATTCATACCTGGACGGCTGCAGAGAACATTTAAAATACAAAATCCATTTGGTACCGATTAGCCTTAGAACATTATTTATGTAATCTGTCACAATGGTAGATATTCGAGAGAACATTTTTCTCTTTCCTTTGAAACAGTTTATCAATCACCCTTGCTCCAGACAAGCCCTTAGGAGGAGAACATTTATCAGAATGTATTAGAAGACTAAAAATAAAAGCTGAAGCTCGTGTTTATAAGGAGAGTATGAGCAGATTGCAAAGACAGGAGAAAAGGCTGCTCAGTGTCCGTATCACTGCGGCAACGGGAGAAGCCAAGCTTGTAGAGACGCACTGGAGTGCTCTGGAGTAGAAGGAAGAAATCTGTGGGGGATGGGGGGCTTCAAATTTGTAATGGGTAGAGATGCGGGAGTCATGCAATGCAGTGACTAATACCTGGCTTCCAAGAGGCAATGTGACATGTATCAATAAAGCAGTTCCTTCCAAATTTGCAAATGTCATAGGATTCATGTTACCCAGTGGAGTCAAATGAGTAATAAAATTCTTGTATGAGTAATGAGGATATTTAGTACTTACACAGTGTTGTGCTACTCATTTTGGAAATGGAAGGGAACCTCATTCCACAGTTAGGACAGCAATTTCAAAGTCCTCACCTCCAAACCCTCCTCTCTTGGCAAGTCACGTAATGCCTTCAAGGCCACTACTCCACTTTTGGAACAGTCCTCTAGGTCAATGGAGGGGACAAAGGTGGCGGCCCACCTTTGGAAGTGGAAGACAGAACATGACCAGGTGGCCTCGAGGAGAGGAAGGTTGGTAATTTACATCACCACGCACTGGATTCTCCCCTGTGCTCATGGAAGACCCAGCATACAGCAGCCCAGCCACTGAGGTGGAAGCCACAGCCAAAGATCTGTGCCATACAACCACTGGGTCCCACCCTGGGACTACCAAATAAATACCTGGAAAGCACAACCACTCAGTGCCAAACCAGCTGCTATCCTTTTTTTCTAAGATTTTATTTTTAAGTAATCTCTACACCCAATGTGGGTCTTGAATTTACAACCCCGAGATTAAGAGTCACATGCTCCACTGACTGAGCCAGCCAGGCATCCTCACTCGTTATCCCTTAATGTGACAGAAGGACTACATACTTGTGGTGAAAAACATCTCATGTTCCTGGTTCTGTTCAGAGTGATTTTTCTGTTCACAACATTAAAGAACAAAAATTCAACTCAGTAAATGTGAAGATCTAATTGGCTTTACTGAGCAATTCATGCATCAGGCAGCATCCCATCTAGCGAGGAGATGGGAGCAGGAGCGCTGAGGAACTGTATGAAATGGAAGGTTTCTACAGGAAGGAGGTTAAGCAAGGAAGCTATTAGCAAAAGAAAGGATTGCTGCAGGCAGGTCACCTTCCCTTAGTGGGACAGCAGGAGGGACTTGTTAGCTGGATTATTCCATCTTGCTTTGGGGGATGAAAGGGCCCATGTGACAGATTCCTTCATTGGTGCTGACCAGAAAATACCTGACTGAATAGTTAAGACTACATTACTGGGGAAGTTGGCACTATTAGAATAGGTATTAAGGTCCAGTTTGGTGATCTGGACTGGCATAAGTGACTCCATCTTGGGCCCTTGATTTTCTTTTCAACACCAACATAGGGGTGCCCATATGCTCAAATGTCCATAACCTGGGGAGAGCCACATTAACCCATCCCAAATCTGAATACAGTCACCTATGGCTTTGGTGGTATTTTTAGGACCTTTCTAGTCAGCAGTTTGAATGGCTGCCTGTGTAGTTAGGTTGACAGAAAAAGGATACCCAGGGCTGCATTACTGATAGTGGATGCCACAGGCCAGGTTTGGGGATTAGCATTAGTAATATAAAATGAATTAAGAATACTAGCCTTAGCTTGTTCTTCCTTAATGTACTGCTTTAGGGCTTTCCAACCCCCTCTGGCATGGTGATACTCACCATGGCAATCCTGACAAGCTACGGTGGCTCAGCAGCCCACATGCCCAACAGTTGGATTGATTCCTTTACTGGGCATACATGTGGGCCCATTGCAGGAAGGTGTTTGCATCAGGTGCCCATGCCATGGCTAGATACCACATGCAGCAGAACTCTAAAGTCAGCAAGACAGATACATAGTAGGAACTGTTATGGGAAGGTCTTCTCCTTCTATAAGATTTGCACTTGTGGTCTGATCTTTAGAGGATAGTAGAACTGCGGCTATAGAAATGTGACTATGTTGCGCATGCTACACATGTTGATTAGGAGAGGTAGGATTGTGAGGCGTGAGGAGACGGACTGAGTGAATACGCAGGACCAGAATTTCCACTTTCTCCCTTCTTCTAGTAGTGCTTCTTCCATTCCAGGTATAGTTCATTTTAACAGGACTGGCTTGCAGCAAGACCATAGGATCCTAGTGGAGATTAAACAGCCCTCCTCAGCCAGGGTTACAAATTGAGTCATCCATTGTGGTGGGATGTTCCATTGTAAATTCCAGTAAACAGTGATTTTCCCCGGCATGATGGGACTCAGTATTCTCAGCGCATACATAGCACGTTGGTCCACTGTGAGAGTCAGGGAAATGGCTGTTTACCATGATTTCTATACCTTTTCAGTATTGGTGTCTCAGTAGGGGGCCCCATGCTGGCATATGGGACAACAGGACCTACTGGTTGATTTTTTAAATGTGTTAAATCCTGGGATAGAACTTTAGTCTACAGGGTGAAGGTGGTTTTACTTATAAGCAATTTAGTCTGCTGCTTTAATATTTCATTCTTCATTTCTAACAACTCTCCTGCTTACAAATGATAGGGAGATGGAACCTATATTCAATGTCATGTTCTTTTGTCCAATCTCCCATATCATGACCTTAGAAATGTTACCCCTGATCATTGTCCCTTCATCGAGAACATCTGTACATCGTACTTAACTTCTTTAATCCCCTAATGGTACCAGCCTGTCTTGCCTGGCAAAGGGGAAGCTTAGTTTCAGCCAAGTGCAGTGACCACACAAACCAAGGCACATTTAGACCCCTCACTCAGAGGGAGGGGCCAAGATACAACTGACACTTCAACAATTCGGGGGTTAGAAGCAATGATATCCTGCAGTCTTTTGACCCCCCCCCCCAAAACTTAACTACTAATAGTGTACTATTGAACAAGAACCTTACCGATAACATAAAGTCAAGTAGCATACATTTTGCATGGTATGTGTTTTAGATACTACATGTATTTCTACAATTGCTCAGTAAACGGAGAAGAGAAAATGTTAATTGTAAGGAAAAGACATTTATCATACTACACCATATTTACTGAAAACATATGTGTATAAATAGCCCTTCACAGTTCAAACTCATGTAGTTCAAGGGTTATCTCTAATTAATTTCCCAGTTCCTCACTGGTTGGGAACTCTGGTGTATGATGTCACGTTTTTTTAGTAGTTGACTTGGGTGTTTTTTAGAACACACAGGACATGCATTAACAATGTCACTGTACAATAAAACCTTGGATTGCGATTAACTTGTTCTGCGAGTGTTCTGCAAGACGAGCAAACATTTCTAATAAGTTTTAACTTGAGAAATGAGCAATTTCTTGCAATACGAGAGTATGTGATTCCAACTGTCACATGATCACAACTAGGCCAATGATTCTTCTCTCTCTCTCTCTCTCTCTCTCTCTCTCTCTCTCTCTCTCTCGGTGGCATTGTGGGTGATCGTCTCCCATGCTCGGATGCCCACTCTCAGGCCATGGTATTTGGCAGAAATCAGTGATTTTTGAGAATGTTGGAAGGTGCCCACAACTGGCACTAGTGTAATTACACTAGTAATTGGCACTTCAAAGCTCCTGTGGACAGTCCTTTGCTTTTCCATACAAGAGTAAGCTTGAATGCTTCGCTTCATTTAGATCAGGCTGCCTACAGATATACCCTTTATTCTGCCTTGTTGCCAGTTACATTAAATACAGTATATGACGAGAGTTTATTGATATTGGGCAGTAGTCAACATCCATTAGTGATAGTGAAAATCACCCTACACAATAACCCTCCTCTCTCTTGTCTCGCAGACACCAGCCATGAAGGTTTTCAAAGGTAATTGCAGGTTAATTTGTTTATTTCTCTGTGTATTTTGTATTTTCTTCATTATTTTATATTATGTTACAATTGCTATCATTTTCATATGAATATTTTTGTGGGTGGAACACATCATCTGAGTTTCCATTGTTTCTTACGGGGAAATTCACTTTGATATACAAGTGCTTTGGATTGCAGGAGTGTTTCTGGAACAAATTATGCTCCCAAACCAAAGTTTTACTGTATTTCAATAGTAATCCAACATCTTTAGCAATATGCCATCCCGCCAAGGTGCTACCGTGGCTGCTTTCTTTTTTTTTTTTTAAATACTTAAGTTATTTATTTTTGAGAGAGAGAGAGTGAGCGAGCACAAGCAAGGAAGGAACAGAGAGAGAGGGAGAGGTAGAGAATCCCAAGCAGGATCCATGCTGTCAGCACAGAGCCCAATGTGGGGCTCAAACTCAGGAACCATGAGATCATGACCTGACCCGAAATCAAGAGTTGGACGCTTAACTGACTGAGCCACCCAAGTGCCCCAGCGGCTCTTTCTATATACCCAATTTGCTCTATCTACAGAAGGATCCAGTTGCTAAAGGTGTGTCAGCATCTATGAGCCAGGATGTGGAAAACATGAGGACTTCCTCCAGCTTTGCAGGAGAACCCAAATGTCTTTCCACATATCCTGACCCCACATGGGGTCACACATCATCCCTTGACTTGCCATTGTCCAAACTATACAGCCAATCCCTTCAGGACACCCCAGTTGTTACTAGCCAAAGCTTCTGAGTGATCTCCAGCCAAAACACTCTGAGTTCAGCCCACTGGCAGCTGCAGTTCTTTTTTGTTACAAGGAGAACAGATTCTTATGAACGTATGCAAATAACTATATTGCCATAAAAATAACAATACCAAGAGTTTCCAAATTCTGGAGGGATCAGGTAGAGAGGAAAAGACAAATGTTTCATCTTTGTTCACAAAGGTACGTGTTGGCAAATTGCTGATAGTTTAAGAGAAAGGAGAGAAAAAGGTTTTCTTAAATCTGAAAAAGCAAACTATAAAAGAGCCAACAATATTTGAAATGAAAGTTATAAAGATTACAATCATCCTCATTAGTTTTTCCTTTAGAGTTTTGTAAATTTGTATTCAGTCCAGTGGTAAGATCTTAGTTAGCAGAAGCCTGTACTTGTTGGTCTTTCCCATGAATCTCTTTGAAGAGGAAGCATTTTACAGGAACATTTTTTCAAAAACATCAGAGTCAAACAATAACTGTCTGTGAATGACAAAAGATTTAAAAAGTGGTCATGGTTAGAGATCTGATGAGTTTATTATAATGCAATTGACAAGGGGATTTGGTTATTTCTGTGACAACCATTTTAAAATAATAACTAGAATTATGACAAATCATATTGTATCAGGACATATCAAATTTTTAGGAACTTCATATAATTTCTGGAACACTCATATTTATACAAATATAACCTAAGAAAGATTAGTATCACTTCTTGTTTGACAATGCTTCCCATGTAATTTAACATGTCAGGTAAGTTGAGTTTAATACCATTTTCTGTATGCAAAGATAATAAACCTTTGAAATGCTCCAAGGACTCTGGAAAATCCCAAAGTTAGCTCAAGGTCAAAAAAACTTCATTTAAGGGGAGACTGGATGGCTCAGTTTGTTAAGCGTCCAACTTCAGCTCAGGTCATGATCTCACGGTTTGTGAGTCTGAACCCGGCATCGGGCTCAGTGCTGACAGCTCAGAGCCTGGAGCCTGCTTCACATTCTGTGTGTGTGTGTCTCTCTCTCTGCCCCTCCACACTCGCACTGTTTCTCTCTCTCCCTCTCAAAAGTAAATAAACATTTGAAAAAAAATGTTTCATTTATTTGGGGAAGTTTTGTAAAAAAAAAAAGCCAAAGCATTTTAAAACACTTGATTGAATAGGATCATAAGTCACTGGGAAGCAGTATTTAGTTATCCATTTAACCAAAGTGACAATTAAATACTTCATAGCCAATACAGAAAGTCACATAATTGAAAGAGAGAAAGAAAGAAAGGAAGAAAGAAAGAAAGAAAGAAAGAGAAAGAAAGAAAGAAAGAAAGAAAGAAAGAAAGAAAGAAAGAGAAAGAAAGAAAGAAAGAAAGAAAGAAATGGAAAAGAAAACTTTACTCTTTTAATAAAGAACTCAGTTTTCTTAAGTAATGAAAGACCTGATAAAGACAACATGATGCACAGGAAGTTATTTTGATAAAACACAGAATCTTTATTTCCCAGGAAGATTACTTAAAAGGTAAATAAAAGCCTTCACGATCTTATCAAAAGTAGACCAATAATCCAATAACATTTTGTCTTCCTGGCCCAGAAAGGAAAATTACATTTTAGCTTTATGTAAGTATGATATTGATATTAAGGTTTATTTTTCGTTAAGCCGATTAAATAGAACTCTTTCACCAATTAATTTTGACAATACCATCTGGAGGTAGAAAAACACCCTATATGTAACATATACCCCATCCACATACATCAACACACAGACCTAAACAGAGAGCTGATAACTTTCATCCCAAAATCGGAGCCATGAATCAGGTACAACTGTATAAAAACTCACTCATTTATACATAACAGTTGAATCCAAATCGTGTCTCTGGCAAACAGAACAAACTCACCCACTCAAATGGCTAAAGCTTTTTAATAGCATTTGTGGAGAAGACTTTTAAGGTTTCTGTTTGCCTTTGATAAATAATCTTACATAAACTATAGGGACGAGGTTTCAGGCAAGGGAGCTTCTATAGAGACCTGTATTTTAAGTCACTTTCCTTTTTTCTCTTCCTTTCAGGCAATCATGGGCAGTGTTTCAATTATGTTGTGGAGTGTTTACATTCCAAAAACATAGTAAGATTTAGGTCTTGAAGGGACAGAGGAAAAAAATGCAAGTTTTCCTCTCAGTTTTGGAGTGTATTTCTCCATTATCAGGAGTCCAGGGTAATTTCTATTTAAAATTTTCTTTTGTATTAGAGGTTGGATGGCGTGGGGCACTTCACTCATTCCATTGTCAATCGGTGTACCATGCTTCCCTTTGTTCTTCTCACTTTCCCAGGGAATCTGCCTCCTATTGTCTCAATCAGGCTTTTCACAAGCAACTGGACCTTAAGCACCTGCATTATCTGCTCTTCTAACTTTGTAAAACGGCATGTTAAGGTCTCCAACTTATTACCTCCTTCTCCCACCTTACCTGCTAGCTCCAAGGCTAGTCCAGTAGTAGACACACGCACATTCTTCTTTAACATCAACTCTTCTTCCAGTGTTCTTCTTCCAATGTTAACTCAAGCTTCGTCTTCTCATTGGGCACAGTGGCCAGCTGAACTGCACACGGGAGAAGCCCACTGTGGCAGCCACTTTTTTTTCTTTCTTTGCCTCAATGTTCTGTGTGCAGTTTCTCAAACAAGCACATTAGACCAGCTGATGTTTTCAGGGCATCCCCGTCCTCACACAGTGGTCCACAAGCATCTAACATACAAACCATCTCTCCCCACATTGAAGCTGAAGGCCAGCTGCGAATTTCCCCTGAGGATACCTTTCTCCCAAGACCCATTTCTCTGCTATACCCACTGGCTTGCTAATTGTTGGCCCCCGTACATAGAGGACAAGGACAGACTGAAGATAGAGGGAGACAATTATAGATTGGTAGGTGGCAGGTTTGATAAGCAAGGAGATTTACACATGAGGCCGGTCTCTGGCAACTACAAGGAGATCTCCACATCCACCTGCCAGAATCTCAAACATTTATATAGAAACTTAACAAGTTTCAGTCATATATACCATCCAGATGATCTCAACAACACAGTGCTCTCTCAAAACTTTAAATCCTTAAAAATGACTTTTATGGGGGAAACATGGGACAGTACATTCCAAGGATGAGCAGGGGGTAAGGAGCCCCCCCATTGCCCACATCCAGCTCACAGGTCAACATCCTCTCAAAGACCTTCTCCAACAAATGATGGGACCCACCCATCTTTTTTTGTTTAAGCATCTTAAGTGATTATAATGTCCAAATAGAACTGAGAACCATTGGCTTACAATAGTGATTCTCAAATTTTGCTGCATAATGTAAAGTTCTAAAAATTTAAATACTCAGATCACATTCAATACCAATTGTGTCAGAATCTTTGGCGTCAGACCCAAGCTTCGGTATTTTGTATAACTCTCCAGATAACTCTCATGCACAGCTGAGTTAGTGGACCAGCAGTCTAGACCACTGCATCTCAAACTTTAATGTGCATATGGACAATCTGGGTATCTTATTAAAATACAGATTCAATTCTATTCAGTTGATGGTATCAGGTACTTGGCACCTCCAACAAACTCCCAGGTGATGCCCCTGCTGCTGTCCTGTGGACTGCATTTGGGTAGCATTCTGAGAAGACCAAATACCAACCTCCTACCTAGCCATTTAGAGTCCTCCATATCATTCAGTAAAAAAAAAAAAAAAATTGCCCTCTGGGGCTACAGAGCTACAAACTCATCTCTCATAAAGAGCTATCTAAGACCCATAAGCTCTCACATGGCACATTCTCACCGTTACAAAATCATAAATATCTTATTCCGGTACTTTTCTTCATCCTCCCTCTTAGAAGAAACAGGAAATGGTCAAATAGAGGATCAATATTACAAGAGCAATTTCGAACCATCATTTGGTGTCAAGTCACACTGCCTGCCTAAATTTACCTACTGCCTAGAGGGAAATCGCAAAACGTCCAATAATACTAACATGGAGAAGCTGTGGGAAATCTGGGTAGCTCTGCCGGTTAAGCGTCCGACTTGGGCTCAGGTCATGATGTCGCAGTTCGTGAATTCAAGCACCGTGTCAGGCTCTGTGCTGACAGCTCAGAGCATGGAGCCTGCTTTGGATTCTGTGTCTCCCTATCTCTGTCCCTCTCCTGCTCATGCCCTGTCTCTCTCTCTCTCTCTTTCAAAAATAAACATTGAAAAAAATTTTTAATGGAGAATAACCCAGTCCTGAGACTCGAACCCAAGAGATCCAGGTTATGGAACCATGTTGTGAATCTCCTATTGTAAAACGCCTGAGAGTCTGACTGGGGTTAGAAGCTGTCCCAGCTTCTATATTGCAGTAACACCAGAACTGGATTTAAGAAGATCCTTGAAGTATACAGCAATGGCAAGAAGTTCCTGAGAATACCTAGATCTTCAACAGTTTTAAGAAATATTTCTTATGTCTGTCTCCCTTCTTTTGGCTTTTAAAATAATCATCCTGTCCAGATTTCTTTTTTTATAGCCCTAAACTTAGAACATTAATTTCCTAACAGGCCTGGCTATTCCACTCTCTACTCCATTTTATCCCCAAAATTGGTATGCAAGTGATGTTTCTAGAATACAGCTTTCATTATCATGCTGCATTTAAAAATCATCAGTCATCAGTGGTCCCAATTGACAATAACGTAACCATTATTGGTTAACTCCGGGGGAGGGACCTCTGAGGAACCCACAAGCATGTTCCTAGGGAGAAGAGACAACTGTGAATCTTCCAAAATACAGAGAATTCAATGCTGCATTAAAATTATACCAACCAGTGAGAGGCTTAAAATTCACGATACCCCAGTAGCACCCAGATTCTGGTTTCTGATACTATTCCCCAATAAGAGGAATCAGGGCTCCTTGAAGAAAATGCTAATTATCAGGCCAGGGTAGGAAAATACAAGGTGATCTTAAAACATCTCTTAGTGTGTAAAAATAAAGAAATACTCAAAAATCAAAAGGTTGGGGGCTTGTCAAACACACAAGTATCAATCTGAACAAGATGCCAGTGGCCAAAGGTGAAACCAATTAAGCAACAAAATAAATAATAAATAATAAACATAGTATCATATTATAATACAAAGGATGAAAAAAATAAATATACATGAGGCCACAAGATTTAAATAATGAATGAATATATGTGAGAGATAAATAGATACATAAAGGTGGAAAAAAAACTCTTTTTTACAGAGAAATTCCAAATAATTTATGCAAGTACCCAAGGTAAAGCTTAGCTCTCCCCTCACCCACCTTTTTTTGTTGTTTTTTGAGAAGGGGGGGCTCACCGGAAGCGGGGCACAAGCTCACCCGAAGCAGGGCTTGTGCTCACCTGATGTGGGACTCGAACTCATGAACCACAACATCATGACCAGAGCCCCTCTCACCCACCTTTTTGAATACAGACTGGACTTAGTGACTTACTTTCAAAGAACAGTATAAGGAAAAGGGAAGAGAAACAATTTTACAATGCAGAATCTGCTGAATGTTACATTGGCCATATAATCAAGATTAACATCGGGGACACCCGGGTTGCTCAGTCAGTTCAGTGACCGACCCTTGGTTTCGACTCAGGTCATGATCTCTGTTCATGGGTTTGAGCCCCACATCGGTCTCTGTGCTGACAGCACAGAACATGCTTGGGATTCTGTCTCCTTCTCTCTCTGCCCCTCCTCTACTTGCTCTCTCTCTCTCTCTCTCTCTCTCTCTCTCTCAAAATAAATAAATAAACATTAAAAAAAGGATTAACATCTTTATGTTAATCTTAAAAGATTAACATATGTTCATAGCATATACACTGAGATGATATAATGAGGACACTTCACTACTGTGGTCTTTTCCAAAACTCATACCCTCAAATCTGATAACAAAATATCACACAAACCCAAATTAAGGGGCATTGTACAAAATAAGTGACCAGTGCTTCTTAGAATTTTTAAGGTCATGAGTAGTAAGGAAGTACAAAGAAGATTTCACAGACCAGAGAAGGTAAATCAACAAAAGGTAAGTGGCATCTTGGATGGGAACCTAGAACAGAAAAAGGATGTTAGTAAGAAAACACGTGGAGTATGAATAAAGTGTGGAGTTTGGTTGATAGCAGTGATCCCAGGGTTGTGGGATAGAGCCCTGTGTCGGACTCCATGCTGAGCGTGCAGCCTGCTTGGGATTCCCTCTCTCTCCCTCTACCCCTCTCCTGCACTCGCATTCTCTCTAAAATATTTTTTTAATTAAGAAGTAAAATAACAACAATATACCAGCCATGTGAAACCGGCACTATTCCCCATAATTAGCCACCTTGAGTCTGATCTTGGAGCAGCCAAGGAAGGAGATGAAATTGAAAAGAGAGCAAGGTTTCCAGCTACACAGAAATGGGCACATAGAAATTATTCATAAAAAATTTTTTTTAATTTTTTAATGTTTTTTATTTATTTTTGAGACAGAGAGAGACAGAGCATGAATGGGGGAGGGTCAGAGAGAGAGGGAGACACAGAATCTGAAGCAGACTCCAGGCTCTGAGCTGTCAGCACAGACCCCGACGCGGGGCTCGAACTCACGGACCATGAGATCATGACCTGAGCCGAAGTCAGATGCTTAACCAACTGAGCCACTCAGGCGCCCCTCAAATTTTTATTAAAGGGGGAAAAGAAAACAGAATTAAAGATCATGCAGAGCTGTGGAAGGAAGGTATAGAGATGGAAGAGACATCTAACCTTAAACTAATGTTGCTTGTGGTCTGGCAAAGAAGACAAGACAGAGGGATTTTTTTTAAAGGAAAAAAAAAAACTATCATACAGAGAAAAAGTGAATTGTGCCATGACTACTCCAAAAATTTAGAGACATTCATTCTAACTGGAGGGTTCACATCTATTATTTTAATACAGTCTCACAAGAGTATCTGGAAAGATGTGACTATTTCCATTTCATAGTTGAGGAGACTTCAGGCACAGGGAGGTTAAATGTTTTCCTTGCGATCTCCTGGTGTCCTTGAACAGAGATGTTAGCAGTCTGCAAGGAAGGAGAATCTGTCCTAAGCCCATAACTCACTTATGAAGGTAAGTGACAAGAAAAAGTCTCATCTCTAACACCTAAATATTTATTAATTAGCAACTTTAGAAGCTGCCAGATTGTGCTGCTCTAGACGACAATGGGCAGGATCTATGAGCTATGCCAGCAGAGAGTGTCAAGCCCATTCAGTCTTTTAAAGTTTGGGAATTTGTAACAACCTGTGTAAATGTGAACATGATTACCTAGCCAGACAACCTGAATATGCAGATTTATATCCATCCATTGAGCCAACACGTCTAAACCTTCTCTAGATCACAACTCAAACACAAGAGCTCATTATATGGTCTTCTTCCCCATCTAGCATCTCATGGATGGGCTGCCGGGCTCTGTAACAAGAGTGGTTCACATCCTTTGGCGGGGAAGAAGGGCACCCATGAGTCAAAGAAAAGCCCATGGTGAATGCCAGTTCTCTATCCCTGGTGCTCCACACACCAGTGTGAGATCTCCACACTGACCCCATACCTCTCTGCAGAAGTCACGTACCTGGCCAAGGACTTGCAGAGATGAGCCAAGAAAAGGGGTTCATACGATTGTGGCCTCCAACCTGAAAACTCTTCAGCCTAACTGGTGTTCTAGTTTGACCCATTTTTAAGAATCTCTTTAAGACAAGGTACATCTCCCTTATGATACAGCCCTGAATTCTAAACTTAAGCATCACCTGTTTTGCCTCAGATACTCCTCTCTCTGAATGAAAAGGTTGCCCTTTTATTGTTGTAATAATTGTCCAGAATCTCTCATCATCATCCCTATCCCAATCAACAACAACCTTTTATGAAGGTTTTCTTCTGTGCAAGAGGATATACTAAGCACTCTGTGCACTATCTTCCTGGGTCTTGAAAAACAAAAACAAAAACAAACAAACAAAAAACCTGTGGGTAAAGTGCTATTATTACAAACCACGTTTTACTGAGGGAGAGAATAGACCTCCACTAGAAAATGCAGAACCCTGATTTACACCCAGATTCAGAGCCCATGTGTTAACTGTTTGGTTAATGTGTCTTCAAAGCTTAGGAGATTTGATTCCCCCCTGGGTTAGGCTAGGTTAGATTAGATGAGATTAGATTTGATTTGATTCCCTCCCAGGGCCTTTTTCACTTTGAGAACAAAATGCAAACTGCTTCACCACCATCTCCCCAGTACTGGACAAATGCCTGGAACAGAATGGACACTCAATAACTTGTTAATGAAAGAACAATTAACACTCTATGGAGGCAGTAGAGTAGATTGGGGAGTCTTCAAACTTGGAGCCACACAAATTTTTATTCTTACCAAGTAAATTAATTACAGGCAGATTACACAATATCTGGGCCAGGAAAATACATAGTAATGCCTTCCTTTTAGGCAACTCTTGAGGAATAATGAGAAAACCTACATAAAACACCATAAAACTGGCACGCTGTCAGATTTTACTATCGTTACATGTCAGTAAAGATTTCACTTCCTTCCGTTTCTCTGTCTTCTGACTAGTTTTCTTATTAGAAATCATGTATGCAAATTCTAATTAGCCTTGATAAAGTCTGGCTTCCTCACTCATTGGTCAAACCCCATCTGTGAATATTCTAGAGACACTTTTGGATTCTGGTTTCCTGAACAAAATAGCTTTGCCAGAATCGTCAACGGAATCTGTCTGAACGAAGATGAGAAGCCAGTGCGATGACTCTGATCAGTGGAGAGCAAAGATGGGTCGGCTTTCATTTTAGGCAAGAGGAGACAAGTGCATTCATGGGAAACAGAAGTTATTGGTTTGGAGGAAAGAGATATTGCAACAAAAGAGGCTATTATGGTTGATGGCATGTTTCTACTGTAAAGTACCTCAGAGAGAAGGCTCCTTTTTTATTCTTCGAAAATGAAGCGGTGTGTGCCAGTTAGAGTTCTCAGATAACATCTGAGTGCGTGTGTGTGTGACTTCCAATCTAAGCTTTTGGTACGTGAAGAAAAACAATTTCAGCCCAGATCATAAGACCAATGTTCCCTAAGGAGAAGAACGAAAACTAAAGTTGGCACAAAGATCTTTTTTCTTGCCAAGCACATCCAAAACTATTTTCCTTCTCTTGCTTCAAGAATGTTCTGTGTTCCTCTTGGCACTAGCCCAGTAGACCTGGAAGCCATTTCCCACTGGTGGGGTACCTGGCACCTCAGGTGATGAGTGTGTAATCCAGGTTGCACGCCACCCGGTACTTCATGGACACCCGACAGATGTTGCACAAGGCAGTCCAGATTTGCCATTTGCCATCCCTTCCCTGGCAGCCTGTTTTTCCTTCTGAAGTCTGACGTTGCCTTGCAGTGCACAATGTCTGTCTGAAGAACAGACGTGTTAGAGAGGGGTATTTTTCTAAGCTAATTCTGCACTACTGTTTGCTGACTAAATCCCAGAATGTTCACTGTACAAGCTTCTCACAAAAAGGAGGGAACAGGATCTATTCAGAGCTGACTATCATCTAGACGACCATTTGAAATTATGCATGTTCTTTCTGTGGAAAGAAAAAAAAGCATTTTATTTCACTGAAAAGTTGTTTTGCTGTGATATACAAGAGGGGGCAGAAAAGATGATTTATCTACGGCTGAAAATACTGAAATTGGTCTGAATTACCCTGAAAGGTAACTTTGGGTGGCTATAAAACACATTAGATATGCTATGCACAAAAGAAAGAAAGAAAGAAAGAGAGAAAGAAAGAGAGAAAGAAAGAAAGAAAGAAAGAAAGAAAGAAAGAAAGAGGGAAAGAAAGGGAAAGAAAGGAAGAAAGAGGGAAAGAAAGAAAGAAGGAAAGAAAGGGAAAGAGAAAGAAAGAAAAAGAAAGAAAGAAAGAAAGAGAAAGAAAGAAAGAAAGAAAGAAAGAAAGAAAGAAAGAAAGAAAAAGAAAGAAAGAGAAAGAAAGGAAGAAAGAAAGAAGGAAAGAAAGAAAGGGAAAGAAAGAAAGAAAGAAAGAAAGAAAGAAAGAAAGAAAGAAAGAAAGAAAGAAAGGAAGGAAGGAAGGAAGGGCAATATTAGTCAGGTAACACTCCTTGATCCAAACACTAATTGTACTACCTCCAGAAACACCAATATAGAATTTCTCTGGAAAGTACACAGTGGTAAACATTTTCCATAGATGTTTTTCTGTTCTTACTACTCAGAGGCATGTTCATGGATACAAACTTCAGGGGAAATCAAGAAGCAGCGTCTTTGTCATTGCACTAACTAGCCAGGATAATCTCAGTTGTAGTGAACAGAGACCCAATTAGGTCATCTCGAGGAAGGGCGTTTACTGTAAGGATAGGCAAGGACTACAGCAGAAGACAGGACTGTTCCCAATCGACGCCAGCCTGAGGGGCTACCTGCTCTCCTGTGTCTCCCTCAGGGGCTTCACAGCTTTTACCTCAAGACAACCCACCTCCTCTCTGCAAAACTCCTCCACTTCCTCCCTCTGCTGGACTCCTCCCCTGTTCTCTACCCTGGAGCCAAATTATGCATGGATTTAGCTGATGCATATTCATCTCGCAGTGCTGCCCACATACTCGCAGAAGTGAGCAAAAGACGCGTGTCCTAAAACTGCTGTTCCCTCAGTCAGCTTCAGTCTCCAAGTGTCTCACATACTGTGAGGATCTCACTGTGCGAAGCGTAATTCTATCATTGAAAGGTACATATTTTCAGTAAAACAGGGCCCCTAAATGCAAGCCAACTACTTCATCTGGTGCTCTGCTGAAAAAGGAATAATCTGTTCCAAAGCTATAGAAAAATCATGCTATGTTGAGCTTACCAAGAAACAGTATGCTGGTCCCAAAGTGGCACCATTTTAAGGGATTTTCAAGGGTAGGTTTGACAGCCTGTAATACCAACTGTCTTTAGGGACCAACCTCTAATACATGACTCCACTGTCCATCTTTTATGCATTCTGATAACGCTGGGCACTGAGGCATTCCCACAGAACTTTTTGCTTTCCAAATAACATCACAGACTCACAGTTCTCAATCCCAAATCCTGAAGGAGAATCTGCATGGTTTACTTTATGTTTTGTTGCTGAAAATAGACCCCAGTATACTGACCGGCATCAAGACTGCCTGTCCATAGATCAGGGGTTGATCCTCAGTCCAATCTCCTGGAGCAGTGCAGGGAGAGGCATGGCTATGGCTGGCTAAGGTCAGGAATCAGAAACTGGGCCATTTTCTACAAACACCTACGTGAAAGGTTTGTGATCTCATCAGCCAAAATATTTCGGTTTTCATTTATTTTTTAAAATGTCTTATTTTCTTATTTTGAGAGAGAGAGAAAAAGAGTGAGCAGGGGAGGGGCAGAGAGAAAGGGAGAGAAAGAGAATCCCAAGCAGGCTCCAGGCTGCCAGTGCAGAGCCGGACGCGGGGTCCATCTCACAAACCGTGACATCATGACCTGAGCCGAGATCAAGAGTCGGACACTTAACCGACTGCGCCATCCTGGTGCCCCTGTCACTGCCTGGTTTGTAGAAATTTTATTGAACCACCAATTAAAAGGCAATAAGACCACTTTAAAAGTAGGTGAATGCTTATTTCATAGAAAGGTACACAGCTCAAATTAGCATGTTCAGATAGCTCCATGTCATTAGTATGTAGAGAAAGAAGCTAGAGGAAACAGTAAAATAGTCTCCACATTTAAATGCAAATTAATTGATGAAATAACCACTTAATGAACAAGACAATACTACATGCCTTGGGAAATATATGACGCATTAGACATGGAACATGCCCAAAGGATTTTCTTTCCTCTTTTTTTTTTTCTTTTCTTTTTCAGAATTTTCAGAGGGTGGTGACGCATGTGTTATATATAGATCAGCACTACTACAAAGTAGGACCTGATGGGGGTGCCTGGCTGGCTCAGTCCATAGAACATGCAACACTTCAGCTTAGGAGTGTGAGTTTAAGCCCCTCGTTGAGCATTATTATTTTTTGTTTTTCAAAGTAGGACCTGATAGCTGTGCAAACAGAGAGATGGACCAGATGCTTTGGGAAACCAGAGCTATGGAGCTATAATCTCCAGCTGGGGAGAACTTGCAAAGGAAGGAGTCATTGGTGGTAAGAAGGAACCATACTGAAAAAAAAACGTGGAAGGACGTAATGCCAGGCTAAGGAAGTACTAGAAACACTTAATATTGGAGCACTGAGTGGGTGAAAGAATCGAGTACAATCAGTTGGGGTTGAAAGTACATAAAATTTGGAAAGCCAGAAGAGGCAAGGTATTTCTAAGTTATCCAAAAGTTGAGGGAGCTAAGAGCAGTGAAGTAGTGATAAATCTGGATGGCATGAAAAAGAGATATTTGAGGGAGCAGAAAGTAGAGGTGGGCAAACAAATTAAGAACTTACTGCAATTTTACTTCTAAGGAACTTAACAGCAACAATTCTAGCATATGAAAATATTTATTGCATTTTTTGTAATAGAGAAAAAAGAGGAAATCACTTAAATGTCAATCAATAGGGGATATTTTAACTGAATAATTATTCATCCATGTAACAGACATGGCTATTAAGAAGAGGGAAATAGAAAAACGAGTATAATGTCATCACGATTTTATTTCATTTTTTTATAGAATATTTTTTGTGCATAGTAAGAGCAAAGTTTGAGGCTCTGGAGTTAGCCAGAGGTTAGAATTCTTTTTTTTTTTATTTTTATTTTTGGGACAGAGAGAGACAGAGCATGAACGGGGGAGGGGCAGAGAGAGAGGGAGACACAGAATCGGAAACAGGCTCCAGGCTCTGAGCCATCAGCCCAGAGCCCGACGCGGGGCTCGAACTCACGGACCGCGAGATCGTGACCTGGCTGAAGTCAGACGCTTAACCGACTGCGCCACCCAGGCACCCCTAGAATTCTTATTAAATCGCTTACCAGAGTGTACAACAGGGATTGCATATGAAAATTTATGTACGTTGCACAACACACTGCTGGCTCATAGTAATTCCACAATAAACACTAGCTCATTTGTGATCATGATGTATATATTGATATGAATATAGCACATTGATACATGGAGGTAATATAAATATGTTATATAAGCATAATGAAATCAGGAAATAACCACTGTCCAGTTAACAACAGTTGGGCAGTGAGATTAAAGGAAAGCTTCAATTTTTATCTTAGTCAATTTTTTTATTTGAATTTGTTACCCAAGAGGCACCTGGGTGATTCAGTCAGTTAAGCATCAGACTTCGGCTCAGGTCATGATCTCAGGTTCGTGGGTTGGAGCCCCACATTGGGCTCAGTGCTGTCGGCTCAGAGCCTGGGGCCTGCTTTGGATTCTGTGTCTCCCTCCCTCTCTGCCCTTTCTCCACTCACGCTCTGTCTCTCTCCCTCTCAAAAAGAAATAAGTATTAAAAAAAATTTTAATGAATTTGTTACCCAAAAAAAACATGAATAATTCTTGTAATTAAAAAGAAGGTGAGGGGTACCTGGGTGGCTCAGTCACTTGAGCGTCCAAGTCTTGGTTTAGGCTCGGGTCATGATTTCACAGTTTGTGAGTTCAAGCCCCGCATCAGGCTCTGCACTGACAGTGTGGAGCCTGCTTGGCATTCTCTGTCTCTCTCTCTCTCTCTTTTTTTCTCTTTCTCCCTCAAAACAAATAAATAAACTAAGAAAAAAAGTTGAACACTTACTCTGGAGAATAAAGGGGGTCTGATCTGAACTTAAATCTCAGGAGGAGAGGCAAAAGATATGTAGGAATATACCTCTAAGTTGACTCACTGGCTGGAAATGAAAGGCAAAGAAGAGGAAGAACAGATGCGTGGAGCCCCACTGCCTGAAATAACCGCACTGCTCTCGGACAGCAGAGGAGGAGGAGGTTTGGGAGCAAAGGCAGGCGAGTTTTGTGCGTCATTAATTGAAGGTTCTGTAAGGATTACCTAGCCATTCATTCTCTCCGGGAAGAACTCCCTTGGCAGAATTTCCCTCCGTCACTGATGAGGGACCTGGACTAGGAAGGAAGAGAGTTTCTAAGGTGATTTTTTTTTTGTCCTTGCCAGCAGGTAGTACAGTCAGTGTTCCAGGTTTTTTTGGCTATTCTAATAGGTGCAGAGTGGTATCTCACTGTTTTAATTTGTAATTACCTAATGACCTATGAACATGTAAACAACTTCTCAAATGTTGATTCACCACCTGCGTATCTTCTTTGGTGAGGCTCAGTGAGGGGTCTGTTCAGGTTGTTTGTTTTCTTATTGTTGGGTTTTAAAAGCTTATTGTATCAGAAATGTCCTTGGCAAATATTTCCTCCCACGCTATGGTTTGTCTTTGCATTCTCTTGAGATTGTCTGCTGAGGAGCAAAAATTTTACTTTTAATGAAGTATAGTTCATCAATTCTTTCTTTCATGGATCATGCCTTTGGTATTCTCTCTATAGTCCTTGCCATACCCAAGGGCATCTGGTTTAACTCCTGTGTTATCTTAGGTCAGGTTTTCTTAAGATGAATCCTCCATTCCCCTAGAAATATTTTAAGGAATCTAAAATCTGATTTTGGCTAAAGGGAAAATTCTTCTTTAACTTCAAAACTTTTAAATTTGCATATAGATCATATCCATTCACAGCCTTCTTTTTTTTATTTTTTTTTTAATGTTTGTTTATTTTTGAGAGAGAGAGACAGAATGATAGTGGCAGAGGGGTAGATAGAGAGGGAGACACAGAATCCGAAGGAGGTTTCAGGTCCTGAGCTGTCAGCACAGAGCCTTACATGGTGCTCGAACCCACAAGCTGTGAGATCATGACCTGAGCTAAAGTCGGATGTTTAACCGACTGAGCCACGCAGGTGCACCTCACAGCCTTATTTCTATTAAGTGAGGATTATTTCTAAGTCCCAAATCTTGAAAGCAACCTCTGTGTTAATCAAGTCAATGTGATATCAAAGATCTAGATGCTTAAAACAAGAATCTGTCAATTAGCCAGATGTTTCCAAATGTTCAACTACTTGGCATTGTATGTACAGCTGGTTCCAGAAACATCTAATTGATTGATAGAGACTTTTTACTTTTCATCCACATGTTGGTTATCAGGGGAACACACTACCTACACCTTAACATCTTTACTAGTTCCATGCATATAATCAAGAGAACTAAAGTTTCAGATTAAACAGTGTAGCACTGACTGTAAGTAATCACAGATGCTACTTGAAGCCCATGAAACTAAAAGATCTAGTGAAAGAACAGGTTCTTCTGGATACAGGCAAATAAGGAATCTAATTATCAACAGCATTTTTTTTTGTATTACTGCATTATCTTCTGCAAGTCTGCATTCAGATTTTGAATCTTTTATTTGTGAAGTTGTCCCTTGACATGTCAAAGTGATAGTAACAATGTGATGAACAATTTTGGGCTCTGGGTTCTTGGAGTCTATATTTGTCTGTATCATAGACCCATAGTTGTTGCACTGGTGCAAATGACAACACAGGATATGGAATGATAATCTAGTTGGTTCACTGCAGCAGATTACAGTGCATGTGACCTATAGGGCTATATATAGTCTTTGTACTGGAGTAGATTACAACTAAGATCAAAGACATTAATATAGAACAATATAAGCAGGCCAATAAAGATACAGTGTGATCCAGATGTAAGAATGGAACAAATACAAAGGGTATTAGGATTCTCCAGAGAAACAGAACCAATAGGATATATATAGATATATACAAGAAGGTCTATTATAGAGATTGGCTTATGCAATTATGGAAGTCAGGAAGCTCCATGTTCTGCTATCCACAAGCTGGACAACCAGGAAAGCCAGTGGTGTAACTCAGGCTGAGTCCAAAGGCCTGAGAATCAGGGGAATAAGGGTGTAAGTCTGAATCTGGGTTCAAAACCCCAAGCACTAATACCCATGAGCAGGAGAACATAAATGTCTGGGCTTAAGCAGAAGAAATAATGTGCTCTTCCTCCACTTTTTTGTTTTATCTGGATCCTCAAGGATTGGATGAAGCCCATTCATGTTGGGGAGGGTTATCTGCTTTACTCAGTTCACAAATTAAAACGTGAATCTCTTCCAGAAACAGCCTCACCGATACACTCATAAGTCATGTTTTACCAGCTATCTGAGTATTCTTTAGCTCACTCAAGTTGACACATAAAATTAACTGTCACACAAAGTAAGCTAGAATTCTATCAACTCAGATTGGAGAGGTGGGGAAAGTAATGGAGACTGGAAATAGGCCAAGATATGGTGGTCAAGAAGAAGTCTAAGGGAAGATGAACTGCTAGATAAATCTTAAAAGAGGCCTTCATCTGTCTCTTCTGGCTGTGGTATGTAATTGAAAACTAGGAGTAGAATTAATGTGAAGGCCAATTCTAGACTTCCCTGGCCCATGGTACAACTACACACCACATCTTTTCTGGCAAATACAAGAACACTGGGTCTGATGAATAGCCCCTGACTCCTTCCTACTTTTATTCCACTGCTGCCCCTGGGTCCCTAGATTCAAGTTTTTCAATTTCCACAGCTGAAACTAATTTTTACCAATAAAGTTTTGCTGCCCATTCAGATGTCTACCACTGTAAGTGTCTATGACAATCCAGCCTGGGTAGGACAACCACAGAACTACTGCATGGGGAGGTCCAGGCCATTGAGGGTCACCACCTGTCTCAGTGTTCTGACCTGTGGAAAGGTTAGTGCTAGCAGTAGATTTATCTTTATGGGGTGACAGTAAAGTCCACCTATTAAAGGAAGAGCGTCTGAAACGAACTTAGGTGTCATCCATCCCTGGTGAGCTGGGCCTCCTGGTCTACCCAAATCAATTAAAGTCCTACCCAAATCCTAATTAAAATTAGGATCAGCTACAAACAGCAGTGAACTAACATCCTCCCCAGACTGGACAAAGCAGGGAAAAAGATCATTAGCACCATGAACATATTCCAGAAAAGCAAGAAATGAGTGAGGTTGTATTGCCTGGCCATGACAGTGTGATGCATTGAGCAGATTGGATCATTCAAAGAGTTTTGCTTTTATTCAAAGCACAGATCAGAATATGGTTCTTCCCAGGTAAAGAGAGCTGCCGGTTAGTGAACAGGTCTCATCCTCTAGGAGCCACTATACTGGAGAGTAGAGAATTATCTTTTTCATGTGAATAATCTCTTTCTGAATCCAGAACCAACCCTCTCTAGGACAGCCTCAGAGAGCAGAACATCCTGTCCCTGAATGTTTGCTTAGTAAAAGTTGACACAATCAGAAAGAAAGAAAGAAAGAAAGAAAGAAAGAAAGAAAGAAAGAAAGAAAGAAAGAATCCCAAGTGCAAAGGTAAACATAGATTGATGGAGCAGTCATGGGAGGGTATATGCAGCACCTAACAAGAGAATATAGATGTAAAAACATAAAGAACTAATTTTTTGAGCTCTTAGCACATGCTAAGCACTGTACCAGATGCTTTACATAAAGCACATCATTTAATCCTAAAACAATGCTGCAGAGTAAGTACTATTATTATGATTCCTGTATAGATAAGAAAAAAATGCTCAGAAAGTTTAAGAAATTTACCTAAAATCACACAGAATAATGTTTTTGTGCTGCATTGACTTAGCTATCCTGGAACTACAAACCCCACAATCCCCTTCCACATGTGACTTCAGGTTAGGGTTGACCACAAGGAACATTAGCTATAATCTTAGCAACAGAGTGAATCAGCAGCCATTTTAGTGGTTTGAGAGAGGTTACTGTTAGTCCTCACTTTTCTCCAGTCTGAGTCCATGTCTTCCTCCTGACTGAGTTTCTGCAGAAACTCCCAGACTACACCCGGATACCTCACTGAAATCTCACAAAAGCAATGCCTACAGAGTCAACAATCTTTCATAGACTTCTATACCAGCCCGTTCGCACTCTTCTCTGCCCGTTAGCAGCTGGACATGCCTAGCTTCCTGCAGGCTTCAACTTACTCACATGCCCCACACTGGTTCACCTGTGCCAGTCACTTTTCTCTGGTCTCTTTTGGACCCTTTGTTCCCCTGATTCACCCAATGGCTAAGGTATACTTTCTGTTCTCTAATACTTACAGTGGTTCCATGTCTATAAGTTAAGCATTAACTGATACTCAAAATTAACAAGTGGTGGAGCCTGGATTCTGATAGAGCCTTATGGCTGGGCTCCAGAACCATCCACTGTTAGGTGCCATACCGCTACCTAAGGTAATGTTAGGACTTACTTGTTAGAATTATTTTACTAAGAAGAAAAAAAAAGGGGAAAGTATGTATAGTAGATTTCTCCCATGAAGATCTAGTTTTACACAAAGCTTACTAACACTCTCTATAAACCAAAGGGTAAGAGCAATATATTGATAAATAAGGGTGTAACATATACAAGTGAGTCACTATGGATGATCTGCTTCTTATGATTAAACATTACTGAAATTATAGGAGTTGAAATGCCATGCCCATAGAGAGGCTAGCATATATGATCCTGTTCCTATAAATCAAGTTTCTTTTACCCAAAGCATTCATGAAGGTCTCATGCCTGCAGTTACAGTACCTAATGCTCTTATGCACAGAATAGGTGACTGTGCACCACAGAAGTTCCTGAGACTGCTGGAGCTCGGTGGGTACTGGTAGGCAAAGGAAACACAAGAAGACTTACTCACCATCTGCACAAGACCTGCATTCTCTCCCATTCACAACCATTTCCAGGATTTCTGAAGCCAATTTTTCTGGTGACACTGCAGTTCCTAAAGTCAAAGCCCCTTTCCTGGGTCCTGACTCCCCTATCTTTGAGTCAAGTTCTCCTGTGTTCTAGGAACATGCCTTGCCTGGCAATTGTTTTCTTGAGCACACATTTTTGGTAATTTTCTTTCTCTCTAAAAATATCAAAGTCATAAACATTATTTTTTTTTAGAAAGGCAAAGATAGCAAACTATCTATCTGGCTCTTGAGTCAGGCAAAGGTGTTATTGGAAGAAACATGAAAACTAAGAGAAAGCATTGAGGATATCGTACCAGATAAAGTTCAATAAAACACTTGTTTAGGGGGTGCCTGGGTGGCTCAGTTGATTTAGCACTGGACCTTGGGTCAGGTCATGATCTCATGGAATGTGAGTTTGAGCCCCGCATCAGGCTCACTGCTGTCAGCACAGAGCCTGCTTCAGATCCTCTGTCCCCCTCTCTCTCTGCCCCTCACCCGCTTGCACTCTCTCAAAAATAAATAAACATTTTTTAAAAAATATAACACTTGTTTGTACCTGGAAATATTTTGATTTCAGAAGTGATTGTATTCTCACTCATCTTCCTAGGGACCGAGTTCTTTTTGTGAAGACTGCCTGGCCAGATATGCATAGAATTATCCCAGCAGAAAATGAATGCAGAGAGAATTTTTGCATGTGTAACATAAAGCCAACCTGTGCAAGAACAATTATGGAAAGCTTGGTGTTCTAGGCTTTAATGTCCTGCATTGGAACTTTTATGTCTTTAATCATAACAACAGCTACCATCTGTGGAGGTTCCAGATAGGTGCAAAGCTAGCTGCTGGAAATTAGAGTTGGATCCAGTTAGAGCATTTGAAAATCAGGAAAAGTGGAGATGTGCCCAACTTTACAAAACAGCTATAAGAATATTTTCTAGAACCTCCTCTCAACAAAGATGTAACCAACCCAGAAGCCAGGTATTGCATTGTTATTGTCTCTGTTTTACAAGTGAGAAAACTAGAATAGAAGCTCAGAGACATTTAGTAGCCAACTGTCAGGACACCAGAGCTCAGCACTAGCAATTGACCTCAGATCTAGCGTCTTTGGCCACAAATTCTATACCCTTTCTGTATTTCTCCCCTATGTATCTAGGAGGGCTCTCTGATTAGTTTGGTTCCTCAAAGACTCAAGCATCAGCCAAGGTATATCACTTGAAATTTAAAATCTTCAAGCTGCTGTCAGCTTCAATTAATATCCTATGCTATATTGGTGATTCCAACATTCAAAACTACTGAGAAAAAGATAGCTCTTTAGCTTAAGAAGTCTCTACAGAAGGATATTTAGATACAAAGATGCAAGGCTGAACACATGAGCTCGACAATAATGAGCATATTGAGGAATGATCTGTGCAAACGATATCTTGTTTTCTCTGCTTTTCAGAATGCTCTTCCTTAATTGTGTAGTGCAGTCCACTTCGGTTAACCATTCCATTTAGATTAGCTGCTCCAGTGAAAATCATGACAAGTATTATATTAGATTATATGCTAATAACTATGCAAAAATATTCCCTCAGACAAATAATAAAATTCTCATGAAGATTTAGGATGGAACTATTATAAAATAAAATGTGGAGAAAAAGAAGATCATTTAACTTCATGGTGGTGAAGCAATATTTTCTATCATTTAAATATCTGATCTGGGACTTATAAAGGTAAAACATAAAAGAGGCTATTACTCATATATCAACAGTGAAATAAAAAACAATAAACACTGCAGCATTCTGTTGAGAATATAATGGCGAAAACTTTGACAGACAGAACTTGTAACAGGACATAGATCGGGGAACTAGGAGATTCGTGATTGCAACTTCCCAGGTCTTATCTTTGTATCCTCAGATATAGGGTAAATGTTTTATAAATATTTGGTAAATGAATGGGATTTTAAACAGAAGCTTGTAACATCTGGGAAACAGGGAGACATTTAAGGTTCAAAAAGTACATTTCTTGGGGCACCTCGGTGGCTCAGTCGGTTAAGCATCTGACTCTTGATTTCAGCTCAGGTCATGATCTCGCAATTCCTGAGTTCCAGCCCCACGTCAGGTTCTGCGCTGCCAGTATGGGCCTGCTTGGGATTCTCCCTCCCTCCCTCTCCCTCTACCTCTCCCTGCTCATTGATTCTCTCTCTCTTTCTCTTTCTGTCTCTCTGTCTCTCTCTCAAAATAAATAAATAAACTTACAATATTTTTAAAGTACATTTCTTTTTTGTAAGCTCATTTATTTATTTATGTAATACCTACACCCAACATGGGGCTCGAACATATGACCAGGAGATCAAGAGTCACATGCTCTTCCAAGTGAGCCTGCAAAAACTACAATGCCACATATACATAAACAGAACATTAGAAACATCTCAATTCTTTATTTGGATCATAGGAAATCAGAACATCATGAGGGTAAAAAATTAAAAAAATTTAAACTTTGGAGTCTGAAAGATCTTTATTCAAATCCTAGGACCGCCACTTACTATATGTAAGATTTTTTACAAGTTACCCTGTCTTTACTTCATTTTGTGTAAAAGGAGAAAATATGCCCACCAAACACTGACCTCCCCAGCGTCTAAGAATCGTGTGGATTGGGCACCCTGGGAAACTCAGTGACTTAATTCCAATTTGGAAAATCTACTACACTGAACAATTTCATTATTTCTGGAAATCAACATTTAATTAAAAGTAGGCAAAACAGGGGCGCCTGGGTGGCTCAGTCGGTTGGGCGACCAACTTCGGCTCAGGTCATGATCTCATGGTTTGTGAGTTTGAGCCCTGCGTCAGCTGACAGCTCAGCCTGGAGCCTGCTTCTGATTCTGTGTCTCCATCTCTCTCTGCCCCTCCCCTGCTCATGCTCTGTCTCTCTGTGTCTCAGAAATAAATAAACATTAAAAAAAAAAAGTAGGCAAAACATATTATATCATTTTGTGACTATCATTAACCAGAAACCAAGCAGAAGCCAGTTGGCTTAAAAGGTATAAATGACGTAACTGGAAACAAACACTGTTCTTAGTTGCAATGAGTAATAATTTATAGGCCACTCCACTTACTTTATTTCCCAACACATCCATCCCCAATACAACAATGTCCCATTAAAGGAGATCCCAGTCTAACCTGGAATTTCACATGACCTAGGTCTTAGTTCTTACCCAGGGCAATTTTATTGTCAAAATTCCAGAAGGGACTTATTATAAGGTAACATTTTTTCACCTATAAAATAGTCCCACCTCAGAGACAGCCCCCAAAGAACTTACAGGCTTATCACTGAAAAAGGAATTGATTCCTAAGACATACAGCCACACCACTAACATCATACACAAAATAACCATAAAACATAATAGGCAACTGAGCTAAGTACATTGAGACAAGCTAGGGAAAAGGATTCCTATAAATTCTGCAAAATATCTTTCTGCTTCTATTAGATCTGTTGGAGAGAAAGAAAGTCCCCTGCAGTACCCCAGAAAATAGTGGCTATAAACAAAGAGAGAGGGCAGATTGAAATTGGACTCCATGGAAATTCACTTAATGACACTTCAAGTTATTTTCAGTAAATTGGCAAATGTGTGAACTCAATCTATCCTTAACAGGGGACCCGATCAAATAAGAAAATACCAGTTCTTGACTTTTATTAATAACTCATGAGAAAGCTTTTTAATAGAACATATTACTTCCAAGTCTTTGCCTTAACGACAGATCTTCCTTCTGTCTTTTCCTTATTGTAACACTATCAATTAGCACCTGTTGAGCCAGATTCTCCCTGGGCCTGAGCTGTACCCTGAAGGGAAAGAGCAGCCTGGGACACTGCCAAGCCTGCAGTCAGGTGGTCTAGCTGATTCCAGGCTGGTGATGATCACAGTAACTGCTTGCTGCTCCTGTAGCTGCTTTAACAACTCAGGACTAAAGAATGCCTTAAAAAGCTCATTTTAGTTTTGCATTGTGTACACAGCTTAGGGGAGGACTTTGGGGGAGCTAGGCTGCCTGAGTTTCGAGCCCAATCCCACACCTTACCAACTGCCTGAAGCTGAATTAATCTCTTAACCTAGAGCATGCCTCCAATTCTCACCTATAAAATGAGAGGTTCTAACATCATCACGTGGGGCTGTTGTGAGAATCAGGTGAGACAGTCTAGTCCACGGCTTAGGATTGTGCCTGGTACATTGTGAGGGCTTAACAGGGGTAAGATGCCTATAGACGTAGGTGCTAGAGGTGGCCACGGTGGAGGCCACGATGCAGCAGAGCTAGTGATGGAAGCAGAAATAGTTACTGAAATACATCGTGTGGGCGCCTGGGTGGCTCAGTCAGTTGAGCATCCAACTTAGACGTCAGCTCAGGTCATGATCTCCCAGCTTGTGAGTTGTGAATTTGAGCTCTACATTGGGCTCTATGCTGACAGCTCAGAGCCTGGAGCCTGCTTTGGATTCTCTGTCTCCCTCTCTCTCTGTCCCTCCTCCACTCACTCAGGCTCTCTCTCAGAATAAACAATATATATTTTTTTAATAATAAAGATGATCTGGCTTCAAATCTGGAATTCTTCCCACCAAGCTGATACTCACAATCCTTACTATACATAAGCATGCCTAGTACAGTGCTTACTCATACTAGTTACCGAATAAATTCAAGCTCTCCTCCCTAACCCTCCTCACCTCACCCTGGGTGTATGCCAATGGAGGACTTGGGAAATATCCAGATATGCCCAACACAGTACACTGTTACCATGCAGGACTCTCTTGATGTTAGCAGAAATCCATTTCAAAATATCCTAACTCTGACATGTTACTTATTACAAGTTAATGTTACTTATTTTTGTATATACTTATTTTATATTTCCTCTTTTTGTCTCCCTCCCGAACTAGGATATAAGTTCCATGAGGTCAGGGACTTGTCTCTTGCTTATCAATCTTGGGTGGACAAGTGAATACATTTTTTCAAACAGCATTTTTAGACCAATGGCAATCTTTCCCCCCACCCCAGGTAATTTATATGGAACCCTCTAGCTTCACAATTTCAAAATCATTGTTGTCTTCCCGCCTCCACAAGAAAGGTGAGGAATTCTGTAATATGCTCATAAAATATAGGTTTAATTAGAAATCATCCATCTTAATCATGGCTTTTTAAAAATAAGAGCACACTTTCATCTCCCTAAGAAGGGAGACTCTTTCACCCACCCAGCACTGCACACCAGGCAGCTTCTCAAACTCATTTTTTAGGGCAATAAAACAGGGCAGAATTACATACCCAAGCCCTGCTCCAAATTCGTTCATAGTTCTTTCCCGTTATTAACGTAATTGGTTTTCAGTCTTTGGCCTTACAGGGAGAAAACTATTCCTTGATCATCACTAAACCTGGACTGTGTATTTAGAAAGAATATCGAGTATCTTATGGATACTCTCTCCCTGTGGATCCATTTGGACTCCACGCAGTCAGTTTACTGCATATTTCACTCAACTTGATGGAGTGCAAGTAGGTGAGTATTTTCAGATGATTCGTCAATATCAACTGATGTTTTCTTGTCACAGATAAACAGCCTCTGCCATGAATCAATAGTGTGTCAGCAATACTGTCGCCATCCTCCCTAATGTGTGTGCGCGTATTGACAGCAGATATATTACCGTGAATGTCTGCAAATGTTAAACAGCTGAGCTATTTATGTGCCACCACTCCCTGCCTCTTTACAAAGTAGGGTATCTGTTCCCGTGGCAGCCAGGGAACGTGACTGAGGCTGGTCCGCGTGCACAACGGCAGAAGGCTCCATTCCATCCCAGTCCAGCTGTAAGTTTTTGTTGAGCCGGTTAGCTGAAATCCATCTAGGCTGTGTGGTTTTGATTACACAGCTGTGCCCAAAACAGCACGCTGATGTTTTCATTCACATCAAAGTTATATAGTGTCCTGGACCGGGGCGCTTGAAATCAGTACTCCATATATCCCAGCACGACTGGGAACCTGTGTTGTCAACCTAGAATGCTCCTAGCTCAGCTTTCTGAGTCAGACTTTCTCTGACTGGTTCCCATTCCCAGAGCTATCAGGACTCTATTTCTAATCCAAACAGATAAGTGTTCAAGAGCAGACGGAATCCTGAAACCCAGATTGACATCTTGCTCCAGCTCTAGAGGGGACAGTACACTGCACTCATTTACAACTTGGGCTTTGATATCAGACTAATCTTATTTCCAGTCCTTCCAGTCACTACCTATGTGACCCTGAGCAAATCAGTTAGTCTCTGTTTCCTAGTTTTAGAATGGGGATCATGGCAATAGAATCTGGTGATTAGGAGGGTTTAATGAAACACTACATGCAAAAGATTCTACCCAAGGATAGGCACTAAATGTCTTCCCAAAATTTTCTCATATTAGAAAAAATTGAGCAAGATGCAAAAATGAGCAGAGGCAAGATTTCAGTGAACTGTCCCATTGAAAGATGGAACTGATAATATTGTTCTCATGGGCAAATGGACATGTATGGCTTGACTTTATGGGATAAATGCCACCTGCATTCTACTTTGTAAAGATATTATAATTTTTCGTGTACTTTAGAATATTAGTAAGGTAAAGAATAAAACCCTTCCAGAATCCTTTGCATGAAAGCCTGTTTTAATAAAAACTACCAGCTGATTGACATTTCATAGGTGTTGATAACAATGTCTTCTTTATTCACTTTGAGCCCTTTGTTAATATGTAGACACAAAAAAGAAATCCAGACAAACAATAAACCCTGTTTCTGCAAAGGTTTATGCTCCTTCAATACCAAGCTTTTTACCAAAATTATAAATACACTCTAAAAAAAAAGGCATGTGAACACACTGTCTACTTTTCTCAAAAGCACTATGAGGTCAGTAGATCAGGAGGTAGTGTTTCCCTTTCTCAAGTGAAAGAAACAATGCCAATGCCAGGAAAAACGACCTGCCCAAATGCACGTACATAATACTAGCCTTACAGACAGGCCAGAGGGGGCGCTGAGTGATAAAAACACACACCACCTAAATGTAAGAATCCGTGGGCATGGTGCTCAGAATCCAGCACTCAGACCTGGCACAGTGTGGCCCTAAACACCCCCTCTCCTGATTGATACTGTTCAGGCTAAAGAAACCACTCTCTCCACCTTTCTTGCCCTAGATGCTCTGAAAAGGCAATTATACCCCAAAGCTGTGAACACCTGTGGTTGCAGGCTGCGGGTGTTGGAAACTGACTCTGCTTCAGAGGGAGGGCGGGGTTTGAGCAGCAGAAGTGGTTAGGTAAAAGGCAAATTCATTAACTTGTCAAATCCTTTCCCTCACATAGTATGAAAGCAGTCTTCCTACACTACAAAGTATACTTTCCCCAGAGCGAGTCCATTTTCTCATTGGATTAATAGTTCCAGAGATACTTAGGAATTAGTGCAGTATCCTCAATGCAGTGTTTGAGGAATATTTTGCCACATTAAACAACTGACATTACTCCTAAATTCCCATAGCATGCTGCGACTTTTCCCATGTCAATTAGATGACTGAATGGTAGAATTATAAACAGTTTAATTAACATAAAACTATTTAATAAAAGGTAATCACATTTTCAAAATGTAATTAAAATTAAATTACAACTTTTTAATTTAAGAAACTATTTTCAGCATTGATGTGCATTATTAATAATTTGAATTTTCCCTTTTAATTTTCACGATTTTGCATAATTTAGAAAAATTAACTTTGACGACGGGTAGAAAATATTTTTATAGTTCGTGACTTTATTTACATTTATTGTAATTTACTTTTTTGAGGAGAATATAACCAAATTGTGGACATTTTGGATATAATCGTATATTTTAACCTTTTAAGTTAACGTTTTAAGTTAAATACTCCAAAACCAAATTATTTGGAAAAATCTTGACTCTAACAGCCTTGCTAGTGCTTTGGCTGAAATAAAACAGGAAAAAATTTGAGGAAATGAGTGTATAATACCTTATTAGTTATGCACGTCTTCATTACTCATTCAAATATTGCTGGTCTATTCACAAAACACCCAGACGTATGAAATAATTAAATTCCATCATCTTTGGTATCTTGCGAACTTCTGGTCATACAAAAGCTAAAGCTTTACACATTTTGATTTTGTCATTATGGAAATTAAGTTAGGATGATAGAATATATTTTACTTAACGGCTTTTAAGCTTGATTTATTATCTATAAACATGTAGACATATGGCATGCTGACTTCCCTGTGTACTCTTACCCCAGGCTTCATAAAAGTTGGGGGTGGGGGGGGGGGAGTCAGAGTGTACAGTTAGTAATTGCCTGAATGAGGCTCAAACCCTTCCGATCTGAATTCAACGCAACCATACAAACATACTGATGTGGGAAACAAAGGCAGAAGAAAACGGCAGATAAATTAAATTCCCTAAAATAAATAAATAAATAAATAAATAAATAAATAAATAAATAAATAAATAAATCTTTATAACCTGCAGCCCATTGACAAATACTTGATGCTGGCAGAGCAAAACATTTCTCCAGGAACTCCCTCCCCTCCTGTCGTAATGCTAATGCTTTGCTCAAGGGAAAAACAACCTTAGCTTGACATGGCTAGGCCTCCAGGATCCTGTGTCTTCTTTAGCATATGACTTTGGAAACTTCTCCTGGACTTCACCTCCACCAACTCCATAGCATATAACCAGTCTCTCCTCATTGTCCTGGGGCAGCTCTTTCTGCCCACGGGTCCTGTCCCTGTGCTTTAATAAAATCACCTTTTTTTGCACCAAAGACGTCTCAAGAATTCTTTCTTGGCCATCAGCTCCGAACCCCCATCACCCAAAACCCCATCATATACTATGTGCCAGTCCCATCATGCTAGGTGCTTTTCAGATTGTTATACATACAAAAGTCACAGTCATGTAGAGTCCAGGCAGGGATCCTAGGCAGAGAAGATTTCCGCGATGGCCTGACTTCACCACCCCCGCCCCTACCCGCAGCCCATGAGACAGAACATGAAGGCAAGGGTCCCTTTTGTAAAGGACTGAGAGCCCAGACGAAAGGCATATTACTTTTGGTTCAGATGACAGTAAATAAAACAGTAGGTTCTGGCAAAAGAAGCCACCCCATCCCCCTCTGCACTATCAATCCGTGCCGTACCTCCATCTTTAAAACAAAGTAACTTCTTGCCTTAAATCCCAAATTTGTGAGAAATAAACCCACTGACCCAGTCACAGGAGGGACGCGGGGACTCGAAGCACAGCGAAGCGAGGCTTTAAGCGATGTTCTTGCAAGAGCAGGTGTCTGACGGACAGGCACACACGGGGCAGTCACAGCAGACTATTTAATTCCTAGGACCCAGGTCCTTCCCCTGGTTCCTCATTGGCCCAGTACTACAGAGCTTACAGCCTTACCAGGACGTCACCTGTGCCCATATAAGGCAAAAAGCTGTCTGATTGGAACAACTGCACATTCCCTGAGGTGACTGAGAGGCTTTCAGTCCCTCCTCCCTCTCTTCCTTGGCGCATGCTCATTGCAAAGCCCGTGAAAGTAAGCGCTGGAAGGGGAGAGGTGGGGGGCTGGGAGAAGAACCAGGAAGTGAAGTGTCTAAGCCTTTGGGACTCCGTTGTGGGGAGGGTTCCTACATATTTCCAATAGGTTGTAAACCTACTGTTAGCTAGACAGTACAGCTTTTATTTGGTATTTCTGAAAATGAATCACCCCCGTTACTTCTCACACCAAACCTCAGTCTTCATAGTCCAGTGCCAAATTCCATGCTTTTATTCACCAGGGCTGTTCCACCATGCCTTTCTACAAAGGAGCCACTAAACTGCCAGCATCGAACTTAGATTTAAAATTCCAGGCCTTGGGGCGCCTGGGTGGCGCAGTCGGTTAAGCGTCCGACTTCAGCCAGGTAACGATCTTGCGGTCGGTGAATTCTAGCCCCGCGTCGGGCTCTGGGCGGATGGCTCAGAGCCTGGAGCCTGCTTCCGATTCTGTGTCTCCCTCTCTCTCTGCCCCTCCCCCGTTCATGCTCTGTCTCTCTCTGTCCCAAAAATAAATAAAAAACGTTGAAAAAAATTTTTTTTTAATTCCAGGCCTTGCCGCACCTGGGAGGCTCAGTCAGTTGAGTGAGTCTTGATGTCAGGTCAGGTCATGATCTTATGGTTCTTGAGTTCGAGCACCGCATTGGGTTCTGCACTGACAGACGGGGAGCAGGGTTCGGATTCTCTCTCTTTCTCTCTGTTCTCTCTGTATCTCTCTGTATCTCTCTCTCTCTCTCTCTCTCTCTCTCTCTGCCCCTTCCCCACTCATGCTGTCTCTGTCTCTCTCAAAATAAATAAATTAATTAAAAAATTAAAACTCCTGGACTTGAGCCAGACTTCAGCCCCCTTTTAGCTTTGTCTGGTGACCTGGGAGCAGTTCCTAAATTCTCTGACCCTGGCTTCTTGCCATGCCTACAGCAAGCTTGTAAACAGCAAAGGAAGTGATAATAGGTATCTCTTAAACTCTATATGGAGACCAAACCCCTTGGGTGGTCTTTTTCTATAGCAATACAAATGCAAAATAGCTCCTATTCCCCCAGGGATCTGCTCTCTGAAGGACAGCTAATCTGATAAACACATTATTTATCCCTGCTAACATATTCATACATGTGTTGCCCCAAGTAACATTTGCATTTTAACAAGAGACTTGGATGTCTGTCGGGATGTGTGATTCTAAGGATGGGGCTTGCAGGCACCCTGACAGGTGTTGCTGGAAGGGGGCTGCTAGTGGGTTGTAGGAGTCTAAAACCACATGTTGCCTCTACATGCAACTAATGCCTCCCATACTTACGTTCCCCCCTATATTTACTGCTGACACTGAATTACTCATCCTCCCAGACTGGGATCATTTACTCTCACAGTTGAGAATCTGTGGAGAGTATTTCAAGAACCTGATAACCAAGGAGAAAGGCAACTTCTGAGATCTTGGTGGAGACGCTTAGCTCACTGTCATTATTACTGGTATCATTTACTCCCATCTGCCTGCTGCTGGAGGGCAGGGAGACCCCTGCTTGGTGAATCGGGCACTGAAGCCCAGGCAAGCCTGATTTCTGTCTCCAAGTCAGGATTCCAGGTCCTAAGTGAGTTGAATCAGCCAGAAAAGAGAAATCAGGAGTCTTCTTATTCCAAAAGAACTTCATACATTTGCTTTGTAATTGGTATCTAATAACAATGACTGAACTTTACTTCTAAGCAGTCGTTTCTCCCAAATGAGAGGACATTTTTTGAACATGAAAAATGCCTAAATAATCATAATGATAAAAAACAATGCTCTGCATTTATTACGTGTCTACTGTTCTTCTCAAGCTGCGGGCATTATATCAATAAATCTTCACACAAAAACCTATGCATCATCTATTTTACATGTTGAGGAAAGAAGACCTATAGAAACATGAAAAATAAAAGCTATCAGGACGTGTAAGTTGAAATCCTGGTCCTACTCCTTTCTAGCTGTGTGATATTGGGCAGGTAACTTAACCTCTCTGAGCCTCATATGTAAGATGGAGATACCACTATTTACTCCACCAAGCTATGATGAAGACTGAATGAAAGAAAGTTATAATCATAAGCTAGTAAATAGTAGATTCATAGTAAATGTTAATTTTCTTTCCCTCTCCTTTGTTTCATAAATATGGGGAAAAGAGTTCTAGAGCTATTAAATGACTTGCCCAGGGTCCCCCAGTGAGTCCTGTGTGTTGCCCAGAGAATCCAGTTTCCCCTCCCCTGGCACCCTTCTATCACTTCTTACTGTCTGTTTCTGTTCAGCATCATTTCAGCTGGATAGTTCTTTGTGTGGGGTACTTCCATCTGGCCCACAAGGAGCCTGGGTGCTGGCTGCCAGACTGCCTCTTTGGGATAATCAACTTCTTTCTCTCCCACAAGACTGCCGTGGCTGACATGGTTTTTTTGTTTTGTTTTGTTTTGTTTTGTTTTGTTTTGTTTTGTTTTGTTTTTACTAATTTTGTCATACTCTAGATGTATGTACATGCTCTCACTCTGTAACTCAATGCCAATCGATTTGAAGAATGTGAGTGTTGTGCCCCAAATCATTGTAGAATGAACTGAATCATTATCTGCCCTCCATCAAGGAAATTTCCCTGGGGATTAATAAAATTTGTCAATGGCTGTTTATCTGCATACCTGTTAGGAGGCCAGAGCTGAAACCAACAGCTCCCCCAACACACACATGCACACACACACACACACACACACACACACACACACTCACAATAGTATCCCACCCTCAGCACTACTGACATTTTAGACTGGATAATTCTTTGTTGTTGGGTGTGGGGCTGCCTCATGCATTGCAGGATGGTAAGCACTATCCCTGGTCTTTACCCACTAGATGCCAGTAGCAAGCACCTCCCCCCCACCCTAGGGTCTCCTCTGTCTCCAGATGTTGCAAACATTCCCTGCAGGGCAAAATTGACCCAGCTGAGAACCACTGGCTTACATGATTTCACAGGACCTTGTGACCACTGGTTTTGTCAGAGTCCACCTCCCCTCGACAGCCCAGCACCGAAAGGAAGCTAGAGGAGACTTCTGTCACCAATTGTTTCCCCCCTTTTTAAGACTTCTGCTACTGGCTGGCCTGTGACCAGGAAAGGCTCTGAGTGTCAAAGGATGGCCCTTGCCTTTGTCGGAGAAAAGCAAGTCACTGGGAGCCAGCACTGAGATGTCCAAACAGAGCACCCTTCTGGGATGACCTGTGGGTCCCAGTCAAAGCTAATCTCTCCTTTCCTTCTTCCCTTCCCTCAATCATGTACCCTGATAGCAAAAGGCAGGAGGTAGTCACTCACTTTCTTTAACGGAATAAAGTTTAATATATGGGGACACATGGAAAGAGAAATTAGTAAAACAAACCAAGCAAGCCATAAAGAGAGAGAGAGAGAGAGGGAGGGAGGGAGATGAAGTTATCAAACCCCATTTATTTATTAAATAAAAGATCCACTTTAAAAATAACCCTTTGTAGGGGCGCCTGGGTGGCGCAGTCGGTTAAGCGTCCGACTTCAGCCAGGTCACGATCTCGCGGTCTGTGAGTTCGAGCCCCGCGTCAGGCTCTGGGCTGATGGCTCAGAGCCTGGAGCCTGTTTCCGATTCTGTGTCTCCCTCTCTCTCTGCCCCTCGCCCGTTCATGCTCTGTCTCTCTCTGTCCCAAAAATAAATAAACGTTGAAAAAAAAAAATAACCCTTTGTAAGGAAGCACTACATTTTAACAGAACATACCTCTGTAGGATGAAATTGCAATGGTCTTTCCCTTCCTACTTCATGCCTTTGATTTTCTAGGGTCTTATTTTAATAGGTACACGTTATATGGATTTAGGAGAAAAAGGAGCCATTTTTAAAAGAAATGAAAAAGTTAGGGAAACATTTATCAAAATAATAATGTCCGTTGCTGCTTTCTCTGTTTTCAAATGTATTGAAGTGTATTTCTTGACCACCCAGGTCAAAAAATTGAACACCACTGCCTTTCCAGAAGCCCCCATTCTGCATCCCCTGTCACACCTGAATGGAAATTACTTTCCTGATTTTTTTTAATGTTTTCTTTATTTTTGAGAGAGAGACAGAGAGACAGAGCATGAGCAGGGGAGTGGGAAGGGCAGAGAGAGAGGGAGACACAGAATCCGAAGCAGGCTCCGGGCTCTGATCTGTCAGCACAGAGCCCAGCGCAGGGACTGAGCTCATGAACTGTGCCACAGTTGGATGCTTCATGGACTGAACGACCCAGGCGCCCCCACTTTCCTGATATTTAACAGCACATCTTACTTTTGCTTGTTTAGAATATTGCATAGAAGGAATCATCTAGTATGTATTCTTGTTTGTATCCAATCTGTTAAGGAATGGCATTCAGGTTGTTTGTAGTGTGGAATTTATACTGATATTTAACAGATGATGCTAAACGGATTTCCAAAGTAGCTTTACTACGTAATTCTCCTACAAGCAGTATATGAGAGAGAGTTCCCATTGCTTTTCATGCTTATGGGCATTTAATTCAGCTGGTCAGTCTTTCAGTATCAATGTGGGGTTTTTTTAGATCAATAGTGTTAATGAAAAATAACCCTTCACAAAATTCACATGCATAAAAATATCAAAATATGATGTAAGCAGGAAACAAAAGTGAAAACATAGCATTTATATTCCCATTCCTATAAAATCAATATATTACATATAAATGATTGTATATGATATATTGTTATTATATTGTTTAGCATTTATTTATATATTTTGTAGCTAATTTATTTTTTTAATGTTTAAATTTTTTTTTTAATTTTTATTTTTGAGAGAGACAGAGAGAGAGAGACAGGCAGAGAGAGAGGGAGACACAGAACGTGAAGCAGGCTGCAGGCTCTGAGCTGTCAGCACAGAGCCCAATGCAGGGCTTGATCTCACAAACCACGAGATCATGACCTGAGCCAAAGCCGGCCGCTTAACCCACTGTGCCACCCAGGCACCCCTGTAGCTAATTTATTCTTAATAATAAAAATATTTACCTCGATGAATTATATCTATATGTCATTGTGTATCCGTCTTTATATAATATACTCACACACAAAGAAAGTGGAAGAAAGGATAAAATGTTAACTCTGGTTATAACTGATGTTGCAACTACAGTTAACTTTTATTGCCTTCTTTTGTTTAGCTGCTAAACGTTCACATTGACCATCTTTTATCCAAAGTAAGAGACTTTTAAAAATTACCAATAAAGTTTTCTTCACTCAAACATGAAATGTAATTTCACCCACCGGTGGTATTTTTATTATCGCCACAGCAACCTCCCCATCACCTAACTCCAAGACTCCACTCAGAGCCATCCACCTCTCATACATCCCTTCACCTTGAACCTCCTTGCCCCCAAGGCTATGTCTAGGCATCCTGCCATACCTTACAGGCCAATGCTTCTCAGACTTTGACCTGTGTGTGACAACCTGGGTCCTGATGAAATTCAGATTCTGATTCAGTAGGAGTGTGTAGGGGTGGCCCTGAGAGCCTGTAACTCTAACATGCCTCTGGGTACTGCCACGGCTGCTTATGCACAGGATCCCCTGAGAAGCAAGCCTCCAGACCTTTTTCCCTTCCCCTCCCAGACTCTATTTCATTCCAACTCCTTGTTGCCTCTTTTCTGCCTTTCCCTCCCCCACCCCCAGGTTACTCTTAGAATTTCAGAGCAGAAACATCAAGGGAGGGAAACAGGGTCAGAGGGAGGGAAAGATCTGGGGGAAGTCAAGTTCACGAGATTAGGCCCATGAAGTTGGGCCCGTGAGAAACATCCCAAGGTCTTGTGCCTGTAGGAAATAGAATTGTTGGACCTCTTACCATTTGTTCTATTTCCCAGGGTTTTTACTTATTTATTTTATTTTATTTTATTTTATTTTATTTTATTTTATTTTATTTTATTCATTTATTTTTTTAATATGAAATTTATTGTCAAATTGGTTTCCATACAACACCCAGTGCTCATCCCAACAGGTGCCCTCCTCAATACCCATCACCCACCCACCCCTCCTTCCCACCCCCCCTCCATAAACCCTCAGTTTGTTCTCAGTTTTTAGGAGTCTCTTATGTTTTGGCTCCCTCCCTCTCTAACCATTTTTTTTTCTTCCCCTCCCCCATGGTCTTCTGTTAAGTGTCTCAGGATCCACATAGGAGTGAAAACATATGGACTCTGTCCTTCCCTGTATGACTTTTTTCACTTAGCATAACACTCTCCAGTTCCATCCACATTGCTACAAAGGGTATTTCCCAGGGTTTTTAAAGAAAGACCCTTGGAGTTCAGCACTTGTGATGACTTCCTCCAGGGCTGCTCTTAGGGTTGTGGGAACCCCTATGGGTCTCCTTGGGTCTGGGTCTTGCTTATTTCAGAGGTCTCTTTTGTTTGGGTGCTTTCGCTGGGGCAGAAGATGGCATCTACCCTGCCTGCATGTCATAAGCCAGAAAATAATCAAGTTTCCCCAACTCAGTAAGAAGCTACCCAAGATACCCCTTGTGTGTTTTTGTCTTTGGTTGACATTTATTAATAAAAGAATACTACAAAATATGGGAGGCAACTGCACTGAACATGTCTCTATGTCGTCTCACTAACTTTCATGCTGCTCTAATTCCAGAATCTCCTCACGGCCTCATAAATATCAGTGTAAGGTACCCCATGGCTAACAGACCCATGTGAAGTTATGTGAAAGGATGATAGAAGGGGGAAATGGTGGAAAACTTTCCACATCCTGACCTTTTGCTTCTGCTTTTAGAAACTTCAGATGAAAAAAGCATACTCACTGCAAACCTCACGGGTAAGTCGGATTTAATTCCCATTGTGAACGTGGAAACCAGGCTCTGCAAAGTGACCTACAGGTAGCAGCTTCCTTAAGAGTGGACCAAGATAATCACTATGCTATTCATTTACTTGAGCAGGAAAATACTCTCATGCCTCCCATTCATACAGCTGAGTGTTATTTTCTCTCTTTCTTTCTTCATACCCTCTCCCATTTGTTCATGGAGGTGGCAGAGAGAGAGTCCAGTGTCCATCTTTGACATTTCATTTCTAGGTACCAAGATATATTCTTTCCCAGGGGAGAGGGGGGAGAAAGAAGAATTTGCTGACAGCCGTGGTGCTCCCATCCCCAACTCCCATTAGTTGACTCTTTGTCCATTGTTGTCTACCCTTGTCCAATCTCTCTATATTGAAGGCAAACTGGAAATTCACACTGGACTTTCTGAAACACAACCTGCAGCTCTGGGTCATGCAGGAGATGAGTCATTAAACCTGGGCACATATGGAAATCAACACTGAAAGGGCTTGGGTACCTATGTCAGCCCTGGGAGGCCCACAGTCAGAGGGAAGAGTGAGGACAGCCCACCCATTCAGGAAGACTTTGGAACAACACCATCTGAAAGGGTCCACCCACAGCCACCTTACCTCTTTCTTGTCCTTTGTTCTCTCTTAGGTAGACCAGCTGTTTTCTCTCAAAAACCATCTGAAACTGTTAACTGGGGGGAGACGGCAAAGCCTCCCATCCGGCCCCTCCACGCATACCCTCAAGTTAGGAGACTGGTGAGGGCCCAGGCAAAAACCAGTAGAGAGGAGGAACGACAGCATGGTGCATAGAAGCACCTCCTCCAAAGTCCTTGTTCACAGATCAGTTAAGGAAACGGAGGCCTAGAGAAGAGTGTGGCACTGGGGGTGGGGGGGGGTCATATATACCAAACATGGTTACTCTGTATATCAGACATTTGAAAAGCAAACAGAACAAAAAGAGAGAAACAGAAAAGCAGAGATGCACAAGCAGAGAAACCAAGAGGGATGAAGGAAAAAATAAAACCGGCTTTTTTGTATGTCGGAAGGGACATGTGGCTTGGTGATTTTATGTCTTGGGGACGTCACATGGAATTGTTTCACTTCCACCAGGGATTTTATAGCTTTGGACAGCACGTTGCAGCCCAGACCCAGTTCTTAGCAGAGAAATAGCAAACTCATTTCAATGTACCTGCTATCTTCAAGTTACAGAGGGTGTTTTGTTTCTTGTTACCATAAAGACAGGGGATACGGTGAAGGAGAAGAAAGGGAGATAACAAGCCAAACACCAAACTTGGTGCCCAGACTTTCTTTTTGGTGCATTCATGACATGGTTGTCGACACTAAGCAACAATCCCACGGGGGTGAATCCGGAGCTCTCTGGGACTCTGAGTGTTTGGAAAACCAGCCCTCCTGGGCCTTTGCTGCCCACGCATTGCTATTTTTAAGGCTTTCAAGGTGAATCTCACTTATTAAAAGCTGAAGGTGTTCGGCCAGGCCTGGAGCTGTTATCTACCCCCTACTGGGATAAACACCTATGGTGACTTGTGTCCCTGACAGCTGCCATTAGGACTGAGATTGACAGGGCTCCTATGTTTCGTTCCTCCCATGGGAAGGAACGCTTCTTTTAGGTTGAAATTGGAGGGGAGGAGAAGTGTTGTCTGAGAAGGTGGTATTTTTCCCTATTTCAGTGCCCTCATTCCAAAAGCTGTGATCTTTCTGATCAAGTCCTGTTCAACTCAATTTGTCAGAAGGATGCGTTTTTGGACAGTGGCTGTATGTAACCGCTGGCTCTTTGTAACTTCAGGGCTGAGATGTATGAGGACATATTTCACTCAGGTCTCTCCAGAAAGCTCAAGGGGAAGTCTTTCTCCTGATTCACCATCAGTACATTCCCACTGGGTCCTCACATACCCTCTCTACACAGCTTCCCAAGTAAGTGCAGAGAGCAGCCTCATATCCTCACTACCCACATCACAGTGCTTCTGCGGGGTGTTCTCTGGACCCTTGGTTTGTGGAGAACCCAGCTGCTGTACTAGGTAGGACAATGGTGTCACATACGTTCTTGAGGCTTCTCGTTCTTTAAAGCTGTCACCTGTAAGCCTAAAGCCAGCTTATCCTGTTGACATGGATCCTTCACTTGTCTATATTATTTTGGAACAGTGGAAACAAAGTCTTCCCTACAGTGTGCGTTTAACAAAGTTATTGGCTCTATTTAAGCCATTTATGGGCTGGGAGGTCAAGAACTTCATAATTTCCCAACACGGGGTATTCCTAAATTTTTTTGGAGGAAAGCCACAACAACTCATATAAGAATTCATGGGGTGGGGGGTCGCCTGGATGGCTCAATCAGTAGAGCATGTGACTCTTGATCTCGGCCCTGAGAGCTCAAATCCCAGGTTGTGTACAGAGCTTACTTTTAACAAAAGAAGAATTTAGGGGCACTTGGGTGGCTCAGTCGGTTAAGCCTCTGGCTTCGGCTCAGGTGATGATCTCACAGTTCATAAGTTCGAGCCCCATGTCGGGCTCTGTGCTAAGAGCTCAGAGTCTGGAGCCTGCTTCAGATTCTGTGTCTCTCTCTGTCCCTCCCCTGCTCATTTTCTTCCTCTCTCTCTCTCTCTCTCTCTCTCTCTCTCTCTCTCCCTCTCTCAAAAAATAAATAAATGTTAAAAAATTTAAAAAAGAAGAATTCATAGGAGAGTTGCCCTCCAAACCCCTCCACTACTTTGGTCTATCTAAGCTCTTATCCCTCTGCTGGGCTAAGGGACAGCGTGGTGCCACATCTGTGTTGGTAGTAGCAATGATCTATAATGATAGCATAGGGGTGTCCAGGCAGGTATCTGGGCCTGACCCAAGTCAACTGGCAGATGATGGAGTCTAAGAAAGGATTCCTCTACACTGGATCCTCATTTTTCTGCTGCTTGGCCTTAGGTACCTTGTGTGACTCTTTACTGTGGGTCTGTGCAGGACAGATGTCATGAATTTACAAGACTTTTTCAGAATAACTCCATTGCTTTTGTCAGCCACCTACATGAGAGTATTTTAGGAGGAATGTCCCAGCTTGGGGCCATAGATGGGGTTCTAGACCAGGGTTCAGACCACAACTTGAACACATCCCTTCCTCTCCCTGGGGCTCAGCTTTCCCTCCTGTACAAAGTGGAGACAGGATAAATTAGCCTTTCCCAAAACGTGTACCTCAAAACTAGAAGTGTGTGTGGTAGGCAGTTAGATAGTTGTGTGAGGCCCGGGTCCCACAGGAAAGAGGAGGAGCTGGGGGTGGGGGGTGGGGTGGATATTGGGCTGGAGATATCTGGGACCTGCAGTCAGACATATCCTGCCCACATGGTCAAGGAAATTCGAATACAGAAGCCACAGGACATCAATTAGCATTGGGGTTTGGCCCACCCTCCTCCTGGTGGGCTTTCTTAAGGGATGCTATGTAATGAATAAGACAAAAGAACTTTACAAAGGCACATGGCCCCAAGGAAGGAGCCTTCCTTCAAGGCCAGCTATCTGGAAGGTCAAAGGACTGTCCTGTCAGTACTTCACAAGGAGCTGGATCAAACCAGACAGACCCAAGATGGAGGATACCAGGACAGGAAGCCCTCACCAAATTAGGAAGAAAAGGCATGAAACCCTGCTTTTTGCCCCAAGTAATGAATATTTTGTCCCCCAGCTAACAAGTAAAAAGCCTGGGACCAATTCTGCTGGGGCACTTAAGCCTCCCCCAAGCTGCCTACACCCCACTCTCCTGAGTGTGCTCAGTAAACTCTGCTTGCTGGAGTTTTCTGGTCTCTTGGCTGAGTTGTTTCCTTCCAGAAGGCTACGAACCAAGGCTGTACTGCTCCAGGCAGTGACAAGAAGCATCCTTGGTGAGAAAAGTCTGGAAGGTTCTGGGTTAAATAAAGTCTGAAAGTTCCCTTACTGAATAACTCCCTGGGCTTTGAGTATGGTAAAGAACACTTTAACATTATCAAGTGGGGTGGGTAGAAAGTTATATTCCCTAAGCCTTACGTCATCTAGTCCCTTTCCCTCTTTTCAGCACATATCATGTGACAAGTGTTCTGCTGAATACACTTCAATGGGCAGCATAAGGCAAAATTATTTCTAAAGCCCCTCTAAGAAAAAGAATTCTCTTTTTCTTCTGTGTAATTTTTCCCTTTTGATTAAAAATCATACAGAATACTTAGCTCTATCGGTGATGTCATAAAAGGCTGAAGAGGAACAGAGAAGAAATATGTACAAATATTGAGAGGGTTGAAGGGAAACTCCTCTTTACAATATGCATTTTGGATAACAGTAATAAGAAAAGTTAGGGATTATTATTTACTTAAAGTACTACAGACTGTGTTAAATGCTTTACTTGAATTATCTGATTTAATCCTCACACTAGCCTTAGGAAGCATCTATTATTTTTGTTCCCTACCTACAGGGGAGGAAACTGAAGTTCAAAGAGGCTTGATAAATAAAGTGAAGCCGCCTGAGTAAGAAGAGGCAGTGCTAAGGTCTCCACGCATTGTAATTCCATCCTAAGATTTTTTTAAAGTTTATTTATCTTGAGAGATGGGGCGTGGGTAGGGACAGAGAGAGAGAATCCCAAGCAGGCTTTGCGCTGTCAGTATGGATCCCGACCCCAGGGCTCTGCCTGCCGAACCGCGAGATCATGACCTGAGCTGAAACGAAGAGTCAGATGCTTAACCAGTGGAGTCACCCAAGTGCCCCTTATTCTAAGAATTTTAAATTACAAGTTACTGTCTCCTTTTTTGTACCCCGATTCAGCAAGCTGCCACAACAAACCAGAAATAAACTAATTGCAATGGTAATTACCTTCCATCTAAAATTCTTGAGTTCACATGAAATAATGTTGAATCATCAGTCTCTTAGGTCTACTGAAAATAGATATATATATATAACAACTAAATGTTACCAAATGATTTATTATGATTGGTGCTAAGTTACAATGTATATGAAATGGAGTCATTTATGGAAACACATAAAAAATAGTTGCCTATTTCTGTAATTATATTCACACAAGAATCTGAAATATAGTTTCTGGTCTGCCTTTTAAAATATATCCACAGAATGACTTTTGTAGTTTTCACCACACAATTTTACAATACTGATACTGCACCTGTATCATTTACCATACTAGATGAGCTAAACAGAATATGAAAGCAGATAATAGCAAATTGGTTTTTTATATCATCAATGATTCCAAAGAAAATAGTAGTTTCCATTGGCAGTGAAAATAGATGGTAGTAATTAGCATTGTAGAAATTGCATACATAGATATGTATGTATATATTTATATGTTGCTCAGGGCCATTGTTCCATCAATAGGCAACTGCCTTTTAGGTGGACCAATGGTGGCCAAAATGGTGTGCAATGCCATTGGGACAATTAGTAGTACTACCTTTTATGTCTCTCTCCCCCAAACAAATAGGTAAGAAAGTAATACAGCAGGCTAAAATCTACAGTGTTACATACCAAGGTAAAAACAGTTACTGAGTTATTAGAGTCACAGTAGTTTATGTATATTTGCTATTCACAGACCGCAGACTTTTTGCTGGATAACCGAGCTGCTGGAAATTGACGACATGTAGACATGCATTCGTGTGAGTCCATAATTAATGATGTTTATGCTGTAATAAGCACATTCATTTTAACACCATTCAATAAACAGATGCCTTTAAAGTTTGAGCTAAATCTGCTATCACAAGTATACACAAAAAGAACCTGTAAACAATTTGACACTACACTTATGTACAAGCAAACTGCATTGGAAAGGAGAAGAGGTAATTTCAGTGGGTGCCACTTGGTATACATCAGTGTGCAACAAACTGACCCAAGTCATCAAGCACTTGAATGAGGTCAGGAAAAAGTAACATGAGCAAGGCCCCAATAGATCACCACTCGATATTAGTACCAGCAAAATTCAGACTCCTCTATGTTGACATCACATTCAAAGCATCAGCAATGGATGTAGGAGGAGCTTGATAATTCCTGGCAAACCGTGTTTGGAGATCTCCAGGTGACCTCATCAACAGGGTCTTGATTTTTATAAGTGTCGAGGGTGATGCTGATAATATTTAAATGTGTCCATTTAATTTGGACAAATTATCTTGTTGGTTAGCTTCAACCCAGTGCTCTGCTGGTTCTGAAAGATGAGGGGAACAGGAATTCAACTGAGATCATGAGTTCAATTCCTTCAGCCAACACAAAGATTCTTGATTTTACAGAGTAAAGTCTTATAAAGGGAAGCAAGCTGGACTCCATCACTAATCTAAAAGGTCACCCATTTATAGCAGATCCCATTAAAGCTTTCAATAGGACTCTCTGAAATGCAAGTCCCCTAAGTTTGTATTTCTCTGTGTTTTTTAAAAAGTTTATGTATTTATTTTTGAGAGAAAGAGAGAACATGAGCAGGGGAGGGGCAGAGAGAGAGGGAGAGAGAGAAACCCAAGCAGGCTCCATGCTGTCAGTGAGGAGCCCGACACCAGGCTCAAACCCAAGAATAGTGAGATCATGACCTGAGCTGAAATCAAGCATCAGTCACTTAACTGACCGAGCCACCCAGGTGCTTCTGTGTTTCTATGTGTTTTAAGGATACCACTCCATGAATTCATGAATCCATTTCTTTATATCAGAAACAGAGTAATCAGGGGTTTTGGCACTTCTCCACCCCTCCTGATTTACAAAAAACACGTTACTCTGTCCTTTTATACACTAAGAATATTTCAAGCAAAATTCTCCTGATTCAACATTCTCCTTTGGAATTAAAAATAAATCAATGAGAGAAAATGATAGGGGAACTTGAAGCCAGGGATGAGGTAAAACTTCCCCCTCTGCTCCAAAATCGCTGGGACAAACAACCACTCCTTTTTCAAGTGTTCTTAAAGCTAATTAGAACGTTTAATTGCTACAAAATTGATTTTTCTTTCATATGCTTTTAAGACCACATCTGCAGGGAGCCTATGGGAAAAAAAAGTGACCATACTGAATTATCTTGCAAACGCTTCTGATTGTGTGAGCAAACCTGACAGGTCCCTGGGAGAAGGATTGTGTGCTTGGACAGGTAGGCTGGCCCTGGGCTGGGAGTCAGGCTGTTTCTGAGGGGATGGGCTTGTAGGCATACAAACTGATCCCATGGACCCTCCAGGGAAGCTCTGTTTGCATAGGTTGACTGAATACGCAAAACATGCAAAGCATGTGGTTATGAACGAAAACATAACTTACCATATTCTTAAGAGTGCCCCGATTAAATTTAGTCATTTGGCCATTCTGTCTATAAGATGCCAAAACATAAGCAATTGTCTTTCACTTCACTGTATGTTGTTCCCTCTTTGAGCAGCTGTTTTGGTGTCTGTCTGAACAGGCTTACTGGGTTATATGCAGGAGTCTGGAAAGTGTTTGGTTATTATTACAACGTGCCCTTAAGCTGTACTATATATTTACAATGTGCATATTACAAATTATTTACTATAGTCTTAAAACAATTAAACAGGTAACTAGCTCCACATACAAATTGTGTAGGGTTACAGGGATCCCCTTCCCACGAATGCTAAAGTGAAACCAGTAGGGAAAGAATAAACTAATGGATAGCAGGTGAAGTACCATTAGTGTAATAACCACTGAATTTGTGCTCTTGTAGACCTATAGTCTTATTCTTTTCTTAAGTATCATCATATTCATTTGGTGGGGTTTTTGCTTTTTGTTCTTTTGGGACTTTTTTGGGGGGGAGGTGGGAATGATCATGTTCGAAAACACATAGTTTGGAATTCAAACCACTAGTTCAAATAAGAAAGCCAGTTTTTACAAGTTTGACTTTTCCTTAAATGCACTTTGGTTTTGTATCCATAGATGTTATACCAGGGTATTCTAATCATATTTTTGGTACCATAATATATACACACTCATAGTGGGAGATGACTTTGGAAAACAGAACTATCTAGGAAACCAATGAATAATAATAATAATAATAATAATCCCTCAAACTCAAAATCCCAGTTTCAAACTATCAGATTTATGTGTATACATATGTATAGATATAGATAGATATATACATTTAGATAGATGTACACACATATATACATATATACATAAAAGTTATATATTAACACACATACACACCACACATATATACATATTCTTCATACACGCACTCCTATTTCAGTGCAGTTTCCTTTCGTGGCCGCCTCTCTTATTTTCCAACTTAGAACAGTAATGATGAGATTCTGGGGGCAGCCAATCATGTTTGGATTTCTGACCTATCTTGAAAAAACTGATATTGTTTAGAAGGCCCAAAGGTGAAAATAGCACATACATGCACGTACCCACACACACACGCACGCAGGCCTATTTTACCTCCCGTGAGATCTCCCTGGTAACCTGTAAACGCCCAGGAAGCATGTGTAGGCACCATCGTCTTAACACAGAACGTATCTCACCACTTTGGGTTTCTTAGGGCATCAGTGTTCCCCAGACATGTGTTCTGTAATGTTACTGCCCCTTGATAGGGCATGTGTTAGGAAGTACAGTCTGTGGGAGGCAAGACTATGCCTCCAGGTGTGCCCTTCTTTATCTCCTAAGGAGGTGCATGTCTAATGGGACTTATAGTTTATTAGCTAATGACTTTCTGGAAGGGTGTCAGGCTGGGTTCTTCCTGGCTACCTTTTGGTTAGAGTAGAAGAAACCAGAAACAGGTGAAATCCAGAGAACAGAGACAAAACATTATATAATGAGGTGGTTGGAGTCTAATAAACCCAGATGGAAATCTGGCTCTTCCACTGTCAAGTGATGTGCGACTTTACCTTTCTGATTGTCACTGACTTTATCTGTGAGAAGAGGACAGTAACAGGGCCTACTTTGTTGGGTAATTATAGGGTTAGATAAGGCATGTTTTCTGGCACATATTCCTTGTGTGCACACTATCCTTAATATACGTCATTTATAACTTAATATTTAAATTAGAAATCTAGAATGTGGATCAGAATTACATACAAAAATAATGTTAGTCTAGGAATTGAGGGATAGGAATTCAAGTGCTGTATCACACACGTGATTCCCCAGTACATTATAATGCTCACCACAGTGGCCTGTACATGGTAGGCACTCAACAAAAGCCTGCCAAATGAATGCATGAAAAAGGAAAGAATGCATGACTGACTTAAAGTCTCTGGGTCCCAGTTTCCCTTGGATGACATGAGGATAGAATGTTCTGACCTTTATTCCAACACTGGGATGTTGGCATGAGAAGTTGAAAGAAAAATGTCAAATATTTAAGACACAAACATGTTTTGTGTCCTAATGAAGTCAGTACATACAAATGAAATAATATGGCTCAATAGCCAGGGTCTATGCTCAGACTTGTCACGTCTTTGAAAATAAGGGCATGGGGACCTCCAGTATGAGAATGAGAATATTTTCCTAGCTCTAAGTGTCATCGTTAGCAAGGGGGTTTTCGGCCTAAAGAAACAAAGTACATGATAAGCAGTTTAAGACGATGAAATCATTGGCCTATTCTCAGTACTTTTTCTCCCTTTTTCCTGTTTCATTTCTTAAGAGCACCTGTTAGCTACTGTGGTTTGGCTTGAAAAACATCCCTAATAGGGTCCTGTGAACTCAAAATGCTCCCAAAGTGCTTTACACCAAACACATTTAGTTGTAAGATTGATGACTTCACTGAAGTACCGTTTTTCTGAGGCAGAAAGTGACTAGAAGACAGAATCCCAGACCGCAGACCTACCCCGTCATTACTGACACCCCAGAAACCAGGATGTAAACTTCTCTAAATCTCAGCATTCACATTTGCATGAAAGGACAATTGTATCCCATCTTAAGTAAACCCTGTAGAGATGTAAGGTGGTATAATTACTATCACACCACCTCATCCAATCTCCTGAACCAGATGTCCTTTCTCTTCATGGCAACAATGCTTTGGAACATGAGAGCCAACCCTTAATTCAGGGTTTTTCCATCTCAGCTCTATTGACATTTGGGGCTGCATAATTATTTGTTGTGGGGCTGTCTTGGGCATTCTGGGATGTTTAGCAACATCTCTGGTCTTTACCCATTGGATGCCAGTTAGCACCTCTCAAGTCACGACAATCAAAAATGTCTCCAGGCACCTGCCAAAAGTCCCCTGGGGCTTTGACAAAAATCACCCCTGAATGAGACCCACTGCCTGAAATACACGTAACCCAGACAAATCGAAGAAGAGTGTTTCCTGAGACTGTTTCTCTCACATACAAGAATAAATCAATGACCACCGGCTGCAATTGAGAAAAACTGCCAGTAATCACTGAGAATCCTGTGTATATTTTAGCTTTCATGGTTATCTTTTTTTCTTCCCTTTCCTTTTCTATTTTTTTTCTTTTTTGAGTAAATGTCATTGCTACTAGTGACTATATGAATAAAAATGAGTTTGATGTTTACCCTGAAACCCGTGGTGCTCAAAATCCACATCGGCAGACCAGCTTTACTCAACATTGTCAGGCACTGACACCCATAGTAAAGACCAATTCGTGCTGAATTCAAAGCTTTGAAACTTTGTAACCGAAGACTTTTTCCATGCATGCAGATAGCATTATCATGGACATTAGCCACTGACCCAACCCTGACCTAAAAATCACACAAGTGTGCGTATACACTCCCATACACTCACACGGAGGTGCAGTTACTAAGCAAGTCTCCGCTACTTTCTGGTGCATCAATCTTGCTTCCATTTGTGATGGATGGAGCCAACCACCAGCAGTAGAGAGAGTCTGAAGTGAGGCTGATTTTTATTGTGCAAATGTAGGTAAATTAGCTAAAGGTCAATTCTAAGAATCAACTGACAAGATGAAAGAGGTTGCTGGAGAAAGGAGACACTAAATCCTCCAGTCAGCATGTAAGTGCTTTTAGGAGGCTGATTAACAGGAAAATCACCACTCCTGTTCCACCCAGGACAAACCCCTAGATAGTTGCAGGGCTAGGGTACATTTTTCTTTAGCTTTTTCAAAGTAAATTCCCTAAATAAAGCAAGGGTGACAGTCTAGGAACTAAAAATTCTTTCCCCAGTAAACAACACACTTTGTTCACAAACAAGAGAAACATTTTTTTAAAGGTTAGGAAGCTGGGACAATGAAGGGACCCTACTTGGGAAATAGAGGAGGGAAGAAAGCTGAATCCAATTTAACATTTTTAAAAAATCTTGGCCAAATAATCTAAACTGGCAATTTAAGTTTATTAATTTTATTAACCATTCTTTACTTTCCTATGACAGTGGTGTTTAAATATTCATGGAGGATCATCATGAGAGTGTATTTAAGCCATTCATTCTCTATTTCTTGTATCACGTGGGAATTTGACACCTGCCCAGTTATTCTGTTATATGGGTAGAACCAACTGGATCATTGAAACTCCCTAAAATGGTTTCTATCTTAATAATCATAGTATGGCCATCCCTTCTGGTCAGAGTGGAAAATTATAGAAAGTCATCTCCTTCTTGCCATCGTATATGAAATATGAACAGTGTTTTGAATTTTCTTTTTCTTCCTTCCTCCTCTCTCCTCTCCTCTCCTCTCCTCTCCTCCCCTCCCCTCCCCTCTCCTTCTTTCCTTCTATCCTCCCTTCCTTCCTTCCATATTTATTTTCCCTCATGGGTTTTGCTTGCCGTTTTTAGTTAATATTGGCATTCAGGATCTTCAACTATCTGAGAGTGTCATAATCTTGCGTAAGTCAAATTGGACAAACAGCAATTCAATGACTCAGGATCTTATTGGTGAGATGCAGCTAAATTCACTAATCACTGCCTATTCATTTTGGTGGTGTTTATATGTGCAGTTAATGGGACCGCCTTTGGGGCCACACACACCACCATTAAATTATGGATCATTATCAAGTTCCTCTGACTCAGACTGCACAAGGCCTGGAAATGAACAACTGTCCTTGCGAAACTTCACCTTTTTTTCCTTCCTTGATGGGTATCATAAGGATACATCTCACTCAGAGATGTGCTCCCATCTACCCTCAGTACCAAGACATAAAACTATATTGATGCAGGCTTTCAGTCTGGCAAAAAAAACAAAACAAAAACAAAATACACAAATATGCACAAAATGGAAAGGTGCTGTGGTTGACAGGCAGATGAAAGGGCAGAAGAACCATGGAATCTACTCTGCCCTAGTCCTAGGATTCTTTTCTTTGGGCCTTTTGTCTTAAGATAATGAATAGTGTAAGCCTTGGCTTCTTTGTAGTGGAAATAAAAGTGAAAGGAAGTGAGAAAATACAGACCTCTGCATAGTTCCCTCAACAGAATTTCTTAAAGGTCCAGAGACCATCCCATCAAAATCATTAAAGATGCTGGGCCAAAATGCATATTCCTTGGCCCTGCTAGAAGTTTCTGAATCACTCTCTCTGGAGCTACGGTAAAGGGATCTGCATTTTTACAGGTACTACAAAAGATTTTTGTGCACATCAAGTATTGAATAACACTGCTAAAAGTTTGCAGTGGAGGTCACTAGGAAAAGAATCTCCATTTGAATGTATGTTGCAAGATGAGAAATACAGATATTTCAAACATCTAAGTTCTGTGGTTGCATCATAACATGGTGATTATTAAAGTTTAAGACTCTTTTCTTTCAGCAGGGGTGGAGAGCAATAACCATTTCATCTAAATCCAGAGTGATGAAGGCAATATAAATCAAACTCATTCCAGCAGGTTTCATTTGGTCTAATTTCTCTGCAGATATTAATCATTGTACGGTCCTGTACAAATGACATCTACCTCCATTTTAACTCAGAATACAGAATACTCACTCAGATTCCTTCTCTAGTGTGTTATTTGACAAATAAAAGAAAATAAATAAATTGGAACAGTGGGCCATCAAGATTGCAAGATGCCAACAATGCCAAGACATTAAGGAGAGAAATGGCCCATGCTAAACCTACAACCCAGCATGCAAATTGGCAAAAGCATTTATCTGCTACAGAGTCACCAGGGGGAAAAAAATGACTCTCTTCATTTTTCCTTTGAAAATTGCTATGTCAAGTGGAGGTGACAAAGAATTCTCCCTAAAAGTTCACAGAAAGACTCTCATTCATTCTAGCAAAGATCATCTAGAAGACCAAGGTTAGTCAAATTCCACAGGATGGTATCTAGTGGCAGAAAATACCAGCACTCAAATGCGCTGGGTTAATTCGTCACGGTACATACAAAGTTGGAAGGTTACAACTATAACGAAGGAAAACGTCTGAGAATCTACATGTGGCTCCCATTATGGGAGTTGGTGTCAGGAAATTTTGCTAAACACCATATATGCCTTTTCTTCTTCTCACTGGAGCGTGTTTTGCCTGTGGCAGCAACAAAGGATAATCAGAGGGGAATCTAAAGCCTAAAGAAGCAAAAGTAATGCAGAAGCACAAGCTGTTGACAACTAAGAGGGCCCACGATGAAGAACACACATCTGTGCCTAGGAATAAAGGTGCCTTTGAATCAAACAAGGGCAACTGAAAAATGAAAAGGTCCATTAGTTTTCTTCTAATAAATGTGTCTCCCTAAGTGAATCAGTTGAGGGTAGACATGGCTAAGGAGGAATAAAGGGCGAAGGGAACACATGATTTGTGCGTTGTTCCCCTTTTATTTTAATTTACCAGGCATGCATGTCCAGTAAGATAACTGCCTACAATCACAAAGGATTACACCACAGCATATTCGCGAAGCCACCTCACTTTGTTGTTTTATGACCACATCTCAGTGCAATTTTTTCTCAGCAGGGGGAAGGAGATCACGACACCACAGTGATCTCACAATTTTCCTGTCTCCCCCCTTTCCTGCTAAACATAAGTCACTTCCTTTTTGATAGTGGGTAGGAGGACTTCATAAATGTGTTTCTGACTTCAGGAGATCCATGGACCTATAGAGAGTGACATCCCCAACCTCACTGGACTTTAGCACTGCAATCTAAGTTGGGGTTCTATACATATGATTCCTCATTCATTCCATCCATCAGATGTTCTTAGTTTCTTCATATCAGCAAATTATGGCCCTCATCATAACCAGTATTTAAGAAGTGAACCACATATATCGTTCTGTCCAGAAGTGAACTACAAGTTCCTAAAGCTATTCTAAGCTCTGGGAAAGTGGCATGAATCGGGGGTAACCAAACGTTTAATCGTGTAACTCACTTACTCAGAGCTCACTTCCATTGTGGCAGGCCACACTTTCCTCAGGGGATGACTGCACTCAAACAAGGACAGAAGCTTCCCACGGACTTGGTGGCTCCTCAGAGATTTCCTGATCACGTCTATATTCATCTCCATAATCAACACCCACAGTTGTCTTAGCTATTTGGACTACTTCGGGTAGGTGTCAGTTTAGAGCTGACCCAGATTAAAACTGTTATTATTGTTTTAATCAGATTTCCTACCACCAGTTTCGATCACTGGGGAGGTCTAAGGATTGCCTATGGAGAAAAAAATTCACGACGGGTCAAGGGTCAGGGACGTACGCCATGAACATTTTCTTTGCAGTGTTGGGTTTCCTATTGAAAGCAGGCGGTAGAAGCAGTGGGGTGGACTGACATCTTCCTCCTCCTCCAGTTCTTACTAGTGCATCTCTGTCTTGACACCATTATAGTCAGGCCTGAAACTTAAGGAAACTGGAACCTTGGGCAGGTAATGTAGATGGCAAATTCCAACAGGGCCACAGGAATCATCCGACCAAAGTGAGTTTGGGGATATTTTATCTGTATTCAATTTCTTCTTGGCCCATTCAATTCTGTGATTCTTTGCAGGATTGCTATCATTGGGATGATGGTATTTGGGTATGGTATGAAGAAACTTTGAAAGGAAACAAGACATATTGGTAGGCTTTACAAAACTATGTTGTAGTTACGAACAAATGCCTGCTAATATACTAATACATAAACGGACACCACTTAAATTCATAAATGGTAAATCTCTTAACAACTCAACTCCCCAGGTGAACTTTCTTTTTCACTTAAGTAGACCTTTAAATTCCATTTGAACCTCAGGACAGGAAAACATTGGCTGCGTTTGTTGCCCAGAGGTGAGGGCAAGAATTACAAAAATTCAGAAAGATATCCATATACTAAATAGGCACTAGTAACAGGAATCAAGAGAGAACCTCTTACATAATAAATGTGCATCAACAAAATATTTCAAAAGGAAGCGAGTGGTCATTACTTTTCCCTCCTACAGACGTCATCCAGTTGCCTTTATTACCTGTGATACATATACACATACACACACACACAATAAAAAATAAAAATAGGAGTGCTTGGCACACAAACAATGATTGACAAATTATTGTTTAAGTTCCCACTGAAATGTATAAGGAATGCTGAAAACAAAAACTGGTCTTTTCATCCTCATTTACCACAAGCCTATGAAAGACCTATTAGTACATTTATGGAATACAGAACCATATGGATAGATGGCTATTAACAGTTTCTTTTTGGCTGTGTCTCTACAGGCCAAAGATGGACTCAAGAAAGATAGCTTAGAAAGCCAAAACCTTCATTTTCAAGCTCTAGTTATCCAGTTGGGTTGTGCATTCATATCAAGGAAATGACAGCCACATCATAGTACAGACACAGCCAAATCCCAGAATACTAAAGACAAGACCAGCTACCAGGAAGTAACAATGTAGCACTGTAGTTTGAAAAGGCTATGAGAAATCAGGTAGAGTGTGGAATACAAGTGCTTCTTAAAGAAACAAAACAAAAGGCTGGACCCCTATTCAAGTCCTGTGTGTTGTTCTTACTTCCACAGCCATATAGGGATGCAGAGAACTGAATGCAGATTACATGAAAAGCCCAGGCCATTAAAACGTGGGCAGGAAGGACTCTGAAAACATTGAGAGAAGGAAGGTAACTCAGCTCAGGGTGGGGAAGGCTGAGTGTGGGGTCAGGGAGAATTTTCACGGCTAAGAATGTCTGTTTCTTTAACACAAAGAATGTTTTACTAGCTCTTCTCACCCTCTCCTAGTGCAGAGAAAGAGCAAAACCGTACTATGGAGCCTGAGGGTGTTCATTTCAAAATAAGGAAGACAATTTGTTGACGACGAGGGTTACCTGATGGTAGAAAGTGTTGCCCAAAGAGGCTGGGAAATCTTCCCAGAAGGGTTTTAAGAAAGGAGCTGAGACTCCTCTGTCTGAAGGAGTCTAAGAGGTTGCTGCTGGGAGCAGGGGTGATCCCCTTAGGATGCCCCGGCCCTGGGGACATGTGCACTATGTGTATGCATATACATCGTTGTGCTTGTGTTTGCACAAATACTCATGCGCATGTCGTCAATATAAACTGGCACATAATAGATTTGAGTGAAAAGTCATATAAATCTGCCATTCCCCCCACCCCATAAACAAAAAGGAAAAGGAAAATTAAAAAAACCCGAACCTATGCCATTGGGCCAGATCTCTTTCTACCATGCTCTCATTCAAAGGAGGGAGGGAGAAGATGAGAGAAAAACCCAGTTGGGGAGAGAGGACTCCCAAGGCCTCTCAGCTACTCCTCTGTAGCTGGCTCTCCTTATACGTAAGATGCTCAGCACACGGGACCCAGTGAACAAACAAACAAGTAACCAAAAAGAGATTTTCTTATAATTCCACATCTGGAAAGAGATCTACCCTGTGGATTTAAATGTTAAGGTGAACTAGGTAAATAGGCAGTAGTGTATCGATGGGCTACTGTGTTCTCACAAACGTATTGTTAGTTGTTACTTTTCTTTCAAATGTGAATTTCGCTAGGAGGTTTATTTCCAAATGGTGACATGATTTCTTTCTTCTCCCATTGCCCCGCCCCCCGCCCCTCCCCTATAGATGATACTTCCGTAAAAGTTCAGACTGCCAAGGATGTTTTCTCTCGGGGAACCGATCTGGGATTTTGATCTTTAGGAAATCCTGGATGCATTTCTCCAGCTCTTCCTCAATGGAGAGCTTTTCCTTAACAGCTTTTTTTTTGCTGCTCATGTTCGACTCCCTGGAGCCCGAAGTCAGAGTCCGGAGCAGATCGCTTTTCCGCCGCATCTCCGACTGCTGGATCAGCTGCACGGGGCCCTTCTTGATGGGACGGTCCAGAGTCTGGATGTTGGTCTGGCGTGTCACGGGCCCACAGATGACCGTCTCCTGCGGAGAGCTGGCCTCAGACTGGCTGTCGCAGCTAGAGGTGGAGAGGTCGTTGCAAGACGTGCCACTCTCCCCTTCTTTGTCGCCTGCGGTGCTCTTGCAGCAGCAGTGGCAGTGTGAGGATGACCACCTGGAAGGCTCACCTGCAAGGAAGCACAGCACCCAAGGGGTTAATGCCAGCCACCTCAGTCTGGAGGAGCAGCACAGCACCTGAACACACACGCACCCAAGTGTCCACAGCCACGTCTTCAGAAAAAGCAGGGGGCCACACAGGCCGGGCTACAGCATGACTACCCAAAAGCCAAATCTGCTGATGGAAGGAAGTTAGTGGTCTACTGCACAAAAGGAAGGATGGTATCATGCTTCCGTCCACAGCATTGTGACCAATGGCTCAGCTGCACCACCCACTAACCTTGTCACCCTGGCAGTCCCCTTCCATTCTCAAAGCTTCAGTTTCCTCACTGGGAAGGTGAGTATAATCACCCTCCTACTACTTTGAGTTTGTAGGGAGGATTTAAATAAATCAAGTGAAATGCTTAATGCAGTGAATGATATTTACCCTCCATAAATGCTACCTGATTTTACTGTGGCTGACGTTAAACCCGGATCCAAAGCTCCACGTTACTGTAATCAGGTACAAGAGGGGAAGGGTCAGGGAGGGCTTCCTTTGTGGCGGCCCCCAGGTGAGTTCTGCACAGCCATCAACTCATGGGAGCCATGTGATAATTCTGTGAGCTCAGCAGCCCCACTCCTAGTTCCCATACAAGGAAACTGAGACAGACCCTGAGAATTTAAGAAACTTACCCTAGTCTGTACATTTTGCAAGTGGCAGAGCTGAGATTTGAATGTAAATTTCCCAAATACCATAACCAAAGCAATTAATCATTCTTCTTGAATTTGCTTGACTGTAAAAATTCCTGCGTTTCTTTAAAAAACAATGTTCAGGGTTTAACTTCTCTCTGCAGTCCTTGCTCACCTCTCCTCAGAAATATTTATCACTTTTTTCTCTGAATTATGGTTTTGTTTTCAAAGTGCCTCTATTATTGCACATATCACATTTTGTTATAATTCTTTTTTACTTAATGCATTTCAGCTATTCACCATAAGCTCCCTGAAGTGGGCACAGCTAGTGTCTATTGTTGTAACCCCAGCAAATAGCTCGGAGTACAGTGTAGAAATTCAATAAAAGGCTGTATCCTAACAGTCACTTTTAAGTCCTGGATCTAGCCACACCTGAAGCCGGTACTGTCAGTAGGCTTTTAAGTTCTATGAACCATTGTATTATATTTAAGCCAATGTGAGTTCCTCTCTTCCTATTCCCCTCAGTCTTGACTCATAGCATTGCATTCAGCTGTTTGGAGACAGACTCATTTTTCAGATACGTGGTTGGTGACTCTCTGAACTAGAAAATCTACAGTTAGGGAACAAAGCAAGTTCCTAAACATAAGTCACTGCCCCCAGCCTTCTATGCTCCGAACAGTCTTCTTAGAGTCATGAACTTGATACTATCTACTCATCGTATATTATATGCTGGGCATTTCATATAGCTCATTGCATTTAAGCCATAAAAAATAAAGGGAAATGAGTCCCCTTTATGATGCTAATATTGAGGACAAGGATAATGTAGTATCTTTATGTGTTTAAAAGGAGACCCAGTTTTGATTTGTGCTATATCTTATTCTCATAAATAATGAATCATATTATAATAAGATCCCACTTTAGTGCCATTTCTAATATGGTCAAGGTAGAGGAAACCTAAAAGGGAAAAAGAAACTATTTGCAAAGTTATGTCCTGTCTTCTTGTAAAAGGCCTGTCATCTACATATCTAAATAATTTAAATATTTATAAACACTTATCTTAAACATTTTCCAGAGGGGGGAAAAAAAAGAGTCCCTGTGAATCACAACTCCCAACTCCACAATTATCTCTAAAGTATACCCACTCTTTCAGACCACTTTTTAAAATGTGACTGTAATCATTGTATTTATACACCCATTAAATGAAATGCAACAATCCAATTAGCCAAAAGGAATCACCACAGCAATAATGTTCTACTTCTCCCAGGCTATTACCAATAAATATCTTCCATGCAACAGGGAAAATGCTCAACATGTACCAGCTGGTGACTGAAAATATCAGCAAGAGAAAATGTTTTGTCTGCCAGCTCAGATTCTGAGGGTATCATTTCTCTCCTTCTGAAGGCAGAATCTGCCTCTACCTCTCCAAACCCAGCCATCCCTATACTAATATGACTTGATGGAGAAATGGCTCGAATGCACTGGGCCAAAAAAAAGTAATCATATCAGGCCAGAGCTGATCCAGTTTGATCCTTTTTGAGAAAAGTGCAGAAACTGACCTAAATCTTAAGAAAAAGGAAGGAGAGGAAAGAAGAGACAGATAGAAAGGAGAAAAAGAAGAAATATGTGCTGAGATATGCCTGCCCATTATCTCACAATGAAATTTTGGCCATAAACCCTGCTGAACAAGTAGAAGTGCAAGCCTGTCCTGTGCTCTTCTCCCTAAGAGTTACCTTCCCTTGGAGGTACTTGGAGGGACACCCGGGGCTTTCCTAAAAGTCCATTTAGTAACACAAACACCATCATGGGACAGAGCGCCGTGTGTTTCTGCAGAAAAACGTACACAACACTCACTGCACGTCCAAGCCAGGAACCTGGGATAGATGCGGAATCCTCCCTAACCACTGGGCTGATAGTGGATTCCAATGTCAGCTGGGATTCTCCAGCTTCCGGGCAAATAGAAATATTACTTTCCACCTCTTCCAGGCGCTATCACTATTAAAGGGAAATTGAACAACTTAATTTTAGTGGAGCCCATTATACTACCACGTGTTTCAATATTTTATGAGAACATTTGAATGTTTTAACGTTTTTGGCAAGATAATTCATAAGAAGGCTTATGAAGTCTGTATATTAGGTCAGAGTCAAGGAAGAGAATGGTATTAATCCAGCTGGAGATACTGTGTGAAGAGTCATCATGAAATGTGAAAGATACTCAAATGTAAGAAGACAGACACCACTCTGTTTCTTTTTTTGGAAGCATTGTCTCTCCGATTACCCGCTTCCCAAGAACTTAAACAGAGCAGAGGTTTTCAACCAGAAGAGAGAAGTGATGTGTGTGGGGGCTGGATACAGCCGCTCTTAAAGTCCCACTGACATGTGCTCAGCAGTCCTGGCAGATGTGGAAGGATCTGCAAAAGGTCAATCTTTCTGTAACTCAAGGTGTTCTAGAATCCCCTCAATTATAGCCAATTACGATCTCATAAATGCCTTGGTACTTAAAATCATAACATACTTTTGCTCCCAATCTGCTGAGCTTTCTATAGAGGCTGGAACATTTCTCTCCATTTGAAGAGAAAATAGGTTACAACTGATTAGGCAGATACAGGGAGAAAACCATTTCATCCTAAGAAAAGGCTGATTTATTGATACTAAAAAAGCAAAAAAAAAAAAATTGTTTTTCGAGGGGTTTATTAACTGGTTAATGGTCAAACAGCACAACCGCACTCTTTATTTTTAAATAAACCATTGCTGAATTTGTTGGATATTCTACCATTTGTGGTGCCCAGCACAGAATAGAGGTTTGGTAAAAAATGTTTGATGAATGAATGAATGAGCCCAAACACATATGCTGAATTGCATTAAAATCCTAACAGGGCACAGCTTGTAGGCTCCAGAATAAGCCCCACAATTTGTCAGTTTGGATAAATTACTTCACCTCTATGAGCCTCAATTTCCTCATGTAAAAAATAAGACAAGGGGCACCTGTCTGGCTCAGTCAGTTAAGTGTCTGACTCTTCATTTCAGCTCAGGCCATGATCTCAGGGTTGTGAGATCCAGCCCTACATTGGGCACCGTGTGGGCATGGAGCCTCCTTAAGATTCTCTCTTTCTCCCTTTCCCTTTACCCCTCTCCCATGCTCGTGCACGTGCTTGAGTGCTGCTTCTCTATATAAAAAAAACAAAATAGAATAAAATAAGGCCAATAATAGTATCTCCCTCAGAGAGGTTTTAGGAAAATGAGACAATTAACGTGAAGGTGTTTCATGGCTGGCAGGCAGCACCCAAGAAGTATTGCTTTCATCTGTACATAAGTGCTCTACTAAAAGCCAGATGCTAACCTACATAAACAAAACAAATCAGGAGCCTGTTAGATAAGATTAGTAGGTTCCCACTGATGGGCTATACAACCAATTGTTAGGCCTGGCTGGAACATCATGTGAGGAAGGACACGAATGCTGAGACTGGACTCATCAAGAAAATGTATAATGACATTTAGTAATGTCTGTTGTTGGTGTGGGAGTGGACCGTGACCACAAGCACACAACACAGTACGTGACCAGGGAGACTTTCGGAAAGAAGTTTCCTTTACCGTGCAGGGCTTAGAATTTCACAAATGGATGCATCTTCTGAGATAAAAATTGACTTGAAGACACATAAAATAAATTTAAACCCAGAGCTGGGAGTAATTTGTAGTTTGGATTAACTGGGGAGGAGCAGGACCCTCAACTGGCCTAAGTCCTTAAAGCTCAAATCTTCCAACATTGTACAACTTGGAAATACTGAGGACCAATCAAGCGAACTGTACGACTGTACACGGCCCCTTTCGACTATAGCCCTAATGGCAGAAGTCCTTACTGATAAAGGAGGAATGAAAGAGGAAAGACTACAGAATATTTCTCCCCTATGAAAAATTCAAACTGAGCCGCGTGAAACATGACTTAGCAAACTCACAGAGTGCTTATGCATTTTTAAAAGAGGGAGCTCTGCAATCTACCCACACTTCAAATTCTCCACCTGCTAATGGCTGTGAGCACAATGCACATCATTTACAGCAACAGCTGGGAAAACTGCTTTCCCCTGTCTTCCCTGTCAATGATGTAGGAGCCTGCCAGTCTGGGAGCTAGGTGGCTAGATTTAATTTATTGAGGCTGCTGAAAGACTTTCTTGGTATCCTGGCTGAAAAGTCAATAATGGCCAAATTGATGTTTTCATAATTCTGCTAACCTTGGAAAAGATATTTCATAGTAGAGACTGGGAATAGGCAGGCTGTGCAAGCTTCTGAGAGGAATACATTTTCAAGCCTGGTGATCATCCTTTCTTGCTTCCTTTGCCACTCATGGACATTTGGCCTTGGACGGGCCCAGCTGGGGCTCCTCATTAAGGGGTGGCAAATTTGGGTAAGAGCAGACAGTTAAATCAGTCACGGGTCAGTCGGGGCCAGTCAAGAAAATGCACATGCCACCTGTAATCTTAATAGGGAGAACTGAATATAAGGAATCGGCTAAATAGGGATTGGAAGGATGAAAAAAGGTGAAGAAAGACAGCACTGAAGAGACAAATAGAGTAACTGCAGGGGGGCAGCTACCATACTTAAGGGTGGGGAGACAGATGGAAGACGGAGTCATTAGAACCTGGAAGCTTGCAAGGGTCACTCTGTGGAGGTGGGACCCAGGCATCTGAGGAGGGCGTGTGGCCTGCTGGTCCTGGTATGTCTGAAGGGCCTCGCTCTGCCCTTGGGAACTGGGACCTCGCAGTTGGGAACTGGGACCAACAGCTTCTGAGATAAATAAAATCTGTGTTAAAACTACAAGCAGCCAGCTGATAAGGAGTCCCTCCTCTGTTCACAACTAACAGCCTTCATCTGGCAACCCCTCTGGACAGCACAGAACCCACCAGGAAGCCCGCTGGGCAGATGCAAAATGAGGTGAGCTGAATCCCCAGCATCACACAGCAGAACGGGGAGAGGTGGGTTTGGGGCTCAGAGACAACAGCTTAATAAGAGCACACTGACCCCGCCACGGGGTGGAAAGAAAAGAAAGACACAGTTCCTGACCTGCTGGAACAGGTGCTCAAATGCAGGAGTCAAGAAATGGAAAGGACAGAAACCATCACCTCAGTTCCATGCCTGCCCTTCTGCCCTTTCTTATACTGAGGGTTTTGTATTTGTTCTCCCTCTGCCACACTCACTTTTCTGATTTTCACCTGTTTTGTTCTTTTTTGTCCTCCAATGCTTGGCTGAGACGTCGCTTTCTCAGAGCAGCCTCACCTCTATCCCCCAACCAGATGGAAGCCAGTCCCCAGCCTCTAGACTGCTTCTTCTGCACCACCACAATGTGTAATTATGGACGTGCTTCTACATTTATTTGTTTAACGTCTGCTTCCCACACCCGACTGTAAGGCCTGTGTTTGTTCCCTTCTGCGTTTTAATGCACACTCCAGGCCACATACAGACTAGTGTTTCAGGGCACATAGTAGTAGAGGCCCAGGAAACATCTGCATGATAAATGAATGGGAGAGGAAATGGATGGGGTGTATAGAAATTTAAATTTTTGGTTCAGAGTGTATGATAGAGACAGTAAACCCTACACACACACAACACGCACGTTCACACACAGGAACGAAAAATCTGACATGCAAATGTAATTAAATTGGAAAATAATGGGGCACCTGGGTGGCTCAGTCGGTTGAACATCCAACTTCAGCCTAGGTCATGATCTTGCGGTCCATGGGTTCGAGCCTTGCATCAGGCTCTATGCTGACAGCTCAGAACCTGGAGCCTGCTTCAGATTCTTTGTCTCCCTCTCTCTGCCCCTCCCCCACTCACTCTCTCTCTCTCAAAAACAAACGTTGAAAAAAAATTAAAATGGAAAATATTTAGGCATATCACTAGACGTTTGATATGCATTGACAACAGTGTGCTGACCAGCAGAGATAATGGCAAGATCCATAGGCATACCCAAAATTGAATAATGCATGTACGTACGTGTGTGTGTATATGTATGTGTGTATATATGTGTATATATATATGTGTGTGTGTGTATATATACATATACATATATATGTAATTTTTTAAATGACCATCATTCAATCATTTATTGATGTAAAAAACCCTTGGGGGTGTGTGGATGGCTTGCTTGGTTGAGTGTATGCTCTTGATTTCAGCTCAGGTCATGATCCCAGGGTCGTGAGATCAAGCCCTGTGTTGGGGTCCATGCTGACCCCAGCTCATGCTCTGTGATCGAAGGAGATATATATATATATATATATATATATATATATATATACATATATATATACATATATACATATATATACATATATATACATATATATATACATATATACATATATATACATATATATACATATATATATATATATATATATCTCCTTAAAGACATTACACAACTTCAGTAAAAATTAACTTTCCTAACCATTCAACCATGGTCTCTATTCATATTATTTTCCAATTTGGTAATGCTCAGACATATCCTCCTACCTCAGAATTCTCACTTGTGGGATTTCTCTTTCAATAAAACAATGTGATGGTTTGCATAAAGCAGGAAATGCTGAATTCGGACTTCCTGGCCTACCACCTTGCTCTCTGAATTTTCCTGGATGACTCATTTATTTCCAGGGGCTTTTTACCCTTTTCCAGGTTCTCCTTGCCCTTTTCTTGCTTTCTTCCTCCTTACTGTATTTCTTCCTCTTGGTATCAGCATTTCTCAGTTAAGATCATTAGGAGTTACTCCTGCCTCAAAAGTCCTCATTTCTCTGTTTCAGAGGGAAGTCTTGTGGCCCATCCCGATCCCTTTTCCTACCCAGTCCTCTTCAGCGTGGCCGATCCATTTTACATTTTTCTTCACCCATTTTTCATAAGCTTGAACTATTCCCCCCAACAATAATGCCCACTATAACTCCTCTCATCCAATACCTAATGATCTTTTGTCTCTTAGAAGGAAATGTATATGTAATGATGATAGGGTTTATTTGTTCTCTTTTTCCAGTAGAAACACCCTTTTTCTCCCTTTCAAGAACTGCCTCTTCCTGACCCCATACTGTCCTCAAGCGACTGTCACGCATGCTGCCGTGCCTAGCCACGAGGAGAGGTCACTGGACCCCTATCTGAACCTCCCATCTCCCAATCGTGTGACCCCAGTTGTGTGAATCAGTCTTCACTGAAACTGTTCTGCTGTAGCTTATGGGTAAAATATGTTCTAGTGTGCGGTATCACCAGGCTAGAGGGATGTGAGTTCACTGGCCATCTTTCCCACCAGTTGAAGAGGACATTCATGTGGAAAGAAGCCAACCAACACAGGCAAAGCTGAGAATACTCAAGAGACAGAACCCTACATCTAGCAGTGTCTCAAGCTGGCCCCATTCCTAGGCTTACAATTTCATAAGCCAGGCATTTTCTTTGCTTAATCTCATGAGAGTTAGTTTTCTGTCCAGTAGAGAAGTAATCTTTTTTTTTCCTAATGTTTATTTATTTTTTAGAGAGAGAGACAGAGCGTGAGCGGAGGGAGGGACAGAGAGAGAATGAGACACAGAATCCAAAGCAGGCTCCAGGCTCTGAGCTGTCAGCACAGAGCCCGATGTGGGGCTCAAAGCCACGAACTAACCAACTGAGCCACTCAGGTGTCCCCAGTAGGGAAGGAGTCTTGAACACTCCATTACTTTCATATGAACACTCAAGGCCTGCCTGATTTACCTCTGTCATCCTTGTGTCACAGCACTAATGTGACCAGTTCTCTAAGGGCAACTGCTCTTACTTGGCTAAACTATTCCATAGGTAACTTGTTTCTTTTATGGAATGGTGCCTCTTCACTATACGAGTTCCAATGAAGTTGACTAACACTCTCAGACGTACTAAGGCTCTCTTGCCACCTGTTATACACAATTATTCTGATAGTGGATAATAGCTGTATCTCCAAAACCAGAAACTTAGCATAACAGATATAACTTATTGAGAACCCCCTATGTGCCTATTATTGTGTTCAGTACTTTATAAAATCTTCACAATGTTCTCTTAGGTGGATGTTATTCTTTCCTTTTTGTGGAAGAGGAAATTATAGCTCAAAGTGGTTAATTATCTGATCAAGTTACCCCAGCCATCCCACATGCTGTCCACGAGCCCCACTGACATCTCTGAATTCATCAATGACAGCTTGGAGGTGGCAGACACTGACCCAAGCCTCCCTGCTCTACAATACAGCTCTCATCTATGACTATGAGGGGGATGGTTCTGTGGCAGGGATGCTGAGCTCCAGCCCAGGTGACAAGGGACTGGGGCCCCTGTGTCACCCTGCTGGCAGAACTGTACAGGTCCCCATGAGGGTCGGAGCAAAGGCCAGGGAACGAGGGCTTTCCGATGTGATTCTGTGCCCACCTTGCTGAGGGCACAACCACTCAGACACAGAGGGCAGATGTCCTTCCCAGGACAGGTAGCCTGATCTCGCGAGCCTGCAATGGTGGCTGTGAGGCCCAGCTGACCTCTGCAGAGGTGGCCAGACGGCACTGGGCCCCGTCCCTGAGACCCTCAGGCAGCCTGCTTCTTCTGTATTCCAGGACCCAGAGCCTGGAATCGCCCCTCCCACCCCAGAACCAGACAACCCTCCTGTCAGTCACCTCCACTCCCAGCTGCCTGCCACTCATACGGACTGCATCTTTGTGTGAAAGGAAGCAACCCTCCCACCCCTGAATTAAAAATATGCTCTTCTAGGGGCACCTGGGTGGCTCAGTCAGTTAACGGTCTGGCTCAGGTCATAATGTCACTTTGTGATCTCTCGGTTTGTGAGTTCCAGCCCCTCATCAGGCTCACTCAAAGCATAGAGCCCACTTTGAATCCTCTGTCGCCCTCTCTTTCTGCCCCTCTCCCACTAGTGCTCACTCTCTCTCTCAAGAATAAACATTAAAAAAAAAACCCAGAGGCACCTGGGTGGCTTAGTTGAGCATCTGACTTTGGCTCAGGTCACGATCTCACAGTCTGTGGAGTCAAGCCCCGTGTGGGGCTCTGTGCGGACAGCTCAGAGCCTGAAGCCTGCTTCAGATTCTTTGCCTCCACCTCTGTCCCTCCCCTGCTTATACTTTGTCTCTCCCTTTCTCTCTCTCTCAAAAATAAATAAAAAATAAAAAAAAAAGTGCTCTTCTCTCAAAAAAATTAATCACTTCTAACTTTTAACTAATTTGACAAGTGGCAAACTAAGAATTCAGATCCAGATCTCTTTTATACAAAGCCTCTGCTCTTTTTGTTGGACACAATATTCAGTATCACGGAAGTTTTCTACCAGAGATATTAAAAAGTGGAGTAAGCCCAAAGGGTCCAAGTGTTGACTTTAAGTCATGGTAGCCCCAGTGACTCCAGCACTTCAGTAACTTTTAGAAGTAACCGACTCACTGAGCAACTTGAGAATCTGTAGGACTTTTATCATTACACTTATATAAGAAATGCTAGTTCTGCCTCCCGAGCTGACAGGAAAGAACTGAAGATAACTAAACGAGGGATGAAGTGTTACGGGCACTCCTCCTGCTGTGTGGGCACGCCAGCCCCATCCGCCATGCTTCAGCTCCAACACAGGTGCTGTGCTAGCAACCTGCAGTCCTTGACGTACTCACTTAGCACAGGAAAAAAAGCCTCTTGCCACTTAACTAAGATATAATGCTTACTAATACTGCTCCATGGATTTTCAACAACCAACCGATACGTGATACCTCCTCAAAGGCAGAAAAAATCAAAACATGACCATCTATGGTTTAGTGGCAAATGCAAACCTAAACTTGGAGTGATCCTCCTGGTAGAAGGGGAAAAAAATAAAGGGCAAATTAAGCCAGAAGCGTTCTTTAAGGGCTAGAGAACCCTGTGCATTTTATGAGAATCACAGATTCAATAAAAGAGGTGCCTTAAACATTTGTAAGTCACCTTAAAACTACTCTGAAAGGAGGTGGGTTAACCATGAGAAGCACAGCCGGCCATGAGGCGGCCCACCTGGACCACGGTGCTGAGCTCACTGTGGGAAGGCCCACGCAGAAGCTGAGGAAAGGACCTTTGAGGCCTCTGAGCATCCTTGTTTTATTATGAGGACAAAGAAAGGGGCCTAACAGTAAGTGTCAGAGCCAAACTCCAAGCCTGGAGCCCTGTCTGGGACCTTGCCAGAGACACAGCTAGGAAGATGTGCAGCCCTGTGGGCAAAATGAAAGCCAGCTGGGGAGGGGCTCACGTCTGGACAGTCTTTCATCTGCGGTGGGGAAATTCACAGGGAGAGTCCACTGCCGAGTCCAGTCAAGGTAAGCAAAACACAGAAGGGTCTGGAGAGAGCAGATTCCTGCCATATGTTCACACGCCTAACGGTGAGAGACAGAGACAAAGAGAGAGAAGGAGGCAGCATCAGTGGTACCTCTACCTGATGATAATGCTGACCTCTGTTTGCACCCACCCTGAGCCACACACAGGGCACTTCACCTGCACCATCTCATCGAATCATTACAACCAGTGAAGAGAGGTGAGGAATTGCAATTCCTACCTCCTGGATAAGAGGCTCAGGGGGACCGAATCTCCTAGCTCCTAGGGAGACTCACATTCCATCAGAGGAATTCGCTTAGAATCAACTCTCAAAGGCCTTATTTCAAAGTGCATGTACCCACAGTGTAAGAATAAGTATGACACATCAGTGTGCATCAGTTTATCACAATGCTTGGGCTCAGCGGAGGAAGCCTAGGAATTCACAAATGGCATTAATGAAAAATAAGAATGTCCCACATGTCATGTGCAATGCTAAGTGCTTTATACACATTTTATTCTAACAACACTCTAAGGCAGGGTTTCCCACTACTGACATTGGGCTCAATAATTCCTTGCCATGGGGGCTGCCCTGTGCACTGTAGGATGTGTATCAACAGGCCGTCCCTGGTCTCTATGACCACCCTCTCCTCCCTTCTTCAGTCAAGACAACTAAAAACGTCTCTGGGTATTGCCAAACATCCTCTGGGGGGCAAAATCACCTCCAGTTAAGAACCGCTGTCCTGAGGTAAATAAACACTGTTCCTATTTTATGATAAGGAAACTGAATTCCACAAAATTTGACTAATTTGCTCATGAATCATACAGCTAAAAAGGTGAAACCAGGATTAGATTTTTGGTCGATCTGACTCCAAGACTGTTCCACTTGTTCCACTGTTATGCTGTGGTGCTCCTGAGAAATGCTGCCTTTCTGAAAAACAAATCTTCCATTCACAGGAAGTTCCAAAAGAAGCTGAGTAAAAGGAAATGAAGAAAACTGACTTGCCTTTTCACTTTTCATAAAATGCAAAGAACACCTCATCTTTGCCAGGTTATCTTCAGATAATAGAATACAAAGATGTGCAGAATTTAGCAGCTCTGCCTGAACGTGTTATCTCTGCTACATGGTTACTGATTCATTACTGTTCTTTTATTTAGGGTTTCAAAATAGGACAATGGCAGCTCTGCCCAAAGACTTTTCCCACCTGGCCACAGCCTATATTCACAATCACCTCATGATAATAAACGACATCAGATGGAGTGATTACTACATTCCAAGCGTTGCTCTGTCCTTTCCTTGCAGGATCTCATGTGAGATCTAAAACATCCTTCTGAGGGTTGATGGCGGGGTGGGGTGGGGTGGGGTGGGGTGGGGGTTGGAGGGAGGAGAGGGTGGGTGATGGGTAAGTCGGAGGGCACCTGTTGGGATGAACACTGGGTGTTGTATGGAAACCAATTTGACAATAAATTTCATATTAAAAAAAAATAAGAAAAAAATAAAAGGTCTCTGCTTAACAGAAGACCATGGGGGAGGGGAAGGGGAAAAAAAAAAGTTAGGGAGGGAGCCAAACCGTAAGAGACTCTTAAAAACTGATAATAATAAACTGAGGGTTGATGGGGGGTGGGAGGGAGGGGAGGGTGGGTGATGGGCATTGAGAAGGGCACCTGTTGGGATCAGCACTGGGTGTTGTATGGAAACCAACTGGACAATCAATTTCATATTAAAATTAATTACTTAATTACAAATAAATAAATAAAACATCCTTCTGAGGTAGGGTCAGCTGTGACTTGCATTTTGCCGAAGAGCTAACTGAGGCCCCAGAGCTGACCCAAAGTCTATAAGAGGCAAGCTGTGATGCAGGCCTGGGTGGTCCAGCCCCAGCATTTCCATTACAAGTCAGGCAATAACTAAAGCCTTGTGGTTCAGAACTTAGGCTTTGGAATCAGAGAAACAGGAACGGAGCACAACTCAGCTGGTGACCTGCAGCCTCCTCACCTGAGAATGTTAGAAACAACAACACTTCTTTGGTGGGAGCGCAAGAATTAAGTGGTATTTGTCCGCAGCATGACTAGGGTCCTAGAATATATTCGATGCCATCGAACAATGGGTTTTTTTAAAGATAACCGATCACTTTGACACCCTAACTGGCAATGTTTGTGTTAGTTACAGTTGTGAAAAATTTAAAAGGCAATTTCAATAATGATAACTTGACAGGTAATTTCCTGTTTCTTCTGCTTTTCTTCATCTTCACGTTACTTAACCCATATCTCTACTTTCCATTCTCATTATGGGCTGTTTACCAAAAAACTAATCCAAATGCATAGACTGATAATATTTAGGAAAAATTGCTTAAGAACAAATACATTACTAGATAAGTTCTCTTCCTCCTGGCTCTGGTGTGACTGCAGTGACTCTAGGGCAAAAGAATTTCTGAAAGGGGGTAAATTGTGTACCGTGATGATAGTTCACAGTTACACCTTTATATATAATTTTCCCATTTCTCTTAAGTCATAGTTATTACACACAAATGCACAACCTCATAAAATTACCCAACTCACTCTTCCCTGATACAGAGAAATACCCTTAAGTCATGGAGTACACCAGGGTTAATTCATATAAAACAGTCTTTAAAGTGTTTTGACAGATATATCCAATATAAATGAAAGCAGAGGGGTATTGCCAACATAAATAAGCACTAACAGTTTCCACATAGTAGGGCATGGAAAATAAATGTCTCTCTGATCACCTGATCCAAATTCTATATTGCTTGGTCTGTGGTTGTTAAATATATTATCTTCTCTTAATTGATGATTAGATCCCTAGTAACACATTCTTTTTTTTTTAAGTTTATTTATTTATTTTGAGAGAGAGAGAGAGAGAGAGAGAGAGAGAGAGAGAGAACGAACAAGCAGGGCAGAGGCAGAGAGAAAATCCCAAGCAGGCTCTGCACTTTCAGGACAGAGCCTGACGTGGGGCTTGAACTCATGAATGGTGAGATCATGACCTGAGTTGAAAGCAAGAGTTAGATGGTTAAATTACTGAGCCACCCAGGTGCCCGTACCCCTAGTAACACACTCTTAATTGTTAATATTTGGAAAATAGCTAGAAAATAACTGTTTAAAAAGAGAACCAAAAAATATGAGTCCAATTTCATTTTTCTGCATGTGCTTATCTACTTTTCCTAGTACCATTTATCGAAGAAATGATCCTTTCCTCATTGAGTACTCTTGGCTCCCTTGTCAAATGTTAGTTGACCATATATGTGAGGGTTTTTTTCTGGGCTCTTGATTCTGTTCCATTTAACTATGTGTCTGTTTTTATGCCAGTACCATATTGTTTTGATTTCTATTGCTTTGTAATATAGTTTGAAATCAGAAAGCCCCAGAAAGCTTTATTTTTCTTTCTCAGAACTGCTTCGGCTATTCAGAGTCTTCTGTGACTTTATACAAATTTAAGGATTTTTCTTTCTTTTTTTAAATTTTAATTTCTGTTTATTTATTTTTTAAGTAAACTCTACACCCAGCATGGGGCTCAAACTCATGACCCCAAGATCAAGAGTCACATGCTCCACCAACTGAGCCAGCCAGGCAAGCCTGGATTTTTCTATTTCTCTGCAAAATGTGATTGGAATTTTGATAAGGATTGCATTAGCTCAAAGTGGATTAAAGACTCAAACAAACTCTGAAACCATAAAACCCCAAAAAGAAAACATAGGGGAAAAATGCCCTGACCACTGGTCCTGGTAATGTTTTTTAAAAATTTTTTTTAACATTTATTTATTTTAGAGAGACAGAGAATGAGCAGGGGAGGGAACAGAGAGAGAGGGAGACACAGAATCCAAAGCAGGCTCCATGCTCCAAGCTGTCAGCACAGAGCCTGAAGCAGGGCTCGAACCCATGAATTGCGAGATCATGACCTGAGCCAAAGTCAGTTGCTTAACTGACTGAGCCACCCAGGTGCCCCGTGGTAATGATTTTTTTAATAGGACACCAAAATTACAAACAGCAAAAGAAAGCAAAAATCAGCAAGTGGGACTCTATCACACTAAGAAGCTTCTATGCAGTAAAAGAAACAACCAACTAAATGAAAAGCAAACCTATGGAATGAGAGAAAGCATTTGCAAATCGTGTATTTGACAAGGGGTTAATACCCAACATATATAAAGAACTCATATAACTCAAAAGCAAAACAAACAAACAAACAAAAACAAAAAAAACCTGATTAAAAAAAACGGGCAGAGGAACTAAACAGACATTTTTCCAAATAAGGCATACAAAAGGCCAACAGGTACCTGAAAAGTTTCCAGGATGAGGAAAAGGTTGGGGGTTGGGGGTTGGCGGTTGTGGGGGGGGAGAGGATAAAGACAGACACTATTTCAAATTTCATCCCCCCTCCTCACATTTCTCACCTCTTTTCATGAAGACATCTTTGTTTCCATAATTCTATGTGACATGCTTGCATCTATACAGTTGTACAGAGAAGCATGGTGTAAAACAGAAAACGGACCTCAACAATATGAATATAAGATATCTTATATTTTTTATAAGACATTCAGTTTTACTCTTATGTTAATCTTGTCTTTCATTTAACTATTATGACCTCCTGGAAAGTAAGTGTCCATTTGAAAGTTCATTTCTGGCTGAAAGTTATATTCATTCCACTCTGACAATGACTTGAGAAGAGTCCTGACTTAGCAGGAGATAAGAAATTGTGAAACCTAGTATTTGTACAATACTTAATAGATTATAGAACCATTTCCATTCACTATACCTCATTTGATTCTCTCACATTCACTTGGCACTCAACTAATATTTGGTGGCTCTCTGCTAAACACTGTCTAGGCCATGGGTTCACAGCTAGCCACAGGGATTTACATAATAACACTAAACAATTAAAAGATAATAAAATTTCAGATAGTGTTGAGGGCTGCAAAGAAAATAAGACAGGATAATATGATGGGGTGACTTAGGGTGAGAAGGTTGTAATCAACAGATGGAGTGATCAGATGGTATCTCCAGAAAAAGTGACATTTGAGTGGGGACCCAATGTCCAAAAGAAGGTAGCCTGTGAAGATCTTGTAGAAGTTATTACAGGCAAAAGGAACACCAAGTGCAAAGGTCCTGAGTAGGAATAGGAGAGCATATGCAAGGAGCAAAAAAGAGAGCCTGCATGGCTTGAATGCGGTGACAGAGAAGGAAGTGTAGAAAATGAGGTTAGAGAGACAGAAAGGGTAGGACCTCAAAGGATACAATCAGGAGTTAGGGTTTTATACCAGGGCATTAGGGAGGAAGGGAAGGCATTCACAGAGGAATTACATGACTTTCAGGTGTGTTTACAACAAGCTTACTCTTGCTGCAGAGTAAGCTAGGGCATGGATTATGAGTGAGCAAGAAGAGAGGTAGGGAAATCAGTTAGAAGGCTACTCCAGAGCCCAGGCAACTGATAACAGTGACTTGTAAGAGTAGAGATGGAGAGCAGGGACTCGAAGAGATACATTTCCTTAGTCTCACTTTACAGATGAGGAAAGTGAGGCTCAGGAAAGCAAATGATTTGTCAAAGCTGGGTAGGAGAGTAGAGAATTTTTCTGTTTAGAAGTACAGTTATCCCCCCTCAGGTCATGGTTGTGTCAGTGGTTAAGGCATCTGAATACACTGATTATTAAAATCTTCCACAAGCAATCCGTTTTTGAGAAAAGATGTTTTCACTGTATCTAGCCCTATCCTATACATCAGAACACTTACTTAGTCAGTCCTTTAGCTGATCTGCACCTGCTGGGGTTACGTGACTGACTTCACAAACTGGGAGCCTGGAGTTTAATTCTACAATCAGGAATCATTATATTGTTTGTAAACAATGACAGACTATGATAAATATGCATCCTGGTTAATTACTTCCTTCCCACTTGCTGTCTTTACTTTCTCATTTCCATCATCTTGTCACATCTTAGTACCTGATTGTGCGTTCCCCACAACAGGCAGAGGGAAAATAGCTGCCAACATATTGAAATGCACGAAGACACCCCTGCATCCTTTGGGTTCTCAGAAACAGGAGCCAAACCTGAAGGTCAGAACCAGTGAAAACTAACAGATTTCAGTATGTTCAATGAAATCTTTACATTATTCTTTGGTTTGCACATTAGGTTCTATTTCAAGAAACAGAGTTCCTACTAGATTTCCATTACAGCCCAGCCCATGAGGCTGGATTATGAAACAAACAGTAACCCAAATTGCATTAGGGTATAAGACATTTGGGTTCTTTCTTTTTTTAACAGCAGGACCAAGGAGTAGTTAGTAAACATTTTAGGACAGGGTTCTTTTATCTACAGAAGAACAGCCTCTGCAGCAGAATTCTTGGAACAGAGAGAGCAGTCTCCATATGGTATATTAAATACCAACAATTCACATATGGTACAGTATAGGTGCTGTGTAAATCAAGCAGCAGTATAAGAGAAAGGCAGTTTCACGTGGCAGTGAAGAACTTGGGCTGTGACGTCAGACAAATCTCAGTATGAATCACACTGCTACTTATAACTTTTGTGACTTGTGCAAGGTGCCAAACCTCAGTCTGCTCACCTGTAACATGGGGGCAATCACAGTACCTGCCCCATGGGGTTGCGAAGTAAATGCAAAGTGCATTTACATGGCTCCTGAACTAAACACATTTGTCATTGTTGTTACCAGTTATTATTAGTACAAATAATATATTAGTAATATAGATTGTTACTAATTATAAGTAATTGGTAATTACCAATCTATCATCACTAATTATTATGGATTATTCCTTAATCTGTTTCTTTCATGTAAAGGGAATGAATCATACCTATGAATTATATGTACAATAGGAGCTTTCTTTCCCCATCAATGGGGTTGACCCTTGACCCTGTCCTACTCTACCGAACAGAAGTCCATCTGAACGAACCCACGGGTGAACAGACAGCTGGCCTACATTTTAGGATACAGTGAAGACCTTGCGTAAAGGTACCTCCGTTACAAGGGCGGATGGCGTACTGCACCAGCCACAGTGTGAGATTCTTGTTCTAGGTACTGATCTGGTACCAACAAGTTACGTGGCTTTGGCCATATTCCTAAAGCCCCTATATTTTTCTCATTGTTAATTTTGATAATATTACTACCCCACTTAAAACCTGCTAGGTTCCATCAAATGAGAATATGCATGAATATATTTTGTAAAATTATAATAATATCACAGCATATAAATTTGAGGTAGAATTTGTATCTTTGGTATTATTATCATTCTCATCATTATCATTCTCAATGTCAGTCTCACCGGCACTGGATTATTCTCCTGTGCATGACAGAGGAGATTCTTTTTTTAATTTAATTTATTTATTTTTATTTTTTTAATTAATTTATTTTTTTAATATATGAAATTTATTGTCAAATTGGTTTCCATACGACACCCAGTGCTCATCCCAAAAGATGCCCTCTTCAATACCGATCACCTACCCCCCCCCCTCCCACCTCCCCATCAACCCTCAGTTTGTTTTCAGTTTTTAAGAGTCTCTTATGCTTTGGCTCTCTCCCACTCTAACCTCTTTTTTTTTCCCCCTCCCCCATGGGTTTCTGTTAAGTTTCTCAGGATCCACATAAAAGTGAAAACATATGGTATCTGTCTTTCTCTGACAGAGGAGATTCTTGACCTGATATTGGAGTCTCTTCTTAATCTAGTCTCCTTCCTTGCCCATATTTACTCTTTAGTGTTTGTACATTAGGTTTCTTGCCTCACTGATGACTCAGATTGCCTTTTCTGCCTAGAAAACCTTGCCTGTGCCCTCTTCCATTTGCCTGGATAACTCATCTGAAGAGTCAGCTTAGTTGTACATTCTCCAGAAAGTCTTCTCATTTCCACCATATCCAACCACCACGGCCCTAGAGGTCAAGGTAAGGACCCTTCTTCTGCCCCTCCCCCAATCTCTCTTGCACCCACACCACTGTATTGTACTCTGTCAGGAGATCCTCCATCAAACTCTAGGACCCTCACCAGCAGGGACCATGCTTGTTCATCTTCTATGTCCACAGGAGAGCAAAGGGCTTACAAGGGCCACCCCGCTGTAGTCACATGAGTGAGCAAGTAAATGAAACACTTCTTAATCGATGAGGCTGACCACAGATTCATTAAATATTCACTACACTTAAATACACACAGTCCAGTGATTATCACCTTTCCAAGTCCACACATCACGTGAGCACAGCTTCATGTGTTTCCTCAACGATGTTACTTGGAGCTTCAACTTCACTGTTCATCTATAGCTTTGTGCATATTTTGTTCAGAAAATTTCTCTATTCTCCTTCTCTCAGATCTTTAGAGACCACTTATGAATAAAAACATTTTGTACAGCATAAGGTGTAAGAGAATGTTGAGGGAAAGACAATTTTAAAGAGCCGATCTTTTCAAATATTCATCTTTACAGCCATTGCAAGAGGTTGATTTTCTTGTTTGTTTTTACATCAACCAGGAAAAAAGAGATGTGGTGTAGTCTCAGAGATACTGTTGCCAACATCAATTCAAAAGCCTAGATCTACCCAACTAAAAATGAATCAGTCAAAAATACATTCCCCAGTTAAATGAAATCATTGAATCATGCATTAAGGAAAATGAAGAGTAACCTGAGACCATGGCAATTTACCTTCCTCAATGGAATGAAAAATGGGCAGAAGTCTGATACTGAAATTTCACTGGAATATACCCCTAATGTATGTGTGTGTGTGTGTGTGTGTGTGTGTGTGTGCGAGCGCGCGTGCATGTGTGTGTGTGCATAGGGAGAGGGGATGACTGGAGAGGAACAAAGTGACAGAGCAAGTCAGAGAGAGGAAAAAAGTACACCCTGAGTTGAGAGACAGGTTGTGTTTTTAGTTATAATTAATTTTAGCTAAAAGCAAGGAGATATTTTCTTTTAAGCTAAAATGTGAGTGTTGAAAGTCAAAAAGCAGTACATTACTCTCATATTATCCCTTTCTTCAAAATCCCAGAGAAATTATATTTTCTCTTTGTGTGTGTGAAGGAAACAAGGAACTTAAAATAGTGAAAATAGGTAAGGAATTTAAATTAGTGAATATATATGAAGAATTACGTGTGCCTTTTTAGATATACCTAGAGAAAACGATTAAGTTCCAAAATGACAATCATGTTCCTATCATTTGAAGATGATGTGTGTACTACGTATGTATTGCTATGGGTTTCAGAAGGTCGTGTAAGCTTGATACAATTTGAAAATGGTATAGTATGACACATGGCAATGGCTTGCAGTTTATCTTTGAATCAAGTTGACATTTTTAGCACATTTAAACACGTAACACTGGGCACAAGTTTCCCTTCTGTGATGCTGTTGCAGGAGAAGAGGGCACAGACCCAGGGTACCAAGACAACAGCCCCTGGAGAACTGTACCCATATCAGGCATTCTCGACGGGTTCACTCCCAATTTATGCAAGGCCCTTTCTTAAAAATCACAGACTGTGGAAGCCGCCACTTCAATGTTTGATTGCCCTCTTTGAACACGGCTAGTCCTGCCCAGAAATACTCCTTCTCCTTCCTCCACCTTGCTACTTACCTTTCAGACTACTACAATCCCTTGCTCCCCCACTAAAGCATCAGGCGCAACCATTCTCCCAGTCCATCTCTCTCCATCACACCACTTGGTTCCATTGATCCTGCTCAGCCAGAGGGGACACAGTAGCTGGGGCTTGCCCCCAGGTCCCACACCAAACTCATTTATTCTCTGACTCTTCCTTCTCTTGGTCTCCATATCATCTACTACCGTGATCTCCACCACAGCAAGAGAATGCTCTAATAGCCAGTAAAATTAGGTACTGTTGCAGAAATTGAATGTGCCTTCCTCCTGTCAAATGGTGCTGGGATACCACTCGGAGGAACCCAATCAGTAGGAAAATGGATTCTGGCTAAACGAGGAGGAGGAGTCTCACAGAATCACACACTTTGGAAAGGAGGAGGTTATGCAGAAGCAAGAGAAAATTAGGGGACATTCCACACTTGCCTCTCTCTCGTCTCCTCCAGACTCAGAAGTGTACACACTCCTCCATGCTGCCATGCTGCAGAAGAGGAGGAAGGATCTGCTACAACTCACAGGGGGAAAGCTGGGGGTGGGGCCTTCCCAGATAGCAGGGAGCCTGCGACCTCTTGGGGCCCTCCAAAACACTAAACCTTGCTTAGCTTAAGCTTTAGAAATGTCAGCTCCATGAGATCAAGGGCTTTTAACATCTTATCTATTACTGTATCCTCACTGCCTAAAAGAATATCTGCACATAGTAGACACTAACCCCAAAATATCCATTGAATGAATCAGTGTAATGCACTGGCTTTGGCCATTATATCTCCATCACCATATTCCTGTTCTGGGAAACATTAGTCTGAGCAGCTTTTACAGCTCTAAATTTCCCCAAAGGAGTCACCAGATATTCAATGGTACTTCCCTTTCTTTGGGGGAAAAATGGCAATAAAATAGTAACTTTTACCTAGTGTCCTTAGCAAGGATAAATAAAGACCTGTGTGCACCTTTCTCAGAATGATGTATCCCACATTATTGCAACAAAACAAATATCTACTTTCTTTTTTTTTAATTTTTAATTTTTTTAAATTTATTTTTGAGAGACACACAGAGCATGAGTGGAGGAGGGGCAGAGAGAGAGGGAGACACAGACTCTGAAGCAGGGTCCAGGCCCTAAGCTGTGAGCACAGAGCCTGACGCAGGGCTCAAATTCACGAACAGTGAGATCATGACCTGAGCTGAAGTCGGCCGCTTAACCAACTGAGCCACTGAGGTGCCCCCAGAAATATCCAACATTTTCAAAGTTTGCTTGAAAAATATGCTCAAAAGTTCCCCGCTTGCCATATAGTGGTGCTCCCGAACAACATGGAGTGGAACTGGGCACTAAATGTGCCTCAAATGGAGTAATGGAGCTCCAAGTGGGTGTTGTTATTAGAGGTCATATTTGCCCAGAACAACCAGGAAAGAGGATGAGAACAGGTCACCACCAGCATGGAAGCAGATGCCTGTTGTGAACATGACCACTAACAGACTACACAGTCCACATTATCTCAGACATGTGAATAGAAAAAGGCGGAAATGTGAAGCAGATGGTTTAAAGTGCTGTGGTAACTTCAGAATGTGGTAAACTCCCGATGTGCTATTTTAGTGTTGGGATCTATAATAAAAGGGCAGCACAATCACGTCCTGGGTGGACTCCACATTCTTGGTGACTTGAAACTCGAGATTCTTTGTTTGTCTACTAGTCACCAAGAGCATTTCTCCATCAAGATTATGAAACCTAGGTGTCACGCTTTCTTAAAAGGAATCAAAATGTGGACTAACCCAGAAAAAAGACATGTCCCTGACTCATGCAAACGAACCCCTGATGAGGAGAAAAAGGCAACCCACACATGTAGGGTAACAAAGAGAGAATGATAGAAAATGCCTCCTTCTCAAAATTGAGTTATCAATGAGGGATCTTTACAAATGATATCCCAACACTTCCCATAGAAACTGTAATGAGTTTTAAGAAGCTTCTGATGCCAGTTAGGGCCCAACCACAAAATTTAACATTACTTATATGAACAAATATTTCCCAGATTTGATATTTATAGAATTGCAGATATGTGGCCCATTCACAGTGGGCCTTAAAAACTCCTTAAACATCTTAAAAAGTTGGCTGAAAGAAGAAGCCACATTTACTGGATATTATCAGGGGCAGATGATAGAGGAGTATTAATAATGAGTTTCCTAAAAAATAAAAATAATAATAATGAGTTTCCTAGAAACCACAACACTGATTTACTCTGTCCATGTGACAAAAACAAAAATAAAAAATCCCTTAAAGTTGAAGGGGGTACTTCTGGTTCTATGAATGCTTTAATTTTATGAAAGATATGGGTGATTTAAAAAAAAATTAATGTTTTTATTCATTTTTGGGAGACAGAGACAGAGTAGGGGAGGGGCAGAGAGAGAGGGAGACACAGAATCTGAGGCAGGCTCCAAACTGTCAGCACAGAGCCCAATGTGGGGATCGAACTCATGCACTGCAAGATCATGACCTGAGCCAAAGTCTGACACCCAACTAACTAAGCCCAGACATGGGTGATTTTATTAACTTCAGTTTTTTTAACAAAGATTTTTTTTTTTTACTGAAGTACAAAAATTGAAAAATATTTTCATGGGGAACCTCCTTAATTCTAGGTTTGGTAGCAAAATAATGCATAGCATAAAGATTTAAGCTTGGGGTCTATTAATTCACTCTTGATTTCTCCATCATAGCTAGAACCCTAGTTAGAACAATGTAGGTCAATTTTGTCATTGAAAGAAATCTGAGAGTCAGTCCTCCTTGATCCCAGTACACGTCTCATCCCCACTGGCTAAATTTACTGAGTTTGGCTAGGCTCAAGGTTACTCTAATAGCTTTTCCAGGAGGTCACACTGGAGTCAAAGGAGGCCACCTCTGAGACCTTAGAGAAATTAATTCCTGTAAAGGCTTGGTGTAGTTTAATATCTCAGTCCCAGATTGAGGCCAGGCTAAAACCAGTAGAGTAGGTAGCTGCTACAGGATACTATACTACAATCTCAATGGTAGCACCCCTCCTCTTCTGCCAAAAATACTTCTTTTGCTGGCCAGTCAAGAATTCTACCATGATAAAAGTAATAACCCAAACAACAATTGCTCAATGCTCAAGAGCATTAGCAATGAATTATATATGACTCTAATCACATTTTACTCTTTATCCTGTGAAATAAATGATACTTTCTTCCATTTGCCACATTAATGAATTGTGATTCATATTAACTAAGGACCTTTTCCAGGTTCCGCAGTTAGTGTGGACTCACACTGGGGGCTCATGATACTAAATCCTATCATTGGTTCTCTTAAGGCACTTTGTTTTCAAGAACCTCCTGTGAAGATCTAAACAGACCACAGAGACATTGTAAAGTGGTCAGGAGAGTCTTATGACTCAGGATGAAGCGGCTTCTTTTTCAACATCAACATGAGAGGAAAACTAGAATGGGATGTATTTCACCTCCTTTTTGATGGTGGGGAGAAAGGTGAGCAGACCAGGAAGTTGAAACATGCTGGTTGTTCATGCTGGTCCTGCTGGTTGTTCATGCTGGTCCTGAACTCAAGCTTCATGCTGTTTCCATCATCACAGTGATTAAAGGGTGTGGTATTTAATTTTGGTCCAGCTTTGGCAGCTGATTTGGCAAATGACCAAGGTCAACTAGTCATCTGCACATTCTCCAAATGGATATCCTAAAGTAAACCCCATATTTAAAAAACTGGATACTGGATACTGTATTTTCCTATGGCAATGCTCCCTCTACCTTCCTTCTGTCCCTGCCCCTCTCCTCCCCTCCCCTTCCTTACTTTCTCTCTCCTCTCCTCTCCTTTCTCTCTCTCTCTCTCACTCTCACTCTCTCTCATATTGCATTAAAAAAAATTAGGCACATCTTCCTTTCTCTGCCTGGAACGAAGATTCTTATGTGTCATTGGATAAACTGCCATCTTTAAGTCTGTACTGTATTTAGATTTCATTCTCTTCCTTGATTCACCTATCCTGTTCCTTGAGATAGGTTAAATTCTACATAGTATGTTCAAGCTCAGATTATCTGAGAATTTGCCCCATGTTAAATCTCAGGATTAGGCTAAATCCAATGTTCCTCAATACCAAAGTGCCTTTTGCAGGGTGAAAGACATAATGTTTCTAAATATGGAAGGGAAACATCTTTCTACTGACTCTGAACCAGCCAGAGGATCAGTTGGGAGATAGGAGAGAAGTGTCCATTTGTAGCACCAAAGAGAAGAGACCAAGAGAAATTAAAATGCTATGACTGATACAGTTTCACTCCTAAGTATAACATCTTTCCCTTTCTCCCCCCCTCCTGAATATTCACACTATTAAGGGAGATGTGTGAAGTCCTTCTCACAGTTAATGAGTAAGGATGCTCAAGAGAAGTATCTCAGAATACCTGCTTCTGAGCCAGGGCGTTGAAGTGATGAAACCCCAGTTCAGAACTGCCTCGGGAAATGCAATGCATTCATGTTCCAAGTACAAAGCCCCTCAAACTCACTTTGAAAATTTGCTTAGAGTCTAAATAAATCAAACTGAAAGACTTAATTATGAAATCCCAGAGCTGGTCATGAGGATAATAAAGTGCCTGGGTTTCTGTTTCAATAGATGTGTTAATATTTTAGCAGCCCCTAACTGCCTGTGTTCTATTTCACAATTCATGATTAAAGTTTGATTTTAATAGAGACTCAAAAAAAAAAAAAAAAAAGGAAACACCAGGGAAATCTGCATTTAAGTCCCATGCTATTGCACTAGTATGTGCTTTCTAACATGTAATTAATGTCTCCCTCCTAGCCATTATCTCTTGATGGGGCAGAACCAGCACAGTCAAAGCCAAGCTCCATGGGGTGACCTGATCCACACCACACAAAAACAGACGCAGAATCATCAGGTGGCCTCTTCTGTATCCTCTCGTGCCATTTACCCCAGGTATAAGTTGGCGAGTAAGACCGATTTTAATAAACTGATGACTCTGCTAGGGGGGAAACAAACAAACAAACAAAAAACACCTCCCTCCTTTAATTTGAAATCATAACTTGAGACCTCTACAGAACTGAGAAATGAATGGAGGCAGGTTAAGTTGCTTTAAGAGACACTTTAGTTTCTGCTATTCAGAAAAAAAATATATGAAGAGTAATAGATTCTACAAATCCCTCGACAGAGTCTGTAAGAAGGCAACTTCTACTAGCTTAGAAGAAAACTCTAACTATACTTGCATACACACACACACACACACACACACGTATATATGGCCACTGTAAGAAAACTATAAAAAAATTACATAAGAACACTGAACAAAGTTAAAATGAGCTGCAATTTTATCAAAAAAGAGGTAACCATTTTTATTATTTTGGTGTGAATCCTTCCAGACTTTGTATCATCAACGGCCCATAACTGTAAAGATGAACCTGTGACACTATTTTTAACAGCTTCATGGTAGTTACTGGTTGGTCCAAAAATTTATCTTATTTCTAATCAAGATAAGTTGTTTGGTGTCTCCTGGGACTTAATGTGATACAATAAAACCCATTAGAAAAAAGTAGTTTCTCATTTTTTTCCTAAGGGCGGAAGCATTAAGAAAAAGAGATTTGATTAAGAGAATATGGAGACAAATCAAAATCTTTAATCCAGGACAGAGCCTTCTGGAATCATGATTTAATCTAAAACAGGAAGTCCTCTTAGAGATGTCATTTAAAAAATATGCTTGCTCTTGTCTCTGAAGCTGTTTTAATGCAACCACTGATAAGAATCCACTCCTCACAATACCAGAGCCAGACCAAGCATATTTTAAAGTGGCAGGTCTAATTTCCAACTGCAGCCTGGCTATTATGAATATAAATCATCACACGGAGAAGCAAACATCCTATAGAGGTCCCAGTCAGCAACTCATCCTTCTCAATAAACTTTCCAAAGACCAAAACTTACTGTCCAGGAATTCATGGAGATAACCAGAGACAGCTGAGGGCTTACCTGCAAGCGAGGAAGAACTGGTTCATGTTTTCATGCAGTTAGGGTTCAACAAGGGGTTCAGTATGATGCAAGAAAGCCTATCAGCCATTTTCCTTGCCTTATGTTAAGACCATATACCTGTAATAATCTTTAAATCTTTTACCTTCAAGCTATATATGTGGTAGTTATCAGGTGAATAGACATTTTAGGTGGAAGGGGTAATTCTAGGCAAAGAGAACAGTATAAGTAAAGAGACCAAAGAAGCAACAGGGTAATGAATTTGAACACTATAACTCGTTTGATATGGCTGATACATGGTTTATTTGTGGGCTTGCCAGTGAATATAAACACAGAGAGTTGGAGAAACGAGACAAGAGCTAGATTATAGTGTAAAAGGCCTTCTACTCAAGCCCCCCTCCCCCAGGAATCACCTGGGGAGTTTTAAAAAATGCACATGCTTGATCCCATGCTTGTACCCTGGGGTACAATCTGGGCATCAGGATTGTTGGAAGTACCCTAGGTAATTCTAATACAGGGAAAAGTTGGAGAACCACTGTTCTAGCCTATTAAAAGAAGCATGGAATTCATCTAAGGATAATCAAAATATATAAAATCATTTTTAAAGTACAGAAGTGCCACATTCAGATTTGTTTAAAAAAATGCTCTGTGGGATTTGGGGGGGGAATGGCAGATATGACAGCATTATTTTTAACACTTTGGAAACCCACATAAAAAGAAAAAAGAAAAAGCAGTATATATGATTGATTTACGACAAAGGAGTCAAGAATACACAATGGGGAAAGGAGAGTCTCTTCAATAATTAGTGTTGGGAAAACTGGACAGCTATGCACAAAAGAATGAAAAGGGATCTCCATCCTCCTAAGCAAAAATCAACTGAAAATGGATTAAAGACTTAAATTTGAAACCTCAAACCATAAAACTCCTAGAAGAAAATACAGTGAGTAAACTTCTCAACATTCATCATGGCAGTAAGTTTTTGGATTTGATGCCAAAAGCAGAGGCAACCAAAGCAACAATAATTAAGTGGGACTATACCACACTAAGCAGTTTCTGCACAGCAAAGGATGCCATCAACAAAATGAGAAGGTAACCAAGTAATGGAAAAAATATTAGCAAATCATGTATCTGATAAGAGGCTAACATACAAAATATATTTAAAAACTCACGCATTCATAGCAAAAAATTGGATTTAAAAATGAACAAAAGACCTAAATAGATATTTTTCCAAAGACCTACAAATGGCCAACAGGTTCATGAAAAGGTATTCAACATTATTATCAGGGAAATGCAAATCAAAACCACAACAAGATGTTACCTCACACCTTTTAAAATGTCCACCATCAAAAAGACAAAAGAGAATAAGCACTAGCAAAGATGTGGACAAGAGTTAACCCTTGTGCACTGCTGTTGAGAAGTAAATTGATACAACCACTATGGAAAATAGTATAGTATGGAGATTCCTAAAAAGTTAAAAATAGAACTATCATATGGGGCGCCTGGGTGGCTGAGCCAGTTGAATGTCTGACTTTTTTTTTTAAATTTTTTTTTTCAACGTTTATTTATTTTTGGGACAGAGAGAGACAGACACAGAATCAGAAACAGGCTCCAGGCTCCGAGCCATCAGCCCAGAGCCTGACGCGGGGCTCGAACTCCCGGACCGCGAGATCGTGACCTGGCTGAAGTCGGACGCTTAACCGACTGCGCCACCCAGGCGCCCCTGAACGTCTGACTTTTGATTTCGGCTCAGGTTATGATCCCAGGGTCATAGGATTGAGTCCCACATCAATTTTTTAAAAAATTAAAAAAAAAAATAGAACTACCATATGCTCTAGCAATCCCCATTTTTGGGTATGTATCCAAAGGAGTGAAATCAGGGTCTGGAAGAGAAATCTGCACTTCTGTGTTCACAGCACCATTATTCACAGTAGCTAAGATATGGAAACAACTTGAGTGTCCACCAATGTATGAATAAAGAAAATGATATATATGACATATACGTATAACAGAGTATTACTCACCCATGAGAAAGAAGGAAATTCTTCTGTTTGTGACGACATGGATGGACCTTGAAGACATTGTACTAAGTGAATTAAGTCAGGCAGAGAAAGACAAATACTACATGGTATCACATATATACAAAATCCAAAAAAGTTAAACACCTAGAAACAGAGAATAGGAAAGTGGTAACTAAGGGCTAGGGGTGGGGTAGGTAGGAAGAAGTTGGTAAATGGGCATTAACTATTAGCTATAAGATAAATAAAGCCTGAGGATCTAATTTGTAACATAGTGACTATTGTTGATAACACTGAATGTACTATATAAGTGAAATTTACTAAGAGAGTAGAATTTGAATGTTCTCCCTCACCAAAAAAAAAAAAAAAAAAAGTTAGAAAATGGATGTGTTACTTAACTAGATGGAAGCAACCCTTTCACAATATATACATATATCAAATCATTGTGACGTGTCCTTTAAGTATCTTATAATTTTATTTGTCAATTATGTCTCAATAAAGCTAAAAAATAAAATAAAATCCGGGGCCCTTAGGTGGCTCAGTCGGTTAAGCATCCAACTTCAGCTCAAGTCATGATCTCACAGTCCATGAGTTTGTGTCCTGTATCAGGCTCTGTGCTGACAGCTCAGAGCCTGGAGCCTGCTTCAGATTCTGTCTCTCTCTCTCTCTCTCTCTCTCTCTCTCTCTCTCTCTTTCTCTCTGCTCCTCCCCCACTCATGCTCTGTCCCTGTCTCTCAAAAATGAATAAAAGTTAAAAGAAATGAATAAAGTAAAATAAAATAAAATGAAATAAAATCCAAGAAACAAAAGAAAATAGCAAAAGCAAAACCCATGGAAAACATTTATCACCAAACTAGCTGACAAAGTAGACCCTCAAGTAAACAAATAAAAATACAAATAGGAAGGTACAAATTACCTACAGCTACAAGGCCTGTATGACAATGGTATCTGTGTGGAAAAAAGCAACAAGGTGGGACATAAAGGACTTGAGAACAGGAGAACCCCCCAAATAGCCAACACACATGCACTTGAAAGCACAGTACGCCATTTGAGACCACCCCCCTCCCAATTCTGGGGGAGGGCCCACAGTATATACTGAATAGACTGAAGCAGTCTGGCCTCTGTAAACCCTAGTTACTGACCTACCTAGATTCCTTTCTAAGACAGGCTCTTACTGAGAAGAAATTGCTGGGAGTAGAAAAAAAAAAAAAAAAAAGAAGAAAGGAAGGAAATAGAACAAACAGATGAAAGGAGAGAGTGTGGGCTAAGATGAGAAGGAGAATGTAGCCAGGAAATCTCAGAAGGTAGCAACCATGATTTTGAACATTATACTAAAACAAAAGAAAAGGAATTTTGTGAAATTAGAACATCCATAAATGTCACCTTATTCTAAAAGGCCAAGAAAGATAATTTTACATAAAGGTAAGCAATATAAAACTGTTGAGCTCAAATTCTATACAAAGATATAAGAAAGGAAGACTAAGTGAGAGAATATGATTTTTATACAAATGTATTATAAGAAATAGAAAAAAAAGAGCAGAAAAACATCCCTACAGACAGCAAATGCATTATAGAATGACATGCACATAAAAAAGATTAAAACTACAATTTACTATTTAAAAATGAATTCAAATACATTGAAAAACTGATACAAAACACTGAAGGATAACATAAATTGGAATTAGAAAAGACTAGGAATTTAGATGACAGTATTTATGAAAGAATTATAAACAGACAAATAAATAATTTTTTAAATGAAGACTAAATGGCAAAGATCACAGGAGTGCAAGAATACAACAGATAACGTCTTAGAAATAAAAAGGAATAAAAATACTTACACAAATATTAAAAAAAAGAAATCAAAAGGGTTGTAGAGAAAGTGACAAATAAATATTGAAGATAGGCCAAAAAAAAAACCAAAAACAAAAAATCAACAATCAGATAATAGGCATTTCTAAACAAGAAAACTGAAGCAAGGAATAGACCAAATGCTAAGATCTGTTTATCTAAAAAAGTTAATTATTTCATATATGCCTAAGTAACTTTAAGGAAAAAGAAAGAGCATGTGACTCTTTAGGGAAATAATATTAAATTATCAGACTTTCTGACAGCAATACTTAATGCAAGAATAATCAAATTTAGGATATTCAAGGAAAGAAAGTGTAGACCAAGGATTTTATATCCAGCAAAACTAACTTACAGATATCAGTGGCACAAACTGTTACCAAGTGTAAGAACTAGGGATAGTCCTCTCTTGAGAGCTTTCTGGGAAATCTGTAATACAACAAGATTTAGTGAACCAAAATAAGTGCAGAGGGGTCAAGATTAGGACTTGTGGTTAACATTAAATACATATTTATTTGAAGCAGTTTATTACCATATCAATTTAGCTTAGCTAGAATTGTGCTTTCCAGAATGCCTTTCGTTATATATTCCTAGATTAAAGCTGTCTATAAAACAAATTTTCATAAGAATTAGAAAGCAGAAATGAAAGAGAAGCCATTATGCTGTGTATGTCAGATGAGGATTCCATGTACTACTATTGCTTCACCCACCATATAGTTGTTATTGGATAGCCTTGTTGGTCTCTACCATCAGTCAGAACTTAAACTCCTTCAGTTCCAATAAAACATCTTTCTTTAGCTTCTTTAAGTCATGTGTTGTTAAGCATGTGTGCAACTCTGTGGCAAAGTGCACCAGTCTCTTCTACAGATTACCAATGTTGTTGGGGTTATAGGCAGTGAGAAACAGACCTAAGACCCAGATTCTCTTTATGGGGTTCCACTTTTTCTTTGTTTTTCCCTGCTTTGTATATACTATTTCTTCCCTGCTGATCTATTAACAGCTTCAGACCTACACATTCTAGAATCAGAGCAAACAGCCTTAACAGACTTCTTCATTAGCTTCCACAATTATGTAAAACCTAATCCCTAAGACCCATATCTCACACCATATCATTTGGAAAGGTCTGCTTCACTTATAAAACCCTAACTGATCCCCTTGTAGAACTAAGATTAATGAAGTGTAGGAGGAACAGAGTATAGTATGCACAGGTTATATATCATGATTTTTTGAAGCAGAACAAAGGAGATCAGATATACTACAGAACAGTTAAATAAAAACCCTATAGTTTTTCAACTGTATTGTAAGTATCAATAGGAATTAATCAGGTGTTTTATCTTTATATGTGTATTTGCATTCTAGCTCTGTCCACTGAAGAGACACAGAACTAATGACTACCCCAGTGGCAATGAGTATTCTTAGTACCCAGACTGTGATCTTGAAATACTGTTTCTCATTAAAATAAACCAAACTTTCTTGGAAAAGACTGATTTTAGGTCTGGAATAGGAAATATACAAGATGAGCTTGGAATACCTCATGATATCCGATTGCTACTAAATGATCAATGACTATGAAAATGAAAATCCTATTAAAAAGACTCAGCAAATTGAAGAGGTTCCCATTGGCCAAACAGAGAACAATTTGAGCTTCATAATGATAATAATTATAACATATCTAAACCCATCAAATTAGTTTAAATCCATGAGTTAATGATAATTAAAAAAAAAAAAAAGTAACTCATCACAAAGGAGAAGAACAGGGCACCAGTTCATTACCTTGACACCAAATATGTGTAACAGGAGTACTAGAAAGAAAGAAGAAAGGGACAGAAAAACTATTTAAGGAAATAAGGGCTGAAATCTTTCCAAATGTAATTAAAAACATTAATCACACATCCAAGAACTCCAATAAGCTGCAAGAGGGATAAATACAGACATTGAAATCAAGATACATTATAATAAAAGTGTTGAAAGACAAAGACAAAATGTTGATAGCAGCATGAGAAAAATGACTCATCATGTACAAACAAACTGAATAAGGTTAACAGCGGACTTCTCATCAGAAACAATGGAGGTCAGAATGCAGTGAGATGACATAGTCAAAGTACTGAAAGTAAAAACTGTCAACAAAGAATCCCATACCCAGCAAAACTAATTTCTTTTTTAAAATGAAATAAAGACATTACCAATTTTAAAATGAAATAAAGACATTACCAATAAACAAAACCCAAGAGAATTTGTTGCTAACATATCTTCCCTACCAGAAAAACTAAAAAAAGTTCTTCATGTTAAAAAGCAAGTGATACCAGATGGTAATTGGAATCCATATGATAAAACAAAGGATGCTGTTAAAGGTAATTATCTATGTAATTACAAAAGAAAGTATAATTATATATTTCATTTCCTTTGTTCTCCTGACTGATTTAAAAAGCAACTGCATACAAAATATGAATGTGATTATAACATGGGGCCTTTAACATACAAAATGTAATGTATTTGACAATAACAGCACAGAAGAGACCGGTTAGAACAAAGCCATACTGTAGTAAGAAAATGAAACCAGATGGTAGCTTACATCCAAAGACAGTAATGAATTAAACCAGTAAAGGTAAATAAGAAGGCTAATACAACAAACTCTATAACTATATATTTGTTTTCTTCTTTCAGTTCTTTAAAAGATATAAGATTATGCAAACTGAAAATTATAACAAGGCATTTGTTGGATTTGTAACATACATAGACATAATAGTATATATTAGTATAGTGTATAATAGATATCTCACAAAAAGGGTGGGAGGAAATGGAGTTTTATAAAAGTAAAGTTAGTATATTTGCCTGGAACTAGGTGGCTCAGTTGGTTGAGCGACCAACTTCCGGTTCAGGTCATGATCTCATAGTTTGTGAGTTTGAGTGCCACATCGGGTTCACTGCTGTCAGGGCAGAGCCTGCTTAGCATCTTCTTACCCTCTCTCTACCCCTCCCCTGCTGGTACTTTCTCAGAAACAAATAAACATTAAAAAAGAAAAAAGAAAATCACGGGGTGCCTGGGTGGCTTAGTTTGTTGAGCGTACAACTTAAGCTCAGGTCATAATCTCACAGTTTGTGAGTTCAAGCCCCACATCGGGCTCTGTGCTGACAGCTCAGAGGCTGGAGCCTGCTTCAGATTCTGTTTCTCCCTCTCTCTCTGCTCCTCCCTCACTCACACTCTGTCTCTCTCTCAAAAATAAGTAAAAAAATTAAAAAAAAGGAAAGGTCACAAATCAATAACCTAAGCCTCTACCTTTAGAAACTAGAAAACAAAGAGCAAACAAAACCCAAGAAAGCTATAAGAAATAATAAAGACTAGAACAGAGAAAATCAACAAAACTAAATCTTTGAAACGATCAACAAAAGATCAACAAAACTGACAAACATTTAGCTCTACTAAGCAAACAGTAAAGAAGATGCACATTATTAAAATCAGGAATAAAAGGAAGAATGCCATTACCAATATCACAGAAATAACAAAGGATTATAATGTTTTACTCTGAACAACTATGTGCCAACAACCACATAATTTAGATGAAATTTTAAAATTCCTAAAAAGACACTAATTACTGAAACTGACTCAAGAACCAATAGAAAATCTGAATATGTTCACATCAGGTGAAGAGATGGGATTACTAGCTTAAAATTTTCCCACAGAGAAGAGCCCAGGCCAAGATAGCTTTGTGAGAAATTGTGCCAAACATTAAAAGAAGAACTAATACCAATTCTCCAAAAACTCTTCCAAAAATAGAAGACACTTCCTAATACAACCTATGTGGCCAATATTACTGTGATACAGGGTAAAGATATCACAGGAAAGAAAACCACAGAAAATATCTCTAAAATACAGATGCAAAAAGCCTCAAGAAATTATTAGCAAACGGAATCCAGCAACATGTAAAGAAGAATTATGTACTACAACCAATAAAGATTTACCCCAGAAATGCAAATTTTGTTTAACATGCAAACATCAATATAATAAATCATTTCATAGAATTAAGGATAAAAACCATCTGATCATCTCAATAGATACAGAAAACCATTTGATAAAATTCAATACCTTTTTATGGTAGAAATGTTCTACAAATTAGAAAAGTAGCTTCCTCATGATAAAGGGCATCTACAAAAAACAAAAAAATATGATAGCTAGCATCCTACTTAATGGTTAAAAGTAAATGCTTTCTCCCTAAGATCAGGAAAAAGACAAGGATTTAAACTTTCACATCTTATTCAACATGTACTGGAGGTTCTAGACAGGGCAATAGGGCAATGAGTTTGTATAAAAAAATTTAAAGAATCCAGAAACAAAACAAAACAAAACAAAACAAAACAAAACAAAACAAAACAAAACGATGGTGGGCCCAATAAACAAGTTCAGCCATGTATCAGGATATAAGATCAATACACAAAAATCTACTGCATTCTCATACAGTAGCAATGAACATCCAAAAATGAAAGTAAGAAAATAATTTCATTTGCAGTAGCACCAATAAGAATAAAACATTTAGATATAAATTTAACAAAAGAAGTGTAAGGCTGAGATACTAAAAACTACACAATTTGTTGAAAGAAACTAAAGAATATCTAAATAGTCTTCTTTAATGATATGTTAAAATGTTTATAGATGGAAGCCTTAATATTATTAAGATAACAATACTCTGCAAATCAATCTACAGGTTCAATGCAATCCCTATCAAAATCCCAGATGGGATTTTTTTTCCCAGAAATTGGCAAGCAATCTAAAACTTCATGTGGAAGTGGATGGGGCTCAGAATAAGCAAAGCAATATTGAAAAGAACAAAGTTGGAAGATTCATACATCCTTATTTCAAACTTGCTACAAGATGGTGTAGGTAGTACATAGGATAGACATTTAAATTAATGGATTGAAACGCCTGGGTGGCTCAACTGATTAAGCATACAACTCTTGGTTTCCGCTCAGGTCATGTCTTGCAGTTCATGAACCTGACCCTCACATCTGGGCCCCATGCTGCCAGTGCGGAGCCTGCTTGAGATTCTCTCCCCCTCTCCTTCTGTCCCTTCTCTGCTCTGTCTCTCAAAAAAAAATGTCAAAAAAAATTTTAATAAATTAATAGATTAAAACTGGAAGTACATAAATAAAATCTTATCTTTATATTTGTTGATTTATAAGGGTATCAAGACAACTGATATGAAACAATAACAAAAAAATAGTGTTGAGACAACTACATATCCACAAGCAAAATAACGTAGTTGGACTCCTATCTCATACTATATACAAAAATAACTCAAAATGAGTGATAGACCTAAATGTAAGAGCTAAAAATATAAAACTCTTAAACATAGCAGGAAACCTTTTTATCCTAGGATTGGGCAACAGTTTCTTAGATAGGACACTAAAAGCACAACCAGCAAAAGGACAAAATGGGCTACATCAAAACAATTAACTTTGTGCTACATCTAGAATATATAAAAACTCTCACAACTCAGTAATAAAAAGGTAAGTAACACAATTAAAAAATGGATGAAGAATTTGAATAGACATTCTTCCAAAGATGATCTACACATAGTCAGTAAATGCATAAAAAAGAATATAAATGAAAACTATAATGAGGTATTACTTCACGCCTAGTAATCAAAAGGTCATATGATAATAAATGTTAGCAAGAATGTGTAGAATTAGAGATGGAAATGTAAAATGGTGCTGCCATTTGGGAAACACTTTGGCACTTTCTCAAAAAGTTAAACAGAGAGTTACTATGTGATATAGTAATTCCACTCCTAGGTGTATATAAGCAAGAGTAATTAAAACATATGTCCCCACAAAAATGTGCACATAGCTGTTCACTGCAACATTACTCACTATAGCCAAAGAATGAAAACAACTCAAATATCCATTAACTGATGAATGCATAAACAAAATTTCGTAAATTCATACAAAGGAACATTTATAATTAAAAATTAATGAATTATTCCAACATGAATGAACCTTAAAAACAATATGCTGAGTAAAAGAAATCAAGTACGACAGAACACAGTATATGATTACATTTATAAGAAATGTTCAGAATAGGTAAATCTATAGAGACAGAAAGTAGATTAGTGGTTGCCTATGGCTTCAGGCTGAGCTGGGCTGGCATTTGAAGTAATTCCCAATGGGTACAGGGTTTCTTTTGAGGGGAGACAAAATGGTCTAAGATGAGAATGTGGTGATGATTTCCCAACAGAGTGAATATATTTGCAGAGGACAGAGAAGTATATTGAATAATATGATGTGTCTGCGTTCAGCCACAACCAAAACTGAGAAATCCCACAGTTCAAACAGCCTGAATTTTCAACACATTAGTTGTTAGTCAAAGGAAGTGATGGAGGGATAATCATAAGAACATCCAGGAAATATTTAGTATAAAATTCAGGGTGGTGCTTACTTACAAGAGCGCTAAGGAGTTGTGTTTGGAATGGGGCACATGGAAGGTGCTTCTAGGTTGTCTAACAATGTTCTATTTCTTGACCTGGATGTGGTTTCAAAAAAAATGTTTGTCTTAGAATAATTCATTGTCACAAATTCTGTTTTGCACCATTTTCTATATCTGTGGGGTTTTTAAAAAATTTTTTTTAATTAAATAAATACATAATTACTTTGGATGTATTGGGGAGCATAGATTTTGGATTTCAGCAAAATGAAATCAGAACTAAAAAGAACATATAGGAAACTACTGAAGAGGCAGGGGAAGTTGGGGTATTTATATGTAGCTCTTTAGAGGCAAATTAATATGATATGGGGACCAAATGGATACAGTGTGTGAGCAAGAAGTGGAAGAAGACAACTTAGGGACTGACGACTCCAGTGAGTATGAGATAAAGACTAGATAATTCTCTCCTACTCTGACAGCCTTTGATTATTGATTTTCCCTGCCCAAGAGCCATTCACATTTGGTCTGGTAACAGATAACCTATTTTCTTTTTTTTTTTTTAACGTTTTATTTATTTTTGAGACAGAGAGAGACACAGCATGAACGGGGGAGGGTCAGAGAGAGAGGGAGACACAGAATTGGAAGCAGGCTCCAGGCTCTGAGCCATCAGCCCAGAGCCCGACGCGGGGCTCGAACTCGCGGACCGCGAGATGGTGACCTGAGCTGAAGTCGGATGCTCAACCGACTGAGCCACCCAGGCGCCCCAGATAACCTATTTTCTTGGTGACCTTCATTCTTGGTCCACGGGTTTCAAATGATTGTCTCCACTTGTGCTCTAGGGAGCCTCCCGGAGAGAGGCCTGTCTAATCAATGCATAATATGCCACGCCACAGTGTTTGGTGCAGTGGGGGCATATGACCCAAGCTAGATTTGTTGGAACTGAGGAAATGAGACCATCTCTCGTTCTTCTAGACTAGGAGGTAAAAAGCTATAGACGTTATTACTGTCTTTAATGTGAAGTGAGAACGTGCTGAGGAGTGAAGCCAACACAGCAGAAAACAGAACAGAGACGGACACGCAGAATCCACATGGATCCTCACATTGGTAATGACATCAATTTGATCCAGTCAAGTCTGAAGACAGGTTATTCCCATACTGTTTAGTTATGTGTGAGCCATAATATTCTAATTACCCCCTTTTGTTTTAAAGAGCACATTAAGTTGGATCTCTGTCAATTGAAAATGAAAATAAATTAACTAATGTGGGGATCAAAGAACATTAAACTGTTTCCAGAGGGCTCAACCATATACCTGCTCTAGCCCAGCAAGGGTCAATAGAAATATAATGTGAACCACAAATGTAGTTTCATATTTTCTAACCTCCACATTAAAAAAAGTAAAGAGAAATAGGTGGAATTAACTTTAATAATATATTTTATTTAACCTAACATATATTTGTATATATATAATATCATTTCAACATGTAATTAAATATTTTAAAAATTATTATAATACTTCATATTCTTTCTTTCTGAGGACTCTGAAATACACTGTTTATTCTACTCATACAGCTCATCCCAATTCAGACTAGCCTCATGTCAAGTGCTCAACACCCCTATGTGGCTGGTGCCAATCTTATCGGGCAATAAACTCTAGGCCATGCTCTACCATTTCCCGCCAGACTCTCTCTGCCTTCTCCTGAATCTCATTCTTAGTGTTTTGGCATTGTTAGATACCTTAAATGTCAAGTGGTCCACATTCTCCTGTTACAGATGGAGTACCCTAGCAAGATTTTGCCTGTGGCCTAGCCTCCCAAGAGGCTGAAATTTTGCTTGTTTCCTAGAACTGAACCTGTACCCTTCTGTTTATCTGAGAGGTCATGGTGAAATTCTTACAGTAAATGCCCTTTGGCTTAAAACATCTAGAATAAATTTGTATTATCTACAAATAGGAATGTTGACTGATACCAATAGGAAATATTATTATAACCATCTTATGCAGAAAGAAACTAAATCTTTAAAAAGTTAAATATTCTGCCCCATATTGCCTAGGAAGTATTTGGCAGAGTGGAATTTGGATCCAGACCTCTAGTCACTTTATCTGTTATCCTTGGACTAGAATCTAGGTTTTCTGATCCCAAGATCAGCTTTCTTCCCATGATGCCAATTCCCTAAGCTACAAACAATAGACTTTTTAATATGAGGACACAGGAATAAAATAAAAGTGCAAAGTTTTTCATATGCTTCCTAAAAATCAAATCCTAAGGGGAGAATTTTCAACACTATGGCAGAACAGTGCAAGAGATATTCAGGGAACCAGATAATCGTAATAGGTGGTTGGCAGTCAACTCTATTTCCACTACACCAGGGCTGCCTGACTCAATATGTAAACACTCCTTAAAGCCGCACAGAACTTTAGCTTTAGCCCAACAGAGAGGAAGATTAGAGTCAAGGCTTGGACAGCTTCCACTCTGGAATCACATCTGCACAACATCACCTAGTTAAAACCAAAATGGTTTCCGTGGGGAGCCAGACAGAGCAGTTCTATAAATAGTCACCTAGAAACACAGCTGGTCTATGGCCTTTGGGTATGTGGACGGCTGAAAGCAATGTGCCAGGGAATGGAATTAAAACTATACACATGTACACACACAGCACAGAGCACTCGTGAGCATACAATTACACAAAAACAATAACCATCCCACAACAAAATTCCCTCTATCACTGCTGGCAAAAGTGTGGGAAGAAGGGAACTCTCTGATACTATTAACAGAAGTGTAAATCAACTCAACTGTTTTGAAAGACAATCACCAATATTTATCAAACTACATCCATAGATGCCTTAGCAATCCTCTTTCTGGTAATATGGAACAGTACATGTACAAGGATATTTACTGCAGAGTTTTGTTTTTAATAGTCCAATAATGGTTAATAATGTAAATGTCTATACAAAGGGGCCTGATAATTACAGTACATTCACATTTTGGAATATAAAGTTGACTTTAAAAGAACAATATTATTCTGTGCATGAGAATATGAAATGATACCCCTGATAAATTGGTGTGGGGAAAAGCTAGTGGAGGAATATCATAGTAGATAACCCAGATCAACAGACAGATCCATTGATGTGGAATGACAGTGCTGGCAACTCTTTCTATATGTTAATTCATTTAAACCTCACAACAAACCTACAAGGTTGATACTACTGTTATCTTTGCTTTATGGATAAGGAAATGAAGCAAGTCACAAAGAGGTGAAACACATTAGCCAAGGTCATAGCTGTTCAAGAGAATGGAGAGGGTGAGGGGCTATCAGTCTTTCCTTTTATACAATTCCATAGGGTTTTATTTTTCTTTAATGAATGAGCATTTTTTTATGAAGCTGGAAAAAAAAAGTAGGTAAGAAAGAAAAACAATACTGTGAAAATCTCTTTAAGAAACCATAAAAACTATGGGCCCACAGATTGCTTTACACTCACCTCTGGCCATCTCTCCACCTGCCCCCATAGCACACTTCTCTCAGCTGCCTTCCTTGCCTGCTTCCCTGTTCTGCTTTGAAATAACAGAAAGACTTTTCCTCTTATTTGCTCAGGGATGGTCCTACCTGCTAATAGCCTTCATCATAGGAAATATGTATTCATATTCAGACTAAAGGCTCTTTTGCTCAGTTGCATCCCACAGCGTGCGTTACATAACAATGCAGAACAGAGTGTTTTATGTGACCTGCAGAACAGTAACTACCACGATGATCTAATTGTGTTAATGACACATATTTTAGGTACTGAGGCCAATACTCTAATCACTTCAACTAGAAAAGAAGGAGTTAATTTTGGGTGATTCTTTCAAACCGTCATCAGGTTTGTCCAGTTGCAATTAACTACTTGTACCATACCCAAAAATGGTATAATGAATAGCATTAAATTGACACTGATTGAAAAACAGGGGTGTAAGTAAATGAGATGAAGTATGGGGCCAATGTGACCTAATCTCTCTGGCCTTTGAGAAAGATTACCATAATTTACATCAGCAATAGTATTCCATGAGCTATACATCTCTCCCTCATTTAATGTCCAAATACTGAATATTACATTTAGGAATATTATTATATTGTTTGCAAAATATAATCAACTTAGCTATTTATTCTTCCATCAACCATAAATATATGACTGCTTTAATATCAAGTAAAGGGAAATCACTTCTCAGCTGGGGAGTGGATTTCAAGTATTAAAATAAGGCACAAAGATTGTCCATAAAGGTAAAGATCCCCAGATGATAAGCTAGATCTTTAAGGTTAATTACATCCAAATAGTAAACACTTCTTTAACATTTCTTATTTCCCAGAGATAAGCGGACCACCACAGGTGAGTAACCTCTCGGCTCAACAAACTGGCTCAGTGGATAGTTTTGTTTCATTGAAGAAAGCAATTAGCTTTTAGTGTGCTGGAAAGTGGGAAGCAATTTCACAGATTAGTAGAGCTGCGGGCTCTGTCTGCTGGTGATATCGGTGGATGGCGAGACCCACTTCCCACATTCTTTCAGGGCCAGCATAATCAGCAGATGATAACACGACACACAGAGGCAGCTGTGTCCACTGACAGGCTCTTACTCGGCAGAATGCATTATCTGAAAAGCCCAATGACAGAGGCTACATTGACAAGGAAATAATGCATACCACCACATGGTTTTTCATAAGCAATAGGGCACGATGCAGTAGCTAGAGCGAGAAAGACAAAGTTTTCAGGACTTCAACCATCATCATTATTGTAGACATGTTAACTATACCAGGCACATGAGAAAGAACAAAGGAATAAAACACAGCAGAAACAGGAGGAACTTATCACAGTCAACTTGGGAACTCAGAAAAGCTGGATGCTACTTCATATGATGTTTTCTACTCATTCTTAAATGACAGATAAGAAATAATCACAGGAGTAGAAAACAAGTGGTCTAGCAACTTCGTTAGGGTTCCATACATGTGTGAATTAGGTGAAAAAAATTTTTAATTTTATTTATTTTGAGAGAGAACACAAGCAGGGGAGAGAGAGAATCCCAAGCAGGCTCTGTGCACTCAGTTCAGAGCCTGACATGGGGTTTGAACTCACAAACTGTGAGATCATGACCTAAGCCAAAACCAAAAATCAGATGTTTAACCGCTGAGCCACCCAGGCACCCCTATTTAGGTGACATTTTAAAATAAAATAAATAATTAAACCTATAGCCAATCTTTAAAACTTAGGAGATATTACATAAAAACCCAGAGTGCCAACTTTTCTTGAAAACTCAGAAAATCTGGTCCCTCTGGATCATCATGTTCTCAGGCAGCAGTTGGCTGGAGAGGAGTAATGCCTGCTCCTCTCAAAGGCCCAGTTCACCACAGTCTGTTCAGGAATGAACATCGGCTGTTTGGGTACCAGGAATGAACATAGGCTGTACTTTATCACTGCACTTGACTATCACTGCTCTATTATTTCCAGATAGCAGAGAAATATTTCTCTGTATCCAATATTTCTCTATACAAAATGGGAAAACAGAAGAGTGGCCAAGAGAGCCAAGTAATTTCTTTTTTTCACTCCTGACCTGCTATGTTCATATTCATGACTAGTCTGGACTCTATAGGCACCTGAGTTTCTGACACCTGCTGTAGCAGATAAGAAGCTGACAATAACAGGCTTTTGAAGTCATAGAGACTTGGGAATAGCCCCTGGTTCTGCCACTTAATATTGTTTGGCCTTGAATAAATCATTTTCTCTCTACAAATTTGTTTTTCCATGAGTAAAATGGGAACAATTATGGCAAGAATATCTTGACATAGATATATACACACATAGATACATAATACAGGGCAAAACAATGAGAACACAAAAAGTGACAGAGAAAGAAAACAGACATAATTCAAAAAAAATTGGGCTTGACTTACAAGATAGAATAAAATTAGATTAGCAGAGGAAAGAAATCTATTTGGATAAACTATAGAGTCTTAGTTATCTAGCTTTTCTCCAAAACATCCAAGGACTTCATATATATTTATATAAAACTTTGTTTTAGTCTTTGCCACTATGGTATGAATGTGATCCAACATAAAATATTCTCTCTGGTCCACATGGACCACTGACAAATTACAGTCACTGACAAATTAAGTTTTTTTCAAAGGAATCATTTCAGTAAGTCCTGATAAGATACCTATGCTAGAAAAAGGTAATTGAAATGTTAGGTAAAAACCATTTCCAGTTCTGGGGTGCCTGGGTGTCTCAACCGGTTAAGTGTCTGACTCTTGACTTCAGCTCAGGTCATGATCTCATAGTTTGAGTTGGATCCCCATGTCAGGCTCTGCACTGACAGCGTGGAGCCTGCTTAGGATTCTCTCTCAAAATAAACAGGTAAACACACACACACACACACACACACACACACACACACACACACACACTTCCAAGGGTGCCTGAGAGGCTCAGTTGGTTTAACATCCAACTTTGGCTCAAGTCATGATCTCACAGCTCGTCAGTTCAAGCCCCGTATCAGGCCCTGTGCTAACAGCTCAGAGCCTGGAGCCTGCTTCCAATTCTGTGTCTCCCTCTCTCTGCCCCTGTCCCTCCCTGCTCTTACTCTCCCTCTTTTTCAAAAATGAATAAACATTAAAAAAAAATTTCCAGTTCTACTGGCTACTAGTTAGGTGACTGAGCAGTTTACTTCCCTGAATCCATGTTTTCATCTGTAAACTGGGTATGACAATTGCTTCTTAAGGGGTTGCAGTGAGGCTTAGCACAATGTGTTTAAAGCACTTGAAGTTCTTAGCACATAAAAGGAGAAGGACACATGGTTATTCCATTTACCTTCATTGTAGTGATTCATTTGAAAAGCATACTACTTAGATTTAAAAAGGAAAAAAAACACATGAAATTGGTTTTATTTTTAAATGAAAACCAGAGCAATTTCAAACACTGATGAAACTGCATTACAATAATCTAAACGTACATATTTTCAAAAAGCATCTATTTGCAAGGTGAATTAGAATAAGAGAGAAAGAAGGAAGTTACCACATCATCTATTTCATTTTTGTTGAATTATAGAATGTAAATGGCTCCTTTCACAGGATTAGAAAATGAGCAGCTTAGAATGATCAACATATTGAAAAAACATTGTATAGGAAAATTTAGCTGTGATTCCTAAGACATATGGTTTGGTGTTAACATTTTCCATTCCTTCGTATATTATGGTATACAGTGCTCTGCGAAACATTCTGAGCCCAAGCAATTTTCCCATGATTCACTCAAGCAGGAATAATTCAAGTTCGTGAGCATGTATTAGGTATCTGTTGTGTACAAGGTATTGTGTCAGAATAAAAACAAGATATGATCTTTGCCTCACGCTATCAAACCCTCTACTATAATATTTCTCAAAGTGTAACCCTGGAACCCTCCGCATCACAATCACCAGAATGTTTTACAAATGCACGTTTTTTGCCTCTTCTCACAAATTTGGGGGTTGAAAGTTTTGTGATCTGCACCTGTCAACCTGCATTTTAATACACCTTGTGATCTGTATAACCCCTGAGGTGGAAGAATCAATTATCTACTAATACCAACTGAGTTAAGAACTAAACTCCCTTTCATTAGTAAATGATGCACTGGTCAACTATTTAACTATATACTAGAACATTAAAAACTTAAAACTGATGCCAAGTTTAAGAAATCATGCATCTAACCACGCCCTTGTACAAGCAAGTCTCTTCACCCCTCTAAAGTGAGTGACTTAGCTGCTATCATACTTCAGTGAAACAATCAGTCATTTAAGGAAGAAAAAATTGCCTGATTTTTCTACTAAGTAGACTAAACATGTTACACGTGCATACAAGTGGGCTGCTATTCAGTGTTGACATAGGATACTTCATTTAAATACACAATGAGATTTTTTTTCTAATTTCAAAATTCACAATTAAAAATGTTTTGACATGATGATAAAGTAATATCAGGCATTTAATATCCTGGAAAGTTTCCTTGGGGCTACATGTTTGGTCTTCAGAAAGACTATGAAATCCTTGAAATTGTATGCAAAACATGGAATATTTATGTTCTTAGGTAGCACATCCACAGCTATTAGATTCTCAGGGAGGTCTATGCATCAAAAAGAGGGTACAAACCACTATGAAATGAAAACCAGGAAAGCAATTACAGAAAACTCATTCCAGAGATGCTGTCAGTATAGATGGGAGATGCTCTGGATGGAAGTATGGGGGGTTGGACCAGTTTCCTTATACTCCTCCTAGAAGGAAAATGCCTCATCTGTCACAGGGAAAAAAACCTAGCAAACCAACTTCCACTAAAGCATTAATGACAGATGATGGCTTAACATGTTACCTGTCTCACTGCTTGAAGTCCTTTTCAGTGAATCCAGACACAACCCTTCTTACTACTAATTGATCAGAACGGGCCCATATCATGAAACAAATTGCCATCCCTAATTTAATTCAATCTCTCTCATTTTAGAAATGAGATATTTTAGGTTCAAAGAAGTGATACAACTTGCCTGAGGCCAAATAACAAGTTTATATCAGCCTGTCCTAGAAGTAAATTAAATCTGCCACAGACAAACTGACAAACACTGAGAACTCATTTCCTCCTGAATGCTGCCTCAACCTGGCCCCACTCCTTTATCATTCTTTCCTGAGTCTTCTCTGCCATCTTGGGTTTTGAGCAATTCCCATTTCAAATTTCTTATCTTTTTATTTTAAGGAAACAGTGAGCTATGTCTGTGGAATATAAAATAAAATTAATTAGTAACTGGAAGATAAGCATATTTGCAAAATTGGAATTAAAAATGAGGTCTTTGGTTTCACTGCTTTGCTTTACACACACACACACACACACACACACACACACACACACACACACACAAGAAGCTTGCGCAAGACCCATGTTCCCTGAGATACTATGTAGACTAGTGGAACTTGTATATTTCATACTGTATTTTTTTTTGCTATTGCTTTATTCTAGTCCTCTTACAACCTCACACATTTGTTGTTCTATAAAAGTGAGGCCTATAAAGTCTCTCCTAAGCCCATTTCCTTCTTTTTTCCATTTCTCCTTCTTTCTCTCTTACTTTTTTTTTTATTCTTTCATTTTTTGCTTTGATCCCTGGATGTTAAACTTATTTGTGAATATGTCTTAGATCTCTGTATAGATGTACATTCCTTGAGGGCTGTATATATATATCTGTCTGCCTTATTCATCTAAAATGTGTTCTTCATTTTAGCTTCCATTGTTGCTGAGAGAAAGTTTGTGCACTATCATTGCCACCCCCACTCCAACCTTTTCCTTCTTTCCTTGGGGAATATCTTCTCTTCAACTAAAAAAACATGGCTATCTTGTCAAATGCTAATTATGGTACCCTGCCATCAGCCAGAAACAGGTGTATATCTCAGATCTGGCCAATCATACCCTATCATTTCTACTATGGCACATGATTGGTTAAAGGGAGGTATGTGACCCAAGTTGGACCAGAGTCCTTCGCAAGACTGTTTAAGTTAAGCTGTTAAATATTGCGTCTACATCTTGGGTCACTCAAATAAAATGGTGTTAGTTCACTGCCTGAGGCCATGTTCCCTTTTGTTCAGAGAGGAACCCCTTGCAGCTAAAGAGGATGACAGCAACTTGCAGAAAGACAAAGAAGCCATAGGGAACCCAGCTTTATTCTGTTCTCTGCGTTTGGTGAGCTACACCAGTATCTTTCCAATAAATTTTACCTTTGGCTCAAGTTTGCACAATTTGGATTTTTGACTTTCAACCAAAAGTTCCTGATAATAACACTCATAATGCCTTAACCCAAGTAAATGCTTAATGAAAATGTGCTGAAGGGTTTTTATTCCAAATCACTCTATTCCATTTTTCTTATCTCTGCTTCCTTAGATTATACCTTTCTTCCTGCCCAAAATCTGTCTTCTGTTTTCTCCTTTGGAGAAGTATTTTACTGCTACCTGCTACAGATGTTCTCATGCAAGATGTCAGTCCAAGTAGTATGCAGTAGAATACCTAATCTTGAAAAGACACTTAAGGAAAAAAGAGATATTATTCTTGTCAACTGATGTCAGAAAACAAAAGTTGAGACAGGGGGAGGAGAAGACATTGTGTTCAGCTTAAGAACATCTAAAACAAGCATTTAGGAAACAGCATCTGCTCTGCTCACTGGCCCCATCTCTTCTTACAGAACTTAACTGCTGCTCATTCAGCATTCCACTGTGTTCATGTGACTGGTGCATTTCTCCTGAGTTTACAAAGTGTCTGGGAGATTATCTCACTTTGGAAAATAATCACCTTTTGGCATCCACCTTCTCGACTTGCTATTTTCCATGCTGTATCCCAACAATGGAGTAGTAAGGGTTGAAAACAGTATTGCTCATTATTCATAGCATACATAAAAAAGAAGACCTTGCTTTGAAATTTTGAGATAAGGTAATCCTTGCAAAATGCCAGTTTGATTTAAGTCATTCACTCAGGCGAACATGGTTCCTGGAACACCCCGCCGAAACGACACACAAATTAAAGGTCTTATGATGAATGAGGGAGCAAGATCTAACTGGTGCTTTAATAAATGTATTTTGACTTGGTAATCCACCTAGATTTATCAACAGAAAATGCCCCTGTCTAAATCAAATTACCAAGTTATGGTGTGAAAACAATGACAAATGCCTTGTAATTGGCTGTTACACAAGGGCTGGCATCGGGAAGACAAGCACGATATTGGTATGTAGAATTGTTTTCAAGATGCTGAGTAACAGACAAGCAACAGCAGTGGAGGGTTGACCATGATTTTATCTATTTCATATGGTTTGGAGTAAGAATGGGTTGCAAGGCATAAAGAAGTTGTACTTGGAGTACAGAGCTTTGGAAGATACTGCCACTTAACTTGGCATCCTCTCACAAGGTCTAAGAAAGAAAAAAGGATCTACTGTACCTATAAATGGGGCAAGCACAGCCCTCATGCTGCCACAAATCAAGGGCTGGGAACATCCCCTTTGGAAGCATATATTTATTTTTTGTAACCTACTTTTTTGACTTAGCATTATATTATGAGTATCTTTCCATATCATTAGATAGTCTTCTCTTCTTAAATATGTCTTCATTTTAAGTGGTAACATACTCTTCTATAGAATACCATAGCCTACTTAATAAATTCCCTATTGTTGGGTATTAGCTTGTTTTCTTTTCTCACCTCATTATATAAGCTCCTTTATCATTCATGTTGTGGACAAGGATCACAGGACACATCATCTTTGTCTACGGAATGAATTTTACTTGTGATGTTATTGAATAGTGACGGACACTCACTTCCCCAACCAGATATCCAAATCAAACACATGGGGCTGTACTATTTGGAGACAGAACTGAAATGGACCTAGGCCAAGCAAGAAGAATAAATAGCATTTGCTGAAATTTTTCAGTACAGCCTGTTGTATTTTTTACGGAAATAAGGGGAACATAAATACTTCCATTTGTGGATCTGTTGGAAAATTTTAAAATGTGGATGTTCTAACTTTCAAGCTGCCCGAGTAAGTGGGAAGATTAGTACATGACATACCACTCAGATTCCCAAATCAACACACAATCAGACAGAAACAGTTAGATGGAAATCAATAGCTCAGAGAGCCTGGTCCTGGCTTCTCTTACACTAACACTAGACCACAGCTTTGATGATCATCAGCTCAGCAAAGTTAATGGCACTTTCAGGTTTTATGTACTAAGCATCCCGCAGTTTAGCCAGACAATTTGTTTCTAGTCTCACATGCCGTTTTGTCACTCAGAAAGCAGAGATTTCAGATGACATTTAAGAGTCAGAGAATGTGATAAGTAGATGAAGGACACTGATTAAAATTCTACCAGGGGGACCCACTCCAGATTTTTGACTGAAGTTCCACCACACATGTAGACAAATGTCTTCCAGTCCAGGGCTTTTATGGCTAATACAACATCCTGGGTCCCACATGCCTTTAAGGACAAATGATGTAAGATTATCCAAACCCTATTCAAATTTTGTCCACTTATTTTGGGAAGCTTCAGGCTTCCCAGTAACAGAGTCTCTCTCAGTTACTTCTTGGGGATCACCAGGGTTGACTCAGGCGTGCCCCAGAATGAATCTATTCATGTTTCTCATCTCTATCATTCTTACAACCAAAGTCTCTGCTAGGTATGTTAGCTCTGGATGTTCCCAAAGTTGCCAGTTCTAGAGTTGTGAGAGTAACTGTAACGTTCATGCAATGACAGAGGCAGAGGCCGTCTCTCTGTCTCTCTGTAACACTCTCTCACTTTGAAAACAAATCCTTTCAGCTCTGACTCACCCTATAACTCCATTGACATCCAAACCTAGTCCAAGGAGTCAGGTGGACTACTCATGTCATTCCACCTTCTTCTAGACCCTAATCACATACAAAAACTTCTTCCTACTCTTTTACACACAGCAACCCCTCTTATAATACAACCCATACAAATAGATGCTTGACTGATTCCCAGGCCAGCAGATTCACATGCACATCAACTATAAATACAAGTCGGGGCTCAGAGGAACACCCTTTTAATACACGTCAAATCATCTTCTTGCAGGGAGATGTGGGGCTTGAGAGAATCATGTGATTTCACTTTAAGATCAAATGATTTGTCTGATTTTGAAAATCTAAGTCGGGAAACACCCACATTAAATCATTTGGAGTTAAGGACAAAAAAAAATCTTCCTGTGTATTCTGAACAAGATTTTCCAATTAAAAACAAGTAACCAAGACATGCCTACACTTGCCCTTGTGGCCTGCCTGCCACACGACAGCTGGGAAAAGTTCTGAGAAACCGGAATAACAAAGTAGAGCTTAAAACCACTAAGGGAGAGAAGGAGCAGAGAGAAGCTTGAGATGCTGAACAAAACAGAGGCCAGAGCAGATTACACAAATCTCATTTCCTGTGCATGAATTCATTCCATTGGTTTTGAGATGATTTCATCAAGCATGCATTTCACATTCACAGGGCAATCCAAACCACTGCCATGGGTGAAGTTACCTTGACGGTTATCAGTGAGCACCTGACAGCTACTTTTGCCTCAGTCCACTCTTAGGGTCCCTAAGAATATTGCCTTCCAGGATATATTAATATATTATGTTAATATCATATTATTGATTAAATTTTAATTATTAATATCAATATAATCTTGCAATATAATATTATATATTCCAGGATGCTATAAGCAAGGCATTTTCTCTTTGGATTGTAACCAGCCTTCAAGCAGAGGCACTGCTCATGTATGTATGACTCTGCACGATTCATCGGACTCTTGAAGTACCCCCTTCCCAAGACAGGAATTAAGGGCAGTTTCTTCCCTGAGCACACCCAAGTATGGTTCCAGCTCTCAGTCTCAAGGAAACTAAAGCTGTTCTAACCATGGTATCTGGAAGAGGAACACAAACATACATTTTAGGAAGTCACTTTGGAGCCATCTTCAATTCCTCCTTTCCCCTTACCACCCAGATCCAATCAGTCATCAAGGCTTGTCAATGCCACCTCCTAAATATCTCCATATTCTACCTCTTTTCTCTCTGCCCACATTACCATCGCCTTAGCTCAAGCTATGGCATCTTTTTTTTTTTAAAGTTTAGTTATTCATCTCGAGAGAGAGAACAAGAGAGAGAGCAAGAGCGAGAATGTGCAAGCAGGGAAGGGGTAGAGGGAAAGAGAGAGAGAAGGAATCCCAAGCAGGCTCCGCAATGGCAGTGCAGATTATGATGCTGACTTTGAACTCACCAACAGGGAGATCATGACCTGAGTTGAAAAAAGTCAAGAGTCAGAGGCTTTAATGACTGAGCCACCCAGGTACCCCAAGCTATAATATCATTTACTAAATGACTGCAGCAGTCTCTTAACCAGTCATGTCCTCCACAGCCCATCCTTCACTTTGCAGCCAGATATTAAAGAACACATTTGGCCAAGATATAGTCCTGTTTAAAACCCTTCCAAGGATGCTTGATGCCTACAGGGAGTCTGTGCTCCTAAGAACAGCACAGCAGATCATGACGTGGCTTCTGCCTCTACCAGCTGTAGTCAAGCCTCAGCTCTGGTCATTTCCACCCCTCATTGCTCACTCCAGCCAGATCAGGTACCACAATTGCCAAAAATACAATGTTTTCTGCCATCACCAGGCCTGTGCATATATAGTACCCTCTGACTGGAATGCATGTGTCACCTGTTTCACCTCTCTTAGTCCTATTTATAACTCCGCTATACATTTATAACTATAATGGGCCTGGTCCATTCCCCAACTGTTTTCCTACTTGTCTGCCCCAGGATGGGCATATACTAAGATAACATTAAGCAGACTGTGTTTTAGTTTTCTGTTTACATGTATATGTATGTCTTCCCTGTATATGTATGTGAACTCTGGAGGCAAGGACTATGTTGTATTTATTATTGCATCTCCAGGGCCTAGGTCAGAGCCTGGAAGGTTGTACCTAAAAGCTGGCCTGCCATAAAAGAACACTGTAGATCAGGTGGCTTCAGCAATAGAAATTTACTTCTCATAATTCTGGAGGCTGGGAAGTCCAAGATCAAAGTCCCCACAAGGTAGGTTTCAACCTGAGGCCTTTTCTCTTGGCTTATAGGTGGCTGCCATCTCACTGTGTCCTCATTTGACCTCTTCTTTGTAACAACACAGGAAGAGAAAGAGACCAAGCTCTCTGGTGACCCCACCTCATGACCTAATCATCTCCCTAAGACCTCACCTCCAAACACCATCAAAGTGGGACCAGAGCTTCAACATCTGAATTTTGGGGAAACACAAACATTTGGTCCATAGCAGAGATGTTATGGATGCTGGAATAAGATATGATGATTCATTTAATAAATGACATCTTGGACTAAATTTGTCCATTTCTTTTAAACAAGTAAGTACAATTATCTACCCATCCACTAGATTGGTGGTTTTCAGGGCATGTGTATAGAGGGTATTTTGCTCCCCTGCCCCCAGGAGACATTTGGCAATGTATGCAGATATTTTGATTATCACAATTGAGTTGGGGGTGTTTACTGGCATCTACTAAGAAGAGGCAAGGATGTCGCCAGTCATCCTGTAACGCACAGGATAGCCCCTCCACAAAAAATTATGTGGCCCAAAATAGTGCCAAGGCTAAGAAACCCTGCACTAAAATATAAGGACCAAGGCAGGAAATTATATTGTTCTTTGCCATATCACCAGCATCTAGAACAGAGCTTCATACATAATAGGTGCTCAAATACAGTAGTATGAAATACATAAATGTATAAACTAAAGCAGATGGGAAAATTGCCAAAAGTCATTTGTCTTCTGCCTTGCTAATTCCCCCTCAGTTACTTCTCATCTAATGTTTCTTGCTTATCAGCTACCAGGGTTACTTTTATCTATGTTTGTTCTATAACTCCATTCCTACCTTTACCGAGTTCAGAGGTCATAATTTCTAAAGGTTTCCTTGTCCAAAATGGTAGCAACTAGCCACATGTGGCTATCTACTTTAAATTTAAATTATTTAAAACTAAATAAAATTAAAACTTTAGTTATTACCCCAGTCACACTAGCTACATTTCAAGTGCTCAATAGCTGCATGTAATCGATAGCTACAATATTAGAAAGCATAGATGTATTTCCATTTCTGCAAAATGTTCTTTTGGACAGTGCTGGTCTATAGAAATGAGGTGGGTTATTTCTTCTTCATCTCCACAAATAACAACTAGAAATAAAAGGCATTTTACCTCTGCTTTTAGGACATTATCTTGACAGCAGCAGAGAAAGAGGAAGAAACACAATGCTTGACAGCTGTGGGGGAAACCTTCCCATTCAAATTAGACATAAACAAGAGAGCAATATATGAATTGGCAAGGGTATATCTTTATGCTAAAGGGATATTCTATTGGCTGAAAGACAAAAAAATCAGCAAATCACTTTGTGGCAGAATTTCTTACTTATTTTAGTTGTTTTGGTCATAAGAAAAAGATCAGGTAAAGTAAGCTAAAAGGGCATTTTAAACCCCAGCGACTGAGTTCAGAAAAAGGTGCATGCAACAGATTGCCCTATTAACCTTTCCGAGTTTAGTTTGAAAGGTAGTCTGAGATCTAGGCATGGTAGGAAGGCAAAATGCGACAGTGCAATGTTCTTTCTTTCTTTCTTTTTTTTCTTTCTCCAAAGTATACTGGAAACTGAGCAAAAAATACATGTCAAATGGACAAATCTAAGCAATATTACAAGAGCCATATAAGTTATTTGATTTGGTTGTTTTTTAGGAAGATCCCTACAATTCTACTAAAGAGTAGGGAACAAGACAAGAAGCAGAGACATGACTACTTGTATAGCTAAAGACAGTGTGGTACAATGGAATGGGCATGAGCTTTGTAGTTGAAGGATCTGTGTTCCAAAGATGATCATGACATTAATGGATTGCACAAGCCAGTGTGTATGATTCTACCTCATGGTACCTCTTCTCTACAAAAGACTCATGATTCTGTGGGATTGTTGTGTAGTTCAGAAATAATACATGTACATCTTTGCCAGCATGGTTTAGCACACAGGAAGCCTGTAGCAAATAGAAAATATTTTTGTTATTAATATATGTAACTTCTGAACTTCTATTTCCCCACTGGCTAAAGAAAAACAATAATCACTCTCTTGTGTTTTTCTTCAACCTTGTGAGAAGTAACAACAAAAATAAAAATAATTTAATTCATATATCTAAGGCCAACTGACTTTTGATAAGAGTGCCAAGACCATTCAAGGGGAAAGAATATTCTTTCAACAAATGATACTGAATCAACTGGATATCCACATGCAAAAAAGTTTGACCTCTATCTCACACAATACACAAAAATTAATGCAAATGGATCATGACCTAATATATAAGAGTAAAATTAAAAACTCTTACAGGAAAACAGGGGTAAATCTTTAGGATTTTTTATTTGACAACAGATTTTCAGGCACTATGCCAAAACCACAAACAAAAGAAAAATAAATTGTATTTTATTGAAATTAAAAAATTGTGTATCAAAGGACACTATCAAAAAATAAAAAGATAATCCACAGAATTGGAGAAAATATTGTGAATCCTTTATCTGATATGATTTAGTATCCAGGATATACAAAGGAGTCTTACAACTCAAAAACAAAACAAAACAAAAAACCCCAAGAAACCCAATTTAAAAATGAGGAAATGACTTATGTAGACATTTCTCCAAAAAGAAATATACAAATGGCCAAAAAACACATGAAAAGATGCTTAACTTTATTAGTGATTAGAAAAATGCAAAATCAAAATCACAATGAGGTACCACTTTACACCTACTAGTATGTCAATAATAATATTTTTTAAAAAGAAAATAACAAGTATTGGCAAAGACAGAGAGAAATTGGAACTCTTGTACAATGCTAGTGAGAATGTAAAATGGTTCAGGCATTCTGAAAAACAGTTTGATGGTTCCTCGGAAAGCTAAAAACAGAACTACCATATGACCCTGCAATTCTACTCCTAGGTACATACCCCCTAAAACTGAAAACAGATACTCAGATACTCAACCAAGAACATGTACACACATATTCATAGCTTCCCTATTCACAATAGTCAAAAGGTAGGAGGAGCCCAAATATCAATCAAGGGATGAATGGATAGACAAATTGTGGTATATACATATGACAGAATATTACTCAATCATAAAAAGCAATGAAGTACTGATACATGCAGTGTGGATGAACCGTCAAAATACTACGTTAAATGAGACAAACTACACACCACAGATCACATACGGTATGATCTCACTGATATGAAATACCCCAAATAAATACATCCATAGAGACAGAATGCAGATTTGTGATTAACAGGGGCTAGCGAGAAGGGAAAATGGCGGAGGCTGTTTAATTGTTACAGAGTTTTACTTTGGAGTGATGGAAATGTTTTGGAACTAGACAGAGATGGTGGTTGCACAAATTTATAAATGTACTAATTGTCACTGAACTGTTTGCTTTAAAATGCTTAATTTTATGTTACATAAATTTCATCTCAACTAAGAAAAAACTGGGGCATCTGGGTGGCTCAGTTGGTTAGGCGTCTGATTTTGGCTCAGGTCATCGTCTTGCAGTTTATGGGTTGGAGCCCTGCATCAGGGTCTGTGCTGACAGCTCAGAACCTGGATCCTGCTTTGGATTCTATGTCTCCCCCTCTCTCTACCCCTCCCCCACTCACATGCTATCTCACTCTCTCTCAAAAATAAATAAACTTTAAAAAAATAATAAAAATTAGGGTGTCTGGGTGGCTCAGTCGGTTAAGTGCCTGAATTCGGCTCAGGTCATGATCTCATGGCTCCTGAGTTCAAGCCCCGCATCAGGCTCTGTGCTGACAGCTCAGAGCCTGGAGCCTGCTTCAGATTCTGTGCCTCCCTTTCTCTCTGCCCCTCCCCTGCTCGTGCTCTCTCTCTCTCTTTCTCAAAAATAAACATTAAAAAATATTTTCTAAATAATAAAAATAATTTTTTAAAAAGTAAAAGTACTTTGTCATTTATAAAACAAAGCCAATTCAGTTCCTCAGTGGAGACGTGCTGACTTGAACAAGGAATACCTTTAATAAAAATGTCTCCCATTTCTATCATAGGTATACCTCATCCAATCTTCACAGCATTCTCCTTGGGAGACTGAGTCTCAGAATAATGTTGTAACTTATCCAGATTTGGGCAGAGTCCAGAATAGACATGACTGACTCTTGGGCTACTGTTTTCTGCCTTTTCATCTTCCAATGTAAGCAAAACTCAATTTACCAGAACAGGGCACCTCAATAAGGAATAATGCTTGCCTATACCTGTATTTCTCTTCTAAACTTTTGTGTTAAGGAAAAAGCTAACTACTTTGGAGATACACAGCCTGGGTTTGTGTTCTGCTATTGCTTCCTAGTGACCCTACAACATTGAGGAAGTTACTGGTGTCCCTAAATCTTAACCTCCTCATCTATATAACAGGAGAAATAATAGCACCTCCCTCATACAGTTGTTGAGGGCATTAGAAAATCAAGTGTGTAGGGGCGCCTGGGTGGCGCAGTCAGTTAAGCGTCTGACTTCAGCCAGGTCACGATCTCGCAGTCCGTGAGTTCGAGCCCCGCGTCAGGCTCTGGGCTGATGGCTCAGAGCCTGGAGCCTGTTTCCGATTCTATGTCTCCCTCTCTCTCTGCCCCTCCCCCGTTCATGCTCTGTCTCTCTCTGTCCCAAAAATGAATAAACGTTGAAAAAAATTTTTTTTTAAAAAAAGAAAATCAAGTGTGTAAAACATGGCACAGAGTATGTGGTCAGAAAGTAAGTGGTAATGATTAGCATTATTATTAAAATCCTACCACCTATTCTACATTATGAGAACATCTATATATTCAGAAATAGTCCAAAAGCAGCTTCAATTTCTTTTCACTCAGCACCCAATTGTTTCATATCACAAGGTTTCCTTCAGTTATGAGGCATGAAATAACAGATATTTATTTGAATATCATGGACTTAGCAGCTTCCAGCACAACATTGCTTTTCAGCATCATTTGTAGTACCTACTGTCAAAATTTTTAGAGCTAACAGTAGTTACATTTCAAAAAATACTTCAAAATACATTTTCAACTTTATTCTTCTTAATAACCATGAGAAATAGGACAGTCTAGGATAATTGGCCCCATTTTCAGAGAAGTACTAGCCCAAAATCAAATAGTAAAGAGTCTGTCCACGGACCTGGATTGTTTCCACTACTCCTCAAAGCTTGCTGGGAGCATACTTCAATGGACATGTTTTCTGTTCCAAGTGACAGAAAATGCAACCCAAATGTCTTAAACAACAAGGGAATTTATTGGCTCACAAAGTTGCTAAGTCCAAAGGAACTTCGGGTGTGGTTCAAGTTCCTCCCCAGTCTGTGGCTTTTTTCTGTTCTTCGAGAACTTCATCCTCAGGATCCATTTATGGTGTTATGGTGGCCAACAGCTCAGATCAATCAACACTCAGATTTAAGACTAGCTCAAATGGGACATATCTGTCTGCTTCTCAGCAGTGTGTGTTAATGTAACGGGTTCACGTGTCTAAAACCAGTTAATGTGGCCATAGGAATACAATGCTCTGACTGGCTAGACGTAAGCCACATCCCCACTTTTGTGGTTGCTGTAAAAGTGACTTCAACCCAAAACCCACGACAAAGTGCTGGAGTCATATCCCAGAAGAAAACTGGAGTGTTAGTAGATGCTGGCAGTAAAACACACAATGATCTATCTCCTGTGATAAATAAAACTTTCCAGGTTTAAAATGATCGTCTTTTATACAGAAGTTCATGTACCAGCAAGATTCTGACATTTATTCATTGACTTACACAAAAATCATGTATTAAGTGTGTACTCTAATGTAAGGCCTAGGGATTCAATGATTAAGAAGACATTTTCTTTGCCTAAGTTAAGCCTAGAAAGTGAAGATTTGAGCTGGACAGCCTCCTATCTTCCCACTACTACTGGCTCAAGATTTCCCATTGCAAAAATAACATGAAATAGTTTGCAGGGACACACAGGCCATGCACTCCTAGTGCACTCTGCAGGATAGAAATGTCATCAGTTACCATGACAACCTATTTGAGTTCTGAGAGTATGTAGCATTTTTCATACTATCAATCAGTAGATAGATTCATTTTATAGTACCATATAACACTGACCCCATGGAGAGGACAATATGGATGAAATGACTAAAGGAGTACTGAAGAAATGACAGTTTAAGATACCTATACTAACACCTTGAAAGTTTGGAAGCAGAGAGAAGTTTTTCTAAATATTGACTTCTATAACTTGTAACCATATGGATGGCTTTTAAACCCACCAAAAATCTTTATAGGTGTGAAATGTTTCTCAACCATATTAGCCCACTGGGGACACTTAACTACATTGAATGTTACAAATAAAATAGACCTATAAGGTCATCAAGGCCAATCCCTTCAGCTCACAGATGAAGACTGTAAAATCCACACAGAAAAGCCGTGGTAAAGGTTCCACAGACCTAATGACAGACCTCAAACCGGAACCTGGCTCTCCAGAGCCAGTTAAACCCCTGGTAACCTGTCCATTCAAGACAGAGTACTTACAAATCTTATAAATCTTATAAATCATAAACTATGCATTCATTCCAAAGCTTATGGTATAACCACAGATCACAGGATTCTCCATCTTGACCATGCCCTAAAGATGAATGACTAATGTTACTATAGTAAGTACCATTTTCCTAATAAGTAGGAAATTCTCTTTATTCTAATCTTTCTTATATTCCTTGATTCTCTTCCCCTTCAAGGAGTCTTGCAGACTCCTAGGGGAAGCTGATAACATTCTTGACAGAAACATTGATAATACATTCCTGAAAAATACACATAAACATTTTGCTCTAAATTAATAAAAGATATACCAGGCAGTTGATAAATGAATGAATTACCTGTAATCTTCAATTTATTCACTTAAGAAATGGGATAGAGCTTGTATTAGTTTGTGAGGACTGTCATGAAAGTACCAGAGACTGGGTGGTTTAAACAACAAAAGTATATTTCATTATGGTTGTAGGGGATAAAATTTGAGATCAAGAGGTCACCAGGATCATTTCTTCTGAGGCTCCTTTTCTTGTCTTGCAGGCTGTCTTCCACCTCTGTTTTCTCACTGTCTTTCCTCTGTGCCTGTCTGGGTCCTAATCTCTTCTTCTAAGGACTTCAGTTAAATTCGATAAGGGTCCACTCATGTGACCTCATTTAACCTTAATTACCCCTTTAAAGACTATCTCCAAATATAGTCATATTCTGAGGGACTTCAACATGTGTATTGGGGGTGGGGAGGCATGGTCCCCAAATACTCAGTTTCTAGCAGGACTGTATTTATATATATTAAGCAAAAGTTTCAAGTTATCAGACTTTTACAAATGAGAACAAGAAAACATTTTTTTTTCTGTTCAAGGCACGATCAAGGCTTTGAGGGAAAAAAAGAAATCTCTGAAATGTCATTTTCCCAACAGTATACCAGATCCCTAGTACCATGACAACATGGGCTGAGAACCTGAGGAACTTGACACAACAGGTCAAGCAGGATAAAAACCAAATGTCACAAAGGAATGAATAAGTCCATGTTATTGGGAAGTAGCACAGTTTGAAAATCCATGGCATTAGCTAGAGTTATTTTCTATATTCTATAGGGAAAAAAGAGGAATTTCCTTTTTGCAAATAGTCCCCTAGAATTATCTCAGTTAAATATGAAGTTATGAGTAGGGTATTATGAAAGTCATATGAAATAGCAAGGTGGTACTAATCTAACTTCTATAGAAATAGATTTAAGAAGCTACTATCATAGAGAATAAGTTATTTAACAGACACACAGACCATACAATTGATCCTACTCTGGACTTTGTGCTTGAGAAGGCATTAATGAAGGCCTCTTTTAGGAACCAGAGAGCCAAACAACCTAAGATGATCTTCCCTTTGCTTTGCAAGAGCCTTGTGCACAGCGATGTTTAGCTACATTTCTTAGTCATCTACTTCTTAAACTCTCTGCTCCCGCCTTTCTAACTATAAAGCTTCTTAAAACAGGTCATATTCTCTCTTCCCTAGAGGTCTTCACACATGCTAATGCCTCTTCCTGATACACCCCTCCCCTCCTCATCCTCACCTGGGCAACACTACCCTTCCAGTCTTATTTGAACTGTCACAATATGGAAGTCTCCCTGATGTCTCATTTGCATTAGGTATTCTGCCTGTGGGCCATCATAGATACTCCCCCATCTTGGTACTCATCACTGTATTGAAATCGCTATTGTTAATTGCTGATTTATTGAGAGTGTAAGAAACTTGAGGCAGAGAAGGTCTTGGTTATTGTTATAGTCCCAAAGTCTAATATTGTGCCTGATTCTCAGAGTGATTGTTGAATGAGTGATGGGTTACACAGTTGTCCTAAGAACTATGTCAAAGACTCAGTCATGGAAGCTGTTTACAAATTGAACTATGGTATACCTTTGTGGAAATAGTCTTCTATGCTCATAATGTGAAACAGAATTTAATGAAGCACAACCAATGTAAACTTAAAGTCCAATGTGAAACTCAACTTAGAAATCTGGTTCACATTTTTTAGTTTACAAAAGGTGAAACTGAGGCCTAGAGAGTTCTAGAAATTGACACAATAATGCGAGAGACGGGACAGAACATAGATTTTTTGACTTCCAATTCACTCAACTATTGAGTAGTATTGATTAAACATGTTTATGTGCCAGTCACTGGGGCTATAAAGGTGAATAAGAGAAGTGAGGATCCTGTCCTCTTAAAGCATGTGTTCTGGGGAGACAAGATAGATGACAGACAAATAAACAAGGAATTACAACAACAACAACCACAACAACAAAACCTGACACAAGAGAGAGCTTGTTGCTATACAACGTGATCAGGGAAGGTCTGTCTGAAGAAGGTGCATTTGACATGAAATTCAAATGTCAGCTATGTGAAGATCTAGGGTGCAATAAAATAGGAAGACAACTGGAGCACTGGAATCAAATAAAAGAAATCAGGACAGTGGGAATGTAAGGTGGGAATGTAAGAGGCAATGAAGGTAATCATGGACGGTGAGGCTAGAGCCACAGGCAGAGGGCACATAACTTAGAGCCCAGGAGGCCAGGGTAAGTAGTGTGGATTTATTCTAGGTGTAATGGGAAGCTCTGAGAAGGCGTGATGTGACTGGTATATCCCCACTTCAGAGGTCTTTTTCACCAAACTACAGTGTCTTGCTTTATCCCATCATTACTGCCGAATTGATAAGTCAAACAGAGTGAAAAACTTTTAAGAATTAATATAGCAAATGATCCAAGGGTTCATTTCTAATACATTTCCCAGAAATTAGGAAGGATTTGTAGTTATACATAGGCTTATGTGAGTATTTGTTCTGAGAACAATCTGACTGGAGCCCAGGTGCTTAAACCATACAGTGCAGCTTGGCCTTGGGAATCCCACCAAGTTATGGTATCCAAAATAGTGTTCCAATGAGGATGCTCTCTGCCAGGGATATGAGGAGCCAGTGATTGTTTACAAAGATTATTCAAATACCAGCCCTTCTGCTCTTGGTTTTGTGCCTTATCCCACCAGGCAATGTGCAGAAGAGCAACGGTAAGAAAAAGTAGCTGAGATCAATAGCCTTTAAACATACATGGTCATTCAAGGCTCTAACATTTCCACTTTATACTAAACATGAATTCAGTGAGTTTAAGTGATGAATTTCTAAAGAAGCCTAAGTGAAACTATTTTCTGTGTTATTTATTCTAATACTTTCAATCCAAAATTTGAAAGGTGGGAGAAGAAAAAAAAAGAATACTAGAAGAAATAGTATGAAAAGTTTGGAGACTCTGATAACCCTACAGCATGCCATTTTCCCAATTGCCTCCCTTCCCCCTACCTTTCCTAAAGAGGCATGAACTCTACAATGAAATACCTGCTCATTCCCTTCCTAGGCTTAGCCACAAGACTTCCTCCTCTTTACTCACCTAACCACAGGGCCAAGGGATCCAAGTTCTACCTTTAAAGATCAGCTAAAAATCCTGCCCTTGTGACCCGTTTGAGATAGTCTAATAGGGTTTACTGATAAAGACTGATCAGTCAGTTGGGAGGGGATCAGGAACAGGATTTCAGCCTCCAAATCCCCGAAGTATCAGGTTTGAGACTAACCAAAAAGGTATTCTGTGCATAGTTGCATAGGGAGGTGGGCGTCAAGGAGAAGGAAGCTCCCAGGACGGGCTTGTGTCAACTGGCACATCACAGACTTTGTTGGGATCTCCCCTGCGTCACCCCTCTGCCTTCCTCATAGCGTTCACCCTCCAACACCATCAAACCATTCTTGCCCCTCCATTGGTTGTTACTGAGTGGATGTTGTTGGCCAGGTTTTATGAAACAGGTGCCTGCTTGATTATTCACACCAATGTGATGTATGTGTTTATCATGAAATGAGATGAACCATAACTAGTGCATCTGGAGCAAAGGATAATCAGGAGGGGGGGGGAATCTTGCCTTTTGACAACTGGGGGAGACAAGTGTCACTTGTAAGTGGAGATTTTTAGAAGAGATCATTGAGGTAAGGCATTTAAAAGATACCCTACCACGGAGGTGATTTTTAAATCCTTTCGTCAGTTCAATTCATTAATAACTATATGACCTTTAAGGACTTTTTTTCTGCCCTTCTTGGCATATTGTAACAAACTAATGTCCTTCAGTGACAATAAATTTGAGACAAAGTAAGGAACTAACCAACTGTGCCTCATGATGGGAAAACATCAATCACTGCCTCTGAGCCACTGCATAGGGCTAGAACAACCTTTGTCCAAAGTAAAATCACTGTGTGCTTGGTGTGAGTTTCTTTTTATTACATTGAAATAGCTTTGGGAATTCTCAGGGTGATTCCTAGCTATCAAGTAATTCTCACTGTGGTCAGGCACAGGGACTAGGATAGTCACATCATTTGCTAATGCAAATAGCCTTGTTTGCAGGGTATGTACAATGTATTTCACCAGAATGAAAGAGTTCAACAATTTTCCTGCTTTTTAGCAAATCTGCCCTGTAAACAGAATCAAGATCAGCTTTTTCATCTACTCGCTTGGACACTCAAAATTAACTCTGATTGCCAGTGGGGCTTAGTACCACCAATAGCTTCCAAGAGGCTACAAGGGAGAGGTAAGACTCACAGCCTGAGCAGAGAGCCCTATTGTCTTGGGTCTTTCCGAGCATTCTTCGGGAGAACCCCACTGCTGCCTTCTGCTCTCCCAATCAATTGTGTGAAAAACAGAGCTGTTTGCCAACAAAAGCCCAAAGAAGCCGTGTCATCAGGGAACCAGCTTCCTGTGGAGGAGACACTTGCTAGAATGTGTGGCCCTGGAGTTGCAAGTTCACAGCTACCAGGGGAGCCTGTGAAAAGCAGAACCTAAGTCCCCATATTAGCAGGATGAGCCTTCTCATGTGTTAGATAGAAAGGAAACTAAGACAGGGGTCCAAAGAAGTCTTCAGGTACAATGAAGGCTTATTTTGTGGAAATAGTTACCGGCAGGTCACTATCTCTACTGGGGACAGAACGAGAGGAATGAGGTTCACGCTGTGACAGCAGGGATTAAGGCAACCTGGAAAGTAATTTTCTAAACATCACAGGGTCCTAGGAAAGTCTTTTCAGCTCATGACATTCTCACTGGCCTGAATTCACCCCAATCTCCAGCAAATCATGGTCTATAAGAAACCATGTTTAAACTTTCTCTTGATTGTACCATAATTTCCAGACCACATTTTACAGAGAAAACACTAAAATCAAATGAGTATTATTTAACATGGAATATTAATTTCCAGAGCCAATTACTGTAAGATGGCTTAAAGCTTGGCCTTTGGAGTTAGAAAGTTGTAGGTTCAAAGTTGTTGGCTTTGATATTTTATACCTGTGATCTTGGGCAAATTACTTAACCTCAGTTTCCCCATGAGGAAAAAAATAATGTGTGAAGGGCTTAAGAGAGCACTTGTTACAATAAAGTACTCAATAAATATGAACTAAGTATTATTATTACTATTACTGTTCATTTCTAAACTCTACTCATGGTACGAGCAAGATCTGGCTTAATTCATTCCTGACAAAGAATGGAAGCCAAACGCCTGGATTCCCTGAAAGCTGTGTTCCGGCCAGCTCTGCATCTGCTAAAGTGCAGGGCAGTTCAGCCATGGGAGAGTCTTCATGCAGCCGTGTAGATGGGGTCCAGGGACCACTCCTACCTTTTTCTCGAGTGTAGATTTCCACCTGCCACCTCTTTACCACAGTGAGATTCATCACAGAATACTCCCAACATGCAACGGTGCCAAATTCACTCTTCTGGCTTCTCATCAAAGAATAAGGCCCATTGGTTTTGCCTGCTCATTTTTTGTTCATAATTATATATTTATGCTTTTCTCTTTTCAAAGCATGTCCACATCTGCCAACTCAGATGTATCATGGTCTTGGTATTCCTGTGACACAGATAAGAAGGGGTTGCCATGTACAATTACACTTGAGGGATATTCCCCATTATCGGAAGATTTGCCAACCAGATCATACACAATTCCAAACTGACAGGGATGGAGTATTCACTGAATATGAAGGGTAGACACATAGTCAACCATCTAGAGTGTGGGAAAAGGCAGAATATAGCTATTAACATGATGATAAATCAATACTAATTGATATTTATTGGATGCCTATTACTATTGGTGAGGTGAGGTGAGGGCCTTCTCCTCATTTTTCTTTGTTTCCACATCAGTTGATAGGGAATAGCATTTCCCCCATCTTCAAGTGGATGAGGGGGCTGTTATATATAAAGTTTCTATACATTTTTTTCTATCTTCCTACTCTCTTTCCCCAGAAGAAGTGTTATTAAATGGATCCAGTAGATCCTGAGACATTTTTCAGGCCGTGTTTTGCAGTGGTGGGTCAGAGTACTGTGTGTGGAAGACTGGACTCCACTCTGCCCTTGCAGTAAGGCAGCAAGGGGGTACACAAGGCCTGCCTCTCAGGCCTGGCCCTCTGGCTGTCATACTATTTGAGTTCACTGCACATACACAGTGTAGAGTAAGGGGACCCTGAGTTTGCTCTACCACCTTAGAATTGGGGTGGGATATTAGTAAGTCTCATTTATCTTCATTTCCAGAACTACCACTTATGCTTTGGTACTTACCAGAGAGTCCTGCATGGAGAGAGTGGGGTAGGGAAGACTAAGCAATGTGTGTGGTAGGTGGGCTGAATAATGGTCTCCCAAAGATTTCTATCCCCACAATCCATGACTATGTTATCTTACACAGTACATTAATTTCCTGGGGTTACCAGAGCAAATTACCACACACTAGTCGCTTGAAACAACTGAAATTTATTTTCTCACAGTTCTGGAGGCCAAAAGTACAAAATCAAGATGTCAGTAGGGCAATCTCTTCTCAGAGGAAGAATCTGCTCTAAGCCTCTCTTTTAGCACCCAGGGTCTGCTGACAATACAATCCTTGGCCATCCTTGGCTTGCAGACATGTCACTCCAATCTCTGCCTCTATAGTCACAAAATATTCTCCCTGTATGTCACTTCTATCTTTGCGTCTTCGCATGGCATTCTCTTCTGTGTGTCTGTGTCTAAACTTCTCTTGTTGTATAAAGATACCAGTCATTGGATTAGGATCCACTCTCATCCAGTATAAACTAACTTTATTTTAATTTTTTTTTAACGTTTATTTATTTTTGAGACAGAGAGAGACAGAGCATGAACGGGGGAGGGTCAGAGAGAGGGAGACACAGAATCTGAAACAGGCTCCAGGCTCTGAGCTGTCAGCACAGAGCCCGATGCGGGGCTCGAACTCATGGACTGCGAGATCATGACCTGAGCTGAAGTCGGCCGCCCAACCGACTGAGCCACCCAGGCACCCCAGTATAAACTAACTTTAACATGACCACATCTGCAAAGACACTATTTCCTTTTTAAAAAATGTTTATTTATTTTGATCACTGTCAGTGCAGAGCCCAATGCGGGACTTGAACCCACAACTGTGAGAGCATGATCTGAGCCGAAGAGTTGGGTACTTAACCAACCCTTTGCAGCAGGTACCCTTATTATTCCTAGTACAAAGCTAAGAAAAAAAGAGGTCAAGAAACAATAAATAACTTTTAGCTAGCAAGGTCATATTCACTGGTACTCGGGATTAGGGCTTTAACATATATTTTTAAGAGACACAATTTAACCCACATTACATGGTAAAAAAAAGACTGCAGATATGATTAAGGATCTTGAGATGAGGAAATTATCCAGGATTATCCAAGTGTGCTCAATAGAATCACACGGCTCCTTATAAAAGGGAGATGGGGGATCAGAGGTCAGAGAGAAGAAGGCTATTTGACTACAAAGGGGAATGGGAGTGATCCAGCCATATACCACCATAAACCAACAGACCCCAATGCTAGAAGCAGCAAGGAACAAATTATCCCCAGGAACCTCTAGAAAGAATCAGCTCTGTGGACATCTTTGATTTTTAACCCCAGTAAAACTCATTTCAGACTTCTGACCTCCTGAAATGTAATATATCTAGGTTATTTTAAGCCACCTAGTTTGGAGTAATTTGACACAGCAAGAATAGGAAACTGAACACTAGGCAATTAAAAAATATATAATTTTTACACTTTGTTTTCCATTAATATTTGGGGATAAAGTTCCCTTACCAAGAGGCAAATGAGCGCTTGGTAGAATTTGAACACCAAAACCATGCCAGAAACCTTTAACAACTAAGTCATACCACTCAACTAAGCTCTCTTGAAGAATTATCTCATCAACTTTTTTTTTAATGTTTTATTTTTGAGAGAGAGAGCATTAGCAGGGAAGGGGCAGACAGAGAGGGGGACAGAGGATCTGAAGCAGGCTCTGTGCTGACAGCCCCCATGTGGGGCTAGAATTCATGAACCGTGAGATCATGACCTGAGCCGCTGGAGTGCTTCATGAACACTTCAACCACCCTTTGCAGCAGGTACCCTTATTATTCCTAGTACAATGCTGAGAAAAATGAGGTCAAGAAACAATAAATCACTTGTAGGTAGCAATTAGTAGAGTCAGAATTGAACTCATATCATTTTGACTCCAGGACTTCTATTTTCTTTTAACAGCACATCATACTCTTACTCTATTCATCTATCGTCAGATAGGTGACTTCACAGGACAATAGACATAAAGCTTGGTCTACAAATACTGTGAAAGTGCCACACTTGCCATTTGTCTTTATAGAATAGAATTAGCCACTATTTACCTGGCCACCTAAGGGGAGGCAGTGAAAAAGAGGCCAAGTAAACATCTTCCTGCCACAAATGCTATTGTGAAATAATCAATCAGTCCAGTAAAGCTTCTTTTGAAGCCAATGAACAATCAGTGGTGCCAGTGCCCAACTGGCAGAAGAATAACAGCCTTGGGTACTCCGTGTGCCAACAGATTCTGGCTTAATGCACCAAGCTGACCTTTTCTTCCAAAAACTAAATGTAAGAAAACCATCCTCTCATCTCTATTTCTTTGGGCTATTTCTGAGGCATTGGAAAGTTGTCCAGCATAGGCTGTAAGCTCCATGAGGGCACCATGTCTGATACTCACTTCTGTTGTCAGGGCCTAACACAATGCCTAGGAAAGAGGTGCTCCACAAATACTAGATAAATGAAGAGAACAGGAGTTTGAAATGCTTAGATCCAGACATCATTCCTACCATCTATCAGCTGTGTTAACTTGAGTAATTCACTTCTCCTCACTGAGCTTATTTCCCTATCTGTGAGGCACAAATTTAAAATCTGGGCGGCAATGACTTTGTCTTATGGAGCATTAGAGAACTCAGCAAGATGTACTGCACATAAGTTATCTTTTTTTTTAAATTTTCTTTTTAAGTAACCTCTAAACCCAACATGGGGATCAAACTTAAGATCCTGAGATCAAGAGTCACATGCTTTGCCAGCTGAGCCAGCCAGGTGCCCCATAAGTTATCTCTTAATGAAACAGCCATGACTGAGTCAATGGATGAATGGATGGGTGAATGGAGAGTAAAGGTAAGTCGGGCACATTTTTTGTTGCCCCAAAGCAATGCTAATATTGCAAACATACATCTGTCTGCCAAGTGCACAGAAAACTGCATGCTCCTGCTTGTCAATGCTGTTGGCAGACTCAATATGGCCACGGCTTCCCCAAAGGTCACCAACTAAGCCCTATTTACATGGAAACAAATTAAAAGTACGAGTGGAATGATATTTTTCTCCTTTTCACACATATGGTATCTGTGTTTGTGTCTGTGCATTCCGTGTGTGTTTCAGTTGAATATAGGAGAAAGTATAATCCTACATCACGGAGAATTGAAAAAGACAGTGCAAGTTTGGCATATTTCCCCTCTGGAAGTATGCTCATTTCTTTTATTTTTTTATCAATATTTCTGTTATGAATTTCATATGATTGACATTGTAACTCCCCGTTATATATGAAAATCAATGTATAATGTAAGAATTTAAGTGAACCCCACCTTTAGTAAGAATGTGACTGTGACATAGAGGTAAGAGCAGCAATCGGAGCTGGGCTGTCACTCACCACCTTGGTAAAGGCACAAAGCACCATGTGTCTTTGAGCTTCAACTCCTTTATCTTTAAGAGGAGGGATTCATACTTGACCTATAACTCGGCCTACAAGGTCTCATGATATAGTCTCTACCTACCTTTCCAAACATCGGCCAACTACTCCCCTCCCTCACTCTGTCCCAATCACACTAGCCTTTTCTCTGTTCCCAAACATGTAAAGCTTCTCATAGCTCATGCCATTTTACCTGTTGTTCCATCTGCCTGGAAATGCTCTTCCCTCAAATTTTCCTATCACTGGCTCCTTTTCCTCCACCAGGGCTCAGCTCAAATGACTCCATGTAGGGAGGTCTTTTCCAGTTGCCCAACTTAAAAGTGAAAATCTAATGATTATCATGATTTTGGTTTGTTTCCTTTATAGTATTTATGAATATATAATGTTTTCTTGATATTTGCTTGCTTTGTTACTGTTTGACTCCTCTCTTTAGATTGTAAGGTCCACATAGACAGGAACTGTTATCTGTATTTCCCATCATTGAATCCTAGGATCTCAAACAGTGCCTGGTATATAGATGGTTTTGAATGAGTAATTTCCAGGTTGCCGTCCATGTATAATGTTCTCTATCATGTTAAAATTTACTGCGACTTAGACATCTCTCTTCCCCCAAAGCACTGCACCCAGTAATAAAAGAAAATAAACACACTGATGTGTTACAGGAGGATTCCTGTGGTAAGCAGTTCCCTGCAGCTGTGCTCTGGACAAGAGGTTCTGATACACATACCATGCTTAGGAACTCTACCTGATCGGATGCTACAGGGTTCCAGGTAGCCACCTCCTTCCTCCCTCTTGGGCTCTTGATCCCTTCCTTGTATCAAACTAGTAGGGATATCACACCTGTGAGTCATGTGTGGTGGACATCTCTCAAGGAGGCCTCTCGAGCCTCTGCCTTCTTTACTGCAAGCCCCTTGTCCCATCCAGCAGGCTCCTATACCCATAAGAATTCTGTCTTGATTTATTCAGACTTCCTTTGCTGTGTGACACAGAACTGAAACTCTTCTTGTTGTAAGCCAAGGGTGAAAGTGTATCATGCAGAGAAAACAATCAATATATTTAGAAAGTAAACATACTGAAAGTGAAGAGGCACTGAGATCATAGCTGTGCCTATTTTACGACTACGGCATTATGAGTGGGGGATATGGGAACATAAGTTAAAGACAAAGCTGAAACAATGAAGTATTTGAACTTGAGTTTACAGATTCTCAAAGGAAAAATTCTCGCACCCAAAATTCCTTAGTTCTTTGCTCTGCTATCAGAGGTACAATCAATCTGAGATCTTTTCTCATGTGGAGATTTAGAAAATAGAGAACTGCAGTACACGTTTGGTGCCAGATGATGGGCCGAGGATGAGAAAATGAGGTGAGTATAAGGATATGATAATAACTGTTGCTATATTCATGATAAACTAAGTTCTATGTATGAAATGCCGTTTGTTCTTCTGATTTATCAGTCAGACTAAGGAAGATTATACTGAGTGGACTTTGTGGACTGGACTGGCTTTTAATGAAATATACTTCAACATTTCAATAAGATTTATAGAATGAGGAAAAATGTGCATAAACTGTCATTACATATTCAAATGGTTTCACCTCAACAAATGTCCTTGTAATTGATATGGCGGCCCCCAAATGGGAAAACGAGAGCACTTTGTTCACTGGAAATGGCTTCTATTTAGAAATGATCAGAGAAAAGAAATTACAAAAGCCAGAGAAGCCCAATTACTGTCTCTGTCTCTCTCTGTCTCTGCCTCTATATAATGTTGTAAAGTTGCAGTATTAGATATTAGGATATTAGATATTAAATATTAGTATAAGAATATTAGGTTCTTAAAATGCCAGGTGAAAAAATTCCACTTAATGGTGAGCCACTTGCACCTCAAGGAATGGAGAAAATAGCAATGACTTAGATGTAACTTGAGGGCACAACATAATCTCATGTGAGTCATCTCATAGTTAGATAACTCTGGTAAAACTGTACATGTAGGTCAGGAGTGTTCCTAAGGCTCAGTATGCACAGTGATGGTGTCACTTTAATCTTCAGATTCCCCCGAGCACCAGGCATCTTGTTTCACACATAGTAGGAGTTCAGTCAACATCTGCTTCAAGGGAATACAAATCAGCACCCTGCTCCTCTGTATTAGCAAACTTGCTGTCATTTCTCTCCAGTACCTACAGGAGAGATGCACACTAGAGCCTTTAACTCACAGGAACCAGTTGAGAATCTCATGTTTTACTCTTACAGCAAAGGTTTCAAAAAGTTATGGTATATAGGTACAAATGCAAGGAATTATTGAGATGTAACAATAAAAAACATGGTTGTTTGTACTGCAGACCTAAGTCCTGAAGAAATAAAAAAAAAAAACTCTGATAAAATAGTACAAATAAATAGCTAAAGCAGGTAAACCTATATGGGAGTCTCTCTCTGGGGTGAATTTACATAAATGTATGTATGTGTGTGTGTGTGTGTGTGTGTGTGTGTGTGTGTATACACAATATATTCTAAAGTGTTTATACCAATAGCTTATTTGTATTAACTACTCCAAACTTTTTATGGAAGGAGGCATTTTCACATCCAGTCAAGCTACAAAACTTGTGAATAACTTTTAAAAACAACTTGGAGACATAAGATAACTAATATTTTTAGAGCTCATGCTGAAAGGACTTAATGAGGAATTAGCCGTGAAGTAAATTAAAGCAAATTCCCACTTTCTTTTAACAACCTGCCTTGTACTCTGGCTATGTAAATTAGCATGAGCTCATAATCATGTCAGACTAAAATAAATCAGACTGGACATAAACATAAGAAGATTGAGGAAAAGCAGGATTTAATAAAAATGTTAAAGTATATATACTAATAACAGATGCAGGAAGCTCTCCTCTTTACTACCTAATATGTTACTACCATTCCACTATAAATATGAAAAATAGTAGTAAACACATTACTGAGTATTTTGTAAAACTATAAACTGGCAACATATCTACTAATAAAACATAAAAAGTGAGCAAAATACACTCAATAGGTTTAGCTATAGGATTTCCACTGGTGGCAAAGCACAAAGTCAGTAAGCTCACCAGAGAGTTCATTGGAGGGGCGCCTGGGTGGCGCAGTCGGTTAAGCGTCCGACTTCAGCCAGGTCACGATCTCGCGGTCCGTGAGTTCGAGCCCCGCGTCAGGCTCTGGGCTGATGGCTCAGAGCCTGGAGCCTGTTTCCGATTCTGTGTCTCCCTCTCTCTCTGCCCCTCCCCCGTTCATGCTCTGTCTCTCTCTGTCCCAAAAATGAATAAACGTTGAAAAAAAAAATTAAAAAAAAAAAGAAAGTTCATTGGATTTGGGTATGAAGAATACAAAATAGTCAAATCCATGGTTTCATGGTTCAGCTATTTTGATTACTTGTTCATCAAACCAGCCCACCTGCACAGTGATGCACTAGTTGCTAGTGTGAAGGCTGGGATGGAAGGCCTCATGTGACATGTTCTATACATGTTTATTTTTTTTTGGATCATCTCAAAGGGAATCTGAGACATGCTCTCCTTACCAGCATGAGGGATGGCTTCTTTTTTATGGACCATTTGCCTATGTCTCCATCATTTCCAAAATATACAAGTATTTCTATAAAGTGAATCCAACAATGCTAAAAAAGAAAAAGAAACAACTAGCAAATGAATAATAAACAAAGTACTGTACTTGACTAGAAGATGTTACCAGTCAGTTTACATCTCAGAGAATGGAAAAGAGGCTAATCTGTCTTTCACACAGGAGCACTGATCAGCATGAAACCTATCTTGAGCCTCTCTGAAAGAGACAAAATGATGCTTAGATTTTTTTATCTGCAACATTAGATTTGGGCAGAAAGCCTGATATGGATTTCAGAAATGACCAAACATATTATTTAGGCAAGTAACCTGTAAACAATCTCAGGAAGCTTCCCTGCTTATCTCTTCAAAGTATGTCTCTGAACCTTGATTCTCAACGACAGAAGAAGGTATCAACTAAGTTTTAATTTAGTCCACAAATAGTTTCCCTACATCTTTCTCTAATCAAGATCCCAGAATGTCAGCTGAGTTTTATTTAACTGTTTAAACACAAATGTCATTGGGATATAAATCATGAGTGTTGGCTAAAGACCTCAGGTGATAACTTTGAGACACCAAAATGAAGTACCAAACTAAATTCCATGTTTTCAAAATGGATGGCCCAGATGGGCTTTATGACTATGACTCCTCATTTACACAAAGGGAATACAGACATTGAGAGCTAAAAAAAAAAAAAAAAAAAAAATAGAGGATTTTTACAGTAATTTACTGCATAAGCTGCTGCCGTGTAGCTACTTTCTTTCCTTAAAGGCAAGAGAGGGGTAGAATCCTTCAAGGTGACTACCTGAAGAACTTGATAAATCCCTGGAGTTTGAGAGGCAAAGTGGATTGGAGTATGACTTCCCATTTCCTCCTCCTGCTTCCTTCCCCTGTCCTCCCCCTCCCCCACACCCAAATTCTAGAACAAGGTTGGCAAACCTCTCAAAATAAACAAACATTAAAAACAAACAAACAAACAACAAACAAACAAACAGGCAGTGGGCCAGAATTGGCCCATGGGCCATGGTTTACGAGCATGTGATCTAGAAGTTGACAGATATCTTGGGCAGTGCAGCCCAATGAGTGGCTACGGAGGTGTGGCCAGCTTACTTGACTGTAGCCCTTAGGCAAAGACGATTGAGGGTTTCCCTTGGTACAGATAAGGACCATGTTGGAAACACAAAGCCAGCCTGGAACTGCTTGAACTGTGCCCAAAAGCACTACCTAGGAGGGCATTAGAACTTCAACAGGGAGACTATCATCAAGAGAACTGCCAGAATGTAAGGATGCAAGGAGGAGGGTGTGAGTGAGGAATAAAGAACCCTAATAGAGGTTCCCCCTGCAGCCAGCTCAGCCAGAGTGGAGATGCAGCCTAACAATTGCAGTGAGACCTATTAGCCCTGAGAGAGTTCATAAGACTTTCATTGCCTCAGAATGCTTAGAGAGGCCTCCATGAGCTTTCTGCTCAAGGCAGGGAAGGCCTTGTTTCGGTCAATAAATTTTAAAGGATGCGTGGAAAACAAAAATAAGCTGGCATTTTGACTACATTTCTTAAGCTCTATGGTTCAATACAACAGACACAGAAACATCCCCTCCCCATGCCTACCCATTAAAAAAGAAATTGATAAATGGAAACAACTATCTGGGTTATCAACTCAATTAAATAACTCTCCCATGATTGCACCGATTCTCCACTGTCCACTTCAGTTTAAGTCAGTGCTTCTCACATTTTAGCAAGCACCAGCCTCGCCTGGAGGACTTCTTAAAACACAGATTGCTAGGTCCCACTCCCAAAGATTCCGATTCAGTGGGACTGGGCTGGGACCTCAGAATGTACATTTCTAACAAGTTCCCAGGGGATACTGATGCTTCCAGTCCAGGACCACACTTTGAGAAACACTGGTTTAACCCAGGCCTGGTTTCTAAATGTGACTTGTCACCATAGTATAGGACCTTCCAACATCAGCTGGGCACATTATAACACTTCAGTTGTTCACAGGGGTGATTAGTCACACTGGTTCAGTTTTCAGAAACCAGCTATGGCTACCAAATTATTCATCTGTTTTGCCAACACCATCTATCTCTTCTGGTGTCATGGGCAACTTTTCTCAAGGAACCTGGATTTTCTGGCCTTGCCTTTCCTTTGTTCACATATAACATGAAGGTAGTTGCCTGCCAATATCAAGCATTTTACACAATGTCACCGATCCATCCAGTGCAAGAAAGTATACTGAAGGGAGTTTACTGACATATTGTCTGACATTGTCATGATCCATGAGTGGCAGAAAATAGACACCAGTGAGTAGGCAGATTTCCATCTGGCAAGAAGATGGCTGTAATGAGCACCAATGTGAAATGACAGATAGTAATAGAAACTAGAAAGTCGATGGGAAAATTAGTTTTCCTCATTTCACATCTGCACGACAGGGGGAGCTGCCAATCAAGGTCTCCAGAGAGAGAAGCTTATCTAGGTTCCCAACCACGTGCAAAGCCATGTTCTCCTAAGTTAAAAAAAAAAAAAAAAAAGAAAAGAAAGGAAGAAAAAAGAAAAATCATGGGGAAAAAAATAGAATCAGTCTGTTATAGAGCTTTAAACAAATGTGGGGCTGCGAAACAAGCTGTCACAAATTGGCACAGAGAATGCAGAAAATCAATGTGAAATGAAAGCTGCCTCTCCCAACAAAATAAAGCCAGCAATTAACTCTTCCTGTCCTTGCTGCAACCTGCAAGCCATTTAAACACCAGAACGCAGGTTGCTAGGGAAGGGGCCAATGCTTTAAATACACAGCCTACTCTCTCCTATAGCATGGGTATGTGAGTGGGTAAGAAACAGGCATGCAGGTGGCAAGGAAGAACGAACTTGGCTTTCATATATACATATCTAAATATACCCAAATATATACATTTTATATATATTTATATACACACATATGCATATATAAATCTATGCGTATGTATATATATCTATGTGTATGTATGTATGTATGTACATACACACACATACACACTAAATAGGCACAGGAGACTAAGAACATATATTTGAATGCCCAAAATTATGCTTGTTGCCTAGAATGGGCAGGGATGACACAGGAATAAAAAAGCATCTCACAAGAGTCTTAATATTCACATGCAGAGACATACAAATCCACCACTACTTCAAAACACAAATTAAAGAATGTAACAATTCAGACACACCGTATGTTCAGCTGTTCAAACGTATCTCTGTTTTGAAGGATATGCAAACGATAATAAATAGAAGGAGGTAACTAAAACAATTATGAAAGTGCTTAACGGCACAGACTGAAAGACCAGGATATTGATACATTTCACTAATTAATGTTGCAAGAATAATGCTCTGAATCAGAACGTAAACAAGTACAACAAAGATGAGCTATAGTTCTACCAAAAGAATTCAAAAGGGTCATTCATTGCAGTATCAACATCTTTGTAAAAATGCAAACTAATGAGCATGTTTATGTGGAAGCACGGTATCGGTCAAGACACTTTCTGCTGTAGTAACAAACATCCTCCAAATCTCAGCGGTTCAGGATACAACAAAGGTGTACTGTTTGCTTATACTAACATCCAGCGTTGGTCAGCAGGGAGACTCTGTCAATCATAGTCATTCAGGGGCTCACAATGCTGGAAACTTCCATAGATAAGTTATTTCCATACACATCAAAGGAGAAAGATAGAAAAGACAGAAACGCACACTAATTCTTAAACTTCCTTTTAAAAAATGTTTAATTTATTTGAGAGAGAGAGAGAGAGAAGCAGGGAGGGGCAGAGAGAAGGAGAGGGGAGAGAGGGAGAGGGGAGAGAGGGAGAGAGGGAGAGAGAGGAAGAGAGGGAGAGAGAGGGAGAGAGGGAGAGAGGGAGAGAGGGAGAGAGGGAGAGAGGGAGAGAGAGAGAGAGAGAGGAGAGAGAGGAGAGAGAGGAGAGAGAGGAGAGAGAGAGAATCCCAAAGAGGCTCCACACCATCAGTGCAGAGCCTGACATGGGACTCTCACTCTCACGAACCATGAGACCATGACCTGAACCAAAATCAAGAGTCACATGCTTAACCGACTGAGCCCCCCTGGCGCCCCTTAGTTCTTAAATTTTCTGTCCAGAGCTGACATGAGTTCTCAGTTTCACTAACCAAAGTAAGAATTTAAAGCTCATACCTGAAAAGGAACTGACAAATGAAATCCAGAAAGAATAGAAGTAGAAATATGCAATGAACAGCACCAATGATAACCACAGTCACTCCCATTTCTTGTCAGGACCAATGCAATAAAACTAAGTCTTAGCCTGTCTACATGTTTCCACTGCAGGTCTACCTCTAACTTATTCACAGAGCAACCAGAGAGAGTGAAGTGTTTTGTTTGTCTGTTTTTTCTTTTTTAAGATAAATCTACTAGTCCTATCAGTTTCATGCTTCAATACCCTTCAGTCACTCTGCACTGAACTTACAATGAGATTGAACATCTTAACCATGGGTTTACAAGACTTTGCATGATCCAACCTCTGGATACATCTATGAATTCCTCCATCTGCTCATTATTGGATCCAGGGAAAGCACTTCCCATTATCTACCTCATTCAGAGCCACCAGTGATCTTCTTTAAGTTTCCTGAATTTATGAAGCTTTGTCCATGTGCTACTCTCTCTGCTATTGTGACCTGGCTTATTCCTACTCATTCTTTCAATATTAGGCTTTCATTCTCTATCATATCTCTCTCACAGGCCTTATTTTTTCTTCATAATTCAATTAATATGCTTTTAATTATAAATTCATAATTATATAGTTATTTATGTGTTTATTTAATATCCTTTTCCCTCTGTAAATTCCCTAAGGGAAAATAAAATATTTTTTTTCCATACCTAGGCATAGCACTTGGCACACTACCTGCCATACAGTGACCACTCAACTACCACATGGATAAGTGAATCAGACTCACTTCTGCTAATGTCTAATGAAGATCAACAAATCAGTTAAAAGAAGTGTAGCACAAAGCTACTAACCTGAGATTTACAGTCAAAGTTCAATGTTAGAATTAAACATGTCTTTGTATCTTTGTCTATGCTTCACCATTTGTGCAGAAGATTCATATCCAGTATGACAAATGATCCCTCAAATCCACAGTATGTAGGTCAGCTAATGAAGTTGCCATTTTACAGTAAGATAATAGAAGCTGGGAGAAATGAAGAGACTCACCCAGTATCCTACTGCTAGTAAGAGGCAGAGTCAGGAGGTAAATTAAGAGACTTCTCATTGTACATCTGCTTTGCTTTCCACACACCATCCTGTCTCTCGATTCAAGAAGGTCAGCCTTAGAAGTATTCATGTGGGACAGTGTTAATGAAAGGAAAATTATTAATATAACACCTGGGCCAGATTCTGTACAGATATGCATAGAATGACCTTCATTCTTACTAAGCATTTCAGAATCTCTGCCCAAAGGAATTGATTAGACGAAAGAACTTCATCAAGGGTTCAGATTTATAAATGTATCTCTCCCTGATATCCCTAAGGACCTTGAAAGCTCTACCTTTAGATCATGCCAACATATATTTCTAAGAACACTTTATGAGATACCTGTGGTATTTGGTAGAGGTTACATATTAAGCTATGACCACATTTCAGGTACCTACTGTATGCCAGAGGCTGGCAATGGAACACAGATGCAAGGTACCAGGTTAGCTGGAATGGTCAGGAGGACAGGCAGATGTTTTAACGGGAACAAGGATCATGGTAGAAATGCAGGGTAGGTGGAATCCCAGTGGAGAAGATAGAGGCAAGAAGTGAGTGAGCAGGAATTGTTGGGAGTGGGGGTTGGAGGAAGCTCACAAAAGGCACCAACCACATTGGAACAAAAGGACGAAACACAGGAGGAATGGAAAAAGGGAAAGGAGGATGAGAAATGTCACAATTGTGTCCTACAGGTGATGAATCAGCTTGATCCTGGTTTGAGAAGAATACAATTAACGCTCGTTTGAGTTCTTCTCATGAATACTCAAGATGATGTCATGACTGAGTTTTCAGCTAGTGTATAAGTGAGCTTCACTCCCAATGCCAAAGCAAGGCCCTTCCAACACCATCTAGAGCTAGACCTCAATTTCCTCTCTCCCTCTGCCCAAGGGTTCCAAATCCAACCCTTTTTCCTTTGAACACATCACCATTTCCAGTTCTTGCCACAGGGTGCCCCCAGTACATGCTTCTCCTTGTTCTCAAAAAAGAAATCCAAAACCACTGTTTGGTAGGCCTGGACTAGAAACAAAGAAATCCACCTGCCTGGGCAGATAGCCATGATAACTTATCATGCACAGAAAAGGTGCTAAATAGATTGGCTATAATTCCACTCACATCCATATAAAACAGCTGCATAAAACATTAAATGTGTATAACCATTTGCTTCAGAGATAAATGATAAGACTCATTGGTTTGGACAAAAGAATTTTTTAAAATATGAGATTAGGTAATAAATATCCTCAAGAGGCTCTGTAGAAGATAGTACACATTCAGAGATAGTCTACAAGCTAGAATCCAATTTTAATTAGGTCATTGCTCCAGCAATAACTAAGACCTTTGGAAGAAAGAGAAACTGTTCTTTCTCCCAAGCAAGGAAAGGGCCAAATCACTTCTAAACTGGAAACTTGCATAACCAACACAAAGGGCAGCTTGATACGGCCAAGAGAATTTTTACCAACATGCCTATACTTCATACCCTGTACATACCACTTACAGTTCTCCTGGCTGTCCCTTACTTGATGTCTGCCTCTGGTAATCATTTATTTGCACTGATCTGCTCACAGATCAGAAATGTCCATCCACCCCAGGATGCATGTAGTCTGCTGCAATGGGCAACCCCACAGGGAACCTGTGGTCTTCCATGTCCACCCTGTATAGAACATCCATCCGTTATTAGAACATACAGCCGCTTTCCTCATCATGCCTTTACCTAGCTTTGTTTTTCTCTGTGACATTTCTATCCCTCATACACACACACACACACACACACACACACACACACACACACATTTTTAAAATGTATTTTATCTACCAGAATTAAAATTTCACGAGAATGAGATCTTTGTTCAGTTCATCGATGGGTTCTCTCTGTCTTGACCAGTGTACCCCAATCATGGTAGGTGTTCAACAACTGTTTGTTGAATGGATATTTTTCCTTAGGGTGCTGCCTCATAGCATGTCTAGGAAAAAGAGACAGTGTAACAGCCCATATAAAAGTCTGAAATAAATTCATTCTACTTTACATCACAAAGGCTGAAAATGTAAACAGAGAGCTTCACATGTTTGCCTAGAGAGCCGAGACTTCATGAATTAGAGCTTTGGGGTTAAAATAGAAGTCTGCTTCTGCAGTAAACAGTGGCTCTTCTATGGTATCCAGATGTCAAAGAGGCCTAAAATTTGAGGATAAAAATCTCAAGAACATGTATTAAATCCAAGATAATACTCAGAGTGAATTAATTAAAAGGGTGACAATTGGTAATGAAAGGAAAGCAAGAGAACACAAAAGAAGTTCATTTATTTTAAAAGCTTGTTCTTAAAATTCAGTTTTTTCTGGTTAATAATAGATGATGTGTTCTATATAATATTTGCAATTTGGGCTTAAAAAGGTGAGGAAAAGTAAGGAGGTGTATAGAAATGCTAGCTTTGCTGCTTGCTAGCATTGTGTCCTTAGGCAAGTCACTAAACCTCTCTGACTTCAGAATTGCTGATTGGTTAAACTAAATGGGAGGGGTCACAAATAAACTAATTTATAGAGTGGTTGCTAAAGTACCTATTCCTTACAGCTGGACTGAAATGTCCACCTGGTGGCAAAGCTCTTGGAGGGGTCATGTTTTGAGTACAAAGATCCACTTAGGAAGTGACACCTACAAAGTCTTCATGTGAGTAACAGACAGTCTCATACTCCTGAGCTCTTTAATCCCTTTGCTCTGCCTGGAGCCTCTGTGCCTAGCTTGTGGCTCATGCACAACTCCAAAACCTGTGGGTTCCTTGATTTCCTTTTAGACAAAGCAAAGGAGTAACCTTTTCTTAATTCTTTAAATGAGTAAGAAGCACCATTACTCACTAAAACAGAAGGTTATTACCCTGTAGTATTTGTGCTATTGTGCAGGAAGGAGTTCCGACCTAGCTTGAGAAAAACAGAGCTTGAACCTTGACTTCACTACTAAGTATGTGATCTCAAACCAATTAATTATCTTCTCTCAATGAATCTGTTTCTTCATCTGTAAAGTGGAGATAACAAAATAGCTCCCTCATGAGGTTGTTGAGAAAACTGATAGTGATGCTGTGTATGAAAGAGCCTTGCAGTTGGTAAAGGGCTTTACAGATGTAAACTATCTTAGTCTGATGAACATAGGGTTGTCATTTGAGATAACAGGAATACCCCCTTTACAGTTGACCAAGTACTCTCACGTGCGTTAATTCATTTGGATGTAATCTGAAATCCTGTCATAAGTTCTAATTCTATGAGGAATGGTGGGTTTTTTTTTTTCCAAATAAAGTTTCAAACCCATTTTAGAATGCATCTTTTTTCATTTCTTTCTTCTCTCATCCACTACTTAATAAATGAACATCTCTTGTAAGTACCACATTAAGCTAAGAAACCTAGGAGATATTAAAAAATGAGGATATGTCCCCTTGTCCTTTGCAAACACACATATTCATTTAGCAAATGTGTACTGAGCACTCAAAATGGACTACATTTGATCATATCAAATACAGAGTTCAAAGTCAGATGTGTAAATGAAAGAGAACACATGTGACTGTAGTACCATAGTGCTACCACAGAGTTGCCAATAGTGACCTAAGAATGTACCAATCTCATGTCACCAATTGTTAGTCTTTTTACAATGTCTAGAAATCTCCAGAAATATATGCTTAAGAAATGTCTCTTGTCACTAACCGCATGGAATTATCTGGGATTCTCTGGAATTGGTTACCAATACAGGTGGGATGCTGCCATTCAGGATATGTGAGGTACCCACCCTAGACACACACTCAATTCACTGCACAGGGCCTTTTACAATCAGCTGAGAAGGAAAGTCAACAGGTATTCAGGTCTGTAGAAAAGACTAAGTGAAGAGATTAATAAGCTTTGTTTGCTCTTAACTGAGTCTTTCTGCCAATCCAGCAGACATACCCATTTCTCATCTTCTATTTATACATTTCTAAAAGTACTATCTCTCAGTATCAGCTAGACAATGTGAAAACATTGTAAGAACAATCTTTAACATCCCCAACAGTGATTACTACAGAGCCCAGCCTCACTCTCAACCACCAATATTTTTAATGAGGAACAGATGGCATGTGAAACTTTTGAAAAGCAACTTTCCTCCTTTGTAAAATAAAACACTCTTACACGATTTGAGAGTTGGCAACATTTCTGTGCAGCACTGAGCACTATTCATGAAACAGGTGAATGTTCCAGAGGCAGACACTGTACTTGTGCAAATTTGGAATTGGGGTCAAGAGTTGATTCTGTCTCTTCTGAACAAATGGATAATACACGAACTTGGTGACATATGGTGGCCATAATTTCCATTATGAGAATGGGAAGCAGAGAAAATCATTCTATACTGATGGAGTGGCATAAGGCAGATGTCTAGAGCAAATACGGAGATTTATGATGGAAAAAGGATGATGTTATTTCGCCCATTCTACCTATTTTCAGTGAAAGTGATGTAACATCTCAAACCAGAAAAGGGAGATCCAGGGCACCCGGGCGGCTCAGTCAGGTTAAGCGTCCAACTCTTGGTTTCGGCTCAGGTCGTGATCTCACAGTTTCATGAGTTCAAGCCCCACATTGGGCTCTGCACTGATGGAGACTGTTTGGGATTCTCTCTCTTCTCCTTTCTCTCTGTCCCCACTGCCACGTGCTGTCTCTGTCTCTCTCAAAAATAAACAAACTTAAAAAAAAGAAAAGAAAAGGAGAGAAGAGAAAAGGAAAAGAAAAAAGAAAAGAAAAAAAAAAAATACCCAGAAGAATACCCGGAAGAAGTAGAAATGGATGTGAGGGGAAAAAATCCCTATGACTTGACTCCAAGAATATTACCCACAACTATTTAAAACTAAATATGGAAAAATAAATAACGAATCTATAGGTCATGTTCCCGATTACATTTTTGTTACCAAGATTTGTTGATTTTATGCAATATATGGTCTTCACTGAAGTCCTCAGTATCTATGAGTAAATGAAAATATTTTTCTGAATCTCTGCACCTTATATTTTGCCTTATATTTTAATGAAAGGTTATATCCTCAATCAACATTTCCCTTTAGGGACAGCTATAATCAAGGCAAATAATTTTAAGCTCAAATATTACTTCACAATAAAATATGAAGGGAATCATGATTCATGAGTTTGCTGACTATTTATTCCTAGCTGCAGACATCACCCCATTAACCATACAAAAACTATAATGCATTTATCTAAGTGTCAGGCTTCCAGCAATGAGTCCAAAGGGAATGAGCCTTTAAAGAGCCAAAACAGACACCACAATACGGAACATGTATTCAATGAAAGTTTCATCTTACAATTATGTTGAATCTTACTTTATCTTATTTTACACATCTGATTACCTATTTACTTATCCTGAAACTTTAAAGAGTAGTCAACTGACCATCATTAAAAAGAAAAAGCTGGAAGACAGAAATATAACCCTAAAAATTGACCACAATTACCCTCAAAGTCCATTAGCTTAGTAACATTTAGTCTCTACACTAAATAAGTAGTGCTACAAATATAAGCAATGCCTAAAGGATGTTTGTAAAACTTATCCTGAGTCATCAGAAAAAGTTAACTTATGTTCAATGGAATGGTCTTAAGATGATAGCAAAATGGGCACTATACATCGAAAGATTTATATTCCGAGTGGGATTTTATTTTAAAGTCACTTGTAAAATATATTTATGTTGAAAACTTCATTATGAGGTATCACCATATTCAGAAGTAATGTAGCTGGTGCTGCTCTTTCCAGCAGAAGTTAAATAGAGACAACAGAGAAAGGATTTCAAGCACGGACTGGTCTATCTTCTTTTCTACCCTCTTCCTTTCTCCAGTACTGACGCCTTCCCTTGGTCTCCTTACCAGCTTTTCACACCTGCAAGGGTGAAGAAAAGTGCATAAAACTTGTATGTCCACTACAAAGAAATCATGGGGACCCATTCTTCACAGATTTGAATACATTCAGAAATGAACCACTGTGCTATTTGATCAGCATGGAGGAGAATATGAGAGGGGTGTAAATCATATCAACTCTCTATCTTAAGCCCTCTCCCATTTTATTGGCTTCTCCTTCTAGTTTTTCCTTGGGGGGAAAAATCGCTACTTTTCCACTGCAGAAGGACTAAATATTTAATTAGGGGAAATCATTGTTTCATAACTGTCGATTCATAGCTGCCACATTTACTATCTTGGTTTTTCTGATCAAAGATATGTCTACAGCTCATCATTTTTAATGAATAGATTTTTATATATTTTATGTAGTATTGGTTTTTAACCCAGTGTTTCAAGCCCATCCAGATTGCTACTAAGCCTCAGGCTCACATGGTCTTAAAGGCAGATGATATAAGTGGCACCAAATAGAGGATGAGCAAGATAACCCTAGGGTGGTCACAATAATGCATGTGAAAATTTCTGATGTATGACTCTCATTTGACTCCGTAATGAAACACTACCAGTCACCATTCCCTTTGCCAACACTGATTCTGGAACCTCATGGGCTATTGTAACAAGAAAAAAAAAAAAAGAAAACAAAAAAACTCTCCTGAGAAAATATTGCCATTTTAGGAAAACAATGTTTTCAGCTGCTGTAATCATTCTAATTACTTTAGATCGTTTCTTTTCTTTTTTTTTTTCCCTTTCACCCTCTAGGGCCTTTTTTGCCTTCAAATCAGCTACAGAAACAAAGCAATTTAGCACAGTAAAAAGCTTATTAACACATGATGCAGTTCAGTGGCATGAGAAAATGCTAGGGACAAAACAAGGAATCCATCCCACGAAAAAAAGTGAGATGTGAATATTTCAAAAAAAAGAAGCTGAGCTGGGGAGTGAATAACTTGACAGGATGTGGGAATAAAGGTCAAGATGGCGGCTCTGACTGCAGAGAAACCTCAGCAACATGGGATGAAGATAGCCCTTCAGTTCCTCAAGTCGCCCAGCAAGTGCAGTTTACAGCCAAGGCGGGCAACTTTCTAACTCCTCATCTGTCATTTAAGAGAGTCCCCAGGTTCTCTTCAACTGTACTTTCTTCCGTTTTTTTCAAACTTCTCTGTATGACACCAGGGAAGGTGAAACAACCCCATTTATCTGTGGAAAGTGAACGTGAAGATGGCTGCTTCTCTGCAGAGGTAACAGTAAGGAAGTGTGAGGGCGAAGCGCCAAAACTATCTTAGCAGAGTACAGTCAGAAAAACAACCTGATGCTCCCTCCCCGAGAATTCTGAGGGCTTGTAACGGAAGGAAAATCATGTATGCAATAGGGTGCAAGATACACACGAGTTGAGCAAAGCAATGTGGAATCCAGGGGTGACATCGCTGTCCCGGTAGTATTTTCTGGATCCACGTAGACTCTACTGGAACAACTCTGTGCACTTCCAAAGTACATGAGCAAATTCTCAAGTGAAAGACACGAACATCAAGGGTCTTGCAGTGGATACAGACACACTTAGAATAAAGACTTTGTCTCCTTAAGAATAAACATTCATTCTTCCATTTGCCCCTTGGCTATCAGGCATCCACCCTATGTTGGGCATGGTGCTAGCTCTCCACACGTGAATGTGAACAAAACATTTTGTTTCCTTGGAGCTCATAGTCTAATATGGGAGAAAGGCTATACATCTATTCAATATCCACCCATGCCGTGCATGTTTACTGAGCACCTAAACAGAGTGAGCTCACTCAGAGGAGCCCAAGGATGATGTCGGAGGAGAGGGCCACGGGATCCAAGAAGGCTTCCCAGAGCTGCTGATGCCTGAGCAGGCTTCTAAAGGTGAATTCTTTATTACGGTGAATGGCACTCTAGGCAGAAGAAACCGCACTTGCAAAGGGATGTGTGCATGAAACTGGCACACTGCTGGAGCACAACATTTATATGGGAGGAAAATGAGAAACATGAAATATATAGACAGCTTCTATGATCTAGTGCTTATCAGTGTTGCAAACCCTTAGATGACTGGTTTATTCTTTTATCTGCATTTTGGTTGATTCAAATATAACTTCCTTGGCATATTTCTGAAAGGAGTGATGAGGATTTGAAGCTACAACCACTGATTCATGTGAGCTAAAATTTTCAAAATCAGACACTAAGCATGGGTTATTTGGTGCATTGTGTAGGGGCTCTCTTTGCGGAACTTTAAAAGAAAGAGTGGATAGCCCCACATTTCCTATCACACCTGTACAAAGAAATCTACTTGAAAAACTGTCAACAGTTTTATCTTTGAAAATAAAATAACTCTATTTAGAATTCTAGGATGCCCACGAATCCCCCTGATGAACCCCTTGTCCATAATCTATCAGGATGATGTCCTTACAGATATCCTCCAAAAGAATCCTCCAAATCCTCCTTCAGTAATGCATTCGGGTTTCTCATGGCCCTTATGGTCACAAAGCTTACCTACAGAATACCTAGATTTATCTTAGCATAATTCTATTCCCATATCAGGTAAGTCCCTCTTCTTCCAGGACATGAAAAATCTCTTTATTTACTAATCCCCTAGTTCCCATCCAAAGTTCAACCCAAGGTGTAAGTAAACAGCGCCTAAATAACAAAAGAGCTTCTTTCCTAGGACTTCCTTGTCATCAGTGGAAACACCTGAGGAGTCATAAAAGTGGGAAAGCTAACGGAAGGAGAGAAAGAAAGTGCAGATGGTGGTAAAAGGCACGTACCTGCCTGGAGGATTCTGTGACAGACTGAATCTACTTTTGAGCATGCTGAGGGCAGGAAGCATGCTGAGGGCAGGAAAGCATGCTGAGGGCAGGAAGTTCCTCTGGCAATACCCAAAGTATGTATTACTCACCCTGTCTAGTAAACGAATATTCACTCTGAAGCCAGGTACCTAAGAGAAAGCCTTCAATTAACATAGCAAAATCCTATTTCATGGATGCTTGCATTTTCTCCTGTGATGAATGTTAGTTGAAGATCAATACATGTAAAAAGTCGTCTGACAAAGCAACCATGTGTCCATATGCCCTGAAGTGGAGAGAACAGGCCAAATAATACATTGGTCCAGCTCAACCTATGTCTGCTACATTAGTTGTTTACCTAATTTAAAAACACAAGTCTCTTCTGCTGCCTTGACCAGAGCTAAACTTAATGAAGTTAATCTGCCAGCGATGACACATGTAAAATGATTTTAATGCACATAAAATATTTATTTAAATCACACATTAAAATAACAAAAACACAGAACTGACACAGTCGGTAACAATGGATTCCAAAGCGGTTAAAAAAATAAAGTACAGATCGGCTTTAGCATATCTGCACACATCTGAAACTAAGTAATTATTTCCCTAACTTTATTACAGAAATGAAAACCATTCTGTTACAAGCTAGATACTAGCTTTCAGGAGAGTAAGAGCTTATAATGGCTCAGATGTGGTACTGAAAAAATTTTTTAAAAAGATTGATTTAAATCCTACAAATCACTTATTAATAACCTGACAAAGCAAGGAACTAGATTTGATATATTTTTATTTGACTATATATTCATTTATCCATATATGTATCCGTCTGATTTCACCCTGTGTCTAGAATTCCTTAGGTGTAAGTTCCTCTACTGCTTTTCACTACGGATTTTTCTTAAAGCTCTAAACATACTTTCTCTCTCCAGCCTCATGGCAAGTAGTGTCCCTTCCCTTGGGGAAGAAGAAGGAGAATAAAGAAGGGGGAAAGGCCACATCTTTTAAAATTCATAAAAACATCCTTAAAATCTTAAACTAGGGGAGACTGGGTGGCTCAGTCAGTTGAGCAGTCAACTCATGATTTCAGTTCAAGGTCATGATCCCAGAATCAAGGGATCGAGCCCTGCGTCTGGCTCTGCACTGGAAGTGGAGCCTGCTTAAAATTCTCTCTCTCTCTCTCTCTGTCTCTCTCTCTCTCTCTCTATCTCTCTCTCTCTCCCTCTGCCACTCTCCCCAGAGCTGTCTCTCTCTCTCTCTCTCTCTCTCTCTCTCTCTCTCTCTAAAAACAAACAAACAAACAAGCAATCCCTCAAACCATGCATGGAAATCTGGATAGATGATGAGTGTTTAAGTTCTTCTTAATTTCTTTCAAGATTAATGCTCTCCCAACAGATTCTATGTGATATGTATGTAGGTGAGAGCACACACACACACACACACACACACCCTCACACCCTAAGAGCAATGGAATGAAGTAATAAAATGAAGTCTATTTAAAAAGAGAGAGAGAGATGGGAAAGACAGTAACTCAGTTAACTGTACAAAATCCTGGCATTGTGGAAAGAGATTTGCCAGGGAGGGATGGAGAGCTTTGTTAATAGTGTTCTCTTTATCCTGTCCCTTCTCATTCCTGAATCTGGGGACTTAGTGAACCCTAGATGACACTTTTTTCAAAATTTTTTAATGTTTTATAATTTATTTTTGAGAGAGACAGAGCATGAGCGGTGGAGGGGCAGAGAGAGAGGGAGACACAGAATCTGAAGCAGCTCCAGGCTCTGAGCTGTCAGCACACAGCCTGACATGGGACTCAAATTCACGAACCACAAGATCATGACCTGAGCCAAAGTTGGACGCTTAACCAACTGAGCCACCCAGGTGCCCCTAGATGACACTTTTAACACAAGAGCCTGGAGAAGACTTGTCAGCAGGATGTGTTCTTAGCACTATGAAACGGTGGATTGATTTTTAGATAATCTTGAACACGCCTAAATTTAGGGAGGGCCACTGCCCTCCCTTCTTCAATCTGTAGAATCTGAAATGTGTGCAGCAGGTTAGGTAAAGTTTAGAGAAGAAAGGGTTAAACCAAGGGCATAAATCAATGATACGGACTAACTCTGGTCCCAGAGATACATTTTTTTAAATTTATGCAATGCAATAAAATTAATAAGGATCACATAAAGTTCCTAATTTCCATATTCTGTTGAAAATCAGAGTATGTGGCTACAGTAGCCAAATACTTGCCTGGTAACAATCAGCTAGTGTTTAGTATCAGCTGTCCCCTTTAGCCAGGACATAAATTCAAAAGATTGCCACAGTCTTGACCATTTCTTATAGTCTGACACCCAGCCACTTGACACTTGTCTGTTATCCCCAAGATCGCCAGAAACACTTAATTTGAGGATGTTAGAGTTAAGATGATCGAGGAACCCCAGGGGAAAGTATAAAGGAGAGAAGTTCAATAGTGGATGTTTCTCACGAACACAGAAAGGCTCTTGAAGGAGGGCCAACACCCAAAGCTACAATTACAGGCCCATAGGAGCAGGAGGGGGAGGAAATGAGCTGCATAAAGGACAGAAACCACTGCCCAAACTTCACCACTTCATCTAATATTATCCCAAATGTGCATGGGCAGGTATATGCACCCAGGTCTCCAATAAAGGATATTCTGCTGGATTTATTTTGGGAACTTAAATGGCTAACAGAAAGGCTGCTTGTTTACAGATGGTGCAAAGAGCTCAGTATGGTGGCCACACCGTACATCTCAGCTTTATTTTGTTAGTGACAACAGCCAGCGAGATGGTGCTTCCTAGTTTATGAACTTCATCATCTCCCCATCCTTACAGGCTTCTACCAGAAAACCAAACAGAGGAAGAATATTGCAGGACATTTCTAACTGAAAAAGTTGGCCTCGCAGGAAGGATCCATATCCTACTCCACCATCATTTCATTTGGAAAGATATCAACTAATACATGATTCCTCTCCCAAGAATCCCTGGCTACTCTTGTAAATCAGGCTCCTTAACTCATCCTATCCTGTTCTCTCCTTGTGTAAATCACAACCCTCTCCTTCTGACTCTCACTGCTTTATTGTACAGGGAAGCATCATTCTTCTGAATCACACCTGGGTGCCGATCTCGAGCGTGGGACCCAGTGGCTCATTTCTCCCCTGTGGATGTCTCATCAAAACATTTTCTCAGTAAAGCCCATCTCTTTCTATAAAGGAATCGCTAGACCAAGATTATAACATTTTGCCCATATCATTACACATGTATCCAGTATACCTCTTTTTTTTTTTTAATTTTTTTTTCAATGTTTATTTATTTTTGGGACAGAGAGAGACAGAGCATGAACGGGGGAGGGGCAGAGAGAGAGGGAGACACAGAATCGGAAACAGGCTCCAGGCTCTGAGCCATCAGCCGAGAGCCCGACGCGGGGCTCGAACTCACGGACCGCGAGATCGTGACCTGGCTGAAGTCGGACGCTTAACCGACTGCGCCACCCAGGCGCCCCCAGTATACCTCTTTTTGATAAAACAAAAACAAAACAAAACAAAAAAAAACCCCTGCACTTTCTAGAGTGCTCTAATCCACTTTCTACAGATGCTATAAAATGATTGCTCTTGGAAATATGTATCAGCAAGAAGCTAAATCATAATGAAAAGAAGAGTACTGGGATCCAGATGTCCCAAAGAATTTATAACAAGAGGAGTAAAAAAAAAAAAAAAAGTAGAAATGAGTCAGAATGAAGAAGGTTTAGTGGAGAAAAAGCCTTGATGTGGCAATCCTCCAGTATGGGCCCTAGAAAGCACATCTTGGGGTTCTACTTCTCTGTTTTCAGATGGGAACACTAAAGCAAAGTTCTTGGTAACAAGAAGATTAGCAAATACAACTGAGGAAGTAAGAACCTTCTTCCTCTCACACCACAGTGGGGGTAGTTCTACTGCATAAGCCTTTCTGGTACCTAGGTTCTACCCATCCGGTGGTTCCACCATCACCTGGGATGTTGCCTCTTCTGCAGACCAGCATGGCACTGTCACATCCACGTCCCCGATCAGTGGAAGAGAGAAAGACATGGAGTCCAGGTCAAGCATTTTGCTTTTAAGTAAGTAGCTTTTTGTTACATGTGCTTACATTTCATGGGTGAGAATTAGGTTGCATTTCCACACTTTTCTGCAGAGAAATGCATATGCAACTGTAGACTCCAGTGAATCAGCTGAAATTCTATTGTAATGAAAAGAAAAAAGGAATTATACTTTGGAAGAGACTGTGAGCAGGCTGGTGTAGGTATCAAGAAGGTAAGATACTTGCCAGAGATCGTGTGCTATTCCAACCATTTCAGGATCCTAACCAAGAGATTTGGCACTGTTCTCTAGGATCTCTCTCCCCCTAAAGAGCTAGGCAAAGAATACCATAAACAGAAGAAATGAGATCACAGGAAGTAGAAGAGATTCTGAATGAAAGCCCTTCCTAAGAAGATCATAGCTAGCCCATGTCGATGAAGCCAATGCTGTCATCAGGAACAAAGCTGCAATGCAATGAAGTTTGCTATACAACGGACCTAAAAGGCATTATGATAGATGCATTATTGCTGGGGAATGAAATAGAAATCCATGCGGACCAGGAGAGGACAGCAGTCCCAAAGTGAAAACCCCTGAGAAGGAGGCTTTACATGTTTTTTTTTGTTTGTTTGTTTGTTTTATTCTTGGGTAGAAGCTAAGAGAGTAGAGTAAAAATAAACCTGTCCCCAGTGGAAAGCAGCACAGAAGATTGTGGTAATGAGGGCTACAGGCATATCATTCACCTTAGCTGAGTTGAACTTTATCAGGAAAACAAACAAACAAACAACAACAAAAAACAAAACAAGGTGCTATTTTGTTTCTTGGGAGAGCATAGAGACCACAAGGCTGGCTGCAGGCCACTGAAAGAAAGAAGAGTAAAAGGAGTTATCATCCAATACCTCCTTGCTTTCCTTTTTACCACACATGGCCAAACTCACTTCTAGTAGCAAAGAAATGAAAAATCTGGAAGTTATGGTGTGGAATCTCATGCCAGTGAAAGAATTTGGATGTATGGAAAAATTGGAATTATTTTGCTTTCTGCCTTCCATTTCATCTGCACCACAGCATTTAGCAGAAGATGCTATTTCATCTTGACAATTTTTCTATAATGTCAAATATTAACCTTGCTATCCAATCTTAGCCTCACCTTCCCCCCGAAATGCTAGATTTTAATGTCTTCAGAAGCTGAAATTATTTCATAATTTCTCCTATGTCCCAGCACATCTACTAGAATGCATGAGACATCATTCATGGTCATCTTCAAAGCATCAAGTCCTGATTTTACATGATGCTTTGAATCTCAAACACTTCTTACTGGAAGCCCAGCATTTCATTTTTGAGAAAATTGTCACTTGGAAGACTGACTAAATGCCCCTCCAAAGATGTCCGCATCCTAATCTCTGAAACCAGTAGATATGTTACTTCACAGGACAAAAAGGGACTTGCCAGTTGTCGTTAAGTTAAGGATCTTGAGATGGGGAGATTCTCTTGAATGACCCATGTGGGCCCCAAATGTAATAATAAAGATCCACATAAGAAGAAAGCAAGAGGGAGAATGTGATTTAATGACTGACATGGCCATTGGAATGAGACAGCCAGGAGCCAAAGGCCACCTGACTAGAGAACTGTAAGGAAATAAATGTGTGCTGTTTTAAACCACAAAGCATGTGGTTATTTGTTACAGCAGTAATATAAAACTAATACATGTATCCTCCTAATTCGCAATGGCATCACATGGGCTAACTAATCTTTTTTTTACCAATTACATTTTCCCATATACAAATCAAACAGGAAGATGGAATTTCAAACATCCATTAAAAGGAATGAGAACCATCTACAGATGTTGACCTCTATGCTGATAGAGATGATATACCATGTAAAAGATAATAGGCAGCAGCATACGTACAGGAATTAAGGTATCTCTCAAACATCTTGGAAAGATACACACCCAATTGGCCAGCATGGTTATCTCTAAAGGGTAGAAATATAGGATAACCTTCCTTTTCTTCAGTTCTGTGTTGGTTCATGTTTCTTTTTACAATACAGTTTTATTATTTTAACAACCTGAATATGCAGGGAGGTTTTTCTATCTCGGACAAAAGACAGGTTTTATTTACCCACAAAGACTTAACATAGCTCATGGTTTTCCATGACTGATGTACCTGCCAGCACTGTCGTGGACTCTTCCAGCACCTACGTGTCAAGGTCCTTCTGTTTCTACCATGGCACTGCCAAAAGCAACACCAATGAATTTTATGGGGGAAATGAAGGCAAACACAAGTCAGGCGTACCACAGAATTTAATACAGGAACCTCCACCTTCTCCCTGACCCAGTTCTATCCCATTTTTCCATATGGTGTTTCATGATACCACCACCTCCCCAGTTGCCTGAGCCAGAGCATGAGCACTGTTTTTAATCCCCTGTATCCCACGTCCCAGCATTCACCAAATTCTCCCATTCTACCCCCTCAGTTTTTCTTGAATCTATTCCTTGACCTCCATTCTCACTATTGTTAGTAAATTTAAACCAGGTTACTTGATAATTTCTTCCCCAAAGTAAAGTAATACCCTTCTAGCTGGGCTCATTGACTATAAATGATATTCACCCGACTTGCCTCCTCAGAGGCATGAATGAATGAATGAATGAATGAATGAATGAATAAGTAAATAAAGTCATTGCCTCCTTATAGATCTTCACAGGCTATGTATTCTGGCCCAAGAGCTCCCAAAGGGTCTGGCAAATATTTTCATGATCTGGTACTTCCAATCTTTCTGTCTTTTTATTACTATCCCCCACCCAGACCTCTTGGATATAATTCTTACAATAACACAGAACTTCTTCCACTGCCACGTCTTTAAACATGCAGTTTCTTTACCTGCTATACCCACTTGGTCTATCCAGTAATACCCCTTCACCCTTCAAGTTTTGACACAGATATTGCCTCCTCTGTCACCTGAGTTAGGCCCCTTGGTCCCTAAACTCAACTTACAGTACCTTGTAACATACCACAGCTGTAGCTATAGTCTAGAGTATCTGCCATTATGCTGTAATTAACTGCTATGGAATCTGCAGCCACACCCCCATACAACCTATGAACTCCTAAAACCACTGTGTTCTACTTATTTATGTATCCCTCAGCACATAGCGAAGTGTTGGGCACAAACAGGCAATTAGTAAATGGTTACCAAATGAATTCATAAATAAATGAATGAACAGCTACCTTTTTTTACTGTTTATTTATTTATTTTGAGAGAGTGTGTGTGTGTGAGCAGGGGAAGGAGCAGAAAGAGAGGGAGAGAGAGAGAATTCCAAGCAGACTCTGCACCCACAGCATGGAGCCTGACACGGGGCTCAATCCCATGAACTATGAGATCATGACCTGAGCTGAAATCAAGAGATGGACGCTTAACCAACTGAGCCACCCAGGCACCCCCACAGCTAACAGTTATTGGAGGCTCATTCTATAGAAGGCAATGTGTAACATTTTCCAACTGAATCCTTACAAAAATCCTATCAGATAGGTTAATACTATTATTTGCATTTTATAGGTAAGGAAAACTAAAGCACAAATGGGGTTAAATGAATTTCCCAAATTTACCTACTTAGAACTTGCATAGAAGCTGAGACATTCTGACTCTAGGACAATGACCTCTATTTAGGGAGGGAGGGAGAGAGCAACCTCCTGACCTTTCCCGTTACTGTACGACATGTATGACTCTGGCCTAATTCTTAACCCCTCAATGAGCCAGATGTGTCCAATCCACTGTCCTTTATTCCTTCTTGTGTTGACAATGGGGTGAGAAAGTGAGAAGGGATGTTATTAAACAGAGCATAAGGCGAGAATCCACTGACAGCTAGTGGGAGGAGAGGAAGGGGAGGTTTGGTGTTATTAAGTAGTGTGTTAATTATTCATTAACAGTAAGTTGTGGCTCCTGCCTAGCAGCTATCCCATAAATGGCATGACAGTAAAAAAGAAGAGCAATGGTTTTGATCAACTATTTCTTAAATCTAAATTAAGAAGACAGCCTCCAAGGTGAATTTCAATTCCTCACCACGTTATTAACTTCCTGGGAGCTTTTCCGCAAACATCAATGCCATGGAACCTGAATTAAAGAGAATGTGTTTAATTCCAGCACAGTTTGCTAACTGCTTGGTGACATATATAGAATCAGCAGCCTTTGGCTGTTGTGCTTGCTGCCCAGGAACAAGGAACATTCAGAAACCTTCCTTGGTAGATATGCAGAAGAAACAGATAATAGATTCTCATCTTACAAAAGAGAAATACAAGGCCCGAGAGGCTGTCATTTGGACAAAGCTGCACAGAAATGTAGTGCTTGACTCTCAGATCCCAAGAGTCTTGAACTACATGCCTTTCGGTCACAGCAGAAATGAGCAAACAGGGACAATTTCCATTTTGCCCTACCAACGAGATTGTTATTTCAGACTTATGGTTGAAAAAAAATATTTCCAGAAACACTTCAGAAGACTAAAACCACAGTGTGATACAGAGAATTTGTATAAAGGGAAGAGTAAATATGAGGCTGGTACACCCAGCTTGTCAAAGCAGAGTGAAGCAGGAATTTGGGTTGTAGTTGCCAAAAACCACTCCAAAGTGTCTTGCACCCCAAAGGGAGAACCAAGAAGCTCATATGACCAAACAAAAGGGAGAGGAAGGACAGGGTTAGTCAGAACCAGAGAAGAAACTAGTAGAATTCTTTTTGTTTCCCAAATGATGGCATCCATCAGGAAAAGGACTGTCCCATTTTTATCATTAGGACTGTGATGGATGGCTGATGGAATAGTGGGATCCTCTATAGTTTTTAAGCAGCATTTGTATTTTCTTGAAAAGATATTTGTTTCTCAAGTCTAATGGAGGTAATGCCAGTGAGCAAGGGAGCTGTTACAGGTCATATCCAGCTCACCCTCGATCTTTATTGCCTTATAAATACAATTTATATTCCCATAAGTAAGAATCTGCGTGATACCTATTCTCCAAATAGATGCCTAAGGATTAGTAGCAGATTCTATCCTTTATAAACAACTGCTCCTACGAGCTACAGAATCCCAAGCTGCTTCCATATGGGAAAGGCAGGTGTGGGGGGAAGTATAGCAGGAAGAATGTTATTTCCCACAGGACTCAGGCAACACTAAGTCAGACTCCTTGGCTCATGGAGTTTTTAAAACCTCCTACCAGATATGACATCAAATAGCCTTTAAAGAAAGTTTTACTAGGAGAGAAAGGCAGAAATACAACTAAGGGGGTTTCAGGGAGACCAGGTGACTGCTCTCTGAGCACATTCTCTGAGTGACATTTCAACTATTTAAAAATTTTAAATCTGTAGCATGTTACGATGGTCCTTAAGACTAGGTGATGGAACATAGGAGGGGACAGCACTGGGGCACCTGGGTGACTCAGTTAAGCATCCAGCTCATGATCTCAGCTCAGGTCTTTGACGTCAGGGTCATGAGTCCCTGCATTGGGCTCTGTGCTGGGCATGAAGCCTACTTAAAAAAAAAAAAAAAAAAAAAAAAAAGAGGGGGAAGCATTAAAATTTATTTGTTTTTGAGACAAAAAGAGAGCCAGTGTGGGAAGAGCAGAGAGAAAGGGAGAGAAGACTCCAAGCAGGCTCCATGCTGTCAGTGCAGACCCCAATGTGGGGCTCGAACTCACCATCCACGAGATCATAACCTGAGACAAAGTCAGACGCTTAACTGACTGAGCCACCCAGATGAGTGCACCCGTGAGGGGGTGCATTAAAGCTAAAACATGAGACTGGCAGAAAAGACGCCAAGGATTGGAACCCTTGTCTGAGTTTGTTCTCTACCAAATATTAAGGCAGGGTCTGAGGTTTAATTCCTTTCCTGCCTGTGACAACGTCAGCATCAGGGTAAGTACATTTGGGGAGGCATCACAAGACACGCACAGTGGTCCGAGCTTTAACATCAGCTCTCTGTGAGACCCTGGAGAAATCACTTACTTGTCCATGTTCCAGGTTTCTTGTCTGTAAACTGATGAGGTAGGTCAGGTCCCTCCCGGCACCAAGATTCTGTGAAGACTATTGTTCTATCAAATGGATCCAAAGTAAATTGTGCCATCGCTAAATAAATAAATGAATCTCCCAGTGCAGAGCCTGTTTGCAGGTAAAGCAATTCTGGAAGCCATTGTCACTCTCTCGGGCCAGTAAGAATCACACTCATTTTTCCTTCAGGCTGATAGAACTCAGAGAAAATTTGAAGGCTCCCACATCAGGCACGAATGACCTTAAACCTCTCTGTAAGGGGCTTTTTATATCCTCCACTGTGACTCCTGGCAGCCTTGAAACCTCCACCCTATCCTCATCTTAATCCCCAGGGGACTGGGATCATCTTCTATCTTCTCTTAATGCCCTCTTTGGCACTAACTTGATGAACTGAGAAGTCACACTAAAGCAGAGATTCTATCTGCCACAAACTGCCTTCATAATATCTCCCTCTCTTTGTACTCCCTGTATATAATTTATATAATTATCTATTGAATAGTTTCCTTTCAATAGACACACTATTTTTACCTGCTACCAACTTTAGCCTTGTTAGAAATCATGCGCTTAACATGGTGTGTATGTATTCTCATAACTCATATGAAAAATACACAACAATGAAAATCACATGTTCATCTGTGAATCACCTAAATTAGGTCATGTGTCCCTAGTGGTATGAATTTTATATGTGCACAATGCTTTATTACAATATAAATAACAAATACCTTTTACCAGGGGTATTAGATTTGGATCAAATGAAAACTCCTAACATCTTTTAAGCTGCTTGCTATTTTCTTACAACCATGTGCATTTTGGAGGTGTCAAGGAATGGGTCACAAAGGTAAGAAAACATATTATAGGACATTAATCTGAAACCAAAGGAATGGAAAGATCCCTTAATTGTGACTTTAGACACTTTGGAGGCAGACAGCTTTTCTCCCTGCCCCTGAAATAATCGTATCATAATGGCATGGCAGTAACAACACGAATGACCGCTGCATATCGAGTGTTGAGTACTGCTGGGATTCGAGGACTGCCTTATCTCCCCTTGATTTGTATTCCCGCCTGCACCACCCGCTGCCATATCATACAGAGGACCCGAGAGACCTTTTTCATGCCTGCCCTTATTTCATCTTTAAAAACAAACAGTAGGGGGGAAATAGCCCAAGCAAACTCCATGCACCGTGTCTCTCAGGCTTCAGCACAAAACCCCATTTCATGCTTCGGAGGCTTGACTCTGACACGGTGCTCAGGTTGCCAAGCAGGGTGGGAGCTGGGCCCCAGATGAGCTCCTGCCGTGGACTGACTGAGGCTAAATGGGCCCTGTGGGGCAGCCGGGCCACGTCCTGCAAATGCACAGCTGCTGTCTGGCTCCTTTTCTCTCCCTGACAAGCAAGCAGAGACGAGGCAGTATGAGCTATATACTTGGCCTAACAGTCCAAGCAGTGGTTCTCACTGTATCTTCCAGGATGATGGGGCAAGCTCTCAATTCCAGATGGCCAAAGTTTCACGTCCCACTTTGGGAACAACCTGGGTTTGCGCCTCCTGCAGGTACGCCTCGGTTCAAATCCTATCTGCCAATTACTGAACTCTATTACTTTAAAGCAGTTACTTAACCTCTGTGAGCTGTAATTTCCTCATTTGTAACTGAGAGACTCAAGAGTCTCTCCTTCCTAGGGCCCCTAGATGACTCTGGTGGAAGGCCTGGAAAGCCCTTAGCACTGGTGCAGCAGCTACCACTGCCCTAAATAATTGCCAGAAACACCGTAACTTGGAACAACAGCCTCTCATTAGCCCACAGTTTGCACAGGTCAGAAGTCTAGGCACAGCATGACTCAACTACATTCTTTGCTCAGAGTCTGACTCTGATCAAAGTACTGACAGCACTGGGTTCCCATATGCAGTCTCCTGGGGAGAAGCCACTCCCAAGCTCATTCTGCTGGTTGGCAGAATATCCAGGTCCCTGTGACTGTAGCTCTGAAGTCCCCATTTCCTTTCTGGCTGTGAGCTGGGGCCACACTGCTCCTAGATGACACCTGCACTCCTTCTCCCCTGTCCTGCTCCAGGCAGTCACAGTGCTGCACAGAGTCCTTCTCAGAGCCCGGCCTCTGCCTTTCTTGTCTACGTTTAAGGATTCATGTAATTTTCCGGGACAATCCATAATAATCTCCTTATTTTAAGGGCAACTGATGAGTAAGTTGAAGGCCAGTCAGTGAAAATTCCCTTTGCCATGTAACATAATGTATGTATGAGTGTAACATCAAACGCAAAGGTCATGGGGGCCAAAATTCTACCATCATAATTATTCCTGGTTAATTACTAGTCACAGGCTGGCTCTACATAGGTGCATAGTCTATTTACCATGACTGCCTATAAGGCATAGAGATTAAAAAACATAATACTCTCTCACTTTGGCCTTTACAATAGCTCCTGAGTAGTGGAGGTAGCATCATTATTCCCATGATACAGATATTAAAATGTATTAGAAGAGTTTAGGACTTGAAAGAATTCCAGGGTGTGGTGAAAAAGACACAGATTACTTTCCTCAACGGGGATTTATGGCAAGAACACTGAGGCTATAGGCTGTGGCCTCCCTGGGGGCACACAAGGTTACTCTGGGTCTCAGAACTTCTGGGAGTGATGCATGGCAGCGTCCACCACAGAAAGCCAGACTTCTCAGTCATGGCTCTCCTGATTTCAAGCAGTGGGAATCCCCTTGAAAAAGCATAAACAAAAAAGAGGAAAATGTTTTAAGAACTTAATATTAAGGGCACAAAAGGATATCACATAGCCTGTAACCAGAGACAAGAAAGCCTCAGAAATCCATGCAGCCACTCCTATGTGGCCACTCACCTTTGCATACCTATTAATTCCTTAGTCTTGGAAAATATGCCCTCTTTTTTTTTTTTATTTTTTTAACGTTTATTTTTGAGAGACAGAGAAAGAGATAGAGAGAAAAAGAAAGAGCACAAGTGGGGGAAGGGCAGAGAGAGAGGGAGACACAGAATCTGAAGCAGGCCCCAGGCTCTGAGCTGTCAACACAGATCCCGACGCAGGCCTTGAACCCAAAAACCTTGAGATCATGACCTGAACTGAGGTTGGATGCCCAACCGACAGAGCCACCCAGGTGCCCCTGCCTTCTTTTGTTTTTTAAGTGCTTATTTATTTATTTTGAAAGAAAGAGAGCCAGACAGAAAGCATGCACATGCACATGGGAGGTGAGGAGGGGCAGAGAGAGAGGGAGCAACACAAAATCCCAAGCAAGCTCCACACTGTCAGCACAGAGCCTGATATGGGGCTCAATATTCATGAACCATGAGATCATGACCCGAACCAAAATCAAGTGTTGGACACTTAACTGACTGAACCACTCAGGCATCTCCAAATCTGCCTACTTTAACAGTGCTACACTTCCCACCCTTTCCCCCAAATCCAGAATTTACCTGACTGTAGTTCAAGTGCCCAACTTGACAAGGGATTCTAGGTTTGGATTCTAAATATGGCAGGGACAGTTTAACTAGTTGTCCATCTATACCCAGAGGGGCAAAGTCACGCAGGGTAGATATTGCTGCCAGGCCCAAATGTGTGTGTGAGTGTATGGAGGGACAACTCTCAGGCAGAGCCCGTGAGCTGGGCGAACATTGCTCAAGAGCTTTCTCAGCATTCTACATAATATAGCCAGAACTCAAAAAACCCACTCTTTGTATGCATTTTCTGAGCAATCAAACCTCCTTGCAAGTGAGGATCTGATTGGATCTGACTGCCACTGTCCATCTGATCAGGCAAGAAACTTGTGCTGGGTAACAGGCCTTCAGGTGACAGGCCTACTTTGTAGCCAGGCCACATGTGGCCACTGCTGGTTCGCATTCTGTGCAGTCACTTGTGACTAGGGTAGCGGGGCTGATTTCCTTCGGGATACACATTGTGGACACCTGAGGTTATACTAAAAAGACTTCCTTCAGGCTCTTCCCTCAGACAAGGGCCACAAGTACAGCAGCATCTTGAAGGCGCATCAATTGCCCACAAGCGAAGCTGAGTCTTTATTCCAGGTATTAGAACTCCAAATTCCTTACTCTTCCAATTCACTGTCTTGGAAAAGTTACTGGAATTTACAGAAACATCTGAAAACCACGTGCTCCATTTCCAGAGGATAATGATAGCTAGGGATGTCAGGGGACAGAAGCCTTGCATAAGTAATGTCTGGCACAAAAACTGGTAGTCTGGCCGTCTGATATTCTTGCACTCTGCTCTGGGATCTGCAGTTCAACGAGACCCTGAAGGTGAGTTTTCTGAGCAGTAGTGAAGTCTTTGACAGGGTACTCAGATGTGTGTGTTAGCACAGTTTCAGCCATGAGCTAGCTTTTATATGACTACTTACAAAAGCGATACCAGCTAATCTTCACTGAGCATTTATTAGTATCAGGTTCTTTTCTAACCCATCTAAATCTATATGTGTATGTACATATAGATTTTGAGTAGGTAAAACATGCATATGTACAAAATATGTTAATGTAAAAGTATACTTCCTTCCAATCCCAATCCCATCATTCCTCCCAAAGTCAAACTTTGTCACCAGCATATTGAGTAGCCTTCTAACAATCATGTGTGTATCAACAATCATAGATCAATAGCCAATTAATTTTATACCAGTGGCAGGATAATATTCATGCATTTCTTCACCAGTATTTTTTACTTAACAGTAAATCTGAGAGTAGTTTCAACTTGGTATACTATATAGAGATGTGCTTTTGCCTTTATAACACATAGAAAATAAATAAACTTCAAAAAATACGTTGTCTACTATGCCCTCACCTGCTATACAGACTCTAATCCTTTACTGGGTTATCCATTGATTGTAACTGGGTGCAGATGAACACATTCATTTATATCCTGAGAAACTACACAGTTTGATTGCTACTCACATCCCTCTGCATTTTACATTACCTACAACACAAGGATTTTTCAGGGAAATTTAACAGGTTAGAGTAACCTCAGCAACTAACAAAGAGTATTGATCCTTATTGGTTTTGTTCCTGAAGATGCATGCAATTTGTGTTACCTGAATTTCAAATGGGAATAGGAAACAAGTGGGAAAAGAAATGTTTATCTGGCATGGACTTAATAAGTTTACAACTGTCTCCCCCCTCCCCTGCCCCCACCAACTAGACAAACAAAAAGCTCCCTAATTGATCTAGTCAGAAATCATGATTAAAAAAATAAGTAAATATTAAATAAATAAAGTGGACCTTTATAGAGCATAAGACAATCTAGATGAGTGGCTTGAGCACATTATCTTTCTCTTCCCCACTCCCTCCAGCATCAAATAAATGAGTAGCTATAGCATATCAAAATGTCTCCAAGAGGAATCTTTTAAATGCTCTCACAACACGGAAATTGGGGTACAAAAAGAATTGTCCCAGTTACTGTTAAAAATAGCAAATGGAAATGCTCCTAGGACTGGTGACCTTACTGCCATGTTTGTGGTAATGACAAATTTTCATCAAGGAAGCAAATAAGGGAGATGCAGGAAAAAAAAAAAGAGGTTTACTCTGCTCACAAATTAACTTGCACCCAGTTTTGAAAGCTGCTGCTAATGACAGCCACTAAAAGAGCCATAAACTGGATGCGTTCTAAGGAGACCATGCTGCCCAGATTGCTTAAGGTAAAAATAAATAAATAATAAATCAAAACACCATGGCATTTCTCTTGAGATGACTGCAGGGCTTCTGATAGCTGGCTAGCATTGCCTATCAAACGAAAGATTCATCTGTTTATCTCCAGTTGTTTTACTTGGAACAATTCCTTCCCGCAAATAATTATAAAGCAATTACTTGACAGTTTTCACTTTACTGGTTACTACTTTTACTCAAAGAATAGCAATTACTACATAATTACAGTACATGGTTATCTGAACAGTCTTAACTATGTCTACCAACAATAAATTATACAGTCAGGGTAGCTCTAATTGCATATTCTATAGAGCATAAATATGTAATGACTGCGTAGTTACATATTAATAAGTGCTTCTTTATTTTTCAGAGCCTAGCACAATAAAATGCCATTTGCTGTACTTCCCGTTGGTCATCTCTGCAGTCATAAGCATTGCTCTGCCTGGCATTCTGGAAGCCAGTGGGCTACAATGTGCATTTGGTGTTTGCCACCAGTTCTCAATCTTGTCCAAGTACACTCACTAGGGCAAAGAGAAATAAAAAATGAAAAGTAAAAATCTGTTCCTAACCCTCCTTTTTAGTGTGTCCTTTTTGATGAAAACTCAGCAGCAGTGGCTTAGATTCAAGAATTGCAGGTGCATAAGCTTAAAAGTGCCACCAAAGCCCTACCTACATATCATCACTGCACCCAAAATGCCCGGATTCAAAAGCAGGAAAGAGGCTTAGACTTGTTTTGGATCATTCATTTGTTGTTTATGGTCTTAGGATACTATTTTGGTTCCAAAAGTGACCATAGGGAATCAAGTATCTTAGAATAAAGGGTTTAACAATCCAATCATCTAAAAGACATTTTTTAAATTTTTTCTTTTAAATATAGGGCTAGATTTCACACACAAAAAAATATGAGTTGCATGAAAAAACCATGTACCACCAAACTAAATAAAGCCCATCAAGCTATACTATACCTGGGTTACTACACATAATTCAAATGAAGGGAATTCATGTCCAGGAAGAGATTCAAGGAGGCAGAAGACAAAGGACAAGAGGGTGGATTTCTCAGCAGTTACTGATGATCTCTGAGAGGTGCTACCCAGGGACAGACCCTGGTGTGCACACAGGAGGTGAGAATGAAATGCAAGTAGACGCCTCAGCACATGCCATCCTACTCTTGGCCACACAGCCTCTCCAGAGGCTGCTGTTCTCTGAAAACTTGCTCCTTTACAGTTTGCCCCAATGCTCCTGGAGCAGAGATTGTGCTGACTTGTCAAGTATTCATGTGGGAGGGAAGAGCCTAGCACAAAGGAGTAGGAAGAGGCAAGGGCAGAGAATATGTGTGCAGAGATACAGGGCTAAAGCTATTACCACAGGGGCCATACCACAGAAGGAGGGTGAAGGGATAAATCAGATAAAATATGGGTGCCATCCTCCCTGGTCTTGAGGACTTGATTCAATTCAATACACAATAAACGTTTTTAAAAAAATAAGTAAATGAGTGAAAGAGGGTCTTTATAGAAGTTTTCAGTTAAGGAGCAATGTAAATTAAAGAATGGATTAAGAAAAGAGAGAACATTTCTTAAAAAAAAAACTATTGCTCAGTTTGAGGGTTGATGAGGGGGTGGGTGATGGGTACTGAGGAGGGCACCTATTGGGATGAGCACTGGGTGTTGTATGGAAGCCAATTTGACAATAAATTTCATATTAAAAAAAACTATTGCTAAGTGCCAATCACCCTGCGTATACGGTCTTCTCAATCTTTGCAAGAACTGTGTGATAGGTGTTATTCTCATTTAACTGATAAAGAAGCTGAGGCTAGGACTGAAAAGTCCCTTTCCCAGTATCACATAGTAAGTGGCTGGACTTAACCCTGCACTCAAGTCAGCCAGATGCTAACAGCCCATGCTCATTCAATCCTGACACTCACATTCAACACCAGGTAATAATGACAACTTCTTTTTTTTTTTAATGTTTATTTATTTTTGAGAGAGAGAGCGAGCAAGCACACACACAAGTGGGGGAGGGGCAGAGAGAGGGAGATACAGAATCCAAAGCAGGCACCAGGCTCTGAGCTGTCAGCACAGAACCCAATGAGGGGCTCGAACTCGTGAACCATGAAACGAAGTCAAAGTCGCATGCTTAACTGACTGAGCCACCCAGGAGTCCCAAAACGTCTTTTTTTTTCTCATGTTTATTTATAGAGGAAGGGGGAGGGAGGGGCAGAGAGGAAGGGAGAGAGAGGGAATGCCAAGCAGACTCCACACTGTCAGGGCAGAGCCCAACGTGGGGCTCAAACTCACCAACCATGAGACCATGAGATCATGACCTGAGCCCAAATCAAGAGTTAGAAGTTTAGCCCACTGAGCCACCCAGGCGCCCCAGAACTAACTCCTTATGACTACTTACAGATGCTTTATACACATCATTTTCTTCAATGCTACTAATACTATTAAATAACCAGGGATAATTCTATTATTATTCCCACTCCACAGACGAGGAAAATGTGCTATTAGGAAGTGAACTCTTGCCCAAGATGACACAGTAAGTAAGTCCTGGAGCTGAGATCAAACCCTGTTTAAATGAGGAAAGCCTGTACCCTTCATCACCACCCTTCAGCACTCTTACACGAGAGATTCAAAGGGAAAGGGGGATTTTCTGCCGAAGAGAAGTCTATAATCTAGTGGAGGACCTCTCGCCCTCCCACAGGAATTCATTACTGAATTATATTCAAATGGTAAAAGAACACATTTTCCTCTCCTTGTATGCATCACCTTTCCCCACTTCCCTAGGTATAGTAGGGAACTCACCTGCACACTCCCATAGTACCCTGGGTACAGACTACCCTCTTTCCCTACTGGGTCTAAAATTTCAATTCTTGTGTCTGCACCTGTAAGGCCATGCACAGGACCTAGCTGACAGCAAGTGTCCAATTTCTTTAGAGAGATGAATGAGTGAATAAGGAATGAATGAAAGAGTAAATAAGTAAATGAACAGACATGGAACCTTAGACTGGAAATGATTTTAGAGGAAATTTACTCCAACTCCCTCATCTTACAATTATTTTCTTGAATCCAGAAAAATGTTAAGTGACTTTCCCACAAGCAATTTCTAGACAAACATGTAATACACACACACACACACACACACACACACACACACACACACACACACAATACTAGCCTCCTAACAAGAACAAATTATATAAAATTTGCCTCTCCTGGGACTAAAGCTTTATGCAGATTTTGAATTTCTTACAGGTTTTTTTAGCTATATAGGCTACAGATTGTGATGAGAACACACCCTAATTTGGCAAGTGTTTTGTATCCATAATGAGATTTCTAAATGTTATCTGTTTTTAGTATATAAAGATATTCTGAGTAAAATATTTAGTGTAATTGTGACACTTGTCATAGAGTCTTTCCTCCTCCTATACCCCAAAAGGATTTCATAGCCTGAGGTGGTAGTCAGCAATGAAGGGGTTCTGTATATTTGTGTATTTTTCACTCATGATTTTTTTAAACATACAGTTTATGCCTCCGCAGTGAGGGATTCCTAAAATCACGGAGAGACTTGAGATGGATGCAATGCCTCTGACTAGCAGCCTTATTAACTTACCATCCAAACCCAGATCTGATATATCTGAGAGTGAAAGGGGCTGTTATTGATAATTAGGTCTGGCATGTCCCCAGTATCTCAGGGCAAACACTTATCCTCCTCATCTGGACACATTTACAGAGCCATATGAAATAAGTTTTCAATGAAGGTAAGAGGCATGGTTAGGAAAAAGCACTGGAGAAAATATTCTTGAGATGAAAAATGACAGGGACAGAAGCATTGGCAGCTGTCATCTTTGAGGGGTGATAATTTGATGGGAATCATAGACCTTCTCCTGCAAATAATGTATACACACACACAGAGTTTTGCAAAAAAAAAAATGTCAGGGGTCCATAAATTCCTTAAGCTTTATGCAGATTTTGAATTTCTTACAGGTTTTTTAGCTATATAGGCTCCAGATTGTGATGAGAACACACCCTAATTTGGCAAGTGTTTTGTATCCATAATGAGATTTCTAAATGTTATCTGTTTTTAGTATATAAAGATATTCTGAGTAAAATATTTAGTGTAATTGTGGCACCCGTAGACTCCCAGACTGTCAGCACCCCCAGGTTAAGAACGCTCGTTCTAGAATGGGATTTCTCAACTTTGTCACTATTGACATCTAATGTTGGATTATGCTTTGTCACTGGGGGCTGTCCTATACAATGTAGGACACTAAGCAGCATTCCCAGCCTCTACCCACTCCACTAAGACAACCCACCTCCATTAAGACAACCAAAAATGTTTCCAGGCAAGGCCAAATGTCTGCTAGGGCACTGGCCACTCTTCTAGAGGTAGGAGCAAGAAAATCTCACCAGGGGATATAAAGTAGACATGACTTATTAGAATGCAATATAAACCAAATCAGAGTTTAATAAAAAGTAAAGAAGTACAGTATAAACATTGCAAAACTCCCAACTTTGACTCTGTGCTGTTCATTTATGACAGATAAGACCACTCTCTTCACTAAAGAGAGCTAAGGACACCTACTTAGGAGAATTTGGCTCCATTGAAGAGTACCTGGGCTCTATCACCTCACACCACCATCTGACAGGTGCTGAGCAGAAATGATTCTGCTACAAACAGTCTGAAGTGTTTGTAACAAGGAGAACGGGTAACCTAAACTGTGAGAAACATTCTGGGAGGCTGTTCCATTTATAATCAGTCCTACAGAGATGAGGCTTATTAAGCACCTGCAGAAGTGCAGTTTCCAATTCAGGAAGTGTTTATTAGTGGCATACTGTATCCTCAGCATGCTCTTCTCATTTGGAAAATGAGCAAATGGACATGTGATCTCAAAGATCCTTTCAGTCATAAAAATGTGATCTTATTAATGTGTGTATATGATAGAAAGATAGAAATATGAAGGCAGATACAGATGTATCTCTCTCACTCGCTGAAACTTCTGAGCCTCAGTTTCCTCTGTAGACTGAGGTCAGACAACCACACAGCAAATCCAAATGTGGGTATGGAGACTAGCACATGGCAAACCGTGTAAGATGCCCCCAAGGAATATGTAAATGGTGGGGGAGAGGGGGCAGACAATGGAGTAGCAGGCAGGGGCTTGGAGTGTTGTTTGTCCCAGGGTCCCAGATGTTAACTCTGCGCTATCACCAAGTGAGATTATACATACAGTCGTTCTATTTTGAACCTATGTTAAAATAATTCACTAAATGTAACCATATTAAAAGTCAGAGATTTGCTCCTCCTACTGTGGCATTTCTCGAATTTCATATGCTAGGAGCTTCAAAAAATGGAATTAGCATAAATTTCTAAGCATCGCTGAGTCTGTGCCTATTACAAACATAAATGCCTGTACCCAAGCCCTACTGATTCTATTTCAGCACCTCTGGGATGGAGCCTGAGACTCTGCATTTTCACAAGCACCCCAGGTGATTCCAAGCAGATGCCCTGGGAGCACACTTTAACAAGCAGGGATTTAGCTAAAGAAAAGGAAAAAAAAAAAAAAAAAAAAGGTATTTTCCCCGGGGGAGTAGACAAAGGGGAACACAGAGAATTGTGGGCAACTTGACAAGTTTAAGCTCCAACATTTTCCTTCGCTTCCTTCTCTAACAAACTCTGGCTTCTTCTTCCAGGCCCAGCTCAAGTGTAGCCACCCTGTGAATCCCTTGGACAATTCCCTGTTCCATCCATTATTGTAAACTCCATTGAGCCGCGACCTTCCAGAGAGAGAGAGCATACAATGGTTATATCTTATTTACACAGTGCCTGGTATGAGAAATATTCAATAAATTTGATGGCTATAGTGTGTTCTTCTCTGTCACAATCTGTCCCGCAAGATTCCAAACTTCAAGAAGAGGCCATAGATTCTCATCCTACATCACATAAGGTTACATGCTGGAGTAACACCTGAGATAAGAGGGAACTGCCAGCAAGGTCAGGTGAGGACTTTCCTCCAGGCTGCAAATTTCTTGTATCCTCACCTGGCTGAATGGACTAGGGATTTCTTTGGAGACTCTTTTATAAGAGCATGAATCCCGCTCATGAGGATTCTATTCTCAAAACGGAATCACCTTCCAAAGGCCCCACGTACCAACACTAGCATCTTTGGGGGTTAGGATTTCAACAGATGAGTACTGTGGACACAAAAACATTCAGACCGTAGCACATACACATTTCACTAAGACTGTAGTGGATTTTAGCCATGTTATATGGGAATTATAGAAGCATCAGACATAGTCCCTGCCTTAAAACTTTTGCTATCTTTTTAGTAAAAGGACATTCACAAATGAAACAAGAGAGCAATAAACTCTGAAAAAGTGAGAACTTAATTGTGTTCTACAAGCTCCTGGAGGGAGGTCAACAAAGGCTAAGATTTTTCCTTTTAATGTCTCAGAAGCTACAGAAATATTTCTCTCAAATGAGCTGACCTTACTAGACTTAAGCTGATTTAGAAAAATAGATAGGATTTTAATAGAGAGAACAGAACAGGAAGGGCATTCTGGGCAAGGGGAATAGCTAGAGGGGAAAGGAAAAAAAAAAAAAAAAAAGGAAGGCTGAAACCAGCATGGTGTATTCCTAATACAGGCCTAAGATTGGCCTCAACAAATCTAGAATAAAAGAAAGGAAGAAGGAGAGTAGAGAATGATTATAAAGGATCAATCGACAGAAACTACAGAAAAAGGATAGGTTAAAAAATAAAGAGGAGTACCTGGGTAGCTCAGTCGATTAAGCATCTGACTCTTGATTTTGGTCAGGTCATGATCTCACAGTTCATGAGATCGAACTGGGCTCTGCAATGGGTGCACTGGGCTCTGCACTGTCTGCTCAGGATTCTCTCTCACCCTTCTTTCTGCCCTGCCCCCACCTGTGCTCTCCCTCTCTCTCAAAATCAATAAACTTTAAAAAAAAAAAAAAAACAAAAGAAAACAGAAATAATGGTAGGAGGATACATTAATTTGAGAACTGTGAGTAGGTTCCGGGTTGTATAGCTGCCCACTAATTTATGGAAGGACACTAAGGCCCACAGAAGGTGAGAGATACGCCACATTATGCAGGTCTTCTGGATAGTCCACCATGTGCCCACTACTTGTCTCTTCCCAATGGGTGACACTCTTCCGGAAGCTTCAATTTCCTAACATAGAAATTTAGTTTGAAGGTTAGTTTGGAGATCTGATATTCCTTAAACGTTTATGGCCATTTTCTAAACATTCCTCTTACAAGCCTCCGAACTGAATAGCAAGAACATAAATTTATGTTTTTGTTTTGATCCGCAAAGTTAAGGTCATGTGAACAGCAGATAACCAGAGAACATCTCAAAAAATACGCTCAATGTCATTATCATACACAATAATAAGTGAGTGCCAATCCATAGAATGGGTAGAGGGAAACCATGGACATGGCAGTAGTAGGTTTGTTTTTTGATTCCAAAACTTTGGCCAAGTCACTCAGTCTCTATAATTAGGTTCCCTCATCTATAAAACTAGGTTGATAAAATCCTTCAACTCCTGGGAATGCTGTAGAAACCAACTAAGATAAGGCATGTAAAGTACTTAATAACGAGCTTGGAACAAGTTGAGTCCTCAGCAAATGTTAGCTATTATTGGCTCTAATACCTTCAAATACACCACGTTGCAGAAGAAAAGTTGGAAGATAAATCCTAGGGTATCAGAATATGTTCTGATTTTTAAGTCTCAATTGAAATTCACTAAGAAACTGACTGCTTTCTGGTTCACATGGGTAGTTTGTTTTTATATTAACTAATACACAGACTGAGTACATGCTTCAGACCCAGCAAAGCAGGAATCCCCATAAATGGGATCTTTCTTTTTCAATGAGTGCATTCCAATTTTTGCAATCACAAAATCTAGAACTAAGGTATTTTAATTTCAACATAAAGTTTTGTGTTTTACAGTTTATTATTGTTTGCATGTGTGATTACATACGCAAGTAATTTCTGCTGAGTTTGGGAGTTCCATGGGTCTTAACTGGCTGTAGTGGTGGGGTAGAGAGGGGTTAAGGATGACCTCCAGGGGTACCACAAAGTCTCTATAAATTGGGAATGCTAAAAGGTCCCACACACATAATTAGATTTTCAAAGGACTCCATCATAACAAAACTTTAAGATCTAATAAACAATACCAATAAGGGAATAATAAAGTCAATAATTAAACACATATACAATAATCAGTAACAGTTCTTACAGTTAAGTAGATGAATATGACTGATAAAGTCTGTGATACATTGATAAAAATGAGTTACAGATTTTTTGTAGGTTGCAGAATGGTGTTTATGATACATATTTTTATATATACTAAATACATGTAGTGTTTCTAAGCAGACATCATATATAGCATATATGTTAACATATTTTTATAAAATAAAGTTAAGTCGTGTATAGACATGTGTTCCTGTGTATGTACTATGTACTTATTTTAAAGACCTTAGGGTAGCCTGGGTGGCTCAGTTGGCTAAGTGTCCAATTTTAGCTCAGGTCATGATCTCTCAGTTTGTAAGTTCAAGCCTCGCATTAGGCTCTGGGCCGACAGCTCAGAGCTTGAAGCCTGCTTCAGAATCTGTCTTCCTCCCTCTCTGCCCCTTCCCTGTTCGTGCATGCTCTAAATAAATAAGTAAATAAATAAATAAATAAACAAACAAACAGCTTAGAAAATATATTATGATGGTTAATAAAGGTTATCTTAGGGAGTAAAACTAATACATGAGGTATTCTTCTTAAATGTCGTATTTTCTCAAGTAAAAGTTACTTTTTCTCTACATTTTAATATTTATGAAATCAGAATTTACCATATAATCAAAATATGCATCTAATTAAGTTTTGTTTGCTCCCTTCTGCCAGAAAACTCTTAATAATATATAATAAGTCTTGCAATTGGGGGTGAGTTCAAGTCAAGAAGATATAGCAAGTATGTATTTCCAAATTGCTTAAATTCTTCTCAAGGAGCAAATATTTTATGGCTTTTTCTCCTTTAAAACAATGTAGATAAGTTTCAAGCTCCTTACTTTTATTCCACGCTATTCAAATAAACTAGGTCACAGGAATGTGCATCTACCTACAGAAATTCAATGTTTGAATGCATTTGCATATTATTTGGTATCATTAAATGCTAGTTCCTCACATCTAGGAAAACTCTCCAGTGGTAAAACAGCACTACCATGATATGTTACAGCTAGAGGATTTCTTCCTCTCACCTCTCAAATATTTTCACATGGATACAAATATGTGATAATAATACAAGCATCATTACAGAGTTCTTATAATATGTGAGGCACTGGTCTGAGCACTTTGCATGCATTACCTAATTCCCACAATTATAACATAACTTCAATGTATTATGCCAAATTTACAAGTGAAGACACTGAGGCCCAGAGACTGAAAATTATGCTAAGTCTCATAGCTAGGATGAAGCAGTGGCAAGGATCCTACAGATCTCTGCCTGTCCCTAAAGCTTCATTTTTTTTTTAATGTTTTTACTTATTTTTGAGAGAGGGAGAAAAAGAGACAGAGAAACAGACAGAGCAGAGGAGGGGCTGAGAGAGAGAGGGAGACACAGAATCCGAAGCAGGCTCCAGGCTCTGAGCTGTCAGCACAGAGCCCGACGTGGGGCTTGAACTCACAAGCTACGAGATCATGACCTGAGCCGAAGTGAGACGCCCAACTGACTGAGCCACCCAGGTGCCCCCCTGAAGCTTCAGATTTAAACTGTGCACCTCTCCTTCTCCACCTCTTCTAGCTCCACCCCCCTGACCACAGAAATTATATAAATGTACCTGGAAAATAATATACTGTTTGTGTCCAGCTGTGATGAAGGCAGAGTGTTCCCCAAAGAGGAAAAGAATGAGCAGTAACGCAGGGCAGATCAATGTAAAGAGCTTATTCAAAGATCTCTCAAAAGCTAATGTGCTCGTTAGGTTCTACTTCCCCAACAATGTACCAGGGTCTGACCATGGCCCTTTGGGGCAGACACTATTTTCAAAGGTTCCTACAGGTTTGGAAGAGCAGGTGGCAAATATGAGCCCTGGTCTACATTTAATAAGGCTTTTCCTCAGCCTTGCTCCTATTTAGATTACCAAGGTTTGTGTAGCTTAAAAGGCACGTTACCTTCTTAAAAGCTAAGTGGAATGAGCAAAGTCTAATTAAACGTGATTTGCTGGTTGATTCAGTATTTATAAGCAGACAGCTCACTGGCTTCAGAAGTGAGTGTTGGTGTCAGCAAAGCAGAGGATATTCAGAGAGGTTAAAAATAAATGGATGGAAGATAAGGCTCAAAAACCCGTTAGTGCCAAGCTAGATGATTTATTTCCATAAATCATTCCAATGTTCAGATTTCACATGTTAAAATAATTCAAAAATAATTTTGTACCGCCTTTTGATCTGAAATCATAGCTAGTGCTGCCACTAAAGCAGATGAAAAATTAAGTGTCTTCATTTCTTCGGAAATAGGGCACAACTAAATTGCTCTGTCGTAAATTTTAAGATCCACAACTCAGTGCTCTGTAGGGACTGTGCTCAATTTGCTAGGTTTTGCTACCACGGAAACCGAAGAGCAATTAGCTATAGGATAGGAAACTTGGAATGAAAACCCTGGGGACAGAACAGGCAATCAAAAGAATTTTCCAAGTAGCGCCCATTTCAGGAGTGAGAACCAGAGAGGGGGTATGTGTGTCATAGGTACATTTTGGCGGGAAGGGGTTATCAGCTGACACCACCAATTCCCTTGCATTTGCTCAGCTGTTATCCTCTGCCTACACTCCTTCTCTTGGCACCCTTGAAATTTTCTGTGATCTGCAATTCCTCCACATTTTTACCCGGTTTACCTTCCTCCTATCCCTGATACCAGTCCCCAAGCCAGATGGAATCAACAGCCCAAGGTTATTTATTTGCCATTGACATTACTGTGTTCTTAAGTGGACATGATCATATTATGTTGCTGCTTTCAAGCATTTGTTGGCTCCTTATTAGCCACAAAATCAAGTTCGAATCCATTAGCACAGCATAGAAGGCTTTGGATTTGGCCATATCCTCTCTTTCCACTTACTGCTCACCACGCTTTGGTAAGCCACTCCCTCCTCTCCAAACCATTCTCCAAACAGGACACACACCTTCACATCCTAGGCCACTGTTCATGTTTTTTCTGCTGCCTAGGATCTTCTCCCCACCTTTCCTTCCGTGTCTGATGAGGGCCCAATGTCCAAGGCCCAAGTCCAACGCCGACTCCTTGGAGAAGCTTCTTAGAGAAGAATTAAATACTCCCTTTCTTTATCCAAAGGTCACATTAACCATATCACAGCTATTGTGTTTGTTACGTCGTGTTGTACGGCCAGCCAGTCTGAGTAGCACCTCTGGTCAGCAGAGAGTGGGTGCCCTTATCAGAGACCCAAGCGTGATCCACCCTGATCCAGTACTACATCCTTCACAGGATGGTCAAGACAGGCTTATAAATGAGTGAAAAAGAGAGACAGGAAGTCAGACATGAAGAACAAGATAAGGATCAAAAATCTTCTCCATTAAACACTTTAAAGGGAAGTAATAGGAACTGCTGATCATAAGCCCTCTCACCTATCACGCATCATATATATATATATATATATATATATATATATATATATATATATATACATGCTCCATTCCACTTTGTAATCTATGTTGAAAGCATATTTTACTTCAGGTTTATTTTAGTTTTAGAGACAGAGAGGGAGCATGCATGAGTGGGGGAGAGGGACAGAGGGAGGGAGAGATTGGGGAAGAGAGAGAGAATTTTAAGCAGGCTCCATGCTCAGCGTGGAGCCCAATGCGTGGCTCAGCCTGGCGACCCTGAGATCATGAACTGAGATGAACTCAAGAGTCAGACACTCAAGGGAGCCACGCATATTTTACCAAGCATATTTTACCTCAGTGGCACCCAGGTTTAAATTTTAAATTGAAATATAATTGCCTTGATTCTTACCAATTAGGTTTACTCACAGACCTGGATTTAGGGGCAATTTTCTTTTCTATGGAAAATATGTGTATGTTTCATGCCACTCAGCATTCTCTAGAAAACAAAATATCTGAAGGTCTCAGCATAAAGCAGCCACATGTAATAGAGGGGGCTAATATAACTGTTGTCTGTGGAAATACAAGGAGAGTGGGAAAAAAAAAAAGGAAAGAAAAGAAAAAGGAAAACTGTATCACTCCTGCAGGTTTACCTTAAAAGAGAAAGACCATAATCTCATGAAGATCTTAACTGCATAATGCTGCAAGTATTGTTTTCTTTTCTAGACATGCACACCCAGAGCTCTGAGTACCAAGATTCAACATTTCCAGTGCAGCAGCTATAATTCAGAAGTATTCATATACTAGAGGTTTTCTGCAGCAAAGAGGAGCATCATGGGGTCAAAAACTCTCCTATTTACCTAGGTAGGAATTTTGGGGTAAGTCACTAACTCTGAGACTTCTCTTCCATGTAAAGTTACAATGCCAGTGTAGTATAAAACTGAGAAGGCTTCACCCTGTCTCCATCTTCCCCACGAGACTTCTGTCAGCTCCCTGTATCTGGGCCGCCCTGCCTTGTAACCTCTGGACACTGTACTTACAGAAAAGACAGGGAGGTGGGGGGCTGGTAGGTATCCTTCAGGGCTGATGCAGGAAGAGTCTGCCTTCTATGAATAGGACTATGGACCAGAGTAAACACACAAACACAAATCACTATTTCTCAAGCTCCAGAAATCTACAAAAAAAAAAAAAAAAACAAAAACAAACAAACAAACAAAAAAACCCAGAAAACAAGAAGGTACTTTGAGATCCAAGACTCTTTAAGGGAATTTATTTTAAATTTATATCTTTTTTAAAAAATTTTAACATTTTTTTAACGTATTTTTAAAAAAATTTTTTTTCAACGTTTATTTATTTTTGGGACAGAGAGAGACACAGCATGAATGGGGGAGGGGCAGAGAGAGAGGGAGACACAGAATCGGAAGCAGGATCCAGGCTCTGAGCCATCAGCCCAGAGCCTGACGCGGGGCTCGAACTCACGGACCGCGAGATCGTGACCTGGCTGAAGTCGGATGCTTAACTGACTGCGCCACCCAGGCGCCCCTTAACGTATTTTTTGAGAGACAGAGCATGAGTGGAGGAAGGGCAGAGAGAGAGGGAGACACAGAATCTGAAGCAGGCTCCAGGCTCTGAGCTGTCAGCAGAGCCTGACGCGGGGCTCCAACTCATGAACCGTGAGATCACGACCTGAGCTGAAGAAGTTGGACGCTTAACTGACTGAGCCATTCAGGTGCCCCAATTTATGTCTTTTAATATCAGTTGAAATTTAGAAAAAAAAATTTAAGTTTATTTGAAAGAGAGAGAGAGAAAAAGCAAATGAGGGAGGGGCAGAGAAAGGGAGAGAGAGAGCATCTCAAGCAGGCTCTGTGCTGTCAGTGCAGTCCAACGCCGGGGTTGACTCGCAAAACCTCGAGATCATGACCTGATCCAAAACCAAGAGTCGGACGCTTAAGTGAATGAGCCACCCAGGCACCCCTATCAGTTAGAATTTTTCATAAATAATAAATCATGTTCTCAATTATTCCTAATGCCATCTCTTTGTAACTGACCAGGGCTCCAGGACTAATCATGGGAAGAGCAGATACACCAGGGCTTCTCAAACTGAGAGAAGAGACCACATATTCTGGTTCCTCAAGCTCTCAAATTTGAGACACAGGCCACTGAACAACAGCTTGAAGTAACAAGATGAGGAAGACAGGTAGAGAATTTGGGAAAAGCACTGAATTCAAAGTCAGATACCTAGGCTGATGATTTGGGTCAAGGCACCATCTCCGTGTTTTGGGACAAGAAAATGCAACTCCCTAGAATAATTTTTTTTTCCTCATCTATAAAAATGGGGATGGGGATGGTGATCATGATGTCTGTGACAGTTATAACAATACTGATAAAACCAGCTGCACTTCACATGTGTTCCCATACGTGCAAGTACTTTGCGGCGCTGAGAGAACACTAGGACCAGAATAAGGAGGCTACAGGGAGAACAGTCAGTGAAGCGGTTACGGGGGGCCTACCTGAGGGGAGGCAGTGGAGACACAAAAATTTTAGGCATTGGAAGGTGGATCATACACGAGTCAGAGAAAGGAATTAAGTTCTTCTCTTTCCAGAGAAATGAGAAAAGGTGAGACACAGAACGCAGGCTAGGCAGCAAGTATCTCCTGTGCTGCCTGTGTACGCCTGGAGTGTGAGAAGCTCAAAAAGCACTCGTGGAGCCACTGGGCAGACCAGACACGGCAGCTCAACAAGAGAAGGACGGAACAGCATCTGCCTCGCTGCTCCGCGGCCTGGTACGTGCTCCCAGGCAGAGCCCGTCCTCCCAGAGGAGGGCTCTCATCCAAAGTAGAAGCTTCCAGCCCGGGTGTGGGTCTGGGAGGGAGAGACATTCAGGGAGAAGAGTCAGCACATTCAGGGTACTCCTTGCTGCTCCCTCTGCCTGGTGTCCTCTTCCTTCAGCTCCTCCCAAGTCCGGCTTCTTCTCGTCCATCCTTCAGGTCCAACTCAAAAGTCACCTCAGCGGCAGTCCTAATTGCTCTGTCTGAGGTCAGCCTTCCCCACCACCCTCAGCACATTCTGCCTCGTCCCTGGCACTTACCACAATCTGAATATACACTGGTTTCAAGTCAGTCTCTCCCACTAGAACTGTGCTAATATCATAGCCACTAGCTCTGTGTGGCTATTTAAATGTAAATATATTAACGTTAAGTAATTCTCAAAGTTCAGCTACTCAGTTGCACTCTCCACATTTTAAGTGCTCAGTTGCCTCAAGTGGTTGGCAGCTGCTGTACTGGACAACAAATCATCCCCTAATCTAATCTAATCTAATCTAATCACTTTGCAGCATTTCCATCATTACAGAAAGGTCCAGTGGGTAGCACTGATCTGAATGAAAGTTTCACAGGAGCGGTGCTCTTACTATTTGTGTTCACTGCTGTATTCCTACTGTCCAAGATAGTGCCTGGTGTAGACAGGTGATCAGGAAATACCTTCTGAACAAGGGAATGGAAGAATGAGAGTGAGGATAGGCACAAACTCTTATACCCATCCTGGTTAAGAATAAAAAAAAGTTGGGGCGCCTGGGTGGCGCAGTCGGTTAAGCGTCTGACTTCAGCCAGGTCACGATCTCGCGGTCCGTGAGTTCGAGCCCCGCGTCGGGCTCTGGGCTGATGGCTCAGAGCCTGGAGCCTGTTTCCGATTCTGTGTCTCCCTCTCTCTCTGCCCCTCCCCCGTTCATGCTCTGTCTCTCTCTGTCCCAAAAATAAATAAACGTTGAAAAAAAAACAAAAACAAAAACAAAAAGAATAAAAAAAAGTAAATAATGTGTTTGAAGAAAAATGGGTTTGCAGTCTGAAATCACCAAGGAATTCTCAATATCTAACCTGCCCACAGCCTATAAAAATCAATGTGTGACATGTGTGTTACATTGCATTTTCTGCTAATTAAACTTCTTAACATAATATGACTTTGTGGCCACTCCCACAGTTCAGATATTCCCAGGAGATCTCTGAAAGGAAGGTGAAGGCAATAATATACTACTGGAAAAGTTCTATGAATTGACTTACATAAGAAACTGCGTGAAACCAATCCATGGATCCAATTGCTACACAAATGTGTGCTTAATGGGTGACAGAGTGAGAGAATAGCACTTACATTTCCTATAGGGCTAAGCACAGTTTGTTCATGTAATAAATACATGAGCATATGCTACAGACAAGTGGGAATGCCTTGATCCCTAAAATCTAACTCTATGTGCTACTGTGGCTAAGAAACAGGAACTCAGACTTACAGAGATCCCCCCTGCCAAAATGCAACGAATCAACCAGTTGGTAGTGGGTTTTTCTCGTTGAAATTCAAGATCAACATGTAAATATTCTTTTGAAGATGTTGTCTGTTTGTAATGACACTAACCCACTCTAGCACATAGTCTTGCTCGTTATGGATCTTCAGATGTCTGCTGAGAAAATAGGTCTTTAGCTGTGTCCCCGTTCACAATAGGGAGGGCTATTAGCCAATGGGCTAAGGGCTGGCATGAGGAAGAATGCTTTTATAGGGTCTCTGATCTCTGATGTGTGTCTCTGATCTGGAAAATACTGTTTCCCCTCAAGCGAGCAAGGTGGTATAGTGTTATTCTGCCCATCCTCGCTCCACCCAGATGAAAAATAAAGGGTCCTGCCGGGTCCTGTTAACCGTTCACAATAGACATCTAGTCATGTTGCTGGAGAAATGTGGACAGACTCAGGCTGGGTGCTTCATGCCCCAGAGAAGTCTCATCCAGTTCCCAGGGTTCTGGCCAAGCTCCTTTCTCTAATTCTGCCCTGCAGATCCTGACTTGTAGGCATGACCATAGGATCCCATCTGCCCTGCTTCCAAATGTCTGCTCAGTGAATGGAACAGAATTAGATGAGATTTACCCAAGCCTCCCTCCACCCCTTCGTTTAATCTTTGGTGCTGCCCTTCTTGTCCAATAGTTTTGTTCTGTTTGGAATTTTTATAAAAGGCATCAGACAAAGCATTATCTTACCAAGTGTTGACTGAGGGATAAGCACTGAAGCAGAGGCCCAGGTAATGTGCACTGCAGCCTGGCAGTGGGTCAGAAACAGGTTTTAATCACGGCCATCTTGCTGTGCATTTTATCTGTACCTCTAGCAACGAGCCCAGTGTTTGATACAGAACACTCATCTGACAAATATTTGTGGAAGGAAGGGAAGGAGGGGGGTCATGGGGTGAGGAGGAGGGAGAGAAGGGAAAACAGACAAAAGTGTTTCCCATCTTTGGGAGTGTCAGCTAAAACATCTTGCATTTATTCAAGTCCTTGAGGGCACTGGACCACACCTAACAGCACCATGTACTTATTGAGTACTTTCTGCCAGCACTGCATCAGACATTACGGAGAAATAAAAACACAGGAAAATAGACTCACTCAGCAGAATGCTTGGCACATTATATGAGTTCCATAAATGTTGAGGGATTGAGTACATGAGCAAGCATTTGGGCAAGGGCAAGAACAGGAGAGGAGAGGTGGAAAGAAAGGAAATGCAATGCATGGGGCCGGGGTTGGGGACACTGGGGAAGAAAGGAGAGAAAGCAGCAACTGAATAGTAACTATGCAAAGAGATTATGTAACGCTAACGTTAGAGACTGGGAAGAGCACGGGTTGGGAGACAGGTAGTCCTAGATCTGAATCTGACCTCAGTTCTTACGAGGTGTGCAAGCTCTCTAAGCCTCAGTTTCCTCATTTGTAAAAGGAGAATAAAATGAGCACATGATTTGAGGGTTGTTGAGAAGATTAGATAAGATAATCATTCTGCAGAGTGCCTACAGTAAGTGTTCACTGGACAGTAGATGATTATACCGACCAAAAGTGGTACTAATCCAGCTGTTCTGTAGGAGTGTGGAAGTATTCCTCTGGAACAAGCCTTGCCTCAAAACCCAGGGGTTTGATCAATGGAGATGATCTCTCTAGTGAAGCTGCAAAACACAATGCTACCCGGTCTCCTGTTCATCACCAGCAAACTGGTCTGTGCCTTTTCAATGCCTCTTTGCCCTGGTCCTGAAGGCCCTAATAAAAGTGAGGGGATGGGGTGCCTGGGTGGCTCAGTTGGTTAAGAGCCCGACTTCGGCTCAGGTCATGATCTCACAGTCCGTGAGTTTGAGCCCCGCGTCGGGCTCTGTGCTGACAGCTCAGAGCCTGGAGCCTGTTTCAGATTCTGTGTCTCCCTCTTTCTCTGACCCTTCCCTCTTCATGCTCTCTCTCTCTCTCTCTGTCTCAAAAATAAATAAATGTTAAAAAAAATTTTTTTTAAGTGAGGGGGATCACAATCATCCCAATGTATCTCAGGGAGCAAGCCCTTAGCCTCCCACCATCAGAATCCAAGCCTACCTTTCCAGCTTATTTCCCATCACTCCCATACCTCAGCCATCCACATCACTTGAAGTACATGATTTTCATCCTATGCTCCCCCACATGCTTGGATATGCCTACCAAGAAGTCTGGGTTCATGCCACCCTACCCCATTGATGGCCTTTCTTTAACCCTTAACTCTGTCACCTAAGGACCAGTTCAAACTCTCTTGTTCTCTGAAGCTGTAGGATTTTTTCTTTCTTGGGCCATAAGGGAAATTCCACTCACCCAAAATAGAATTACTCATGCCTTTTCAATACTTCTTATAACTTTCTGCAGGTCTACTATGTATATGACACATACACATACACTTTTCAACTTACTTAATTCTCCAAACAACACAACAAGGTCTGGATGAGGCTCAGAAAACTCAAGCAAGTTGCTCAAGGCTGCACAGCTAGCCTATTACAGAGAATGGATTTGAACTCAGGTCAGCCGGTCTTCTAAGTCCATGCTCCATCCACGTTGCCATGCTATTATTTAACACACATGTTTATTTCTTATCTCTTCACTTAAACCTCCTGGAAGGCTGATTTTTAAAAAATACTTTCTCCCTGGACATAGCAGTTTATCACGGGGATTTGATGTAGAAGATTCTTGATCAACATTCACTGTAATATGAAGTAGGGCCATAAGCAGCAAGGAAAGGACTGGGAAAAAACTTGGAAGAAGGTCACAGTTTACTTCCCCATATCTTTTCCACCCATTAAAAACTCAGGCGTCATTTCCCTCTGATTCTCTTAAAATTGTAATAACTACATTTATATAGTTGTTTTTTTTCACTTATACAGTTCTTGATTTCAGCCATCCATAGTAAGCACTTTGCTTTTATCAATCCTTTTAATCTTCACAACAGTCCTACGAGTAGCTATTATTACTATCCCTATTTCATGTTCTACCTAAAGCCACAGAGTAAATGGTGGAGCCAAGATGTGGACCTGGATTGTCCAACTCTAGTGCACTGATTTTCAGCCACTCTTCTGCCTTAGAGGAGGTCAGGGGTGCTCTAAGAAGCTGGCATCTGAGCAGACAGCTGAACAATGATAAGTAGCAAGTCTAGCCAAGACTTGGGGGGAAACCATTTCAAAGAAGCAAACTGTTAATGTCTACAAATGTCTAACATGGTGTACAAGTGGTTAATACCCATGCTGTGTAAAGGAGTCATTAAACTTCAAGAGAAACATGAAGATAGATACGTATTTTCACCAAATATATAAACAATGCAGCTAAGAGAAAATATAAAGTAAATGGGGAAATATTCATGTGCCCTACTAATCATAAAATTTCAAATGAAGGCAACTTTGTTGTATCATTTTCCACCTAATAGTTTAGTAGAACAAACAAACAAAAATCTTAAAGTCATAACATACTACCGGGAAAATTCTGGTGATATTGGTACATTCACAAGCCTAGTGACATAAAAAGTTTGCACTACCTATTTTAGAAAGCAACATGAAAATAATTAATTAGGATCACAAAAGTTTTTCATAGGTTTTGCCCCAGTAATTCTACTCTATGACACTTATCCCAGAGAAATCATTCTGCAGCAAACAACGCAAAGATGTCCATTATAGCCTATTTGATAATCACATGTATTTGAAATGGAAATGTCCAAAATGAGACTACAAGCAAGTGAACTATGATACATTAATCAATGCAATATTATGTTGTAGTCACTAAGACAGTAATTATGAAGACAATGAAGAAACTTGGGACAGTGTTTACGACAAGGCAAAATATAAAGTTATATACAGAATATTGGCCCTCAATCGCACAGACTTCTCTCCTCTTGAGTTTGATGTAACTCTGAATTCCCTAGACCTCAGTAACCTTCCATATAGTTTTACAGATAAGAGGGACATGTATGAGTGTGTTTTATTCTGTGCGTTGGTATGATGTGTGCATTAGGGTAAGTGTGGCAAATTTCACAGGGAAGGAGGAGCATATGAGTGGAAGTGGATTCATCACATGTGAACAAGCACTTTCTTTCTGGGAACTCTTGGAGAACAGTTTGTCTTTTTCATCTAGAAGAAATCATAGAAACAGCCTTACCAAGCACCTACTGTTGCGACCTGGCAACTTCTTTCACTTACAAAGGTGAGAAATTCCCAGAGCTTTAGAGTAATGCCCTGGATGTAACCAGAACATAGCAGTGATGTCCTCTGGGTCATGAGTCAGGTATGGGACCAGGGGCAAAGAGGCTTCAGAAGTATTTTCAGGCTGAGAGAAGCAAACGATGACATTAGGAGAATTCACAGTGACAGCTTGCTTACTAATTCACAGCATGAAAATGCAGATGCTCTTACTGGCTTCCGAGTTGCCTGATTCTTTCACAACCTGTTCCAGTCTTGCAGGAACAGATTTTGTGCACCATTGTGGACTGGGGTTCAGGCTTACATACACCTTCCTGCTTTGCTCATTGCCCATACTGCTGTCGGAGTGCCAGAGAATGAGGTCAACAGCTGTGCCAGGAGCCTGCTCATCCGGCACCCCAGCTCCTCCAGCGCTGGCAAACGGGGGAAAATGAGAACTTCTCCAAAACAGATTTTGTAGCAGCTCTGCTTTTGCAAGGGCCAGTGCACAAGACAACCTGTCTGCCTGGATTCTGTCAGTGCGGGGATGCCATGTGGTCTCCCAGGAAGGTCCTTTCAGCTAAGATGGATGGCACTGGACAAGTGGCATCCCCAATCTGTGCCTCCGCTAGTCCTCTTGGAAAACAGGGGCAAACCTGCCCGACATGGGTACTGAAGCATTTTACCATTTTAACTTTTACTTAATTATGGATTTTCATAATTCATAAAATCTTAAAATCTTAAAATCGATGGCTCAAACATTCGAAGCAACATCTCCATTTTCTCCACACGACCCTTTATAACCTGTGCCCTGCTTGCCTCTTCACATTCTTTTCCCATTGTGCCTTCACACTGCACTCTATCCTGCACCTGCAATGGCCTGCCCATGCCTCAGCATTCTAAACACTGGAATGGGCTTTCCTACTTCTGTTTTTACTTATTGGTTTTCTCTCTGAGGAGTTCCTTCTCATTTTTCATGACTCAGCTCAACTGTCACCTCTTCCATGGAGCCTTCCTGGACTCAGACCCTGTTTCCCCCACATCAATCCAAAGTCAGTCTTTATTACAACCCTTTGCCATGCTACATCATCACTGTGTGTGTGTGTGTGTGTGTGTGTGTGTGTGTGTGGCCATCACTACAATATGAGCTCCTTTAGGGCAAGGCCTGCCTTACTCATGCCTCAATCCCCTGAACCTTCTTCTTAGATTTCCAATAAGTGATCATTAAACAAACAAATCAAAGTCATTTTCACATGTATAGCTCTGCAGACTAGTCTCAGTCACCATCATCCCCTTGCCCTCCACCAGTGGCTATAAGCTACTTACTCCCTTTAAGTATGGACCACATATTTAAAAAGTCTTCTTTATCATTCTTATTCTTATCCCCTCACTTTTAGCAGTATGCTGTACATAGTAAATACTTAACAAACATCACCAATAGCACCATGACTTCTGTTTAATGCAACTTACTACATCATGGGAATTAAGTCAGGGGTGAACACTTCAGGGAGTGCATAAAGTTCACAAGGACATAAGATTGCTACAATGTACAGTATGACAAGAGTAATTAAGAAGGTGGATTTCAAAAGCCTAATTTAAAAAGATATATGCACCTCTATGTTTATTACAACATTATTTACATAGCCAACTACAGGAAGCAGCCCAAATGTCCATCAATAGATGAACGAATAAGGAAGAGGTGGTACATATATGCAACGGAATATTATTAAGCCACAAAAAAAAGCAAGTCTTCCCATTTGCAACAACATGGATGGACCTAAGTGAAATAACCTGGTCAGAGAAAGACAAATACCATAAGATTTCACTCATATGTGGAATTTATGAAGCAAAACAAGTGAGCAAACAAAAAAACAAAGAGACAATAACAACAACAACAACAACAACAACAACACAGACTCTAAAATGCAGACAACAAACTAGTGGTTGCCAAATGAGAGGTGGATGGGGGATGGGTGAAACAGAGAGGATTAGGAGTACACTCATTGTGATGAGCAATGAGAAATGTTTAGAATTGTTGAATCATTATATAGTACACCGAAACTAACACAGCACTATATGTGAATTTTACTCCTATAAAAAAGGGGAAGAAAAGAACACAGGTTCTGGAATTGAACTGCCAGATTCTTTTCATTATACAGTCCTCAATGCCTGTGAAATCAGGTAAGTTATTTGACCTAACACTCAGACAGGGATAGTATTAACTTCCATAGCATTCCCATTAAGGGTAAAATTACAGTGCTGAAGGGCTTATCATAGTGCAAGGCACGTAATACACAGCCGGCAAATGGCAGTCATCATTATTGTAGCTAATCCTGTCACAGGTAAGTTCATGATCAAACAGTTTTTGTCACATTGATGATACAAAAATTTTAACTGATCTATAATCTTATACATTTAGATTAGGTATCATCACCCATTTCTGTCACTGAATCATTAAGTTTTCTTTAAAAGGATAATCACCCTGTTTTCTCAATAAAGGAAGCAGAGTCAAGTGGCTTGTCAAGGTCACTCAGCTTGAGCCCTGTAACCAAGTGCTAAAAGATGCCTACTCTTCCAGGACACCACCCTATATGTGGTCCAAAAGTTTGGACTTTGAAGATGGATCAGAGGAAGCTCCAAAGTAATTCTATCACCTCTACTCTGAATGGGGATTTGTAAATTCAGTCCCATGTTGATTAAATCCTTCATAACCACAGTTCAAAGAACAGGAAGTCTGTTGTATAAACTGGTTCCCTTCAACCTCCAAGGGATTCCTTTTTATGTCAGTGGCTTTCTAAGGCAAATGCATTTTGGTTTCACAGGGAGTTGTATATTTAAGTAAACTGATACAAAGTATATAGTTTGGGGTCCCTTAAGCTAAGAGTAAAGTGTTGGGTAAAGACAACCCCCAAAAAATCTACACCCCCTAAACTTCTGAGTGAAGTCCATACATAAAAGATAGGCAGAGGAATAAGGTGAAGCCACATGTGACAAATTAATACCACTGACAGACCCAATTCTTAGCCTACCCTTGTCTCTGGACTTGGCCATGTGACATGCTTTGGCTATTGGGATATTAGCAAACACGATGTTAGCAGAGGTATGAAAATCATTTACGCACTGAGGCTTGCTTTCATTCTTGCCCCTCTGCCTTTGCCAGACTGCCACCCATGCTAGACTGCAGGAGGATGAGACCTAGGAAACAGAAATGAATTGCCCCAAATCATCCGCATGAACAACCCTCAACCTGTCAACACCCAGCTGATCCCCAGACACACAGAGAGACTGTCAGAGAGAGTGCAGGCAAGAAATACAGGGCCATCAAGCCTACCTCCAGCTGACAAGACACAAATGAGTCGAGTGAGCCCAGCCAACAGAATAACCACCCAGCCAACCTGCACACTCTTAGGCTAAATAAAGCTTTATTGTGTTAAGCTGTTGAGATTTGGGGAGGCTTCTTTTGCAACATTATTGTGGCAATACAAAACTGATACACCAAGGACTAAGTGGGAAGAACAGAAGAAAATCCACCTTACAGTAGCAAATACCTATTACTTCTCAAGAGCCTTTGGGGAACTCATAAGTAGAAGCTCCTTTTGCACAAACACCTAGAGATTCCAATGCTCTGGAATGGATTACTGAAATGTTCTGGTATTAATAATCTCATCCTAAAAATCCTAAAGTATGTATAATGTAATTACTTTTAAAATTCATGTTGTTTTGGGGGAAAACGGGGCCAATAGCATCATAACACACTTACTTACAGGTTTTACAGTAGCATGATCCAAGATTTGGCTGTTTCTTTGGGGGAATGTTGTGTTAGTTTTACCAGTGTCTCCCCACTCCTTGCTGGGCATATCAGTTTCTGTAGCGAGCAATACTCCAGTTTCTTGCTGAACTATTCAGAGTTCATGGAAATATGCAGAGGACAGAAATTGAGGGTTTTCTGAATCCATGTGTAGATTTTAACCTAACCCCCTATTTTCAGGGAAATACTTCAGCACTGCCCTTCTTGGGTTATAGTCTCTGAGTCGAAAGCCTCCCTGGTTCAGTTATTTGGAGAAAACACTTGTTCCTGCCAGGTCAGGGAGGGTGGGCTACTGGCTGTATAAGGTGGGTGGCTGACTGGGTAGCCTCACTGCTCCTTACACAGGCTTTCAGAGGATACCACTGTTGGCCGTCCTTCCTTCTGACATCTTCAGTGACTTGGGATCTCTGGTCTCCTGGGGCCTTGTCAGGCTCATAGGCTCAGCCTGTTCTTGTTGTCTTTCCCCTCCATGCAGGTTCAGCTTTCTACTCCCTCCTAAGACAGTTACCATCACCTGCCCATCCACCTTCTAACTTGCAAAGTGTTGTTGACATTGTACATCTGGTACCATATTCTAGAGTGCTGTCTGTGTCCTTGTAGTTTTATGACATTTTATTCTTCTTTTGTCACTTCAGAGGTACGTACTAGGGATCAGAAGAAAAAATAAACCTGTGTATTCATTCAACCTGCTGTTTTACCAAAGCACCCTCTCTTTTATTTTTTAATATACATGGGCTTCCTTTAAGAGTTCCTGGTAGCTTGGGTGCCTGGGTGACACAGTCCAACTCCTGATTTCAGCTCAAGTCCTGATTTCATAGTTTTGTGAGTTCATGCCCCACATCGGGCTCTGCACGGACTGCAGGGAGCCTGCTTGGAATTCTCCCTCTCTGTCTGCCCCTACCCCGCTTGCACTCTCTCTGTCTCTCTCGAAATAAATGAATGAACTTAAAGAAAAAAAGAATTCTTGGCATCTTCCTATACTCTTAGTGATCAGGACAATTATGTATGCTCTGAGCATAGAGACTATTCTTTAAAAGGCAGAGCAGAGCTTTCTTACTTGCTTCCTATACAGAACTTAAGCATGATGAAACTTTCAGTTTGAAATTAAGTTGAATACAACTCCACCAAAGCATCTTTATGGATAAGCACACTCCATGGGTCTTCTATTTCCAGTTAACTCTAGGACTTTCCTGGTGTTCCTTAAGAACAGAAGGTACTCCGAGGATGCTGTTATGATTTTGTCAGACTCTTACTGATATGAAATCAACACTGATGAGTGAAGTCACATTGTACCTTCAAATAAGAGACCCCAAGGTCTTCAAGAGAAATGGACAGACTCCCCCCACCCACCACCACCACTGCCTCAGCCCCACCACCTTTAAGGATACCACAGAACTAGGATAACATATTGTTTGACAGCTGACAACACTCACTCATTTTGCCCCTGGGTAATTATATGCTCCCTGCTTTCAACCAATGCTATTGTCTCCTATGAGATTAGATGGAAGACGTGAAATCTTTTCGCATACTTAAATAGCAATCACCATGTTGCAGAGGGCAGCTAAAGGCCAATTTGTTGACATTTATCTGCACTAAAATCCATTCTGCTGTGCGCTCCTGAAACTAGTCCAGTGATGGTGTTATTCTCTGGGCCCTAACTTCTGTAAAAGTTTGAGGAGCTCATTTGAGCTTGAAGTAACAGTAATGACAGGACCATCATGCAGGACCTCAAGCAACTCAAACAGTACCATGAACCCTATGAGGATTCAAAAAACTCTCCAAGCAGCCCAAAGAAGAAACCCTTAAATGTGATTCCATGTTTTTGCACATGTTTTCCTCTCTTCCTAGAATGTCCTTTCTCCTTCTTTGTCTACAACACTTTTATGGCTATTTTCAGACCCAAGTTAAGTTCCATCTACTAAAGTGAGCCCTCTATGATTTTCCTTACTTTATGTTCCCACAACACTTCACTCATTTCTTTGCTAGTGAACTCCCCTCAGTTCACTGCTAAGTTTTCTGTTCCTGTGTCTGTCTACTCCAGACCATGAGCCGGGGATCAGAGCAGGGGGGGAAAGAGTTACAGAGAGGCTAAAAAGTATGGGTTTCTATCACACCAGCCTTTGAATTAAATTCCGTTCTCCCACATACTGTTTACATTGGAGGTAAGCCTCAATTACCTTCTCTAAAAAATGAGACAATAAGGGAACTTATATCATAAAAGGCTGTTGGGAATAAATGTTATAATGTATCTTAAGTGACTGGCACTTTGCCTGACATATCATAAGCTAACATCAGGAAATATTATCTAATACTGTTATTGTTCTTAAGAGTAGAAATTAGGTTATTCATTTACATATCTACTACAGTTCAATGGCTAGTACATAGAAAATACTCAGCAAATTTTAAATGAATAAATGAAGCAATACTTGAGTAATCCTGTAGTAATCAAATTGTTTTTTAAAATCCAAGTAAATAAAACCCTAGATGTCTTTATTTTTAAGACATTGAACTATCCCTGTGGATTAGCCACCCTATTCCAGTAAACTGAATACCTAAACTGTGGCTTTATTTTTCACTCGAGATGCTGATTCTTTGGACTTGGTACATTTGACTTGAAGATTAGATTTGAAGCCACTATAGCTTTGCTGGTAATTTCTGAAGCCATGGGGTATAACACACACCAGAGACAACAAAGCCACTCATGAAAATCTCAACCTCACATCCCTCAACTTCTCTGAACTACATATGCCCTCATCTCTAAAAGAGAATAACTATATGAGTTACACCTGCCCCTTCCTAGGGTTAGGGGACTGAACATATGATATATGCAAAAATATTTTACAAATTTGTGAGGCCTATGCAAATACTTATGTCTGTGTGTTTATTTATTTGACTGATTGTTTATTTGTAGAAGCTTGTTTCTTGGCACCACCTGAAAATTCCTATCCAACTTCACTAATATCCACATTCCTTCAAATACATCTAACAGATTGATTCAAGGCCACCAACAAAATCTGTTGCTGTTTTGGTGCATAGCGGAGTTTTGCGATTTTCTGTAGTAAAACCCAAGAGGGCCAATAAAATGTTTTCAACTGAACTGCAGTGTCAGTTTTAGACGCTGCAATGGCTCTGAACAAGAGTCATATTTTAGCACTCTGCTGTGGATTTACTTTTTATGGTTCTGGGATCTAGTGGGTAAATCTGACTTCTGCATGAACACTAACCTGAAGAGACAAATCTCTCAGGAGGACCATCTCATCTTTATGCTTTTCCAACCCTTGGGCCATAAATCCTATCAGCCTGTAGAGAGGAGGTATCCTGAAGACTACGGGGGCACAGAGGTGCTCTCTGAATGAACCGAGCTAATAAAAATTAAAGCTCAAAGTCGCTGGGTAATCTAAGACATTCATTAAAGCTGTACTGAGCCAGGCTCGGCTAATCAGCCAAATAGGCATCAGCCTGGTGGAGAGGCAGGCGAAAGTAAGTACCTCTAAGATTCACCTTGCCTCCCCCCAGGAGGAGGGGATTTTATTATTTCAAAATAAATGTGCCTTGGAAAGCACTGGAGGTTTTAAAAATTGCTTTGAGTCTCTAGGCTGGAATATAAATGGGTGGCATATTTACAGTTCATTCACTAAAAAACTGGGTACGGATTAAACATCACTATGACAGCCAGTGTGAACTAAGGATGACTGGCATTAATGAATCAGACAAGAAATCAGATGACGGGGAGGTACACCTGGGTGGCTCAGTCGGTTGAGCCTCAGACTCTTGGTGTGGCTCAGGTCATGATCTTACAACTCGTGAGTCGGGGCCCTGCTTCGGGCTCTGTACTGACTGCACGGAGCCTGCTTGGGATTCCCTGCCTCCCTCTCTCTCTGCTCCTCTCCCCTTCTCTCTCTAAAATAATAATGAACAATTAAAAAAGGGAAGGGCGCGAGGGGCAGTAGCAAAGGCTCTTACAGCCCTAAGATTCAGAAACAGGTAAACTCTTTTTGCAATGAAGAGGATAGAATGATCCCCAAAAAGAGCCTGGCAGAGTCCACAGGTCTCCAGCTACCAAGAGTAGCAGGACACACACTTGAAGCCAAATATTGGAGGGTGTGGATGGTCGCGCTGCAGAGTTTAGAGTGTATCTGTTAGGCCCTTGGATCCATAAATAGTGTTCACGTGCATCATGTATAGGACATGAGGAAACTAATGTTTCAGCACTTTATCAGGCAGAAGTATATACTCACTGCTTGGGGCAAAGAAAAGAGTGTTCACCCCTCCCTCCCTATTCACATCACGCACCCCTATCACCAGGAAGTATGTCTGCTGACCCTTGAGGATGGTCCACTCTGAAACAAAAGATATACAGATTGTCTCTGGAACCATCCCTCCTTCCTCTTCCTGGGCCTCGAAATAAGATTAATGAGGAGGTTGCATACAACTGCCTGGTGAATTCACAACCACATTCATACCTTTCCATGAACCATCAAACCTGTCTCAGTGTCACATTAACGTGTGACTTTGGTATTACCTCCGACAGAACTCCACAGTGTTAGCCCAACCTAAAATACGGGCAGAACTTTTCATTCATCATTTCTTCGTCCTGCTCATATTCATGGAGCACTATGCTAGACGCTTCAGGGAACAAGAGAAAAAATGCACCACCCTATGCCAATCTTCACACCTTCTAGGTGGCAAGAAAGAAAAGTAAACCAATTTTTATATGTAATGTGATGCTGATACAGTGTGACACTAACTGGTATCAAACTTTACAGTACAGTCAATCCACCAGGAGTCAATACACACAGGCCCTCTGACCCTGAAATCTCACTGGGATGAAACCTGAAGACATATTCACAAAAGTTCACAAGGCATGATTTTTTCATGGCAGGGCTTATATAAAAAAAAAAAAAAGAAAAAAAAGGAAGAAACAAGGCAAATAATCAAAATGATTCTAATTGGGAGCCTGAGCAATTATAAACTATAAAACATCCATAAAACAGAATCAGTAGGCAGCTGTAAAAAGAATGAGGCAGACCTATAGGTGTTACCAGAAATATATCCAAAATACAGTAAATAAAAAGCAGAGTGAGAAAGATCGCCTGAAATATTATCTTTTTGTGTGATTTTTAAAAATCCATCTTTATATTTAGTTACATGTGATATCATCAATATACAAAATTTCGTTTTTATGGAGAGAGACACAAGAAACTTAACAATGATTATCTGTAGAAAAAGGGATTGTGGTAAGGATACAATTAATTATTTATAATTAATTAAATTAATTATTTAAAAACAGTGTGGCAAGTGTACATAGCTCGACGGTGGATGCCATGGAAACACAAGGAAGCATTCTTGAATTCTAATGGAAAAGAAACAGGGACGCCCAACAAAGCTATCCAAAAAAACATTAACAGCTGAAAAGAGAACCAGCCTTATATTTGGAGGAGCAGGCACAAAGGCACAAACCTATTCTAGAAGAGGGGAACTACTAAACTTTAACCAAGTAGGTATATGTTACTCTTGGCAAGGGTTCATTGGAAACAAATAGCTTCCAAATTCCAAACGTCATTAGAACACATGCTCTAAGCTGGTCACCAATGTTATGCAGATTTAGAAATGACTGTACACTTCAGTCTGAGGAAACAATGTCACGCTGGCCCTAGAGGCATAATCTCCACCCCTGACAAAACTGTCACCATAGTTGCTGGTTCTAAAACTTGGGCTTCCATAAATAAACTCAAATTGGATGGTTTAATTCCCTTATTCTGTTATGCCCCATTTTCCTCAAACCTCCTGAACTCCCTCAGAACTCCCAAACAATATTGAATGTAACGATATCCTAAGCACTTCAAAAGTTTCAAGGGCTGGCCATAACATTATACTTGGGAAGAGGAAAGCGTTTGGTTATGAGAACAACTTATTTGTTTTGTAGAATGTATTATGACTGAAGTTAAATATTTAAATTTTTTGTTGTTGTTTTGTTTGTTTGTGGCTCAGTCTGTTAAGCATCCGACTCTTGACTTGGGCTCAGGTCATGATCTCAGGGTTCATGAGTTCAAGCTCCAAGTCAGGCTCCGCATTGATGGGATTCTGTCTCCCTCTCTGCTCCTCTCCCACTTGCCCTCTCTTTCTCTCAAAATAAATAAACCCAGAACTATTCTCCAAAAGACAAAGAGGCGAGCCTTGGAAGCAAATAAACAGAACTTTTTCCCTCAGTTTTTTGAGCGAATTCCAACTGATTTTCAAACCAGGTGAAAGTCAGGCTGAGAAGCAGCCATAAAAATCTCCTTCTTGTGATCCACAATCAAGAGGAGACTAGTGGGAGGTATTGAAATTAGGAGGCAGGATTAGTTATAAGGTCAATTTGATCTGTGACACAAGTGTTTCCATTTCCATTTTAATACATTGAGTTGCATATATTGAGTGGAGTTTGATAAAATGGATGGCAAAATATTTCAACTCATCACAAAGTAGTATACTTGATAGCAAAGGCTATAAACATTAAAAAAAATTACACTACAGATACATGTGTTTTTCCTCTATCAGATAATTATTTTCTATTTTTTCCTAGCTGGCTCTGATATCCATCAACTCTGATCACATTGGTATTCTGTATTTACTGTTACTCTCTCAAAGTCAATTTACTTCATGGACCTTATTGTCACAGACATGAGCATCTATCTTAGAGTGTTTCTGAAGGGAGGTATCCCATGGTAACCGAAGAGAAAAAAATAGTCACATATTTGTACCATTTGGTGTCTTCCTTTTAACAACTGCAAAACATTTTATAAAATATAGTTGCCTTTATGAATGGCCTCAGTTCTATGAAAAAAAACAGGACATTTTACCAGATCATTAAAATAACCATATTAAAACCAACTTTTATTGAGTATCTTATTATGATTAACCATTATTCCCTTTCTGGTAGGTTTCTTGATGAAAACGAAATGGAATACACATAAAATAATCCATATGTTGCAAAGTCTCTACATGAATTATTTTATTTACAGAACAAGCATTTACTGAATGCCTACCATGTGTCAAGCATTATTCTAGACACTGCAGATTTGGCAATGAATAGTTCCTAAGTTCATGGTCCTCACAGTCAAGGGAAAAGGGGAAATGGGCAAGTCAAGAGGCAGTTATGACACAGCATGGCAAGGACTTTTTAATGGGGAAGGTTCTATGAAGATCTTAACTCCTCAAAATAGTTCAAAATATTTGAGAGTCATCATTGTGGAGAGGAAAAAACTTATCAGGTTCTGGCCAAAGCTGTGCCATTGTCAGTAGTCCTGAATCATTAGTAGAATGCAGGACAGTGATTCCTAAATCTGTATGATCATCAGAATCCATTTTATAAATATGCAAATCAGGGGCTCTATCATAAACCTACTAAGTCTGAATCTCTCTGTAGAGGAGCCTGGGGATATTCTTATTTAAACAAACTACCCAGGTACTTCTCAAACACGAAATTTTGAGCACTGGGAGAAGAGTTCACCACGAACAGAGAAAATATATGAGTAATATGAATCCCTAATTGCATCTGACAATAATGTTTCTCTCACCAACTTCTCATCTACCCTACGGATCCTCATGCAAGACTGCTCTGAGTCATGGTAAAATAGGCCATGGAATCCTACTGGTATATTTTTGTTGCTTCTGCTTTTGGTGTCATATTCAAGAAACAATGGCCAAGATCAAAGTCATGAAAATTTCTCCTACGTTTTCTTCTAGAAGTTTTACAGTTTCAGACCTTAAGTATTTACTTGATTTGAATTGGTTTTTGTGTATGGTAGAAGGATCCTATTTCATTCTTTTGCATGTATATCCAATTTTCCCAACACTATTTGTTGGAGACGTTATACTTTTCCCACTGGGTATTCTAGGCACCCTTGTTCAAGATCAACTGATTGCATATACATGGGTTTACTTCTGGGCTCTTTGTTGCATTGGTCTTTATGTCTGTTCTTCCGTCAGCACCATACTAGCTAATTAATTAGCTAATTACTTCAGTTTTGTAAGACATTGAAATGATGCCTGCAGCTTTGTTCTTGCTCGAGATTGTTTCAGCTATTTAGGGTCTTTTGTGGTTCCATGTGAATTTTAGGACTGTTTTGTCTCAGAATGCCATTAGAGTTTTGATAGGTATTGCAATGATTTGTATATTGTTTTGGGTAGTATAGAAATTTTAACAATATACTAAGTCTTCTAATCCATAAATACAGGATGTCTTCTCATTTATTTGGTTTCTTTAATTTCTTTCACCAACGCTTTATTATTTTCAGTGTACAAGTCTTTCACCTCCTTATTAAATGTATTCCTAAGTATTTCATCCTTTTTGATGCTACTGTAAATCAGAGTTATTTTTTTAATTTCCTTTTTGCAGAGTTCACTGTTAGCATGCCGAAACAACTGATTTTTGCATGATGGTGTCTGCATGCTGCAACTTTATCAGTTCTAACAGTTTTGTGTGGAGTCTTTAAGGTTTTATACAAATAATACTGTTGGGAAAACTGAACACTCACATGTAAAAGCATGAAACTGTAACCTTATCTTACACCACACACCAAAATCAGTTTAACTGTATTAAAGACTTAAATATCAGATCTGAAACTGTGAAAATCCTAGAAGAAAACACAGGGGGAAAGCTTCATGACTTCTATGGTGACCATGATTTCCTGGATGTGACACTTGGAATCACAGATAATGAAAGCAAAAATAGACAAATGGGGCTACGTCAATCTAAAAAGTTTGTGCAGAGAAAAAAAAAAATCAACACAATGAATAGCTAACCTACAGAACAGGAGAGAATAGTTGAAAACTATATATCTGATAAAGGATTCATATTCAAAATATATAAGGAAATCCTACAACTCAATAGTAAAAAAAAAAAAAAAAGAAAGAAAGAAAAAAAATAATTTGATTTTAAAAATAGGCAAAGGACTTGAAGAGACATTTCTCCAAAGAAGACACACAAAATAGCTGACAGGTACATGAAAAGGTGCTCAACATCACTAATCATTAGGGAAATGCAAATCAAAATCATGAGATACCACCTCATACCTGTTAGGATGACCAATTACAAAAAAAAAAAAAAAAACCCTTAAGATAACAAGTGTTGGTGAGCCCATGGAGAAATTAGAATGCTTGAGCACTGTTGGAATGTAAAATGGTGCAGCCACTTTGGAAAACAGTAGGGAGGTTCCTCAGAAAATTAAAAATAGACCCAAATATCCCATTTCTGAGGGTATCTCCAAAAGAACTGAAATCAGGATCTCAAAGAGATATCTGTACTTTCTTGTTCATTGCAAAATTATTTACAATAGCCAAGATACAGAAACAATGTAAATTTCCACCTCTGGATGAATGGATAAAGAAAATAGACATATATTACAATAGGATATTATTCACCCCTAAAAAAAAAGGAAATCCTGCCGTATGCACCATCATAGATGAACCAGTATCACTTATTTCACCTAATAAGTAAAAATAAGCCAGTCATAGAAGGACAAATACTACATGATTCCACTTATATTAAGTACCTAAAATAGTCAAATTCATAGACATAAAGAGGTGAGTGTTAGTTGCCAGGGCCTGGGAGCCAGGGAAAACGGGTAGGTACTGCTCAAAAGTTATAAAGTTTCAGTTATATAAGATGACTAAGTTCTAGAGATCTGCTGTACAACAATGTGCCCGTAGTTAACAGTACTGTACTGTGCACTTAAAATTTTGTTAAGAGGGTACATAGATCTGATATTAAGTGTTCTTACCAAAATAAACATCTATGAATAACAAAAATAGATTAAATTAAAGGAAATTAATGTAGGACATGGAGTGCTTTGCCCTAGTTAGTTATCTCCTCTTTTTTATAGCAATATATTGCCAAGCTAATTTTATGGGCAGCCTCCTATGAATAGGCTACAAAGACTGAACTGACAAGGACCCAATTATTTCTGAGAAGCAGATACACTTTATTCATTTAGTTAACAAATATTTTGAGTATGTTCTAAGCTAGCTTTGTGCTAGGCACTGGATTTAAATTGTAAGCAAAATCAGACATGGTCCTTGCTCTCACATGGCAAAGACAACCACTGATTAAATATTCATATGAATAAATGTGTAATTACACATTAACAGTAGCCCTAGCTATAAAAGGAATGCAATTTTATAAGCATAATTCTTAGAAGGTATATTAAAAAAAGAAGCTTTATTAGACTGTAGAGTCAGGGTAGTCTTAACATGATTAAGTTATTCTGAAACTGAAATCAGAAAAATAAGTACAAAGCAATGAGATAAAGGAGAGAAACGGGAAAAGTGATCCAGAAAGTAGGAATGCTGAGTTACAAAGGCTCAGGAATAGGATAGAGAAGGATGGCTTTCGTGTAACAAAAGAAAATGAGACAGACCTGAAAGACTTAGGGCCAAAACTCCTAAGTGGTATAAAATGACTCATTTCAGATCATTTGTTCAGCTACAGTCTCTAAAAATAGTACCTATGGCTACAGGCCTCTAAATAGGCCTATTCATAAAGTCTTCATGCTTGTTACTATCATCATCATTATCATTCTCATCACTAACAAATACAGGGCACTTGCTATAAGCCATGTACTCTGCTTAGCACTATGTATAGTTTATCCCATTTGATCTTCTCATGAAGCCCATGATATAAGGGCTGTTGTTATTACCACTTCAGGTTTAAGGCATACTGAAGTTAAGTGATTTGCCCACGTCCACAAAGCTTCTAAGCAATAAGCTAAGATTTTAATAGGGCTGCCCTGATCGAAGTCCACACTTCAATCACTATGCTACACTACAGTGATAATATTTAGAAGAAAGTCTTAGTATGTGTAGTGGCTATAAAAATGTGCCAATTACAGGGAGAAATCTGACCAAAGGCCTCAATTGCCATGTTCTCAAATTCATCACTGTGAATGTCTCTGTATCCCCCAATATGAAGGTATATGGAAGTAGGGTCTTTGGGATGTAATTAGGTCATGAGAGCAGAAGAACCCTTTCAAATGGGATTAGTCCCCTTATAAAAGTGACCTGAGAAAGTTCCCTCACCCCTTCCCCCAGGTGAGGACCCAGCAAGAAGACAGCCATCTATGGATCTGGAAGCAGGCTCTCACCAGACATCAAATCTGCTGGTCCTTACTCTTGGATTCATTACCCCCCTCAAATTGTGAGGAAAAAATTTCTGTTTTTTATGAGCCACCCAGTCTATGGTAATTTTCTATAGCAGCACAAACTAACACTATGTTTGTACACCTCAAGCACACTTTCTAGGGGCTGCTCTGAGCCCAGGACTAAGTACTGTGGGCATACTAGAAGTGGACAATTCTTAGGAGTTAGGGGATTTCTTTCACATTTGGCTTTGGACTGAGGATACCCTGAGAGTCTTGCATAACCTAAAACAGAACACTTCTACCCAAACTTCCTTCTTCTCTCCTTTCCTTGGGGTCAGATTTGTACCACAGCCCAACTATACTCCCAGCCTTTTCTGATTTCCTCCTCATTTTCTCTCATAGGGATGTTTCCCTAATGAAATTATTACACATTTTATCCTGTTCTGGCACCTGTTTCTTGGAGGACACAGACTAAGATGGTGTTCAATAAAATATAAATATAAATATATAAATATATATATATATATATGTGTGTGTGTGTGTGTATATATATATATATATATATATATATATATATATAAAATCATAAAAGCTGATAGAAATGAAAAAGATCTCATGGCTTTTTAGCACCCCCTTAGATCTATTATCTCAGCTGATAAGAGTCCGGTACCAAGGTTACAGATTCTAATCCATTTATTTTCAATCTATTCCATACTATCAATCTCAATCTTTGTGGAATAGTTTTAGTTTGCACCTGCTATCCTGTCATAATTGTCCCACCTTTTCCTTCCTGAAATTTCATCCAATGAAATGATGATATCCAAGACTCACTTCAAAATAAAACTAAATGGAAGGATTTTATGGGATACAAAAGAAGGAAAATTAGTCAATGAATTGATGGTGTTAAAGCTTGGTGATGGGTTCATAGGCGTTTATTATATTATTCCGTTTACTTGTTATGTAGATTTAAGATTCTCCATAATAAGAAGATAAGAGAAAAAAAAGTATTTTGATTTAGATAAAAATTATATAGTCACCCTACCTATAACCCAGGCCAACTAATCTGTTCTACTGGTCACAACAGAGATTCAAGAGGACCTATGCAAGACCCAGTGCCCAGTGCAAACTCATTTCCATTCTTGGAAACTACTAAGTTTCAAAAAGTGTTTTAAATGTTTAACATTTTTTTGTTGTTGCTACAAGTGATAGAAACCTATGGCTTAAAAAAATAAAACAAGAAAAAAGAATATTTTGATTGTATAACAGTCAAAAACAATAGTATGTGATTTAAGACTTGGTTAGATTCAGGGACTTACATTCTGTCATCAGGAATTGGTCTCATGCCTCCCTCCACTTTTTGTTCTATGATAGTAGACTTCCCTTTCATGGTGGCAAGATGAGTGTGTTTCTCCAAGTTTATGCCCCATGTTTTCTGTACATCTTTCTCAATCATCCTAGACAGGTTTAGGATCAGCTCTGATTGGACCAACTTACATTATAGGCCATCCTAAACCAATCACAGTTCCCAGGAGGATGAAATATGCTGATTAGTCAGGGCTGGGTTGACTGTCCATCTTTGACTGTTAAAGGTGTAAGCACACAGACTCTGAGGGAAATGGTTATTCTGTATCAGGGTGCTACTACCATTAGAGGGAAATGAATGCTGGGCAGGCAGGTAGAATAGCTGTTCACTATCCTTCTCATCTGCTTAGGAATCCACTGCTTAATTATCACGTAAGTGAGAAGCAGGACGTGTGTGTGTGTGTGTGTGTGTGTGTGTGTGTGTGTGTGTGTGTGTGTGTAAACATGACTTTACATCTACTCAAAAACTCAAGCTAATAAAAAATTCTACCTGAGGAATTATTCTTCTCCCTTGAGATCCATTAAAGTGATAAAATTGCACAAGATTTATATTGCCTCTACTCTTTCCCCTTTATCAACAAAGATTTGTTTTGATTTACTTATATTTTTAAAAAATAAAATGAAATTGGATGTGTACCTCACTAATTAGGCACAATATACAGCAAATTGTGTAGCAAGGACAGAGTTAATAGCAGAATAAAGGAAAGGCTTTTCAGTACATGTATTATTCTTTTTTCCTCTGAGAAGACATGCTTGAAACTGAATTTTAAATACTTCAGCACTGGTGAAACAAATTAATAATGTCTCAGACACCGAGGTGTTGCATATTATTCATGATCTTGAAATTATTAATGTAACACTGAGCCATTATTACCACATATTGCCATCAGAGTAATTAACACATCTTATCTAATAGAATAAAGCCGTCAAATCAAACTAAGAAGTAATTAAGTTACATAACTACACAGCTGAGGCAGAAAGATGCATGTCAAATGAATTAAAAATTGGAGCTCACCTACGTGGTTTTGAATAGCCAAGCAGGGTGATTTGTTATTTACTGCCTACTTAACCATTGATAAGTCACTTCACTGCATTACACCTCAATCTCTATGTACTATGAGGAGATCAGAATAAAGTGTTTACCAAACTAATGTTCATAAGACTTTCCTAAGGAGCTTCTGAAAAATCTGTATTTCCTGGTCTCCCTTGGAGACACTACTTCAGAAGGTCTAGAGTGGAAATCAGGCATGTGTATTTTTTACCCCCAGGTGACTCTGAAGTCCATGAGATGCATAACCCACATTTTGAGGAATTCTAGAAAGAAGATTTTCAAAGGGCCCTTCCAGTCTTAATGATCAATGATGAGATCGTTGGCCTTCCCAGATATACTAGAGAAGTTTTTGTCAGAAAGTGGCATTTGCTTCATATATGAAATGCCCATGATCCTCATTATCTACTTACGGTCTGACCCATCTCTTCCCTAAACAAGCATGAAAAAAAAGTGAAAAGCAAAAGAAGAGAAAAATAACCACTCAGCTCGGAAATTATTCCAAACCTTAACACTCATGTCCTATCATAAGTAGTAAATGAGTCACACAGAAGAAATCAAGGTGTGAGGAACAATTTATAATTTTATTGAAACTAAGAAAACTCTGTAATATATTTTTCCAAAGGCCTCTTCCTTTTTAGCCCTCTAATTTCACCTAGTGGGGACTATTTATAGAGAATGCAAATAGTCTTAAACTTAAAAAGATTACAATTGTGGTAAATTAGAAGCTACTGGTATCCTGAGATTTCCCAAAGATCTGAGAATGGCTTTCAAGAATTTAACCAGGTTTTGTTTATCAGATTGCGAGACTTAATCAATACTTAGCCCATTCTTACAGCTCTGGCTAATAGATCATTGTGCCCAGCACAGCACAGACATACTATAAATATAAAGAGTGGGGTGGGAAGCTTTTGGTCACTTAAAATGTATAGCTGTTTATGAGTGAAATGGGCAAAATAAGCTAGTTATTTATACATCTATATGTAAAATCAGCAAAAAACAGTATAGTAATTTTGAAAATCTCTTTTATCCCACTCTCAGCACCTTCATGTGCACCATTGACATTCATGTCTTGGTGACCATCAGAGCCACTGCTTGCATCAAGCAGCATAGCTGTCCAAAGCACAGTACAGCACCATCATTGTCATAAAAGGTGTCTGAGATAGAGTACTGTTTGGGTCATTATATGACAAAGTCCTCAGAAATCTCAGCTTGAGATGTGACAGAACATTCTCACAACATTGGCAGTGACACTGAAGAGGAGTTCCAGAGGAACGGACAGAAGCAGAGACTAAAAGGCATGTCCAGGGACCTCGAAGACTTCACAACATACATGCTGTGCAAACGGGCAGGGTCCAGGGTGATTTATCAAAGGCACAAGCGTGGCGGCACACTCATGACCACACAGCTAATTGAGCTAACTTTTAACGTGTTGGAATATTTTTACCACCTTAGGGAACCCAGGTGGGCCTGGAAATAAAAACCCCATTTTAACTTTCAAAATCTATTATCTAGGGATTCAAAGAAATACACTTGGGGTTTGGTGACAAGGGAGAGCAGACCTATCACCACTAGCTGGGGGACCCTGTGTAAGTTACTCTCTATGCCTCAGCTTCTTTATAAAAGGAAGACAAAAGGGCAACTTACAAGTCAGAACTAAATGGCATTTTGTATGTAACATTTCTGGCCCAGTGACTGGGCACAGTATCATCGTATAATAAATTTTAGCTAATATTATTATTTTTATTACTCACTCATTCATTCCAATAAATACCTATCAAGAACATACTACGTATCAGGAATTATACTATGTCACAGTATTTCCACAATTTGGTTATTGGAATATCACCTTAACTATTTCAAATTATTTTTTTAAGTTTATTTATTTTGGTTGGGGGGAGGTACAGAGTGAGGTAGAGAGTGAAAATTCCAAGCAGGTCCAACGTGGGGCTCAAACCCCTGAACCATGAGATCATGACGTGAGCTGAAATCAAGAGTCAGATGCTCAACTGACTGAGCCACCTAGGCGCCCCTCCTCAAACTATTTTTAATACTATTTTCTTATATTTTCCTTTATTATTTTCTTTTTTTTTAATTGAGGTATAACTGACATAACATCATGTTAGTTTCAAGTGTACAACGTTATCATTCAATATTGGTATATACTGCAAAATGATCACGACAGAAGCCCGGTTAACATCCGTCACATAGTTACAACTTCCTTTTTTTTTTTTTTTTTCTTGTGGTGCAAACGTTCAAGATCCACTCTCCTAGTTATTTTCAAATTTAAGTTTTCCTTCAACACCTACTTTGGTCTCCTAAACATCAAATCTACGAAGTCACAGGTTTTATGTACCAGTTTAACTCTTTCTAACACACATTAACATAAACATAGAACAATGAAACATCTGTAAATGTTGATCCATGCACCACCTAAAATCATCAATAGTGGCACAGTTCACTTTGGAGAATGCAGAGATAGTGTCCCCATCCTCAAAGAATGTTTCTGCAATAACACAGGGCAGGCCTAGGCTAGTGCTAAGAAGTATCTGGGGTCCAGCTGTCAGGCAGGGCCAACGAGATGCAAGGCCTGACAGAAAGGTAACTGCAGAGGAATAGTTGTGAACATGAGCAGAACTCACAATACTTAGGGAGAGCTCAAGCTTCCCCTTAATGAGTCTGAAAGCGGCAAGGTAATGCAATTACCTTCCTGTAACAGAGGATACCTGCTGTGGCACCCCAAGAATCACATTATGCACGCAAACCAGCATCTGCTGAGAATACACTACTCCTAATGTAATAATCTCATACATTTCTTCGGTGTCACCGGGCTGTCACACAGACATCCCCTTCCTTATTGCATTATACGATAGTCTCACTGGCAACGTAGTGTGTGTGAACAAGGTTCCATCCGCATCAACCAAGTTAGATCAAAGCCTCTGATAACATATACAGAAAATCTTCCCCTTGGTCCCTAGCTACAAAGGGAAAGTACTAAAAAAGGCTTGAGCAGGCAGTTCAGAGCTGTGCCTTTGATCGCTCTTTCAAGGCTAGAAGGAGATTTGCAAGGGTGGCCACTGTAAGAAGCTTCCTTCTTCAATCTCCCCTACCCAGGGTTGAAGGGAAGCAGTGGAGGCAGGAGAATGCATCACAGCCAGAGAACATTCATGCCTGCCAGTCTCAGTGTGGTGGCAGACTGAGTGGAAAGCATGCTTCCCCCAGAGTACTTGTTCACTCATTCAGCAGATGTTTGTTGAGCATTATTATTTGCCAACCAGGGGCACAGACCCTGGGGAAGTACAGATGAATAAAACCCCATCTCTGCCCTCCTAGATTTCACACTGTAGGAGGAGTGCCACACAAGCTACAGTTTAATTGCAAATCTGGCTGATGTGTGCTAAAATAGAAATACAAGGTAGAGGGGGAGCCACACAGTAAAGTCAGAGTGAAGGAACCACTGGGCTCTGCTTTAGGGGGTAAGTGCAGGAAGGAATCAGAGGGAGGAGGGCACAAGCAGGGATTTGAAGAAATGTGCTTAGTGGTATAGGAACGAAAAGGTGAAGATGTACATGCCAAGAAGGAACAAGGGCAGAGGGACTGAGCCCAGACAAACGTGGCAGGATCAAGCATGGTAGGTTGGTTGTGCTAGGAGAGGCAGGGCCAGATCATACAGGGCCTTATAGGCCATGCTTAAGTTAATAAGGTTGGCTTTCCCGGGGGGGGGGGGGGGGGGGGGGAAGTAGTTCTTTTTTTTTTTTTAATAAATGTTTTTTTATATTTGAGAGAGAGAGACAGAGACAGAGGGTGTGTGCCCACAAGCGGGGGAGGGGCAGAGAGAGGGAGACAGAATCTGAAACAGACTCCAGACTCCGAGCTGTCAGCACAGAGCCCCACAGAGGGCTCAAACTCATGAGACGTGAGATCATGATCTGAGCTGAAGTGAGATGCCTAACCGAGTGACCCACTCAGGTGCCCCCTCAAAAAAGGCAGTTCTTAATGCTGGATTTATGCTATTAATTTCTTCAGTTATGTTTCATTTTTACTTTATCAGCCCAGTCTCTGGGGAGTGGCTTTAGAATTTTTCCTTCCTGGGAAATTCACCGTACTCTTTAATTGTTCATGTTTTGAAGACGTGGTTACCAAGACTAACTGAGAGAGGTATATGAACTTCATACGAAAGATGCAAAAAAAAAAAAAAAAAAAAAAACCTAGAAAAAGAAGTAGATAAACGGCTTTGATAAATACATCCCCTTTGATGTATAGAACATGGAAAAAGAGAATAGCTTCCTCTCCATGAGTAACTTCTGCAGGGGTGCCTCTCAGCATGCTTGATAATTTCATCATAAAGAAGTTCTCTTATCTGAACTTGACTTTAGCCAAGTACCGACAGGCTCAAAAGTACAGGCTGGTGCCCAGGGCAGTGCTGAGTGCTTAGAGCTAGTAAGCCCCAGGCACCACTGCCTCACCAGATCTACTGTTTGCTCACCAAGAATCAGTGGTTCTTGTGCCCAAGTTGGTTAAAGCCAATTTTATATTTGCTGTTATAATGATCCAGCTCCTTTTTTTTTTTTTTAATTTTTTTTTCAACGTTTATTTATTTTTGGGACAGAGAGAGACAGAGCATGAACAGGCGAGGGGCAGAGAGAGAGGGAGACACAGAATCGGAAACAGGCTCCAGGCTCTGAGCCATCAGCCCAGAGCCTGACGCGGGGCTCGAACTCCCGGACCGCGAGATCGTGACCTGGCTGAAGTCGGACACTTAACCGACTGCGCCACCCAGGCGCCCCATAATGATCCAGTTTCTTTTAAAATTACATCAACTGGTAAAATATAAGAACAAAAAGAGTTGCTTCTATGAAAACTAAATTAATTGCTAAAAAAACAAACAAAACCTCTGAAAAATTTACCACCTGCTATAAAATTACAATTGAAAATTATATTATGGGTGTTGCTTATTTAAGAAAAGCAAAAACTGGGGCTCCCAGATGGCTCAGTTGGTTAAGCGTCAACTTCGGCTCAGGTCATGACTTCATGGTTCACGAGTTTGAGCCCCACATGGAGCTCTGTGCTGATAGCTCAGAGCCTGGAGTCCACTTCAGATTCTGTGTTTTCCTCTCTCTCTGCCCCTCCTCGGCTCATACTATGTCATTCTCTCAAAAAAAAAAAAAAAAAAAAAAAAAGTTAAACATCAAAAATTAAAAAAAGAAAAGCAAAACAAAAGTCAGTTGGCATAGCCAAACTTAAGAAATAGCCTGGGGGGCTCCTGGGGAGCTCAGTCTGTTAAAGGATTAAGTGTCTGACTCTTGATTTAGGTTCAGCTCATGATCTCACAGTTCCTGAGTTTGAGGCCCACATGGGGGGCTCTGTGCTGACAGCACAGAGTCTGCTTAGGATTCTCCCTCTCCCTCTCTCTCTGCCTCTACCCCGCTTGCGTGCTCTAGATCTCTCAAAATAAATAAGTAAATATTAAAAAAAAAAAAAAAAAAAGAAATAGCCTTGGTGTTACACCAATGGTTAAGGAATTAATGTATAAATGATGTATATTTTAAGTTAAAGTATTATGATGTGCATAGCTCATCTTTTATGATTTCTTCTTTTAACATTTTGAATAGGGTCCCCAGGGATAATGCCTTAATATAGTAATTAGGGTCTGGCTTCGCTATTGACTACGTATGTGGTATAGGTCCCTTTAACCTTTTATCCCTTAGTTCCCTCACATACTAAGCTGGGAAAAAATAGTACTTACCCCCTAGAACTATGACGAGAGATATATCTGCTAAGGAGTCCAAAAGTTGAGCATGGCACAAAGTACTTAATAAATATGTTATTTCGATTTTCATTATCATCATCATTACAGTTGGGATGAGGTTACAAGAACTTCCATTTCTAATTTATATAATTCTCCACTGCTTAAATGTCTATAATAAGCAGTATATAATTTATGCTTGATAAAAATATTTTTATGTTTTGAAAATGAGCAGGAAAAAGGGAAGTTCTCTTTAATCTAGATAAAAATGTTCAAAGTATTTCAGGAAATTGTTTCAAAAGGAGGGACAGGAGGGAAATATAACACATTTGCTCTTTTTACACAACTGGATTTGTTCAGGGATGATGGTCCACAGTAGGATTTACTGGAATAAAGGTTCACGAGAGAATGTTTAGACGGAACTCGAATTAATGTCCCAAAGCAACATATGTCAGAGCAAGCACACTTGTCTTCAGGAAAGCTGGGTGAGACCACTTTCGCAGTTTATAGCATGGAGGTGCTTGTGTCTCTAAAATACCTTCGAATATTAGAAACTCAGAAACAACATGTCCAACAATAGGCCTAATAAGTGACAATGGATGTACCTTTCCTTGAGCCACAAAGATCACCACAGTCTTTAGAGCATACCCATGTTGGAACACTTCTGTACTTTACCACAGATTTCTAGAGAAGTTTTGGTAGGACAGAAGTCTGGGCAGGAAAGTGAGACTTAGAAATGAATATAGGCAAAGAGATGTGGTCCTGTCCTTTTTATTACCCCATCAGTTTTTCAGCATGAAGTTTCCAAGGTTTCAAAATTTCATTTATTTTTCTGTGTGTGTGTGTGTGTGTGTGTGTGTGTGTGCGTGCGCGGTGTATGCATGCTCGGGGGGCCCATGCACGCATACATACTCATGTATGTTCTATTAAGAACAGTTCAACAAATATAACATAAAACCTTTCTGTATTCAAATAAAGCAATAACTTCTATATTTTTAAAAGAAGTGCAACTAAGCAAAGGTCACAGCCAGATTTTTTTCATACATAATCCCAACATCCCTCCCTCCTGCAGTCCTTCCTGCTTCCTCCCCTAGCTCCTGTAACAAGCCCTAAAGACCTAACATGATGCTAGCTGGGTGATTAAAGACCCCTGGGCACAAGGTACTCTCCAAGGAGTTTGTGGTCCAGTCTCTAGCAAGAGTTTTGTTATTGGGCTGCCTGACCAACCTCTCCTACGTAAGAATATAATGCACATTTCTATAGTTTTTTATTTGTTTGTTTGTTTTACCAGTTATGTCAACTCTAGGAACAGCAGATGACATAGCCTAAAAACTTGTGGGAGAAATTTCCTCTGCCCATGCTTTCATTACTCCCAAGACAGTTATGCTTTATCTCAATTTGCTGTGGTTGAGCACTCCCCAATGTTCCAAAGAATCCATGCCTCCCAGTCAAGAAAAAAAAAAAGAACAAAGTACTTACAGTATCTATCATGTGAATACTCTGGGGTTTAACTGTAATATTTGTATTAATCACCTGCATTGGTTAATAAACCTGCTAATTGCCAAATCTCTTTTGTTCCCAGTGAAATGAAAGTAAGCGGGAAATTATTCTGATAATTCCAGGGATCGTTATAAATGGGCGTTTAACTGCATAGTGCCTGATACTCGGCTTTCCAAGTCAAAACCTGCTGTTTACCTCTTAAACAAGTTAACAGATCCCTTTAAATCTCAGTTTCTGATCTGTAAAATGCAGGAATACTAAAAGCATCTGCCTCAATGGGTTACAGCAAAAACAAAATAAGATAATACATTCCAAACACTAATTCGAGAGCCCTGTCAGTGTGAATATAACTGACAGCACCTGGCATACTGTGGGCTCTGTAAAAGTTTACTACCACTACCAACACCACTACCACTGAGAGGCAAAAATAGTTCTGGAGGCTCTGAATATTCCAGGTTGACTACCCGCGTGAATCAACTTTATCACATAAATTTTCAGCTTGCCACGACAAGGATGTTGTAATCATAAAGAAGTCAGTCATCACTTCCTGGCTCCCAAACAGGGAAGAGCAGTATTGTTTATAAGATTTACCTATACCTTGAGTACCATTAAATTAAAGTAACAGCATTCATAAATCTGTAGCAATTGCTCCTGTCACCAGAATCTGAAAAAACAACAACGACGACAAACTGTAGCTGCACTTTCTAAATTCTGATCTACCCTCTGATAATAAAACCGAGTGATGGGTTTGGTATTTTCATGTGTGATCACAGGGAAAAGCTAAGGTTCATTCATGCCCCAGGAGCCCCAAGGCCATCAAGGTAAAAAATGTTCACCTTTAGCTTAAGACACAATATGTTTGGCTATGTTTGGCAGAAAATTTTTGATGGCAAAAGTTGAGATTTTATTAACGCTTATGTCTAGCAGCAGATGGATGCTGTGGGAATCTGACCCATCAATGCTAATGTGCTTTTTTGTTTCTTTGTTTTAGTATATTTAATATTCCTGCTGTTTGTTTTCTACTGATCTCTTACCTCATCACAGCCATAGAAAAGAAACCCCAAACATTGTCACTCACTTCCACCACCAATTCAACAATCATGTTCCATCAGCTTTTCTTGGTACCCTACATCGCCATACATATTATACCCTTTTTTCTGCAATGCTGTCTTGTCAGTCCAACCTCCTGCCATCATGACTACGCTTACCTTTCTCACCTACACTTGGGACTGAAGTCCACTGGCAGAAGTAGAACTATTAAAATTGTCCCTTACAGACTGCTTAGGACACATAAGTTTGACAGCTTTCTCAGGGGTGGCTCAATTGGTTAGGCATCCAACACTTGATCTCTGTTCAGGTCATGATCTCACAGTCGGTGGGACTGAGCCTCACATCGGATTCTGTGCTGACAGTGCAGAGCCTGCTTGGGATTCTCTCTCTCCCGCTCTTTCTGCCCCTGCCCCCTACATGCTCACTTGCTCGCTGTGTCTCTCAGAATAAATAAAAGTCAAAACAAGTTTCCTTTGCCTTGTCACTTCCTCTCACAGAAGGGAAAGTTGTGTTGCCATCATGTTTTTACAGCCACTCTGAAGTCCATGAGAAATGCTCAGGAAGGGGTAAGTAAGAATCCTCCACAGCCCTTCCAACAGAGGGTCCTCCAGCACTTTCCTCACAGGCATCATCTTACACTGTCCCTTTGTGGAAGACACCTCATTTACAGGAGCACAGATCAAGACTAAGATTCCTCTCTTCTTCTGTGTGTTCATTCTAAAAATTTAGACTGAAAATCGTATTCCATTTTGAGGACATATCAGTGAATGAACAAAGTGAAGCCCCTAAAATCACCTTGGCTCCCTTCCTCAGGAAGAGGCAGGCAGCTCCAGCACGTATACATGGGAGGACACAGGACAGAAACGTGATTGGAAGAGGAGGTTAGTTGAAGCTGCACCGGAAGTCACTTTTATTTTTGCTTCAATTGTGTATGTTTAACCAGGGTGAGGAGTGCTAAGGATGAAGGATGATGGACATTACTGATGGCGCTGAGCAGCTGTCTGGGAGCCTTTGGCTCAACCCCTGTGTACGTGGCAGAAGGGACATGGGGAAGCAAAGCCCCAGCTCCCACCTCGATTAACAGAGACAACCAAGTCAAATGCAGTTCCTTTTTCTGTGCTTTGGGAGGATTTGATACAGTCTTAACTCTAAAAGAGCCGACAGCGTATATTTTTGTGAGCCATCTAATAAAGGGCCTGGCATCTAGTAGGCTCTTTACAAATATTTGCAGAATGGAGTTGATTAGAGTGCCAGCAGAAATCTGTGGCCAAATGTTTTTAGCAGTGTATATCTTTAGTAGCTTTAAAACGTAAAATGGCAATGCATTTTCATGGAGGAAAGGTTTGAAATGCTTATTAATAGACACAAGAAAATAGAGATAATCTTTTAAGATTTAAAAGTCATTTCTCCCAGATTTTGTCAACATTCTGTAAGATTAGAGGTGATTTTCTAAATATCTATATTTTTTCTGTCTTAAAAAAGTACTGCTAAATATGTATTACTTGTATAGTGTAATTTTTAAAAACATCTTTCTGCCACTGTTGGTAGATATCCTGCCTGTCTTCATATACCTGTATGTATACAGGTATATAGTTGCATCTTATTTCTATCTATCTTTGGAAAACAATCTGCTCTTTGTAAGATAACATATCATAAACTACTTGCCCTGTCACTGAGTAAAATTCTTCTAAGGGACTTTTAATGGCTTCAGAGTATTCCTTGCAGTGAAAACTTCATTGTGAATTGCTCTTGTACAGTTCTTGGATAATTCAGTTCCCAATTATAAATAATACTATAATGAACATCTATCTATAACTATATATGTTTTTTCACTCACATTCATAACTAATTATGTTTTCAGCATACTTCCTAGAAGCAGAATGTCTGGATAAAAGTCAAGGACATTTTATTTTATTTTTTATTTTTTTTTAAATGTTTATTCATTTTTGAGAGATAGAGAGAGACAGAGCACAAGCAGGGGATGGGCAGAGAGAGGAGACACAGAATCCAAAGCAGGCTCCAGGCTCTGAGCTGTCAGCACAGAGCCCCATATGGGGCTCGAACTCACGAACTGCAAGATCATGACCTGAGCTGAAGTTGGATGCTCAACCTACTGAGCCACCCGGGCACCCCAAGGCAAGCACATTTTAAAAAACAATAACAGTCCTTTCACTGAGTGTTTATTATGTGCTCGGTATTTACTAAACAATATCTCATGTAATCTTTATAATAATCCATAAGTTAGGTACTACTAATGTCTCCACTTTAAAGATGGGGAGGTGGAGTCTCCCAGAGACTGGCTGTCAAGAGCTTCAGGCAAGTTTCAGGAGACCAACTGACCCGGTAAACCCACAGCTAAACCAATCAATGGGAAGACTAGGATTACTGTGAATGGTCTTGGTGGGAAAGGCCAATCACGGATAGGAGTTGGAAAATCAATCACAATAGAGCTAAACCACTGTTTAAAAATACCACAAAGCCACCACTGCAGTCTTGTGAGGCAGAGTGTGCCTTGGCACTGTGGGGAATGTTCTTTTCCAGTCCCTACAGCTGTCCAATGGGACTGAACATTAGGTGGACACAGGAGCAAGGGTGGGAGAAAGATACCCTAACATGTCTCGGGGCATTTCAGTTTTGGTAACTTTCAACGTTCACCAACCAATTGAGCCACACAAAGTGGAGAGAGTAAAAAATATAGAAAACTCAAGGGCCTCAGCTCTAAGCTTATGGGATTCCCCTGTATATTGGAGAGGTCAGTCATATGAATTGGACTTTAATATCCAGTTTTAATCATTAGGATTTTAAGTAGTTAAAAAAAAAAAAAACAAAAACTTGTGTTTCTCCTGGCTTAAGAAAAAGCACATTTGGAAAAGAAGAAAAAATTTCATAAAAGACCAAAAAGGATTTCACAAATTATTTCTTAAATATACATAATGACACCATACAGAACTAAAAATAAATTAAATGGCACTGTATACAAGTTTCCCTCTACTCCTCTCCCCTCCCACCCTTCTTCTGCTTCCACGTTATTCAGTAAGTTCCCAAAGAAATAAATGCTCCCAAATAAGTGTGTCTCTGTGTATCCCACTAAGCACACCTCAAATCAACCACTTCTCTTAGGATATCCTTGGGAGTCTCTCAAATTTAGGGATGGAATGTGAGTTTTAAGAAGCCATAGCTCTATGGGTTGGCTGAGCAGATGTACAGCCTCCAGGATATGTCTCTGAGGTCTATTCTGCCATCTGTATCCAGACCTCCAGTGGATTGAGTACTAATATTTTGGCCCAAAACAGTAACAGAAGTTTGTCTGGTCTCAGGACTCTGTCATCAGGATTACAAATTGACCTGGCTCATTTCCCAAACTAACAAGGTTTGGAAGATTCAAATGTTACCAATGAAGACTTCATTCAAAATATGCCAAGAATGTGTCAACCCACATCACACCTCCTGGGTTTTACAAGAAATCAGCTTGACTTTGAACCGCTGTTATCTGCTCTGCCTGGGAAAAACAAAACAAAACAAAACAACAACAACAAACAAACAAAAAACCTCAGAGGAGGTATGAATGCCCTAGATGTTCAGTCAAGAGGATGTTACTCTAGGTGGCTATCTTCCCTTCTGGAGTTGTAGGGTGTATTGATCAAGAGTTTCAAATTTAGGTATTCTAAGAGTGCACTGGGCAGTTTGGCAAAGAACTGTCCATTAAACGCTGCAATAAAGGAGAATGTATTGATTCCTTCTAACATTTCACCTCCTCCCACTACTAATTGGTTTGTTTCAGAGAAGAGGCAGTGTGAAATGTGTTCAGAAATGTGACAGTTTATCACAGTACATCCTCCATAGAGCATCAGGATCAGATGAGCCCACACTAGATCCCCACCCTAGCACTTGACAATCTGTGACTGGCCATGTTACTTGTTCTGGCTCTCAGTCTCTGTGTGAAAGGGATGATGAAACCCATCTCAAAGATCTAGTGTGAGGATTCAATGAGACCCAAGTAAGAACTGCCCAATGCAGAGAAGAAGTTAATAGAAGTTAATTTCTCAATAGAAAGTTAATTCTCTTATTAAAAAACAAAAATAGGCTGGTGGGGGACACTGTTACACTTTGTTCTCTTTGTCTTTCACTATTTTTTTAACAAGTTTCTTTCTTCCATCCTTGCCCACCACACTTCAAGAATGGAGGCTTTCTCTATCTTTTTGTCTATGTTTATCCTTTAAGTTGAGTGGGCCTCATTTGGAAAGAAGAAAAAAATTTCATAAAAGACCAAAAAAGATTTCACAACTTATTTCTTAAATATACACAATGATACCATACAGAAATAAAAATAAATTAAGTTTTATAGATAGATACAGAATGATAGATATAGAATGATATACAGAATGAATACAGAGAAAATGATATACATAAAGAATTCTTCCTCTCTAAAAGAATGAGATTAGGTAAATAGATAGTTCATATACACAGATATCAATACATAGAAATATATATCTCCACAAATGATAGGTCAGAGCATTGTCAGTCACATCAGTGCATGATGGGATTCACCAAGACCCCAGACTCCTCAGATGGAACTTGAGTGCCCTATTGAGGTGATGTCAGCCTGGAATATCTGGATGCCCTAGCAATTCAAGCAGCCCAGTCACAAAAATCAACACCTGCCCACCAGCCTCAGGCAGGCTAAATTTTGCCTGGTTCAAATTAGAATCTGCCCACTGAGCCAGCAGAAATAAAGCCAAGGGACAGAAAATTTCCTCAGAATATACATTTACCTGACTGGTTGGCGGTAGCCATTTTCAGTGCTATGTGTGAAGCTGTAACTGGGGAACGTTTTGGCTGTGGGACCAGAATGTGATCATATATTTTAAAGGTGCTGATATGTGTGAGTGGAGGGGGAGGGGAATGCTATGACAGAAATAAAAGGGTCAGTGTCTTGAGCAAACAGAATAAAGGCAGTTAAATTTTTGGAGAGCCTAATCTATTCTTCTCGCTATTAATAAGACTGCCTGGCTCACCATCTAAACCTGTATCTCATATTATTCCCTTCAGACTAATAGGTACACAGCAGTGAGCTTATGAGATATGAAGAGTCTGTTTAAGAGCCCGAGCCAGGCAGACCATCTGTCAGCATGATTAATGTGCTGGTTAACATTCAGCTGTTCTTTCCTTAGCATGGCAAATGCATCCAACACATCACCTTTGTTCAGATGCCGCAGGGCTGGGCCAAGATCAGCAATGCACCTCGATCCTTAATGACACTCGGGGCTCTTAATCTCCCTGAACCTCCATTAGGCAACTTTCTTGGCTGGGAATTAGAAAAGGAAGTTGGAAGCGAAAAGTGGCAGCTGCAACAACAGCAATTGTGACTGGGGCTGTTCTGTGAACTCACCTTAACATAAATAGGTTTTTTAAATGGAAAGCCTGGGGTGTCTGGTTGGCTCAGTCGGTGGAACATGCAACTCGTGATCTCAGGGTTGTGAGTTCGAGCCCCACGCTGGGCGTCAAGATTACTTTAAAAAATAAATAAAATAAAATAAAATGGAAAGCCTATTTCATCCATATCAATTCAGCATGAATGTACTGAGGGCCGAAAGGCAGCACTGTAGACCAGCCTGCTGAGAAGTCACAGAGAAATGGGTTTGAATTTTGCCTCTACCATTTGCAAATGGTATACTTTTAGAGAAGTTACTCAACCTCTCTAAGTCTAGTGGCTTCATTTTAAAAAAATGTTGCCTATTATTTCTTTTAATTTTATTTTAGAGAGAGATTGTGAGCAGGGGAGAGGGGCAGAGGGAGAGAGGAAGAGAGGAAGAGAATATTAAGCAGGCTCCATGCTCAGCATGGAGCCCAATGGAGGGCTCCATCCCAAGATGGATCATGATCTGAGCCAAACAAGAGTCGGATGCTCAATTGACTGGGCCACCCAGGCACCCCAAAATATTGCCTATTAAATAAAGTATGTATGTTGAGCTCTTAACATACTGTGTGGTATACAGTAAATGCTCAATAAATGATAATTGTGATTGTAAAAGCACTGGATGGATACTGTGTGGGGTATATCTATAGGAAGACAAGATGCTGTCCAGTCCTCAAGGAGTTGAGTGGAAAATGCCAAAGTAAACACTCTTAACTGAAATAATGCATCTGTGAGCAAGGCCAGGCTATAATGGAGTTATAAAAATCACGACTGGTAACTCAAGAAGTGATTCATTCCCATTTGAGAGACTGAGCAGTTTTTTATGGAGATCAAATTTGATGTGGGATTTCAGAGACAGACTGAGAGAGATGGTGATAAGAGCAAAGGTGCTTTAGATAGAGAAAGTCACACCACTAAAGGAATGGGAAGCAATGACTGAGCAACAACATGTCGCCTTGTGAGGCTGGTGTGTGGTTATAGACATGGCCAGAAAGGTGGGTCAGTGTCTGATTAGAAATCTCTGAATAACACACAAAGGAATGGGGCTTTATTCTCTAAGTGGTGGGAAGCCATCAACCATTTCAAGGAAAGGAATTATATGCCTAGGTGAGATAAAGAGGGACAGAATTTTTCTTTGACTCTGGTATGTTAGGAATAACTATGTAAGGGGAGACACGTGGGTGGCTCAGTCAGTGGAGCATCTGACTTCAGCTCAGGTCATGATCTCACAGTTGGTGAGTTTGAGCCCAGCATCAGGCTCACTGCTGTCACTGCAGAACCCACTTCAGATCATCTGTCCCCCTCTGTCTCTGCCCGTCTACCACTCACTCTCTCTCAAAAATAAATAAAACATAAAAAAAAAAAGAACTATACAAGGGGCACCTGGTTGGCTCCCTCAGTTAAGCATCTGACTCTTGATTTCGGCTCAGGTTGTGACCTCACGGTTCATGAGTTCATGTCCCTGTGTCCACTGACAGCAGGGAGCCTGCATGGGATTCTTTCACTCTCTCTCTCTCTCTCTCTCTCTCTCTCTCTCTCTCTCTCTCACACACACACACACACACACACACACACACACTCACACACAATAAACAAACAAACAAACTTAAAAAAAAGAAGAACTATGTAATTGAATGGATTTGTCTACAGCACAGCAAAGAAGTTTCCAGAGGGGAGAAACTCTGACCTCCATAAAAAACAGCTAGAGTATCCAATCCTATTTTGGAGACTTTAGAAAGGCTTGATAGCCAACAGGAAAGATCCTAAGGGAAAGTGGAGGTTTAGGTGAGATTCAATGATGCCAAGAGTTGTTTCTACATTCCCAGGCAATCCCAAGGCAGGTCCCCACAGCCCAAGTCAAGTAGAGAATTGAGGAAATGATGTGAGCAATTGAGGCCAAGTAAAAGTCATTTAATCCTTACACATTTATTATCTGCTGAGGAGTTTGTAAAGCCCGCAGAACAGTGAAGGCAGTCCCAATGGCAATCACTGGCATGAAGTGGGCTGTGAACTAACTCCACCCTACGCGAAGCTCTACCAGTGGAGGTCAAAAGCGGGGAAGCACAGAGGGTAGGACAAGACTCCCAAAGGCGATGTTGCTGGGCAGAAACAGCAGGGATGATCATGATAGGTGTCCTGCCACAGGAGCCAGTTTGCAAAAGCACCAAATACTATGACTGCCTCCTTTCCTAAAGTTTTTGTTCCAATCAAGTACACTCCAGAGGATATTGAGAATAATTTAGAAACAAAGCAAGACAGAGCTGAACTCTGTTCCAGACCTAGAAAAGCATGATACTGGACCCAGTTACAAACTCCTAGCAAGGGGAGTGGGGTACTATGGCTGGATAAGTCTCTCTGTAATCATCACCTGCTGCTGATATAGAGTAATGATAAGGATTATAGTGATGCAGCAGATTTTGTGGGGTCTATTCAGTCCACAATAAACTCTACTTCTCCGAGCACTACAATGACCATCTATATTAGTTTTCCAGGGCTGCCATAACAAAGTACCATAGCCTGGGTGGCTTAAACAACAGAAATTTATTGTATCACAGCTCTGGAGGCAAGAAGTCCAAGATCAAGGTATGAGCAGGCTTGGTTTTCTCCTAAGGCCTCTGTCCTTGGCTTCAGATGCCCTCCTTATTTTCACATGGTCTTTCCTTAGTGTACATGTGCCCCAGTCTCTTTCTGTGCATCCACATCGCCTGTTCCCATAAGGACACTAGTTAGATCAGATTAGGGCCCAAAATTTACCTGAATTTTTCCCTTTATAGGCCTATTCTCCAAATACAGACATATTCTGCAGTACTGAGGGTTAGGGATTCAACATATGAATTGTGAGGGGCACCATTCATCCTATAACACCACATGTGCTGGTGGATTCTCCTACCCAGGAACTCCTACCCCAAGAAACAGTTTATTGGATCAAGATGAATACTTGCTCCAGGTGAGACATAATGGAATCTCTGTCCTGGGGATTTAGGCTTGGAGTGAAGAGATGGTAAGTCAGTTTGTTCTCCTGCTCTAAGGAACTCTAAATGCAGTTTCCCACATGTCAGGTCAACCATACAGACATAAAAATAAGGTCTACTTGTCCAGCAAAGGACAGCGCAGGGGGAAAAATTTTTTTTGATACTCTCACTAGCTGTGAGGTTTCTGTTTCCAGTACCTCAAGAAGCCCTTTGGCCTTCGTGTTGTGTGAGATCCATCTGTTACGACTGAGGGGCGCAACCACAGGTGGTAATATCGGTCAAGACAGTCCCAGACTGGACTGCTGAAAGGTCCCTCCTTACCTTTAGAATAACCAGATTCATTACCTACCTTTGTCTACTTGATGATCTGAGGACAACACATGACCGCATCTCTCAGTAGATCCTTCCAGTATTTTACCACCCTACTATACAAGCTACTATTCCTCCTAATACACACTCACAGTCCCAGTCCTTTTATTTAGGTTCACTTATTCTGGCTAATGTCTTCACTCACAAATAGAAAACTACATTCTCAACATGAAAATACATCATATCCCTGAAGCATAATTAACCCAGATTCTCTTCTCCAGGCTAATAAATTCAAACATCTTTAGCCTTTCATCCAAAGAAACATTTTATTCATTTTTTTTAAGCTCTGGGTGCCTCTCAGCTTCTTCACATCCTTTTAAGGGTCACTGACCACACCTGGATTCCCCCACCACGAGGGTCAGATCAAAGCTGAGCACAGTGGGCAATGACTTATCAATGCTGTATGACATGTTCTTCATGATGCATTTCAGGATTCTCTTGCCTTTTCTTTTCTGTGCAACACGAATACACTAGTGATTCCCTTTCCACTGACATTTAACTATGACACTCTGGTCTTTTTGTTGTTGTTGTTCTATCTAAACTAAGCCAGTTTTTATCCTCACATAATTTGCTTTGTCCTTGTTTGCTATAAGGTAGTTCATGTATGTCTTTCATTACCTTCTTATACTTTGTAGAACCAGAAAATTTAGACCAAAAGAAAAAAAGGGGGGGGGGAGGGGGGGAGTGGTAGATCAGGTGGTGGTAAACTGACAGCTATGGCCAAACATTGCCCACAGACATATTTTCTGTGACAGGATATTTTAAGGATTTTAGGCTGTAATACCTTTAGGCCAGGTTGACATACACTCTCCAATTGCCCCAGACCTTATTTCTACCTTTTGTCTTTGTTTGTTTGTTTGTTTTCCAGGTCTCTAGTGGCATTTGAGTTTAAACTCCTAAATTCAGCCAACTCACATGAAACAGGAGGATGGGAGCTGGAGAGGAGAAATGATTTCCCAATGTCACAGAGCTATCTGATGCAGAGCCTGAACCCCAGCCCGGTTAAATACCAATTTAGGTATTTCAAACAATATTTTTATGACAACCAAACAGGTACATATCACTCTGAGATAACACACATAAAAAGCCCAATCACTTTTGGAACTTTTATTTTTGACAAGAGGCTGAACCTTGTACCATTCCCATGGTCCATGCTGCACACTCACAATTCATTTCCATCTCTGAACAATCCCTCCCCACCTGGAGGCCCTAAAGAATCTTAAAACGGCTAATTGAGTTTTTAACAAAACATAATGGATTTAACATACATCTCAAAGGCCTATAAAGCAATGCTTTACTACCACTCTCGAGGAAGAATCACTTCCAAGGCTTGGGTAACTAACAGTTAGTTGAAGTATAGGGGGTTTACATCAGAAATACAATTCCAATGACATTTGCAGAAAACAATGGGTTAACTAGAGGAAGCCAGCTATTCTGCTGTGGAGAGAAAGTTTGCTGGCAATCTTAGATCTGCTTTCTTTGACATGTCTATCAAGATTGCTAATGACCAGCAACCACATGCCTTGTGAAAGGAGGCACTAATGCTCTAATGATGCCAATTATATAACTGAATACTAAACAAAACAGAAGAGAGGAAAAACTGATGAATGACTGATAGAGGTAATTAGATTTCTCCCCTACAATATAGAAATGATTTCCATATTTCCCAATATCCTGCTGCTCATTCTATAGACTACTCTTCTTTTCCTCCAGTTATAGCCAACCCAAAGGGATCCAAATTAAAAGAGACAGAACAATGAAGAAGGAAGAGGTGAGGGAGCTATTTAATCATTCTGCCTGTATCAAATTATCAAAAACATTCAATCCTTCACATACAACTGTGGTATAATCTTGCATGTTATTTGAGAACATATTTCATACAGAGAGCAATTGCTTTTACTGAGTATAAGAATCTCAGACCCAGAATTAGACAAAAAAAGCTGTTTTATAATTAAGTTATTCTTTTTTTGATACTGTATTTGAAGTATGATAACTATTTGGGAAGCTAGAGTCATTTCAGCTAATTCCAACCCAAAAGAAAAATCAGTGGGTGAAGATTTATGAATTTCTTAATAGGTCTAGAAACAGATTAAGAGTAAATGAAGCTGAAACTCCCAAAAACTCTTATACTCTAAGAGGATGTGGATGGTTCTTCCATACGAGGGATGGAATCCAAAGCCATGGTGGAGGGCCCTCTTTCACTCTCTGCCATAAATCCTCCATTGTTTCTGTCCTTCAGATGTCATCTCATTCAAAAATATTGATTTCACACTTACTGTGACAGCATATATTCTTGTTTGGAAAACATTTCTCAGTCTTTCTCTTTTTCCCTTCTTTTCTTCCTTTTTTTTTCTACTCTGTGAAGCCTGCCAACAGTCTCTCAAAATTTACAATGTCATCACAATGATACTATTAGAGTCTGAGCACTAAACTACTGTGCTGTGTTAAATGTGCTTGTCTCTCCAGTTTTGTATGGTGATGAATGTGCTTCGGGGTCAGAAAACCTGGGTTGAAAACTCTTCTCCTCTAGCTGTTGCTCTTAGACAAGTTATTTAAACTGTGCCCCAATTTCCTCACTTTGAAAATGAGATTATAATAAAACCTACCTCAAAATGATTGTATAAAAAGTTACATGAGAGGGGTGCCCGGGTGGTTCAGTTGGTTAACTGTCTGACACTTGATTTCCTCTCAGGTCATGGTCTCATGGTTCATGGGATTGAGTCCTGCATCGGGCTCTGTGCTGTCAGAGTGGAGCTTGCTAGGGATCCTCTCTCTCCTTCTGTCTCTGCTCCTCCCCCACACAGTGTCTGTCTGTCTGTCTCTCTAACAAATAAACGAATAAATAAACAAACTTTTTTTAAAAAGTTAAATGAGATGATATCCCCGGGTCCTTACAATAGGGATTGCACAGAATAAGCATCCAATAAATGAAAACTATCACTCTTATTAGAAACAATAATAGTAAAATAAAATTGAATAAAAATGAAATAAATACATGATTTTGAGATTTGTTTTCATCTCCATGAATCTTAGAAATATCTAAAACTTTAAAGGCTACTTTTTTGAAGATACCAAAAAGATGAGTTTGTGACGGACAAACTTCAGCCACTCTGCTGCCAAGAGAATCACCAAGACACTGTTTTATTCATTGGGTGATCCACAAAGTGGTAATTTCCATGCTAAAAATGAGAGAGCTTTATCAAAGTCATCCTGTTCACTGGGTCCTGACTCTGCTGTGCACGTAAAATTTTAGGGTAGAGGTGGATCCCAATCTATTTACAAGGCAAGTGTTTTCCAAGAACCTACTATGTATGTAGAATTATATGAGGAACAAAGAAAGATACCAGCAAAACATAACCTATACTTGATGTTCCCACAAAGAACTCAGGGTTTATCAATAAGTCAAGGTATACACTCTGGTCTAGTTCAAGAATTGACTGTCTTTCAATCTCCATGGGGCTCCAATCAAATAATTTCTCTACCTAAAATTCTTCCTTTAGAAAAAAATCCCATTTCAGGGTGCCTGGGTGGCTCAGTCAATTAAGCAGCCAACTCCTGGTTTTGGCTCAGACCATGATCTCACAGTTTGTGGGTTTGAGCCCCACGTTGTGCTCTGTGCTGGCAGTGCAGAGCCTGCTTAGGATCCTCTCTCCCTCTCTCTGCCCCTCCCTGCTCTCTCTTTCTGTCTCTGAGAAGAGAAGAGAAGAGAAGAGAAGAGAAGAGAAGAGAAGAGAAGAGAAGAGAAGAGAAGAGAAGAGAAAAAAAGGGAAAAGGAAAGGGAAGGGAAAGGAACAGAAGGGAAGGGAACGGAAGGGAACGGAAGGTCCCGCGTCTTCCAGCATTTCTGTCAAGGTCCTTGACAGTCTCACTGATTCTACTTCCCTCTCTTACCTTGCTCCACCTTCTTCACCACGTATTGTCATCAAACTCCTCACCATTTCCTAAGCATGGTTAAACCTTACTCTGGATCTGCTAGACATTCCACTTGGCATGTCTTTCTCCACTTATCCTAGCAAATGTCTGCTTCTAATGGAGTACCAAATAACATGAAATGCTTTGGGAGAATTCTGCTTCACCCAGACACACTGATATTAATTATAGGCTTCGATGGCTATACTCTTCACCAGAGGATCAGGCCCTCCTCACTAGTGGGGGCTCCTTCATCTTCACAGTATAGCTCCTTCATCTCATATCTCCTGTAATTACCAACATGTCTGCCATGGGGTGAATAATCAATAAGTATTTATTGATGAATGAAAACGGACAGTCAATTATAACTTACATACTATATAGTCATACAATCAATTACATTGCAAAATACCCTGAGGATTACAAGATGCTTCCTGCTACATTATCTCAATGAAGCAGTACAAAGAAATTTGAATATTAAAGAGTACAACTGGCAAATTGTAAAAAGTGGTATTCAAAATTAGCAGCAGCATTCAGGGAAGGTTGCAGAGATTTGGAAAAAGAGATATGAAGTAAGGATTTGAAGGATGACAGTGAAGCAGAGGTGTTTTATGATGCCAAACATAAAACATCTAGATCTATTTGAGCAAGGGAGTAACCTGCTATATCAGGAGCCCAACAGACTTACTGCCCTACACTTTCTGAATGAGCCCATATCTTCTTTGATTCAATGTTCCATTTGAGAGGCTGAAAATGTTTTGGTAATAATACAAGCATGCATTTAGATCATATCTGAGTGTGGCCATGTGGCTCCATTCAAGTCAACCACAGCCACTAGGCTTGACTGGTTGAGAAGCAATGCAGTTATATTGATCATGAAGGAATCTATATTGATTTCTAAGACAGTTAGCCACAAATGATCCCTGACCAGTTTTCCTGGCTACATACTTTCATTTCTCCACATACAATAAAATTGTATTTTGTTCTGGTAATACCAGCATTATTCTTATTTTTCTTGTGAGACAGATTAATACATGCCACTGTATTTTTGGACCATTTAAAATGAAATTCTAATTTTTCTATTATGTTTAGTTACAAATACCTTTCCTTTCCATCCAATTTCCTCTCCAAACCTTCTGTCTCTTTCTATTATTCTAATCCCAGCATATACACATTATCTAAAACACTACGCCATGGGACCTAGCTGTAAAAAGTGAAAATTTATCACTCCTCAGTATTTATAAGGTTGGAAAAAAAGTATGGGACACTTTTCTATTTCTCAGTAGAGGAATCTAGTGAATCAGATAACCTATTGACATGTGAATGTTTTGGTCATAGAAAATGAATTGGTTGAAATGAAGGTACTCATATTTGATTACAGGTTTTCCAATGTCACTCTCCATAAAGATACTGATAAATCCTAACACCATATTAGAAAGGCCATATAACATAGGGGTTAGGACCAGGTGTGTAACTCTAAACAAGTTACATAACCTCTCTAAAAATGAGAATAATAGTATAATAGTAATGTCAACCTACTCAATAAAATGAGAATAATAGTATAATAGTAATGTCAACATCAGAGGTTTACTAAGGATTGTGTGAAATGATTTGTGTGAAATGCTTAACATACAAAGTTTTTGCTATTATTTTTATCACCTTTCCTTGAACTCAAAACAAAACTATCCTTTTTTATTCCAATGTGTAGACAGAACTGCCTCAATTCCTCTTGTGAAAAAGGACTTGGTACTCTCTCACCCTAACTCTTCTGTGACCTCTGTCTCCTATACTCTGGTGTCCTTGATCCCATGATTGATATCAAAAGAAATGGGCCAAGACATCCTCCTATTACATCACAGCCAGAAATGGGATTCTCCTTCTACCTTGTTCTATAGAAAGCAAATAAAAGCCACCTGCTTCCCCTCACATGGCCTTCTTTCCAATGAATCAATACATAGCTCCAAAAGATAGTCTTGGCCTTCAAAGGAAGCAAGTGGAGAACCCAAAGTTTACTCACTTATGTATATAACACATTTCTCTGTTTAAGCTCTAATTGTCCTAAAGTAGTAAAAGATCTGAGAGATAAAGCCTTCCAGTTATGGAATGCATAAGTCATAGGAATGAAAGGTAAGCATAAGGAATATAGTCAATGATACTGTAATAGCAATTTAACAGGACAGAGGGTAGCTACACTTGTGAACATAGCATAATGTATAAACTTGTCAAATCTCTAAGTCGTACACCTGAAACTAATGTAACATTCCATGCCAACTATTCTCTCTCACTATCACCCTCTCCATAGACATATAGATACAGATGTAGATATATCAACTATTTTTAAAAAAGAAAGATGTAAGTGAAGAAGTCTTCAAATTATTTAAATAAGAGAAAAGAAAAGAAAAGAAAAGAAAAGAAAAGAAAAGAAAAGAAAAGAAAAGAAAAGAAAGAAAGAAAGAAAGAAAGAAAGAAAGAAAGAAAGAAAGAAAGAAAGAAAGAAAGAAAAGGGGTGGGACACCTGGGTGGCTCAGTCAGTTAAATTGTCTGACTCTTGATTTGGGCTCAGGTCATGATCTCACAGTCAGGTTAGTCATGAGACTGAATCCCGAGTTGGGCTCTACACTGAGCATGGAGCATGTTTAAGATTCTCCTCTCTCTCTCTCTATGCTCCTCCCTAGCTCACACTCTCTCTCTCAAAATAAATAAATGAACATTTTAAAAAATAAATAAAACAAAATGGTAATAGAATGTACCTGATATAAAGAGACCTGGATTTTCCTACCCAGTCACTAGTTTCAATGATTGGGATACCTTTAAAGGCATCATCAGCAGTATTATCCCCGAAGTACAAGGCACTTACTTGTTTCTGCAATTAAGTGTCTGAGCACTTCCTTTCAGACAATACACACACACAAAAGTGATAAAACTAACAGTGGATGTAACTAATTCTCCTTTCAAACTTAGAGGGCAGCTGGTGCAATTAAACAAGTGGCAAAAGAAAAAGAAACCCAAATGGAGTGCCCATTTATATGAGCAACATCAAAATAGAGCATAAAAATTTTAAAGTAAAGATGAATTCAGGTCTGTATGGTCACCATCCGCCACGGGCAGAATGAAATTAAAACCATGATGACAACAGAGCATGTTTAAGATCACTAGGGTCTCTTCCTTCTTCCTCCTCTTCCTTCCTCCCTCAGATTTTGCCAGTGTATTTTTATGTAGGTCATGAGGTGTGATTCTAATTCAGCAAGGCTGTAAGCAAGGCAGAAACTGGATTTTTATGATGAATGACAAAGTGGTTTGCATTCTTGGTCTTCTCTAGGGAAGGGAATGAAAAAGCTTAAAGGTTTTTGCCAAAGTGCTAGTGGTCCATCGTCTAGGACTTCTAGGCAACATCAAATAGCTCAGTGACAGGGGAAAAGAAAAATGCATTGCTCCATTTTACTTATTTATAACATTCTATTTCATTCCTTGCCTCTTAAGAGAAGCTTATGTTAGCTTGCTCCATTACTGACCTCACTGTGCTGATCAGGATATTGGGTGAAAAGGAAAAATGAAAGAAGACTAGAGAGACTAAATTGATCTGTGTAACAAATTGCTGCATCTGAAAGGAGGAAGACAGGAAAAAGGATGCAGAGATACAGGACTTGGGGAAAGACCCAAGTACAGTGGGGAATAGCTTTGACAGCAAGAGATGGTTAGAAAGGGGAAGATGAAGGAATGAAGAAGAATATTTGGCTATTTTTCACTGCATGCAAAACAATAGCCCCATACCTGCTCTGAGAGTCTCCTTAAGTAATTAAACACTGCCTTGGTTGTTTGGATATTGGACTGGCGTTACCACTGGACATTAAAATGGCTATCACAGAAGAAAATTATCTTCCAAGGAACCATGTTCCAGAAGGCATCTTGAGCCTGGGTGCACCTGTCGACAGGCACCATTCTAAGCACTTAACCACATGATGCCATTTCACTATCACAACAACCAGGTACCAGACCCAGGGCTGAATGTCCAACTGCCATCACCATCATTTCATCTTCCTCCTTGCTGGCAGAACTGATCTCCCAATGTAAAGTCTGAAAACAGTGTTACATATGTTCAACTTCTAAGCCTTGCTGTCTCTTGGACATGGAATGTGATCCAAAGAGAAGTAAGCTGAGATAGTGTGGAGGCAACTTGAAAATACTTTACTCCACATTAAAGGGAACTCACTAAAGTAAAATTCTTCTTCACCCTACGTAGTATATCTGCACATAATGTCTGAACCTCTGCACTCAACTTGGGGCTGTGACCAGAGGCACGTCTGACATGGTCAGTAGAAATATGAAAAGCACCTGGGTCCTCAACTGCATCACTGTATCAATCCTGTACCTGTCCTGTCTGCTGAATTGCTATTAAGAGGTCACAAATTCCTTATTGTTTAAGCCTACTTTGGTTACATTTTCTCTTACTTGCAGCCAAAAATATTATTATTAGATTTAAAGCATCTATTGGGATTAGATGATCTGAAACCAAGTAAAATTACAGAAATCACATCCCAAAACTCAGGACATCAGCAAATTCATTTCCTTTATATTTTGTACTCCACTCAGCTATCTTTCCCTGACTCTTGAAAACATGGATATGGAATCACTCACTCACACACATAAATTTTATTCTAACTTAACCATGGGAAACACAATTCATTTGGGATTTCTGCCCAAGCACAGAAAGTGGAAAAGAGAAAATAGGGAGGGGGAAGGACCACAGAAAAAGTGGGAAATATTCCTTTAGCCTATTTTTCTTGACTTTGACTTCTCAAAACATGTGTTTCTAAAGGCTTCTCTTTTCTCCATGCCTAGGTAGTTTTGTTTTGCTTTTTTTCTGCCAAGCAAGCCAAATGCTCCAGAGGATGATGAATTCTCCAGCTGGTTAGTTACAGCAGTTTATAAGTCAGGTACTCAGAATGCAATGAAATTCTCCAAAGAATTGTTGAATTTTCTGGAGGATTTCTACAGCATAAATATCACTTTAAAGTTTGCTTGTTTTTACTGTGTCTATAGAATACTTCTACTTTCCTAGCCCACTGACCCCTTGGAGAACCTGAAAACAAGGGGAAGGCATTAAATGTAGAAGAACATCTTGGTTACTAAATACCCTGAATGGGAACTGCCAACATGCCTACCTGTGGTAAGAAGTCATTTCTTACATAAGCTCTCTCTTCCAGTTGTTTACATAAATATGCTGATTGATTGATTGATTCATTCATTCATTCATCCATCCGTTCAGTTAATAAATGCTTACTTCACCCTTTAGCAAACACTGTTGGTGGCTCCCTAGATCTTCTGTTACCATTTTTGAGTTCATTCTACTTTCGTGTACTCTAGCCTCCTACTTCTGCACCTGCCACTGCTCTTTGGAGAACTTTCCACAGGCGAAATGAGTTGCCTTGCACATGAGAGCAGAGAGTAAAGAGCCTAAAATACCTAGGAGTTTATGTCCCCATATTAGATTTCTATTGCTATACCAAATAACCACCAACTTAGTAGCTTATTCATTTATACAAATTTAAATTTTTTTAATATTTATTTACATTTTGAGAGAGACAGAGACAAAGCACTAGCTAGGGAGACGCAGAGAGGGAGGGAGACAAAGAATCCGAAGCAGACTTCAGGCTTAGTGTCCCACATGGGGCTCGAACCCATGAGCTATGAGATCACGGCCTGAGTTGAAGTCAGACGCTCAACAGACTGAGTCACTCAGGTGCCCGTGCATGTCTCTCAATTTAAATTTAATTTTTTTCTTTTTCTTTTTTTTTACTTTTGAGAGAGAGAGAGAGACAGACAGACAGAACACAAGCAGGGAAAGGGCAGAGAGAGAGGGAGACACAGAATCCGAAGCAGGCTCCAGGCTCTGAGCTGTCAGCACAGAGCCCGATGTGGAACTTAAACTCATAAGCCGCAAGATCATGACCTGAGCCGAAGTCTGATGCTTAACCCACTGAGCCATCCAGGCACCCCTGTTTATACAAATTTATTACCGTACAGTTCTGTAGGTAATACAGAATTACAGTTCAGACATGGTTCTCACTTGGTGTTGCCAGGTTGTATTTCCTTCTAGAGGCTCTTGGGGAAAATTCTGGTTCCTATCTTTTCCCCACTACTCAAAGCCTGAGGCATTCCCTGCCTTATAGCTCCACTTTCTCCATTTTCAAAGTCCACAATATCACTTCTTTCTGACCCTTCATCTGTCTTCACATTTCCCTTTCACCTCAGCTGGGAAAGATTTTCTGTTTTTAATGACTCAGGTGACCAAACTGCCCACACCCCGTGAACCCAGAGGAATCTCCCTATCTGAAAGTTCATACCCCTGATTACATCTGCAAATTTTCCTTTGCCATGGAAGGTGATATATTCATACATTCCAGGGATTAGGGCATGGAATTCTTTGGGAGCCAATATTCTATCCACCATAGTTCCCCTTGATGCCATTAGACAATTACTGACAGGTACAAAGATTGATACCTCTCTTGTCTTGGGTTGGAACTGCTCTGAGGAGTAATTTATCCTCCAGAGTCTCCTGAAGCATCTGGTCACCTCCACTGAAGTTTGCATGAATCCTGCCCTTCTTTGGCTTCTTCTACTTTACTGCTCTGATTTCTCAAATTTGTTATGTTTCTCCTGGGAGGACTTCCTTAATTAATTATTTGCACATAATTCTTTTCTTAGAGTTTGCTTCTGAAGAATCCTACCTAAGACAAAAGCCAGATATGCGCTATGAAATATGCTAGGCACTGAAACAAGACAATAGTGACTGGTCAGGAGACTTAGAAGCTAATGATAATGTTATAAAAAGTATCTACCATTTATTGAATGCTTAATATGTCTAGTACTTGGCTTATCACTTAATCCATGTCTAGCACTTAGCTTACCACTTTCTTGGCTAATATTAGTTAATTTGCATAACTTTATATGGTAGATACTATTCTTTCCCTCCATTTACATGTAAGCTCCAAAAAAATCAAAGACCATGCCTATCCCTAGCAGTTTATGTAGTGCCTCCCATATAGTAAATGCTCAGTGATGATAGGTGAATGAGGGATTTAACAGTACAGTTAAGGATGCTGAGGTGTGGAGAGGTTAAATTAGCATTTGTATGTCATAAACAGTGAAGCAGTGATTAGAACCCAGTTTAGCCAACTCCAAAGTCCATGCTTTAACTATACTATTCTGCCACCTAAGTCTATTTGTTCAATTAAAAAAGAACGCAGGGCTGAAAACTCTACATAAAAGAAATGAAGAAAGGTTTCCTTCCCTCTCTCCAAATCCCAACCTGAACTAGAAGTTATTTATAAAAGGATACTTCCACAGTTAATAGCCCTTAAGACTTTGATCAGCAAAGGGCACATTTATAAAAATAAAAATTAAAAAAATCTGTCAGCTATGAACAGACTTGCAAAATTTGGATCAGATAATCTGATAATGCAGTAACTAAAGAAAAACTGCCAGATAATTAAAAATAAAGCTCATGTGTAAACATGCCCACACATACCCAGAGAGTGAGGTAGGTATCTGGAAATGTATCATGAAACATCTCTACGAATCTTAGAGAAGACACATCTTAGACATCAAGTTAAAAAGTAAGCTGCATCCATGAAAGAAAAAATCGACAAGTTGAATATCATTAAAGTTAAAAACTGGGGCGCCTGGCTGGCTCAGTCGGTAGGACATGAGACTCTGGATCTTGGGGTCAAGAGTTTGAGCCCCATTTGGGTGTAGAAATGACTTAACAAAATAAAAATTAAAAAAAAACTTTAAAGAAAAATTAAAAACTAAATTTCTGCAAAAGCCAATGTCAAGAGAATGAGAAGACAAACTACAGACTAGGATAAAATCTTTGCAAAAGCACATCAAATAAAGGATGGTTATACAAAATATACAAAGGAACTCCTAAAACCAACAAGAATAAACAACCTGATTAAAAAATGGGCCAAAGACCTTAAAAGAAACTTCACAAAAGAAAATATACAGATGATAAAGAAGCATAGGACAATATATTCCATGTTATGGGTCATCAGGCATATGTAAATGCAAATGACAATGAGATACCACTACATGCCTATTAGAACGGCCAAAGTCCATAATACTCACAACACTGCATGGCGGCCAGGAGATGGGGAGCAACGAGAACTCTCAATTGTGGCTGGCAGGAATGCAAAGCGGTATGGTCATTTTGGAAGACAATCTGGCAGTTTCTTATGAAACTAAACATATTCTTAACGTACAATCCAGCAATGGTGCTCCTTGATATTTACCCAAAGAAGCTGAAAACTTTGGGCCACACAAAAATCTGCGCTTAGATGTTTACAGAAGCTTTATTCATGCTTGCCAAAACTTGGAAGCAACCAAGATGTCCTTCGGTAAGTGAGTGGATAAATAAACTGTGGTGCATTCTTATAAGGGAATATTATCCAGCACTGACAAGCCATGGAAGACATGGATGAACCTTAAATGCATATTAATAAGTAATAAAAGCCTATATGGAAAGGCTATAAACTGTGTGATTCCAACAATTCAACATTCCAGAATGGAGATGGTAAAACGATTACCGGCTTCCAGGGGTTGTGAAGAGGGAGAGATGAATAGGTGGAACACAGAAGGCTTTAGGGCAGTAAAAATACTCTGCGTGATACCATAATGATGGATACATGGCATTATGCATGTGTCCAATCCATAGAATGTATAACACAAAGACTGAATGAACCCTGATATAAACTATGGACTCTGGGAGATAATGATGTAGATTCATCATTTGTAATAAATACACCACTCTGGTGGGGAATGTGGGTAATAGGGAGGTTATATGTGTGTGGGGGCAGGTGACATGTGGGAAATCTCTGCACTTCCTGCTCAATTTTGCTGTGACCCTTAAATTACTCTAAAAAAAAATAAAGTCAATCTTTAAAAAAGCAAGTAGCACTGAATTATAAAGTTACCGGCCTAACTTTGATGGGTATCAACTGAAACTAAGTTCACAGCTATTTAAAAATTCATGATAATATGTTTCAGGTTTTTCTTTTATTATTTCCCTCTTAGTGTCAGCAAAAGCAAAATATGATATGGCTTACTGGTATTCATTCAAAAAATACTGCAGTTTTAATTTAAGAGGATGCAAGGTTTATATTCTAGTTAAATTACTAGATAATCTTCTAAAAAACATTTAACATTATATGCAAAATGCAATTGGCTTCTTGTTTAATCACATAAAAACTGACTAATGAAATGAAATGGATATTTCGTTTTATTAAACTATGCTTCTGTGGTTAGTTCATCATTGAAATTGGCTTGGACCTGAGGGGAATTGATATTCCAAATTCAGTCTGCTAAGCAGGTTACCATCCTTCCTGCTTAATATGAATGTTTTTGAAGGTCCCTATAGATGGATCAAGTTTCAGTCAAATTATAAGATACTTCAAAATAGAATTTCAGCAATAGACGAAGTCAGAGACAGTAGTGACATATAAAAATAAAGCCACAATGCATCTTTCTTTTTAAGAGCAAACCTTTAAAAAACAAAAATTGAAATGTGTACAAAAGGCACAATAAAAAATTATAGAAGCAATAAACGTGAACCACTAAATGATTGGAAACATGTTAAAGAGCAAACATCCATACAGTTCTTTAAATGTTTGCAAAAGGAACAAATTAGGGGAGCAGAGGTTTGAGGGTTTCCGTATGACAGTAAAAATTTTTTAAAGCTTGAAAGACAGCGTAAGACTTCAAAATCAAACACATGGGAAAAGCGTCATAAATTAACAGAGAAAGGAAAGCCCTGGAGAGAAGCAATCACAATGGAAGAGAAAAAGGATCTGGAGAAATCAGAGAATAGCTTTAGTCATATCAACAGTGGGACTAGGATGCCGTGAGAGCTGTAGGAAGTGAGGCCAGGGAAGAGGAAGAGCAAGCTCCTAATGAGTCACATAGCAATGTGCGTGCAACTTGGCCTTCGAGGTCACCAAGCTTCTGTACAAAAAGGAATTATATGCCAGGAGCATCACAGTCTGAAACCAACCTGGGTTCTTGGTCACTACTGAACACTGGCCCTTGTTGGGCAGCATAACTGTCTCCTACATACATGCCACCCAGGAGCCCAGCCCGCCCTCTGGATCCTGACTCCACAGAGGGTGAATGCCTTCAGAGCAGAGATTGCTCTGAGAGGTGGAAAACTGAGAACTTTCTATTCTTTCTGAGCCTTCCTGCCTAACTGTCAGCCTCTTCTGTCATTCATTTCTCTGTACTGATAGCTTTCAAGTCCCTAGCTTCACAATGAATCTCCAAACCAGCATCTAAACCTACAAGACTTTTATGGTAACTCAAAGAGAGAACAATCAAACTCACTCTTGGTCTTTCCTACCCAGAAAAACACTTCGGTGCTCATCTCCATCTAGCTCTATTTTGCCTCTTGTGTAGTCCAGGCCATTTCTTCATCTTAAATCCTAACGGCCACCATCTTTGGTTGGGCCTCCTCATCTCATACTTGGACTACAATAAATTTCTAAATGAGTTCGACCCTCTAATCCATCTAATCTAATCCAGGAAGGACAAATAGACCCAATTTCCTAAAAGAATGATTTTACTGGGGCACCTGGGTGGCTCAGTCAGTTAAGCGTCCAACTCTTGTTTTGGTTCAGGTCATGATCTCACAGTTGTCAGATTGAGCCCCATATTGGGCTCTGAGCTGAGCAGGGAGCCTGCTTGGGATTCTCTCCTTCTCCCTCTAACCCTCCCCTGCTAGTGCACGCAAGCATGCAAATACTCTCTCTGTCTCTCAAAAAAGAACAAAACAAAACAAAACAAAACACTGTAAGAAAGATTTCATCAAATCAAATTCTGCTCTTTATATCCTGGATTAACCAGGCCTTCAATGCTAAATTCCATACCACAGCAAGGATATTCTCACCATATCCCAAAATACCATTCCGTTGAACTGGGCCTGTATGGACACCACCAACATCTCTCACAGGCTGTGACCTCATTGAGCTTATAGTGCAAGTATTCCTATTTTTGTGCCAAATGTCCCTTGAGTGATCTGATGAAGATCCCATGAATCCTTCCTCATATAAAAGTTTTTAGATGCATAAAATAAAAGACAAATGATTACATAGGAAACCAGTAATGCTGAAAAATAGTAAAAGTGCTATTTTAAATCTATACATAAATATATGAGTGCCTTCACTGGTGCATTAAATAACAGGATCTAGCAGCAGTCTAATAATTATGCTAAATTTGAAGAAGTAACCTTAAACAACATTTCAAGAATCTAAAATAACTGATATGACACAAAAACATTTGTAAGTTCTACTAATATCAAAATCAGAGATATTGTTAATATTACCCTGTTTGGTGGCCATCATTCATAACTAAAATAAATATTCAGTTTAAGGGGCGCCTGGGTGGCTCAGTTGGTGGAATGTCCAACTCTTGTTTTTGGCTCAGGTCATGATCCCAGGGTTGTAGGACTGAGCCCCACAAATCCTCAGCATGGAGCCTGCTTGAGATTTTCTCTTTCTCCCTCTGCCCCACTCCCCAACTCGTGCTTTTTCTCTCTCAAATAAATTTGTCAAAAATTAAAAAATAAATAAATATTCAGTTTAAGATAGTGGTGTATAAAAATATAGATGAATTTTGTTTCCAACTACGTTCCCAGACCCTCTGAATTTTATCTCATTTTAACAGTCCCTGGTCTAATGATTTTTAGGTAAACCTCACAGAAGCCCCTGGAAACTTTCCTCTCTAAAAAAGTATATTGCAGCACTGAGGGAAGAGTCATAAACTTTGTCTGGGAGAGCCAAGCAAGACAAATGATCTGAAAAAAAGTTCAGCATGTATACAGGCATGAAGGTGAGGGATACTCACAGGGATAGAACTGAGATTGCTTGAAAGGAACGACAGTATACGACAGAAGATTAATAAATTCTGGAGGTCCAATTTACAACAGAGTGAGTATAGTCAACAAAACCATGTTATAAACTTCAAAGCGACTCTAAGACTAGATCTTAATTGTTCTCAACACAAAAAAGAAATGAGAATTATGTGATGCAATATAGGAGTCAGCTAACACTTCTGTCATAATCACATTGTAAAATGTAAATGTATCAAACCAACACCTCATAATCCTCACTTACACAATGTTATATGTCAATTATATCTCAATAAAAAATAAAATATTTTAAAAGATTAATAGTCCAGATTTTCAAATGTGCAGCAAATAAAAAACAACTTTTTTCTTTTAACAAAAAAAAAAAAAAAAAAAAAAAAGAAGAAAAGAAGAAAAAGGAAAGAATGACCAGGAGATGATGATAGTATATACTTAAGGATGCCAACTGAGGAATCATCAAAGAGTATTATGCAGTCCATACTTCTCATTCTGCTCCCTTGGCTCTGAGACCCAATCTTCCCATTTATTTATATACTTATTATGTATATACTATTTCTTCTAGACCTAACACCTCTCTTCTCTAAAAAGTCTTCACTGCCTAACCCCAGCTCTCAATGTTCTGAATTATTTTAACATCCTTGATCGTTACATCTTGGTAATCCACATTAAAATACGCTGGAATCAACATTGTTGTAAATAAACTGATAAAATTTCTTTATAATCCTTGTGGCTCTATCTAAACAGAAAGATAATTGCTTGGCATGAGGTCAGAGTTCAAGGGAAGCTGCATGCAAAGATGCAGACACTTCAGGAATGACTTCCAGGGACATTAGCTGAAATCGCTGAAGGTGAAAACTACCCTTCCTGACAGGCATTAAAAGAAAATAAAAACAGGACTTCTTTGGAAGCAAATATCTTGGTAATGTTACATACCCAAAAGAGAAAATTTGACATTTGTTTACAAGGCACATCACTGATGGATGCTTAGAAGGAAAGATGTTACTAGTATAAAAGAAAGAAAGATGTTTGAAAAAGAAGGCATTATGGAAAATGCTTCTCCCTGGGCGTTTACTCGTCTAGTAATTAAGAGGCATTCAGGCACACTGACTCAATCATAAATCTGTTTAAGAAGAACACCTATGACTGTAAAAGGAACATTCCAGTACAAAAAATAATCATAATCTAAATAGGTATATTTTAGTGTATATCTCATCCAATTCAGTCCATGTGAAAATTTTCCTGTAAGGAATATTTATGACAGAAGGTTTTATTGTTTGGTTTTATATACTTAATAAATGTTCATGAAAAATTTTTATCTGGATGTTCTTTTTTTTTTCTTTTACTTTTGGTAGCTCTGTTAATTTTATGGTGTGAAATGTAATTCTAGAAACAAAAGTTTAAAATATTTTCACTGTTGGAAGGAGGGATCAGTATTAAAGAGAGCTTCTTGTGTAACCATAATCTGATAACCAGTTAGGTCTTAAGAAAGGGATTGCCTCTACCTTACCTGATCCACACTGAAACAGAAGGGGAAAGTATTATTACCCTCAAGTTACAGGTAAAGAGAAGGAGTCTCAGAGGGGCTAAGCGGCTTTTTCCTTTCCTAAGATCATTGGTTGAAGAGCACAATGGAGAAGAGAAAAGCACCAGGATAGAATCCATGGAGGGAATGTGTGCGGCAGTGCCCAATCTCAGACAACAGGTACCCCTCTCCTACCAGATACTGCTTCATAGACAGACAGGCAGAGGAAGGGTAACATGAGACCAGGGACAAGCAAGCTCTACAGACAGGTAAAAATATTAACGACAGGCACCTCACAGCTTTAAACCTCATCATCTTAAATCCTAGGCAGACAGGCATTTGAGTTGATGCCTGAAATTTGCTTTCACAAAATGTAGGAATGTTAGATACCTCGGGTTAAACTCAGTAGGGTGCAGGTTCTAGCACATCCGGGTCCCACAGGAAGCTGGAGGAAGAGACAATGCATTACATGAATATTTTCTTCATCTTCCCCAGCACCCTGATTTACTATCCCTGCTAATTTTTCAAAGGAACCAATAATAATGCCATGAACAAAAGGAAAAAAATACCAATGAAATGCCTTTTCAAGGATTCCATTTTTGAGCCTCCCACATAACCAGGATGATCTCTAAAGACTGGATATACTAGTTATTACTGCAGAACTAGAAGAGAAATTATTCTTTGTTTTATTGACCACTTTAAAGACACCCCTTTTCCCTCACCTGGATTCAAGGGTAGCTATCAAATATTCTCGCATCGGAAGCACACCACATACCCACAAACAGCCAGGGGTCCCAACCATTCAACAACACAGCGATGATGCTACCGTTGAGGGCACCGCGGCCAGCAGCATCACTGCAGACATTTACATAGTGCTCCCCCAGCTCACCAAGCAACGCCTTCACATCTAGTCCAACAAACTCACAACGACCTGCTGAGCCCTATTTAGTTAATTACAGCTGTTATATCATCTCCATTTGCAAATTTGTAAGCCGAGTTAGGCAAATCAGAGCAACCTGAGACTTTACACCTAGAAACTGGCACAATCAGAAGTGAAACCACTCTTTTCTGTCTCCATACCCAGTATTTTCTCTAGAGCAGGGTTTGTACAAGTCCGATTCCAGAAGCATTTGTAAAGGATCACTAGGGATGGCCCTTGAAAATGTATACCCCGAAGGTGCACCCCAGATTTACTACACCAGAATTTGTAGGGGGAGAAGCTATATTCATTTGCACCTCTGGGGTGAATGTATGCAGTCTGAAGTTAAAGAAATGCTGCTGCATATCTTCATATGGTATTACAGTTTGTAAATCAGCGTAAAGATTTTTGTTTCAATAGTATCAGACTATGACAGTACAACCTTGGGATTTGGTCAAGGGATTAAAAGCAGAGAATCTGACACCAAACCGCACGGGGTTGGAGTCTTGGCCACTTATGAGTTGCTAACATTAGGTAAATCACTCAATCTGTTGCCTTAGTTTTCTCATCTGTAAAATGGAACTGTTTATAAAGTATGGTGGCCATGAGAACATATCCACAGACTCCAACCATGGGGAGCTGTAATCCATTAAGCAACCAAGGACCCTGGCAGCTGCCCCATGAAACGGACAGCAGCATATGCACCAAGGCCCCCCGCCCTCGCACAGGCCCCTCACTGCCCTCAGCAGAACACAGGAAGGATACTAAGGCACACTACTTTCTAGAAGACATGAGACTCCTTTACTGGCTCATTTTGACTCAAGGACTCCCTGCCCACCTTGCCTAACCTTCCTCAGACTAATGTAACTGCAGACACCTCCACCAAACCTACCTCCCCTCTCACACCTGAGGTGAAACTCGCATCACAACCTGACAGACCCGCCAGCCTTCCCAGGCTCCCTCCCATTTTCTCTCACAGGTATCTCACTAACAAAATGCTTTCCTGTGTTGTCCTGTCTTGGCATCTACTTCTGGGAGGATTTACACTACTACATAAGGATAAAGTGAGGTAAATAATCGAATAATTTTAGAAGCAGACTTGGGACACGGTGAGTGCCCAAGAAGGATCTGACATAATATCACCATGTCTCTCACTATGGCTACCACTACAGCCATCATCCTAATGACCAGGGGAGGTGGATTGTTCCTCATCAACCATGGTAACTAACTCACAGTGTTATCGCTAATCCAGTTCTAGGTAACTCAATCCATATAAAAGGACTTTGCAGATATTCTTAAAATTAAGAACAGAAATAGTCATAATTCTCCCTTATAAAACCAAATTTTGGAGTCTGAATTTAAATGGCTAACTCTAAGGTACAATGCACATGTCCATTTGTTATAACATGTTTTCCCACCTGTACCTCCATCCTTAGAGACAATGTCTCATTCATCTTCAGAGCCCCACATCTCTCATGATGTCTGGATCATGGTGGGTGTTCATAACTATTTACCAAATTGAATTGTTACATTGTGCAACTCAATCAAAGGCTTGCAGTATAAGAAGCAGAAGACTGTATTATTTGTTAAGTGATTTATTTTCCATCACAAATCCTATAGCCCTTTATCATTGGACAAGCACTTTTATAGATTAAGTACAACCAAGTCAATTCCCAAAAATGATAGTGGAAATCACACTGGTGACTCTGCTAGAGAATCTATGGGTCAATCCAGGCCTATGACTGTACCTACAACTCACTCAATTTGCAATCCAAACAGAAGTATATTTTTATTTGGGAGAACGACAAAAGGTATCTTTATTCATACACTGTGATATATATGATGCATGACTATGATCACAAATAAAGCAGCTGAAAACATAAAGAAATAAAGAGAGATGGGCACCTGGGTGGCACAGTTGGTTAAGCAGCCGACTTAGGCTCAGGTCATGATCTCATGGTTGGTTGGTTTGAGCCCTGTGTCAGGCTCTGTGCTGACAGCTGCAAGCCTGGAGCTGCTTCCGATTCTGTGTCTCCCTCTCCTTCTGCCCCTCCCCTGCTCGCACTCTGTCTCTCTCTCCCTCAAAAATAAAATTAAAAAAAAATTTTTAATGAAACAAAGAGAGCTATCTAAACACATAACAAACATCTCCAAACCTCCAAGTTTCACATCAAACTAGGCCTGGCAATTGGCAATGATTCAAAACAAAATCAAACATGTGACTGCCCAAAACATCAAGTAATGATGCCAGTGATTTAAATCCTTTATCCGATAATTACTATCACCATTAGCAGAAGGCTTAAAGTGGAAAAAGAAATTAGTATGACAGCCATTACTATCATGCTTTCCACTTAGGCCTGTGGTTGAAACACAAAAATTCTGTACATTTAAAAACTGTTCTATCAACTCTGAATTTTGAAGAAATTCAGGCAAAAATAAGAAATAGGAAAGAATAAGAAATAAGGCAAAAACTTATAAAGGGATTAGTCTTTTAATAAAGGTTTGTGGTCTTGTCAGATCATCAGAACACCAACTACAAAACATTATCATATGAAACTAAAGCCCTATGTTTGCAAAATAGCAATGTGTCGTACAATTTTTGAATTAAAATAGAAATGCTTCTTTCATGATCCAGTAATTTCATACTTGTAGAGTGAAACAGCTCATGGGAACGTGTATATTATGAAAGAGTTTGGGTAGACCCTAGTGAAAAACCATACTACATCCGTGCGGTCTCAGAAAAACAAAAAGCTTGGTTCCAGAGTATATTATTTGGGCCATACACATCACCTGAAGGTCCCGACTCTATAAAAGCCAGAAATAGGGAAAGGAAAGAACGTTAAGAAAGCTGTGAGTTAACTTTTCATCCTGAGATGCTTTCCAACAGTTAGAGGTGGCTATGCCAGCTATTCTACATGCCAGACTTTGAATAAAACATTAAAGCATTTTTCTGATGGTTATTTTCCTTTTTCTTCCTATCCCAAAGATGTGTGTGTAAGGACTCATTTTAGGCTCTTGGATTTTCTGAAGTGTTCAACAGTCACCTTGCCGTTTGCAACAGGCCGAGAAATTTGCTCCAATCTCCAATCTCTTCCTCAGTTCTCAGGAAATGTTTCTTTTGTGATACAGGGGCTGCAGGGAAATCACAAACCCCTCCTGGCACAGAACATCTTCACAGCCTCCCACAAACTCACCTTGGATGGGGAGAGGCACAATCTTTTGTGCAGCAGTTTTACCTGCAAGCTTCTCACCTCCGCATCTCTGTGGGCAGCCGAATGGTGGTGGTGGTGGTGGTTTCAGTGATATGCTCCTGGGATGGCGTATTTCTGATGATCACTTAAGGGATTCTGTCTGTGACACTGAACCCTGAACCCCCAGCACACCAGTTTGTGGTGAGACATACGGAAGAGGAGAAAGCAGCACCCATAACTTTGGAAATGCCTACTCTCTTCTTCCAGATTCTTTTCTTCAACCAATGTTCTGCTTTTAATTCCCAGTAATTTTTTTTCTCTTAGCTATAAATATGTCAAAATTAAAAAGTGTATCTGATATACTTTTTAACGTGAAAAGCAATCTAACTTGAAACCTGTTCCTTATTTTTTTTTATAAGTAACAAAATATAGCAGGTAGCAATTAGTGGGAAAAAAAAGGAGACACTGGTCTGTCTTTTGTATATGCCATTCAGTATTACTGAAGAATGGCATTTACTATATACATGTCAGTGCTGAAATCATTGACTACAAAAACTCAGTATATTCACTTACTCCCCTGGATTCAAGAGAATTGTTACTGTTAGAGTTTTAGAAAATCAGCCTTTAAAGTTTCCTTCTCACACAAAATAGACTGCAAAGTAGGAAAGGTTTCTTTTCATAGCTTTCCACCCTTCTTTCAACATCGCCAACATGGTGGATAGCTCGTTTTGCCTTTTTAGAATCAATGCCCTCTTCTTATAATCACAGGACCTCAAATTTCCTGGAGGATTTGCTCTTTCCTCACTGGTAGCCTGTGCTCTATCAGTGGCTGAGCCTACTTCCCATTTCCAGACCCAGACCAGGAAAATCAGAATAGTCATTTGTTGAGAAACGGGAACAAAGCCCTGACCAGGCCAATCAGTGCTAACCTTGAACTTTCAATTACAGTTGTGAGAAAGATACTCTATTTCCTGGAGTTACTTTGAGGAAACACTGTAAATCTGAAACTACTAGTGACCTTAACACATCATGGGAAGAATCTGTCCAAGAATGAAGCCAAAAGAAAACTCTACAAGCCAAAAAAATGAGGAAGACATTCCTGGCTGTATAATTTAACTAACGAGATTTAGCCACTTCTGAAATCATATTACCCTTAGATTTGTAAATAAATTTATTTTTTAGCTTAAGCTAAATAGTGCTATGATCACAACCAAAAGAGTACTTACTGATAAAACCCAATACCTATTGATTTATATCCCTCAGGTAATCAAAGTTCTTATTTGTCCTTTGTGGGTTCAGGGACATATATTTTCATGCGCTTCCAAGACATGGTCTCTAGAAAGCCAGTCTCTAGGATTTCTTTTTATTTCTACCATGGAATTTTAATTCTCCTTTTTGGTTCTGCTATCTCTTGGTTATGATCTATACTAGTGATTATCTATTAAAAGCATTAGAATTAAGGCAGAATTGGCTAAAAACAGCTGGGTATTGCATTTGCATTACTCACGTATGTTAAAATTAGTATGAAACATAAGGGCTTCAAGAAGAATAATAGAACCAGTTGAGAGATATTTTTGACCAAAGTGACAGATAGTGAGAGGGAAGTCTGAGTTGTCCACAGTGAGAATTACAGTGTGATTTCTGAGGTGAAGGTTCCCCCTAACACAAAGTAAGCTCACTCCATACTTTCTTTTCCTGATTACAATGAAGAATACTGAGCAGAATATACATTAAGCAACTACCTGATTACCCTACAAGTAAATAATAGAACTGTGAGCATGACCAATATGGTACAGATATTCCTATCCCCCCCCCCCCACAATCTACCAGCTTGAACTCCACAAAACTCTGAATCTCAAGACCATGCAGCAGGTGTAATCAGAAAACACTTCAGGAGGGTTCTCTCCCCTCTCTTCAAGGCCAAAAAACCAGGAAAGGGGCCTCTGTGGGATGGATAGCACTGTGAGGGGAATACTGGTTTAATATTTTTTAGCCTCCTGTGTTATGCCCAGGCAAGCCTAAATCATGAGGCTATACTCCTGTGCAGACTTTTATCTAATCTGAAAGCCATACTTTGCTATGATCAGAGGAGGTGGAAAAGAGGGCTGCTGTGAGCTCAGGAGTCTTTCTTCCTATTCTCTTGCTCCTTTGCCACCAATTGATCATAGTGGGGGCTACATAAAGATAAGATTAAGACTTTGGAACAAGAGAAATTATGAGATCAAGAGGGATGTTACAGAAATTATTTTCAAAGGGCCAATTCATTAATATAACAATTCTAAGTGTATTTATACCCAATAACATATTCAAAGTACATATTCAAAGCAAAAATGAGTGTAGCTGAAAGGAGAAACAAAGCCATAATGAAACTTGGGAGACTTGTAAACTCATCTCTCAGATCCAAAGATCAAGCAGAAAGAAAACCAACAAGGACACAGAAGTCCTGAACGCTATCAACCAATTTGGCCTAATTGACATAAAACACTCTATTCAATAATGTATAATACATGTTGTTTTCAAGTACACATGGAACATTCAACAGGACAGACCATATGCTGTGTCATAAAAACTAACTTTAACAAAATGTTTAATCTAATGCAAGATATTTTTTCATAACAAAATTGAACCAGGAATCAGTAACAGAAAGATACCTAGTAAATCCCCCAAAATTTGAAAGTTAAACAACACGCTTGTAAATAATCCAGGAGCCAAAGGAAGTTAGAAAATACTCCAATTTGAATGAAAATGAACATACAACACGTCAAAAACAATGGTATGCAGCTAAAGCAGTGCTGAAGAGAAAACATACAGCATTTAATGCTTCTATTAGAAACAAAGAATGAGGAAGCTTGGCTGGCTCAGTTGGAAGAGCTAGCAATCTTGGGGTCATGAGTTTGAGCGCTACATTGGGTATAGAGATTACTAAAAAAAATTAACTTTCTTAAAAAAAAAAGAAATGAAAAACATTCTCATATTAATAATCAAAGTTTCTACCCTAAGAAACTAAGAAAAGAATAACATATGGAACTTAAAGCAAGCAGAAGGAAGTAAATAAAGAAGAAAATGGAAAACAGAAGAAAAATCAATGAAACCAAAAGCATCTTCTTTGAAAAGATCAACTTAATTTATGGGAAAAAAGAAAAACAAAAAAAAACCCACCCTCCCTCCAGACTGACAAATTGAAAAGAGGGAAGACACAAATTACCTATATCAGAATATATCACTACAGACTTCAGAGACGTTAAAAGGATTATAGGATAATGGTAAGAATAACTTTATGGCCATAAATTCAACAACTTAGATGAAGTGCATCAGGTGAAGACACACTACCAAAACTCACTTAAGAAGAAATAGATATCTGGGGTGCCTGGGTGGCTCAGACGGTTGGGCATCCGGCTTTGGCTCAAGTCATGATGTGTTCGTGGGTTCGAGCCCCGCATTGGGCTCTGTGCTGACAGCTCAGAGCCTGGAGCCTGCTTCAGATTCTGTGTCTCCCTCTCTCTCTGCCCCTACCCCTCTCACGCTCTGTCTCTCTCTCTTTCTCAAAAACAAATGAACATTTTAAAACAATTTTAAAAAGAAGAGCTTTCTTAAACTGAATAAAGACCTCTTTAAAAACATGCAGCAAACATCATAATTAATGAATAAAGAATTAATGCTTTTCCCCTAGAATGGAGGCCAAGGCAAGGATACCCACTATCACCTTTCCTGTTCAATATTAGACTAAAGCCCTAGTCACTGCAATAAGACACACTAAAAGAAATAAAATGCATATGGATTTCAAAAGAAGAAATAAAATTGTCTCTACTCATAGGCACTATCATTGCCAACATGGAAAATTGCAAAGCATCTATCAAAAAGTTCCTAGACCTAATAAATGAGTTCAACATGGCTGCATCATATGAGATCAACACACAAAAATCAATCATATTTCTTTACAGTAAGCAATGAACATTTGAAGATTAAAAAAAATGTTTTAAAGCTCCAAAAAATTAAATACTTAGTGATAAAGCTAACAAAATATGTGCTAAATCTGTTGCTGAAAACTTTAAAACACTGATGAAATAAAGTAAAGAAGAATGTGAATTAGTGGAAGGATATACTACATGTGCAGAATGGAAGCCTCAATATTTTAGGATTTTAATTTTCCCAATGTTTTAAGATTTTGATTTTCCTCAAATCTCTCCAAATGGATCTAAAGATATAATAGTCTAGTATAATAGTCTAATATAAGAGTCTAGTAGGATTTTTTTTTGAAATTTTGAAAAACCGGTTCTATCTAGATGAAAAGGTAAAAGAACAAAGTATCCCAACCAATTTGAAAGATTAGAACAAAAGTGAGATATCTCACGTGATTCCATGAAACTTATTATAAAGCTACAGTAAATAGGACAGTAAGTGTGGTATGGATGCAAGGGGAGTCATATGGATCAATGGAACAGAATACAGATTTCAGAAACAGACATACAGAAAACTGAGTTTTGACAACAGAGCAAAAGCAAGTCAATGAAGAAAAAGTACAGACTCTAATGAATGGGGATGGACAACTGAACATATAGAAGCCAAAAACAAAGACAAAAAACAAAACACAAAAACCCTGTATTTATACCTCATGTGTTAAATAAAAATTAATTCAAAATGGATCCTACACTTATATAGAAAACAAAGCACTATTAAACTTTTTGATGCCAACAAGGATTTCTTGAAACCCTGGTTTAGGCAAAAAGCTCTTAGATGTGACATCAAATCACAACCCATAAAATAAAACTGATAAATGTGACTTCATCAAAATTGAAAACTTTGCTCTGCAAAAGACAGCAAGTGAAAAGACTAACTACATACTAGGGGGGAAAAATAGCCAAGCCACAAATCACATATTCAACAAAGTACTTACATCTTGAATATATACATATTTTTAATTTTAAAATTCAACAGAAAGGCAATAAATAAACCCATTAAAAACTAGATAAAGCATTTTAACAGGCATTTCCCCCAAGAAGACCTACAAATGACAAGGTCATGAAAACCTGCCTAACATCGTTCCTTATTAGATAAACGCAAATTAAAACTACAGTGAGATACACTGCAAACATATTAAAATTGCTAAAATCTCAACACGAACAGTAGCAAGTGCTGGCAAAGGTGAAAATACCTGAACATCTTGCTCTGGCAGCACTGCAAAATGGTAGAGCCACTCTGGTTAAAGTTTGACAGCTTCTTCTAACGTTAAATATATGCTTACTGTATGACCCAGCAATTCCGCTTCCAGTGGAATTACTCTAGACTGATACAATCTTATGTTCTCACAAAAACTTGCACACACATATTTATAACAGCATTATTTGTAATCACCAGAAATTAGAAACAACCCAATTGCCCTTCGGTGGGTGAATGGATGAGGTAACTGCAATACATCCACACAACGGAATGCAACTCAGAAATAAAAAGGAATGAACTTCTAATGCACTCAAAACATGAAGGAATCTTAAACACATTATTTAAGGGGAAGGAGCCAAATGTAAAAGGTTACTCTATGCTTCATGTATACGAAATCCTTGAAAAAGCACTTCTATTTCAGAGACCACTAGTTGCCAGAGGTTAGGGATGGAGGTCAGATTTGGTTACACAGTGGAAACACAGTTTTTTGGAATGATGGAATTGTTTTGTATCCTGAATGTATTAGCGAATGTGTCAAAATTCATAGAACTATTAAAAATAAAATTTCAAAAATCTGATTTATAATGCTGATGCTACCACTATCTTCCTAAGTGATCTTGGACAAGATATATCACTTCTTTGAGACCCAATTTTCTTTTTTTTTTTTTTAATGTTTATTTATTTTTGAGAGAGGGACAGAGCACAAGCAGGCGAGGGGCAGAGAAAGAGGGAGACACAGAATCTGAAGCAGGCTCCAGGCTCTGAGCCGTCAGCACAGAGCCTGACACAGTGCTCGAACTCACAAACCGTGAGGTCATGACCTGAGCCGTACTCGGATGCTCAACCGATTGAGCCACCCAGGTGCCCGAGACCCAATTTTCTTAAAAGAATATGAGGGTGTTTGTCTAAGTGCTTTTCCAAGTTTGGCCTTCTGCGACTAAAATTACATCATGCAATATTACTTGGCGATCAAAAAGAATGAAATCTTGACATCTGCAACAACGTGGATGGAACTAGAATGTATTATGCTAAGGGGAATAAGTCAGAGAAAGATATATATCATGATTTCGCTCATATGTAGGATTTAAGAAACAAAGCAGATGAACATAGGGAAGGGAAGGGAAGGAAAAATAAGATAAAAAATGAGAGGGAGGCAAACCATAAGAGAATCTTAAATACAGAAGAATAAACTGAAGGTTTCTGGAGGGGAGGTAGGTTGGGGGATGGACTAAAGGGGTGATGGACATTAAGTAGGGCATTTGTTGGGATGAGCACTGGGTGTTGTATGTAAGTGATGAATCACTAAATTCTATTCCTGAAACCATTAATACACTATGTTCATTAACTTGTATTTAAATATAATAAATAAATAAATAAAATAATGCAAAAGCTTATCTATTCCCTAACTAAGCTTAACATGTACTCTACAGAAGGAAGTCATTGAGCAGTTTGTTTTTTCCTTCAGCAAGGATTCCCATCAGCTCACTGGAGCACTATCATCATCATCGCCATCATTACCAACTTTGAGCTATCTACACTCTCTGAAATCACCAGATATTTCATATTTCCAGATTATTAGGCCCACCAAAGAATACAAAGAACTATACAATTGAGAATTATTATTTCTGCTCTATGGCAAACTTTTCAAAGAGAAATGACACACTTAGGGGAAAAACTGATAGGGAGCTTTTGACCCTTGGAGAAGAATAAAGAATCTATGGACACATAGCAGCAATGAATCAATGATATTAACTCCATCACTCAGAGCTCTGCTTTATGCCCTGTCATCTGCGCTGTGGATAAAACACAGGATATGACTGCCATTATGATGTAATTTCTTGCAATATTGTGATTTTTTTTAATCACGCAGATTATGGAAAAGAGTTTCAACAGGGAACAAAATCTCTCTTTTCAGTAAACCAGAACCTACCAGTCAAAAAAGGAATGTTTCTAGATATATCTGCTGATACAGAAGACTAAGAGAAAGGGGCAAATTCCTTGAAAAATTAGGTTCAGAGTAATTGCATTTCTCAGTATCTACCCTAATATGAGACAAATGCAAAAATATTCCTTGCAGCATTATTTGTAATACTGAAAAATTACAAGTAATCTAAATGTATACCATTAAGAAATTGGTTAAATAAACTATAATTATATAACACTAAAAGCAAATAAATGAATTAAAGCTATAAACATCAAAACTGACGATCCTCTAAGACACACTGATAGACAAAGATCTTATTTTAGAAAGACTTTTATATATATTTAAAATTTTTAATGTTTATTTATTTTTTGAGAGAGACACAGAGTGCAAGCGGGGGGGGGGGGGGCGGGGGGCGGCAGAGAGAGAAAGGGAGACATAGACTCTGAAGCAGGCTCCAGGCTCTGAGCTGTCAGCACAGAGCCCAATGTAGGGCTTGAACTCACAAACCACAAGATCATGACCTAAGCCAAAGTCAGACACTTAACCTGACTGAGCCACTCAGGTACCCCTAGAATGACTTTTAAACGACAGTTTAACAATAGTGCTACGTATCATCTGTAGATATATATGTAAGCATTTTGAAGAGTACATATTAAGTTCACAACAGTAGTTAACTCCCAGAACAAGGACAGGGTACTGAGTTTAAGAAAAAGAGCCTTTAAGGGAAAATGTATTCATGTATATTTATATAACTAAAAATTACTTTTAAGCAGAGGATCCAATAAAGAGTACCAAAGAGACCTATTGAGCCAGGATATTTTCCCAGGACTACTTAAAAAAGTCCGAAGGACACATCACCTGGAAAAACAATGTCAAGGGGCGCCTGGGTGACTCGGTTAAGCATCCGACTTCGGCTCAGGTCATGATCTCACAGTCCGTGGGTTTGAGCCGCACGTCGGGCTCTGTGCTGACAGCTCAGAGCCTGGAGCCTGTTTCAGATTCTGTGTCTCCCTCTTTCTCTGACGCTCCCCTGTCCATGCTCTCTCTCTCTCTCTCTCTGTCTTAAAAATAAACAAATGTGGGGCACCTGGGTGGCGCAGTCGGTTAAGCGTCCGACTTCAGCCAGGTCACGATCTCGCGGTCCGTGAGTTCGAGCCCCGCGTCGGGCTCTGGGCTGATGGCTCAGAGCCTGGAGCCTGTTTCCGATTCTGTGTCTCCCTCTCTCTCTGCCCCTCCCCTGTTCATACTCTGTCTCTCTCTGTCCCAAAAATAAATAAACGTTGAAAAAAAAAATTTTTTTTTAAATAAATAAAAATAAACAAATGTTAAAAAAAATTAAAAAAAGAAAAACAATGTCAGAAGACAGAGTGCTCAGCCTTGCCAAGAAAGGCTTTCCTCCTAACCCAGCCTATATGAGAATAGCAACCTGGGAGCCACATTTTAAGGACTAGGAGTCTATTCTCCATTATTCTGAAGAAACCACAGCATCCTGAAATAATCTCTACCATTAAATTTTCAAGTCGTTTTGAATAGATCAGTATTTAATTTCACTCTCATCATCATCCTTATGCACAGCCCACATTCTTTACCATCCAGTGGCCCCAAACCACAGAATGACACATATTTATTTTTAAATTTAGAGTGAATTAAAACTAATTCTGTTTTAAGAGTCCCATGACGCCCCCCCTGGAATAATTAGAGGGACCCTGCAGTGTCACAAAAGGAGAATTGGAAAAGCACTGGCTTGTATCGTTGCTATAGGGACCTGCCTCCTAGAACAATCCACTTCTAGGAAGAGCAGAAGAAAGGGAAGAAATCTCAGACAAGCTGTAAATAGACCATGGCAGAGTTGCAAAGTAAATAATACCAGTGGGTTAGGAGCTTTGCCTGCCCCTGTCCAGACAACACGACACAAGAGGAGGAAAAAATCTGTATTGTATTAGGTTGCCATGAGCCTACTCGGCTCAGATCCATTTTGCAGAATTAAATGCAAGAGGAGAAGCAACTGAGAGGTGGGAATGTTCTCCTCTGGAAGTGTCCCTTCGGTGGGTCACCTACTGACTGTGTGATTACAATACAGGAGGCCTAGAGTACTGCTTTCCTCTATGCTGTTAAGAGCACCAGCCCCTCCACGGAGGTGTATTCTGTTCCCAATTTTAATTTTAGCATCTACACTTCAGCAATTTGCATTTAAATGTGTTGTCAGAGAACTTCCAGAAATCTTTAATAGGAAGACCGATTTGCATTTTAATATGCTGTTAAAGAATTTCAAAATATCTTTTTTTCAGTGTGATACACAATACCAGAGGAATGGCCACCGTTAAAGAAATTATAATTCTGGATACAATTTAAACAGAGCAAGCTTTCAGGAGCACCACGGCTTTGCTGGACTTTGTTAAAAGTTCCTTGTAAAAAAGAAAGTCCAAAAGAAAAAGAGAAACCTTCTGATTCTAGAGGCCTTAAAAGTAAGATGGACACTTTCAGTACAGAAATCAAAGCAGAAGTGAGTTGGGGGAGGTTAGTTATAAGAAAGGAAGATCATCTGAAGGAGGAAACAAGAAGGCAGAATTTTCTTCGCTGTCTCTTGGAGGTGCCCCCACACCACCGTTTCGACTCTGCTGAAGTTTGAAGGCTGAATTCAGAGACAGGTGAGTCCCAGCAACACATAAAGCTTGTTTCTGCCCACTCTTCCCATTTAATATTTTTACAAGAGTAACCAGGACACTTCAGTTTTTGTGGATGCTGGAGAAAACCTGATTAGGCTATGACCTCATGTCCATTGTAATAAAAAATATTATGTATCTCATTCCCTCTGCCTCCTCAACCTCAGTGACTCTGAGTTACTATGCATTAGCACAGCATCTCAAGCTTTCTTGGATCTATCCTATACCTACTTTTCCAACTATTGATTACCCCATTCACAGTAAGCTTTAATCTAGCCAAACTACCTTGTTCTTACATACCTAGATTCACTGAAGACTTCCAGCCACCAATGCCACACACTGAGCTGCACTGAAAGGAAGAGCAGAAGAGAGAGGAGGAGGGAAAGAGAGGAAAAGGGAAGGAGAAGAAGAACAAGAAAAAAAAGAAGAGGAGAAAAAGTTCAGAAATTCTAGCTCTTCAAAATCGTAACCTTTTCCTTAAAATTGCCATGTGGCTTAAAGTAACTAATTGCCTCCTTTAATTTTAATAAATTACCTTAACAAGCCTGCAGATAAGTTTTGCAAGTGGTGCTTTTGCAGTATTGTTAAAAAAAAAAAAAAGGGGGGCGCCTGGGTGGCGCAGTCGGTTAAGCGTCCGACTTCAGCCAGGTCACGATCTCGCGGTCGGTGAGTTCGAGCCCCGCGTCAGGCTCTGGGCTGATGGCTCAGAGCCTGGAGCCTGTTTCCGATTCTGTGTCTCCCTCTCTCTCTGCCCCTCCCCCGTTCATGCTCTGTCTCTCTCTGTCCCAAAAATAAATGTTGAAAAAAAAAATTAAAAAAAAAAAAAAAAAAGACAACAGGGCCAAAATAGAGTCATTTATGTTAAGCCCCACACCACCAAACCAAAGGGTAATTTAATTATAGTTCCTGCTCTCCCAGAAGAGGAATCTTAAACCAATCAGGAATCCCCTCATCAGCAGCACCTGGGGGGCTCAGTCCCCTGAGCATCTGACTCTTGGTATCCGATAGGATCATGATCTCATGGATCGTGGGTTCAAGCCCTGCATGGGTCTCCATGCTGGCAGTGCGGAGCCTGCTTGGGACTCCCCTCTGTCTCTGTCCCTCCCTGCTCCATGTTCTTTCAAATTAAATAAATAAACAAAAGAAGAAGAATTTCCTGATCAGCACTAGTTACTTATTCTGCCAGACAGACCCCTCCATCCCCTAAAGGAAGGTAACCTTCCAACAACTAACCTGCATTTTTTTGTTTCTTTTTTTTTTTAATTTTTTTTTCAACGTTTATTTATTTTGGGGACAGAGAGAGACAGAGCATGAACGGGGGAGGGGCAGAGAGAGAGGGAGACACAGAATCGGAAACAGGCTCCAGGCTCTGAGCCATCAGCCCAGAGCCCGACGCGGGGCTCGAACTCACGGACCGCGAGATCGTGACCTGGCTGAAGTCGGACGCTTAACCGACTGCGCCACCCAGGCGCCCCTAACCTGCCTTTTTGTCTAGTAGTGTAACCTCTTCGTTCCTGCTCCCCTCTGGCTGTAAATGTCTTTCATTCTGTACAGCTCCTCGGAGCTCCTTTCTATCTGCTAGATTGGATGTTGCTGGATCCGAATCCATTTTTGCCCGCATAACGTCTTGAAATTGTAATATGCCTCATGTTTATGTTCTCACAGTCCTGGTGATGGAAGAGGGAACCAGGAGCAACCAGACCCAGGTAGGTACCTGCTGCTCCTCTAGAGGTTCAGCAACCAAACCTGGGTACCTGCTGAGCCCCCTGAGCTGGAGCAATCAGACCCAGGTAGGTACCTGCTGAGCCCCTTGAGCTCCAGCAACCAGACCCAGGTAGGAACTTGCTGAGCCCCTTGAGCTCCAGCAACCAGAGCCAGGAACCTGCTGAGCCCCTTGAGCTCCTGCAACCAGACCTGGGTACCTGCTGAGCCCCTTGAGCTCCTGCAACCAGACCCAGGTACCTGCTGAGCCCCCTGAGCTCGAGCAACCAGACCCAGGTACCTGCTGACCCCTAGCTTGAGCAACCAGACCCAGGTAGGAACTTGCTAGGCCCTTGAGCTCAAGCAATCAGACCAGGGTACCTGCTGAGCCCCTTGAGCTCCTGCAACCAGACCCAGGTACCTGCTGAGCCCCCTGAGCCCAAGCAACCAGACCCAGGTAGGTACCTGCTGAGCCCCTTGAGCTCCAGCAACCAGACCCAGGTAGGAACTTGCTGAGCCCCTTGAGCTCCAGCAACCAGAGCCAGGAACCTGCTGAGCCCCTTGAGCTCCTGCAACCAGACCTGGGTACCTGCTGAGCCCCCTCGGCTCGAGCAACCAGACCCAGGTAGGTACCTGCTGAGCCCCTTGAGCTTGAGCAAACAGACCCAGGTACCTGCTGAGCCCCGTGAGCTCGAGCAAACAGACCCAGGTAGGTACCTGCTGAGCCCCTTGAACTTGAGCAAACAGACCCAGGTACCTGCTGAGCCCCCTGAGCTCAAGTAACCAGACCCAGGTAAGAATCTGCTGAGCCCCCTGAGCTGCAGTAACCAGACCCAGGTACCTGCTGAGCCCCTAGCTTGAGCAACCAGACCCAGGTAGGAACTTGCTAGGCCCCTTGAGCTCAAGCAACCAGACCAGGGCACCTGCTGAGTCCCTTGAGCTCCAGCAACCAGACCCAGGTACCTGCTACTCCCTTTGAGCTGGAGCAACCAGACCCAGGTACCTGCTGAGCCCCCTGAGCTCGAGCAACCAGACCCAGGTAGGTACTTGCTGAGTCCCTTGAGCTCGAGCAACCAGACCCAGGTAGGTACCTGCTGAGCCCCCTGAGCTTGAGCAACTAGACCCAGGTACCTGCTGAGCCCCTTGAGCTCCAGCAACCAGACCCAGGTAGGTACTTGCTGAGTCCCTTGAGCTCGAGCAACCAGACCCAGGTAGGTACCTGCTGAGCCCCCTGAGCTCGAGCAACTAGACCCAGGTACCTGCTAAGCCCCTTGAGCTGGAACAACCAGGCCCAGGTACCTGCTGAGCCCCCTGAGCTCGAGCAACTAGACCCGGGTACCTGCTGAGCCCCTTGAGCTGGAGCAACCAGACCCAGGTACCTGCTGAGCCCCCTGAGCTCGAGCAACCAGACCCAGGTACCTGCTGAGCCCCCTAAGCTCGAGTAACCAGACCCAGGAAGGTACCTGCTGAGCCCCTTGAGCTCCAGCAACCAGACCCAGGTACCTGCTGAGCCCCTAGCTTGAGCAACCAGACCCAGGTAGGAACTTGCTAGGCCCTTGAGCTCAAGCAATCAGACCAGGGTACCTGCTGAGCCCCTTGAGCTCCTGCAACCAGACCCAGGTACCTGCTGAGCCCCCTGAGCCCAAGCAACCAGACCTAGGTAGGTATCTGCTGAGTCCCTTGAGCTCGAGCAACCAGACCCAGGTACCTGCTGAGACCCCTGAGCTCCAGCAACAGGATCCTTGAGCTCGCTGCTTCTCGCTGCCTCAGGAGGTGGTCGGGACGCCCCTGTGAGATCCCAGCAGCTTTTACGTGAGAAGCTCTCAAGCGTTCCTGGAACATTTCTTCTTCCTGACTGGACCCACAAGCCGGCCGGAGTCGGACTGGGTCTGACTTCGAAACCAGGCCGGGTCCCACGGCAGACTTTGTCCGACTTCAAAACCGGAAGAAGTTCGGGGCCGGACTGGTTCCGGCTTAGAAACCGGACCGTGTCCGACTGGGAAGGGGGACTGAGTTCGGGTTGTTCGGCGTCCGCTGTAAAAACCGCCCGGTTGCGGGGCCGGGGCGGGGCGGCGGGCGGCGGGCGGCGAGCCCTTCCGCTGGAAGGCTGCAGGAGCAGCTGAAGCTCCGCAAAGACCCTCTCGCGTTACCGTGGCCTCGCGGGAGCTCTTCTGTCCGGGAGCGGCTCGTGCACTTGCGCGGTGCCCTCCAGACAAAGGCGTCCCAGCCGAGCCCTCGCCGTGAGGGAAAGGGGATATTGATCCTCCTCTGACGTATCTGGTGACCAGGACGAGAACGCTGGGGCATCGTGCTCTCTCGGCGGCTGGCAGGGGCATTCTGGGAAAACTGGCCGAGGCCACCTAAAGGGTAAGCGTTTGTACCAAAGTCGGCTCTCCTATCTCTATCTGTGGTGCCTGGTCGATAGAGGAAGGTAAAATGTCCTTGCCTCTTCCTTTCCAAATTCAGATTGGCAAGAAAAAAACAAACAAACACAACAAAAACAAAAACATTTGTAACAATTAGGTCTTTGAATTGTGACTCATGAATTTGCTCTCGGGTACCATTAGTTGTTGGTCCTTTCCCAAGACAGGTACTGCCTTCTTGTTTGTCTCATTTTGTGTCCTGCCAACTTAGGTTGACAATCGTGAGATTGGGGTCCTCCAAAATATGGCTGGGCAGAAATGTAGGTTGCCCTGCTTTCTTTCTTAGGGTCCCACCAACTCCTGCTGGTTCTTAGGGGGAATTGTCTGTTTTGGTTATCTTTGAGAGTGACTCTGGATCTTGGGAGGATAGTCTCTTTCATACTGTTCTCCTTGTAACAGGACACAAGTGGAAACATTGGTTATGTTGCCAAGGCCTTCGCTGGAATGTCATATTTGAGAACGTATAATAAGGCCACAGCTTTAAGGAACTAAGGTTTACTTTATGGAGCTAATAAAGCCCCTTGGAAAGACCTTGCTTACAACGGTTCCCAGCTGCCTTACCAGGAAAGTAAAAAAGGTGATGTCCTGGCAGGCCCAGGAAACAAGATATCTGTGGAACCTCAAAAAGGGAAGAATTCACCCAAATCTATAGGTATTACAGGCGAAGTCTGATGACACATCTGATGGCAAGTCCTGGGCTTGATTTCCTACCTTCAAAAGGCTTTAAGAGTTCAATCTGAGATTTCTTATAAAGGAATTCTTGTTGGACTTAGGTAAATAATACCACGCCAAGTTTAATGCAAACAAATTAGCTTTACTGTGATTATCTTTGGTAAAATGAGGTTGATTATAGAGAGAGAAATTATCTTTGGACCTTTATCTGTATTTAAATTCTAATCCTGCTAATTGTCTTTAAGGTTTGTTCCATACCTGTAAAGTGAATTGGATGCTGAATTCCTCTAGTTTCCTCAAATATCTGGTTATGACTTTTCTTTTTTTTTTTTAATTTTTTTTTAACGTTTATTTATTTTTGGGACAGAGAGAGACAGAGCATGAATGAGGGAGGGGCAGAGAGAGGGGGAGACACAGAATCGGAAACAGGCTCCAGGCTCTGAGCCATCAGCCCAGAGCCTGACGCGGGGCTCGAACTCACGGACCGTGAGATCGTGACCTGGCTGAAGTCGGACGCTTAACCGACTGTGCCACCCAGGCGCCCCTGGTTATGACTTTTCAAAAACTAAAGTTTCCAAATTCTCTCCCACCCTTCTGGTTTGAAATTATGAAGAACAAAGACCGCCCTTGAATGTCCTTGGAAGGGATGATACCAGGTTCTTCTCACTACCCAAATAGCAGCCAAACTTTAGGGACTTGAACTTTAGGTTCATATATCCCAATTAAAAAGGGTTTTTTCAGACTCTTGGAACTGTACACCAGCTGGAAATCTAAAATTAAAATTGACTAGGGAGGTTTCTCCCCAGAAGCAGACGGCATCTTGAGGTGGGCAGCTTTCCCAAGATCACGGATCAAAATGTTCATCCCCAGTATGAAACCTTTATTCTTCTGCCTTTTTGCGCCTTGCTTTTCTTCTTTGTTAATGCATGGGAAGACATTGTTCCTTAATTCTTGCACTTATCCCCGAATCTGCTGGCAAAGCAGTAGCTGCCCAACAAAATCCCTAGACTCTCTGACCAAACTTGTTCTCATAATAGTATAAGTCTTTAATTATATTTTAGCTGAGGAAGGAGGTGTTTATGCTATGGCAAATACCACCTGCACTTGGATTAACATCTCTGGGGAAGTGGGGACCCAGCTACGTGAGATCAATGAATAAGCCAGTTGGCTTAAGAAAGTGATGCCTTCTATGGGAACTTCCTTTACTTATTTGATTCTCATTGGTTTGGGTCTTGGAGACCAAGCCTCCAAAGTGCATTCCAAACATTGGAAGTTATCCTGCTTATAATAACCATAAGTCTTCTTGGTGCACTAAATTCTCTCAAAATGCATGTTCACAGCCAACCTCCCACAAACAAAAGATATCCTGATGAATAGAATGTTGGAAAAGGAACAAAGATAATGACCAACTAAAAGAATCTGAACTTACAAATGAGGAAAGGAAAAAAGGAGAGAAAGAGACAAATTAAGACCCAGATGTTTAACTATAGGGAACAAACTGATGGTTACTAGAGGGGAGGTGGATGGGGGGGGGGATAGGTTAAATAGGTGATGGAGATTAAGGAGTGTACTTGTCATGATGAGCACTGGGTGATGTGTGGAATTGTTGAATAACTGTATTGGACACCTGAAACTAAAATAACACTGTGTGTTCACCATATTGGAATTAAAATTAAAAACTTACTAAAAACATGTGAATCTGAAGTTGTGACCTGTGAATATCACACAGAGATTCAGCAAAAACTGTGAGAACCCCAGAGTTAGCTGAGAGTGGCACTCATGCCTTAAATTTTAAAGACCTCTCTCAGGTAGGCAGAGAGTCCAGTAAAATGAGGGGAATTGTTGAAAACGAGGCAACAGGTCTGCCCAAAATGGAGCTGCCTATGCTAAGCTTAATACCACCAAAGCAAGACCTAATTACAATTTTGGCTTTCTGTGAAATGGAATCTTTACTCAAAAAAGAATCATCCTGTCAGTACTAGTTAAGTAATCTATCTGATAGGCCTCTGCTGTCCCCTAACGGAAGGTAACCTTGCAATTACCAACCTGTTCTTTTGCCTAGTATAACTTCCTTGTTCCTGCTCCCTTCTGCTTATAAAAGTCTTTCATTGTGTGCAACTCCTTGGAGCTCCTCTCTATCCGCCAGATTACATGCTGCCTGATTCAAATTGATTTTTGTTCAAATCAGCTTTTAAAAATTTTAATAGGCCTCAGTTTATCTTTTAACAATTCAAAGAGATTATCTGTTGAGAAGCAGAAAAAGTAAAAGCTTAAAGTCTTTGCAGCTCAAATTGATCACTATAGATTTGTCACTGGAGGAAAAGAATGGCAGCTAATTTGATAGACTGCCTCTTTGTTTTGCCTCCTCTTTGTTTTGCCCCATCCACTGGTCATGTGCATCCTTCTGTGGGAATCTTATATGGAAAATCTAGGGTACAAAAGGACAGCACTGATCCATTAAATTTAACCTAGTGATGGAAAGCAGAATGAAAAACAGAAAAGCCGATATGTCCACAGCTTCGGGGTGGAAACTCCAGGAAACGTGTGTGCACTTATTTAATTAACATTTGCTATATGTCAGGAGGAAGAGCTTCACCCAGAAAGTGTGTTGAGACAAAATGACTCAGAGCAGCTACATTTACAAAGTGCATCCTCTGCTCTAGCCCTGCCCTGAGTGCCTTCCATTTATTAACTTGCTTAATCCTTACAGAAACTTTCTTAGGTAGGAATAATTATTATCTACAGTTAATAGGCAGGGAAGCTGAGACACAGAGAGTTAAAAAGGGTGGTCAGGGTCACACAGTTCACATGTGGTGTAGCTTAGCTACAAACTAGGTCATCTGACCCAGATCCCACACTTTTACCACTAAATTAATCCTATCCATCTTCTCTAAAGAGTCACCATCTTTGGCAAATAACTTAGAATCTCTCCTGAGCAATGATGGAGTTTCATGAATCATTCACATATTCTTGCCTATTTCACCTTGTGACCAGAGAAATAGATTTTACTATTAGTTCATGCAAGGGATGTATGTCCAGAAATGCAAACCAGTGGATTAAAACACTATGAGGGGAATTCATGCTTAATAAGGAGCAGGTGGACTAAAATACCTTCATAGGACAGGGAACATAAGTCAACAAAGAGGTTAAATAAAGAATTGATTTAACGACTTCTTCCTGAAGACGAGCACAGTGTCCAACTGCTGGCTGGTAAAGAAAAACAACAAATAGAAACCTTGACTGCTCGGCTGGCTTCATGTACTTATGCACATTCCCTGTTAAGCGTGACACTGAAGCCAAAATTTTACACACTAGGTGGGCAATTACAACAAACTCATTTGCGTGTTACAGATTTTTTTTCCAAGAAGGAAAAAAGGATAAAGGTATCCAGTCAAAGCCTTGATGTTTTTCGATTAAGAATTTTTTTAAGATTCTCAGGCTTTTGAGACAATTGTGCAGTTCTTGATAAAACATTACCCAAGTGAATTATTTATAAAACTGCAGGGAACTGCAAACTCTGGTGAACAAATCTTTTTGATGTTCTCATCTCCTGGAGGGCTATTTTGCACTGCCCTCTGCTCCCTTCTGCAGGGATCCTGGGCTCTCTCTGGCCATGGCTGCCCAGTCACCTCAGAAGGTGGCCCAGCTGCTGAAGAGACGCAATGGGTAGGAAGGAAGTTTCAAGTCAAGATGCCCCTGACTTGATACTTTATATGAAGTCTGAGCCCTTTAGCAATCCCCAGCTGCCAGGTTGCTGAAGAGAGATTAGGCAGCAACAAAAGATTGAAAAAAATGGACTGACCCACATATACATATTACTCATACATACACATATGCTGGGGTTTTTTTTCTTAACAGAGCCTAAAAGTGTTAATAACCGTCACTTACCAAAGGTTCTTCCCAGCCCTTCAGAGGCAAGCCAATGGGAAAATCCCAGAAACAAACATGGGTTCTTTTTTTTTTTTTTTTTTTTTTTTTTTGGATAATGTTACTAGATCACCCAAAAGAAATTGAATCTGCACCATTGGAGTTTTCATTTTTACGTATGACACCCTTTTTGAGGTCATATAACACTTTCCATTCTGTAGGAGAAAAAAATGGAAGCATTGGCATCAGACATATTTAGCTTTGAATCCTAATCCCTTCACTGTATGAACTTGGCATATTAACATTTCTGAGCCTGTTTCCTCAATGAGACAATGCAGATAATAATCCACTACAGGTTTAGCTGTTACTAGAACTGGAGTTGGTACAGTAAATAATAGCACCTATTACATCTTGGGTATTTAAACTTTTTTTTTTAAGCCCACCTATTTATTTTGAGAGAGAGTGTGTATGTGTGTGTATGAGCAGGGGAGGGGCAGAGATAGAAGAGAGAGAATCCCCAACAGGCTCCTTGCTGTCAGCACAGAGCCCAACGCAGTGCTTGAACTTACAAACCAGGAGATCATGACCTGAGCCAAAATCAAGAGTGGGATGCATCACCCACCAAGCCACCCAGACACCCACATCTTGGGTAAATCTAAATACATCTTGGGTATTTAGAAATAGCTGCTATTATAATGATGGCTCATTCAACAACACTGAAGGGTCCTTTAGGAACCGAGCACTGTTTCAGGCACAGAAGATAAAGCGAACCTCATGGATTTCTAGCCTTCCTGGAGACTATAGTCTTGAGAATTGTTAGTATTTGAGTGGAGCCAGGTGGAATGAACCACTGGTGTTTATTTCAAGATGATGGGTTGTCCTCTTAGCTCCATCACATTTCCTGACAAAGTACTATAACAAGATCCCATAATGTAAACCTCTCTCACCTTAGAACATCAAAATCAAGTAATGGAGTTGTCGTTCGTCTCAGTAGAGAAATGCTTAGTGAGGGAGAGGAAAATGAAACTTTCATTGGAACACCAGGTTCCAATATTGGTGTGGAGTGGTTATTGTTGCTGGTTGCTTGGGATTAAGGTAATAATATTACATCATGTTAATGTTCTGCTTTGGGGGAAAAAATTGTAAATAGACATTTCCAATACGAGTACCATGTGTATGAGTGGTTAATTATTTTCCTACACCTGTTGGCTTCTATGGCAGTAGAGCCAAAGCCATTTCCTTTCACTGAAAATTAAAATACAGCTCAATCTGGCATGTTTTTATCCTTCCATTAGTAGGAAGGTAAGTTTGCAAAGAACTGAAAAGTGTATGTCTCTGGCAAGTAAGAAAAGCCAGGGTTTAAGTGCATGATTTCCAAAAGGAACCTTCACTCATCTCATTATAATTGAAATTGTATGAAATTTTATTTATTAAAGGTATGTGTTAAATTGCTTGACAAGTATTGTGCTTAATATTATACGTATATAAATTTTGAGTAAATTAAACTTTTAAGTACACAGGGGAAGGTTTGATACTTAAAGTCATTCTATTGTTAATTGTTTTTAATAAACAAAACCATAACCCTTTCATTTCTTTTATGTAAATTCAGATTTACATACATATTAACATTTTGAGATTCAAAATCATCTCATCAATTTCCAAAAAGTACAACAAAAAAAAGCAAGCAAGAAAGAAAACAACTCACATCTTAAATGTGTTTGTCCCTATAGTATACTGTTCTGAGTTCTTTATCTTTATGCCATTATGTATTTTTTATTTTATGCCATTATGCATTTTTTAATTTTTATGCCATTATATATTTTCTGGGACCTATATTCCAAAAATAAACATGCCTAATCCTTATAATGAGAAAAATATTGTAAAAATAAATAAAAATAGAAATATACATGGCATATTTATTTTCCTAAATTACATTAATTTATATTAATTTCATATGACTATTTTTCAGTAAATGTGCACCTTAAAGGTAGGCTCAGAAACAAGGCTAGGAATCATTGGTCTAATCTAGTTTCCCAAATGTTAAGTCATTTTACATCAGCTCCATGGTTTTTGCCAAAATTTGTGTATGACCTTTATCGTATATATTTAAATCTTGTACTTTTTACTTCCAAAGATTCACTGAAGAATGAAATTTTATATTCTCATCCTATCTGGAAAATGATCATTATTTTCCATAAAGAAAAGGAAACCACAAAACGAATATAATTAACAAAATAACATTAAATTCCAAACAAATACCATTTCCTGTTCAAAAGCTCTGATCCTGAGGCTTGTTCACTTTTCATTAAAAAAGTGAGATTAGCAGGGACTTGAGGGGGTTAAAGATAATCTGCCACAAAACTGAGAGATCACCTATGTAATAATTAGAAAAGCTAAAGCAGAATTGAGCATGGAATTACATTATGAAAGTGGAAATCTATGTCATTTAATCTTGATGCCCTTGCCACCTACAAATGCTTCCTATACTATTACGTCTCCTGTGAGACCCGTTTGAGAACCAGCCAGGGCAAATGGAGTACTAGCACCTCAGAAAAGACCTCTAGAATTGTAGAGTTAACACTTTTTTTTTTTTATTTTTAAAAATGTATTTATTTTGAGAGAGAGAGCTCGAGCAGGGAATAGGCACAAAGGGACAGAGCGTGTGGGTGAGTAATGGCTGGGCAGAGAGAGGGAGGGAAAGAGAGAATCCCAAGCAGGCTCTGAGCTTGGGACTCCATCTCACAAACTGTGGGATCATGACCTGAGCCAAAATCAGGAATCGGGTGCTTAACCGACTGAGCCACCCAGGCACCCCCTAGAGTTCACACTTTCACCCATAAGTCATTGCAGTGGTTATAAAAGTTACCATAGATCCCAGTTCAACAGGTCCAGTCCAACCTTACACTGTCATCCAGAATAATCATTCATCACATCACTTTTCCCTCAAATGTGTTCCAATCTGGGATAATCCATTATATTCTCACCACACTGTTCACTCTCCTGCCCGTCCTTTTTGGAGCACCTGGACCTGGCTCTGTGATTATGACTGGAAATATGAAGGTGAGTAAGATTAATTCCCAGCCCTCAAAGAGCTCACAAACAGAAGATCAGGGTAAGGTAACATTTAATGACAATACAAGTGATAAAGGTCATGCATAGGTCTGTGTCTTGTGCTATAAGGGTCACAGGGAGGGAGAGCAGATGAGACAAAAGAACACTGCAGGTTCCTCAGTGAAAAGGGCAAGAAGACCAGCTAATCCATAGTGTAAGAACTGGTGAATCAGCTCCACAGAAGCAGCTAGGTCTGTCCCTTGTAAAATAATGTTCTACTTTGCATCCATGAGCATTTGGGGAACTTGGTGCAGTAAGGATTAAAGGGGGAAGAACAGTTTCCTACGCATATTTCCTCAATAGTTATAAGGTATGAGAAAGCCTGGCCTATCTGGTGAATCTTTACAAGATTCACATTACATGTGTAGAGACAGATAAAAATATTTCAGAGGAGGGAAACCTGGGTGGCCCAGTTGATTGAGCGTCCCACTCTTGGTTTTGGTTCAGGTCATGACCCCAGGGTCATGGGATTGAGTTCCCCATTGGTGTGGAGTCTGCTTTGGATTCTTTCTCTCTCTCTCTTCCTCTGCCCCTTTCCCTGACTTGCACTCTACCGCTAACATAAAATTTAAATTTTTTTTAATGAAAACATAGATCATGTTACTAATCTGCTTCAAACCCATCATGGGTTGATCACTGTTGTCAGAATACAATCCATACTCTTTCCCATGGCCCACACACTCTGCCCTTCCTCCAAAGCCACATTTCCTGATGTTCACTCCAGTGCTCTAAGCTTCGGTCATCTTCCAATGGTCCAATCTTCCTATGGGTCCATCCCCCATAGAGGGAAAGCAAAAAGAGTTTTGATTAGAGGGGGGCCTTCCCTGATCCACCCACACCTACTCAGTTCACCCAGCTCCTCATGTTTATCATCTTTCCAGCACTTGACCAAGATGTATCTGTTTCTTGCTTATTGTTCGTCTTTCCCATGAAGGGAGGAAATTGTACTGTTCCCTGTGTCCAGGATAGTGAGAGGCAACAAAATAAGTGATTAACAAACATTTGTTGACTGGATCAATAGAAGAGTTTGGGAGGGGAAAAAAAAAAAAAATATATATATATATATAAACATATAAATATATAGTCAAGTACTTATTTAATCAAAATAATTCATAAAAATCTTTAAAAAATAGTCATATTCTCTCCTCACTTAGCTTTGGGAATAGATAAGAAAGAGAATGGCTGACCTCTGGATTTCCAGGTTTGTGAGAGCCTCGTGAGGTTGAGAAAAGACCAAGTGATTGGAGCCTCACTGTAAAGATAAAGGAAGATTATTCAACCCTCCAGTGGTACTTGCCAAGAGATACAGAAGTCTGGATCTGCAATGAGGCTGCAAGGTATTTTTACACTTTGAATATCCATTTCCAGATTACACAAAGGATTTCTCAAGTGACCTTGAGTAAGCCATTTTGGTAAATTTCTGTGTTACTTAAATGAACCATCTCTATGGAGAGAAGTGATGAGGCTTGTTAATTTACATTTGTAAAGACACTTTGAAATCTCTGGATGAAATAACTTCTGTAGAGAGACACAGAGAGTGAGGTAATATGCTGGGTCAAACTCTACCCTTTTGTAGAAGCAGACAGGAGTAGGAAGACTTCAGGACACTTAAGGGGAGCCTCTGGCACATTATTTTTCAAATTAATCTTCTAAGAAAACACTCTCCTTTCAGTACATTGAGTGTTTTAATCACTTGTATAAGTTATTACTCTAGCAATCATTTCTTTTAACGTTTTTCTCCTAAAGTCCCAACTCTGTATAAAGGGAATATTTAGAGGGATTTGCCTGTGAGGTTTTCCCTCTACAACACTTACTTTAGTTTGTTAATTTTTACCCTACATCAGTGGCATTCAGTTCCTAAGCATGACAGTCTCTGCTGCTGAGCTGATTGGGACCCAAATGAGGTCATTTCATCAATTCTAGACAGATGTTTACAAGTTACAGTCAGAGATTAGAATAAGCTCAGGAAGGAGAAAAGAGAATTTCAAAGAAAGCTGCCAGTCTATGAGTTAATTATATCCATTTATAAGAACGGTATTAATAGTTACTTAAGAAATAATTCCAATAGAATAGAACATTTTCTCAGGATAATGATCTCTTTCAGCAAGGCAAACACAGATTCAAAGATAAGACATTAATTGTAAAACTGTCAAGGCAACAGCTTTAAAAAAGCTTAAAAAAAAAAAAAGGCAACCACCTTTTCCAACATGCTACACCAATTATATACTTGTGATCTTTGCCCAAATGACCATATAGCTTTCTTTATGTTTTTCTTGACCTTATAATTGTGTTTTCTTTGGGAGGGAGGTTGGCATTAATTAATTTTATTACTTGCTCTCAGGAGTAGGAAGGATTTTTTTTTTTTTTTTTTTTTGCCTTACTGCACCTTACTCTCCCTGAAAACTGAGTTCCTTGGCCCTTTTGATGGGTTCAGACAAAATTCTTGTCGTTGGAACTGCTCCTTGAAGAGGCTGCAGGTCTTGACGTTCTTTTTCTGTTCATCATATCTCTTTGAGATTTTCTTTAACTCCTTCACCTTTGAAATCTCATTTCATCAGAAGATAGTTGGTCCCCTTCTAGCTGCCAAGAGGCCACACATAACAGAGTTCCTTCCAGGTCAAGTCCTGCACACTGTCAGCGATCACCCACCAGCTCATTACTGGGTGCATACTAGACTATATCCATGATTCTGGTTATGTGAATACTGCATATGAAGCCACAGGAGAGGCTACACACAGCCAGCCTTAGGGTTCGGGACTTCTTCTTGTCTCCTCATACGTGGACTGTGGGAATGGAGTGGGGCCAATCTACTGGGTGCCCTAGGTCATATTTCTCCCTTGTGTGCCAAAGTTTTTCTCGGCTTTTGAACTAGTTATCTTAACAGATGCCTATCACTTCATGCTGGCTGGGAAGATGGAATGCAAAGTCCCTAGGGACTGATTTGTAAACTCCTGTCCCACCCTCCAATTCATCACCTGGCAGTACAGTATTGAACATTATGACATGATAGAAAACAACTGAACTACTAAATTCCTGTGGGCAATGCATCCTAAACAGAGACTGAGATACTATAAAGAAAATGTTTGGTATTTCAAGATAAGTGACTTTTTGATGACTGCAGGGTTTTCTCCAGCTTTTGACATGACACCTAATTTGTTCTGTTTGATTGGCAAAGAACTTGATTATCTTGACTTAAAAGAAAGCAACTCAGGGTGTCACCACTATCACCTATTCAGCCAACATCAAGTATTTATTGAGCACTCACTGAGTGCAAAGCATGTTACAGGAGAATAAAAGCTAAGAAAATACAGCCTTCTCTGCAAGGGAAGGCATTCTTTAAAGGATGAACTAAAACAAATGGGAATACCCAATTTTCAGTCACTAATCTGAGCACAGTGCAAACACACAGGTTTGGGGCATATAGAGAGGGCTAGTTACAAGGTCTGCAAATGGGCACATCTTTGTATCCACCTACTGGTTCTGTAAGTTGTCTCCAAATCCCCTACATTTAGAAATGACATCAAAATCCTGCAGGGACTATAGAAAATGAAATAAAATATACCATTTGTTTGGAAGAGCATCTCAATTTGATACTCATCAGGCAGCATCTATGCTCATGTCTAATCTGCTGACCCATTGGCTATTCCCATGATGATTGCTTAGTACCTACTTCAAAGTTTCACCCAAGGTTTTCAGATAGGGGTGTGGCATGGTAAAAGAGTGGGTCTGAGACAGAGACTTGGATTTGAGTCCAGCTTCCCCACTGACTTAGAGCCATATCTCTGTAGGTTACTGACTAAATCTTATTTCCATTTCCTCTTCTCTAAAATGGGTATAATAGCACAAAATTCATATAATTGTGCAGGCGAAATAAGATCAGGTATAAATAGGCTTATAGCAGTACAAAGTCTAAAAAGTAGTAAGTATTAAGGAAACAGGAGTATTTTTCTTATTTCCCTCCTTTTGAATGGAAGTCTGTGTGTCAGTGAATGAAGAACACAGGGACTTGTAGCAGCAATTGTGATCGCTGTTTCCTTTGAAATTTGTTCGCATTGCATGTAAGGTCTATTTTAATTTCATGGCAACCGTATACAACCATGAGTTATCTCTTGTGCTGCTTAATGTTTTAATCACACTGCCCACTAGTTATACACTAAACAATACCTATTGTCTCCTCAGTTGAATGAAAAATCCTTGTGTACAAGGGCCGTTAGCATCTTTTATAAATGTACTTTTAGGGTATATTTCAAGTGTTCTCTCTATATTTTTCTAATGACTAAAATAACATGATAAATACCTATGATCAAACCAGGATACCTATCCACTCATTTATCATTTGTTTTTTGTTTTTGTTTGTTTGTTTGTTTGTTTGTTTGTTTTTGAGGGCGGGAACTACCATGCCCAGGTATATACTGAAGGTTTGGTGTCCGTAGGACACTGTCTTCACAGAGCAGTTACTCCCGTATCATTGGCTTTTATGTTTCGATCTTACTCATTTTAGCATTCCAGGATGTACCATTGTATGTTCTTGCACATAGAATATATTCTGTGTACATTTGATGCACCAGTGACTAGTCTTGGTATAAATGTTGGTGAAATTGAAACATGGGAGTATAACTCATGAATTAAGAAGGATGGACCTATAGTTAGGGGGGAAATATGGTTATAGATTATCTAAGCAGCTGCAGGCAATCTAGGTCTCACAGAGCTCTTCCAGCTTGGTGGGGCTGATAGATGATGCTGTGTCGTCCAGGTGAAGTCAGTCCCGAACAGCACACCACTCATTGAGACAAGCCAACTCCCAAGAGCCTAATAAAAAACTGTGCCTAAACCTTTGCCGACTTACTCCATGTGTTAAAAGAAAAGAAATGGTTGTCTGAAATTACTTTAGCATTTGCAAGGTTGAAACCAACATGTTTGTGCTAGCTGTTCACTAGCTATAGGAGTCCTCAATTAAATAGTCCTACCTTGCAGCTAAAAAGCAATTAGTCTCACAATTCATGAACATTTATCTTACAGCTCTATGAAATTCTGGCTCTATTGTGAGTGGTGGTGGCAGCAGCGTTTTAGAATAAAAACGATTCCTTGAATTTGATTGTTCAATATTGTGCTTTGGGGAATATCAGGGGAAATGATACACACATCCCTGCCCTCTAAGAACTTACGATTTGGTAGGGATGCAGATATGTATAAAGAACTCAAATATAGAGTGAAGAATGAAATACACAATTAGTAATCATGACTTACCCATTACCTACAAAAGGCAGCATTTTTGCCACACTATCCTCCTTGCATATTCTGATTTATCACTACTCCCCACTCAAAAGGATTATTAATAACTTAGTTTAAGATATTAATAACCACCTTTTCAGGTTCTGAGGGAAGATGTTGATCACACTTATTATCCCAAGCCTCTACTGTACTTAATATATATATATATAAAATCTCACTGATGGCTCATATTCATCATATGCCATAGTATGAAAATCCTAAAATTTCTTGTAAACAAGGAATTTCCTCTAGCAACATGATCAATGGCCCCCAAACTGCCACTTATGATCCCTAGACCTTTTAGGACTTCTTGTTGCTTTTGAAGTGTTGTTGCAAAGCACTCCTCTCCATCCAGCCTCAGGGGAAGTAAGGCAGACAGATTATCACTATTAAAAGACTCCTGGGGGGTTTTCTGGGTGTCTCAGCTGGTAGTCTTCCCTGGTCTTGTCCTTCATGATGCAGCACAGGAAATAATAAACTTGTGGATGCAAATTTATTCTCTGTTCCTATAAGCTAACCTTGGGATGAGTCTGTTTGCAGGACCCCAAACAGGTTCACCTCAAACAGATGTTCTAACAGCCTTTCTCTCAGGACTAGACTTTGCAATCTCCTTGATTTATTTGTTTTGTTTTGTTTTCAAAAAGAGGCCTACAGCAGTCAATTGTTTTGGCTGAGGTCACAGTGTTTAGAATACTTGAAGAGTTTCTTTGGTTTTACACTGCAAACGATAGGAATAGAATGTAGAATGTGATGTTTGTATTCCTGCAAAAAGCCATCATTGTACTTTTTTTTTTCAAATGATGCTGTTACCTCTTCCCATAGGTGATTTCTAATCAGTGAAGAATAGAGATGGAGTTTTAAAAAGGAGGAATCTAGATCTTAAATGCCCCGGGTTCAAACCCAGGTAATAGCAACATAATGGTCACAGTCATATTTTATCCAATGGAGGCTTAAAAGCATCCCAGTAAAATTTGTGGGAACAAAAAATGGATGCAATATGAGCCTGGCATTTACAGTATTAATATCTCGCAGGATAATTATATATGATCCAGCAGCCTACTTTTAGAGATCCAATTCTGCCAGTAAATATCTGGATGACCTTACCAAGTCATTTAATTTCTCCAAATCTCCATTTTATCATCTGTACAAAAGTGAGCCATTCTCTAAGGTTTTCATTTGCTCAAAATCCTATGGATTAAGATTTCCTCTTTGCCGAATGTTTGTAGTTTTATATGCCCACCAATTGTCTGAAGCAAAATCAAGTGATTATAGGATTAAAATCACTTTGAGCCCCAGGAACTACATTTTTTCCAAAGTCAGAGGCAATTTGGCCTCTTCTCTTAATTATCAGAAATTAGTTGGGGTGAGAGTTAATACCCTCAAATAGAAAGAAGAAGGTATTCTGGTTGGATTGCCAGCTTAGTCTCAATCTCCAGGGAAGTGTTTTCCAGATAATATGGTGGAATATGCGTTTGCCAACCAGATTGGTTTTCTCCAGAGACCTACACAGGCCTTAGATACACCAGTCAGTAGACAATGGGTTGTGACCCTAGAGATGCCTATAATCAGCTTCCTACTTCTTCCTCAAGTCCCACATGGAATTAATGTGATGGAGATTTAGTAGAAACATAGCAGACAACAATCCTTTTTTTTAATTCCTGAAAAAAAAAAAAAGAAAACCCAGGACTTTTATATTTAAAAAAACTCTTTTGTAAAGTTCCAAATATAAAACAAACTTCCAGGTTTCATTAGCATTGGATTTGGTCTTGGTGTACGTATTATTTTCCCTTCGAGAGGCATTTAATCTCTCTGGGTCAAGTACTTTCAAATAGCTGCTATCTCAATTTGTAATAAAAGACACTTTTTTCAGTAGAAGAAAAAGCCTGTTATAAATCCCTCTCCTGTCAACAGGCATAACATCTTTTAAAAACTACAGAAAGGGGTATCCGGTTGACTCAGTTGGTTAAGCATCTGACTTCAGTTAAGGTCATGATCTCACAGTTAGTGAGTGAGCCCTGCAGTGGGCTTTGTGCTGACAGCTCAGAGCCTGGATCCTGCTTCGAATTCTGCATCTCCCTCTCTCTCTGCCCCTCCCCAGCTCACACCTTGTCTCTGTCTCTTTCGCTCAAAAATAAATAAACATTTTTAAAAAATTAATAAATAAAATTAAAAAAATTAAAAACTATGGAGAGCTGCCCAAATGGTCTTTTTTAAAAAAAAAAACAAAAAAATGAAAAAAAGCTGATTCTATTTTTTTTTGAGGGGAGAAGGGGAGGCGCATTCGGAAAGGGAGAGAGAATCTTAAGCAGGCCCTACACCCAGCACAGAGCCTGATGCAGGGCTCTATCTCATGACCATGATATCATGACCTGAGCTGAAATCAGGAGTAGGACACTTAACGGGCTGAACCACCCAGGTGCCCCTAATTCTGTTATTTTGTATAGTCACAGGTTTGCACTTTTGAACGGGGGGTGGGGTCCAAGGAATGAAATTATATAAAGTTGTTCCCTATTTTTGAAGAAGGAACTACATTTAATAAATAGGCAATCAGCGTGATGACCAAACTTGTATAAAGCACCTGTTTTGTGCTAGTCGTAATTCTAGACCTCACAAAGATACAAGAACACATGAAGTATCATAGTCCCTGATACGGGGTTCATTACACTACTCTCACTATTTTCACAGATGTTTGAGGATTACCATAAAAAAATGTGTAGTGATACCCAAATCCCAATATTATGTGGCTAGAAGAGGAGTGATACATAGGATATCTATCTATAATCTATAATTATACATTATATAAATATGTGACACTGGTAGATCTGGATGTACCTGTAAGTAGTGGGATAGGAGGAGAAAACATGCTGGCTTAGGGATAAAGATGACAATGAAAAGGAGTTTGGTGTGGCACACGGCAAGATGACCATGGATCTTCAAGCATACGCTATCTGGCCTGTAGCTGGTGATCCCTTGCCAAAGGATACATCTAAATTATAACACTTTACCCTTTTAATTAAGAGAACCAGAAATGGTAGGTCTGGCTTGAAACAGTAGTTCACAGAAATGACCTGTTGGGTTCCTATTGGTTATTGACAAAATTAATTCCTAATATTAGAGACATTGCCTCATAGTGAGGAAGGAAAAGGTGGAGGTGGGTGGGGTAGAAGAAAACTAAGACAACACAAGGTGAGAAAAAGAAGCTGCTTAGGCCGTGACAGCCATGCTGTAACCCCTGAGTTAGGGATAGAGATGGATGAAACTTCTCTGATTCTCATCCTCTGTTCCGAAACTTGCCTAATGTAGTATCATGTAGTTGCATGTCTTTTCCAGCAAAATCTTCCAGTAAGGTTTTTTGACATGAGCCTCCTTATTGCCCTGAAATCCAAAGAATTCAGTGGATTGATTCTTTGTTATCTGGTTGAACTACACTGAGAAAGCTGAGAAAATCTCACCAGTGAGGCTGTAGGTGTCATTGTCACCCTAGCCTATATTAATCAAAGGGGAATACTTTGGCTCTGACTTTTTCTAGGGAAGTGACATTCCAATTTAGTATCCACCTACTTTGAGTTTTCAAAAAAAGCATTAAGACCACCTGTCCAAAGTTTGTACCTAGAGAAAACGGACACACTGAAAATTAATAATGACAGGTTGAAATATTTATAGATTTTCTGAAAAGGCAGTAAAGAAAAAAATCAAGATTCACTTGGATTTATCTTTTGGTAGCCCTCCCCATAGTGCTTTTTGGTAGATATTGTTTATGCAGACTTTTGTTCACCCAAACAAGTGAATGCTTGGATTTAAAAAGATGATAAATGGGGTGGTGGTCTCTCATACATTTTAAAAATAAATGAATGACCACATTTTTCTAAAGAAAGACCTCTTTTTTGCTTAAATTATTCAATGTACAAAAAGTTACATACCTTCTACTTTTAGGAATAGATTTACTCATGCACTATATTGATATATCACAAACCACAAGCTGTCAGTGGCATGCCTGTACGTGTAAATCATATCTGCACATGCCACCTGGCATAGAAATTCTTAAAGTTACCTCCAGTTAGAAGTTGACTGAATTAATAATGGTCAAGAAACTTGGAGAAAAACCAAATGTTTAGGGATTGGAGAAGATGTTTAAAATGTCACATTTTATGGCTGTCTCACTCAAAATGGATCACCGTGCCCAGTCTATCTATAAAACAATGCTGAAAGTGTTGTCTTTTGCTTCTGCTACTTGAAAATCAACTACTCAGTTATATGCAAATAATAACAATAATAACCTTTTATTTAGTGTTTTCCCAGGCTCTCAGCGATGTAATAAATATGTCCTATTTCATAATGCTCACCATAAGCCCATGATGTTGGTGATATTATACAAGTCAAGAAACTAAGGAAGAGAGAGATTATCTAATTTGCCCAATGTCCTGCAGTAGTCATCGGTGGAGCCTGGGTGTAAAGCCTTCCGGGTGGTTGGGCTCCAAAACTCCCTTTTCAACAGCATCCTTTACTACCTGACCACATACATTGGTTTAAATATAGATTTTTTTAGTTTGTCACTCAAAACTCTTCAAGCCTTACCTAATTGACCCTTCCAGATTTATCTCTTGTGTTTTAAGACTTCTCCACACAGAGTCAGACTCTGGCCAGATTAGGACTGGCCATTTCCCCAGACATCCTGAACTTTGTTATTCCATTACTTTACTGATGGTATTTCCTTGAGTTAAAGTGCAGTCACTTATTAAGGACAGAGGGAGAATTGTAACCATTTTAAAACATATACAGATATATAATAATTATAAAGGCTAACAATGATTGATCAATTACTATTTGTCAAGAACTGCGTTTAATCCATTTTACACAAACATATAACGAATTCACTTATATGTAATACTACATGTCAGAATTGCTACCTTGATGTTATAGAAGAGGAAGCCAGGCCTTAGGGAAGTTAAAGCATCTTATCCAAATCAACCCAACTAATAAGCAGCAGAACTCCAAGACTGTCTGACTCTAATGAGCAAGCTTGTAACCAAGCAATCTAGGCTGCATCTATTCCAAATTCTAATTTGCATTATAGTTGTTTGAGAGTAAGTTTTATATCTCCCTACTAAACTGCATGCCTCTTGGAACAAAGGCTAGATTTTGCATCTCCAACCCCTCCCCTGCCCCCAAATACACACACACACATGCACACACACACACACACACACACACACACACACACAGAATTCTGAGCACAATAAGTGGTAAGTGGAGGGAAAGTAAGGAAGTGAATTAAGTAAAGGCAAAGAATTCCAAATAAAAGTGGCAACTTTGTGACTCCTGGGCTATTGAATCCCTGGGAAAAATATGCCTCCTGTGCTCCTTGAAGCATCACATATATAATTATGCATATAACTGGGCATTATTTTTGCCCCTAGGTCCCCTGACATGGAGCAGAATACTGCAGAAAGCGCCAGTGTGCAGTGGATCCTCTTCATAAGGCCCTGCCAGAAATATCCCCAGGTTGAAGCAATTCACAACCCCTCACCTTGCTCTGAATGCTGTGCAAAGTTGTAGTTTGTGAACATATGGGAACCAGCCGTTAATTCAGGCTTCTCAGAGATTACAAAGCCTGCAGAGACTGTAAAATCAGGTAAAAATTTTGAAAGGAGCACGTTTCCTGGGCAGTTTTTGTATTCCCAGTTAGATTCCCAGCAGTCTGAGAAATAGGTATGTAAATTAAAGAAAGTTATTTAAAAATTCCAGGGCCAGAAGATATTAATAAATCTGATTTTGGTTCTAAAATGGGCAAAGACTCGAGTCAGCAAAATTTGAGACCACTTCTAATTTTATCTGACCCATTTGGTTACACGCTGCTTCTTGTGACAATATCAGTGCCCCCGGTATTCTCGAGAACTAGCAAGGTGTATGGAAAGAATGCAGAACTCAAAGTCAAGAGACCTGGTTTCAAGGTCAGGTCAGACTGTCCCTTAAAAGCAGAGCAAGCTGGTCCCTTGAGCCTCATTTTCATATGTAAATTGGAGATGGCCTGACTATTGACTTGGTATTGTTAATACAAAAACCCACATGAAATACTTTGCAATATATAGGGTCTACAACATAAAATGCATTAATCAATGGAGGGAGGCAAAAATTATAGCTAACATAAAGACCATATGTGATACATATTTTCTATTTGATTATAAGCAAGAATAGAGTTTTTCTCTCTACGTCCTTTTCTTCCTACGTCTATTCACTTAACTGACATTTACTGAGTGCCTAATATGTGCCAGACATTTTATCAGGTGCTGGGAATACAGTGGCAAACTCATCAGATAAGATACCTTCAAGGGAGCAGGCAATCAAAGAATGTGCAAATATATAAATGAATAATTTCTGAGGATGAGAAGCACTATGGAGATAATGATTACAAAAGAACTTTTTGAGGAGGAGACACATAGTCTGCAATCCGAATGATCACAAAGAGTCTCTGGTACAGAAGAAAAAGAAAAAGTGAGAGGAATATTCCAGAAAGAGAGAATAACAACTGCAAATCCCTAAGACTGAATTATCTTGGCATGTTTAAGCGACAGAATCAAGGCCCCTGCAGTAGTAGTATAATGAATGAAGAAGAGGGTTTACCAGACAAGTTGGACAGGTAATACGTGTAGGAAGGGCCTTGGAGAGTGTGGCAAAGAATTAGATTTTATTCTAAATTCACTGAGAAGCCATTAGATAGTTTTAAGCAGGACAATGACTTAATCTAATTTGCATGGTCGAGATCTTTGATAAGATCAAGTAAAGAGGTAGAGTCTGTTAACATTGTAACACTAAGTGTTTTTGTTCAGAGAGGCAGCCAATATTTGGCTTTAAAAAGATTCTTCCACTGTGGAGGTTGATCAACATCTCAGTCTCAACATGCTGTAATTGAGATTTCTTTCCAGTAGGATTTCTCTCCATTTCTTCCCTCTTTCAGAAATGGTCATTAAATGCTTCCATCTTTGGAACAAAAACCATGAATGCATCTTTGACTCATCTAATCCATCAGCAAAGCCAGAGGCTATTCCTCACCTTCTTCATTGGAAGTACCATGGCCCAAGTCACACTCGGCTCTGCCCAGATGACTGCAATGGCCTCCTAGCTGGTCTCCCTGCTTTCAACCTTGTCTTTCTGCAGGCTATTTTCAACACAGCTGTCAGAAAGAGTCTGATGATATTATTTCTCTGTCTAAAACCTTCCATTTGCTCTCTCATCTCAGAGTCAAAATCAAGGTCCTCACAATGTCATGTAAGACTTGACCCCATGTAGCCACTTGATTCTCTGTCGGCCTTTCATGCCAGTTCCTGTTGACTCAGCTTCAGCCACACTGGCCTTCTTCCTGCTCCTTGAACACTTATGCCTCCTCTACCTCAGGTCTTGGCTCTTCCTGGGCCTTCTGTATAAAATGCATTCTATAGATATCCATGAGGCTTTCTCATTTGCCTGTTTCAGGATTTTACTGAAATTCCATCTTCTCAATAAGGCCATCCTCAATCCCACTCTCTAAAATGGCACCACTGTCCCCAACACTCCCTTTTTCCCTTCTTGGCTTTATGCTTTTCCATAGTACTTACCCACATCTACCATACCATAGATTTCAGTTATTTTTCTGGGCCAAACTAGAATATACTACTCCAAACTAGAATATAAGGTCTGTAAGAGCAAGATTGTTGGTCTGTTTATTCATTGCTGTGTTCCCAATACCACATAACAGGAGCTCAATAAATATTTATTAGTCAAATGAAGAACCTGAAATTCACAAGCCTCCTCCACAGGTCAGTGTCACTGAGCATGGAAATCGCCCAGGCACCATTCTCCAGACCAAAGCTGGAACCCTGGGTGGACTGGGGGAGGCGCAGTGGGCAAAAAAGATGTCAGGAAAATTAGAAAAGTGTTAGGAAGGCCTGAGAGAGAAGGCACTGTTGGATGCCCATTTACCACAACACTGACTTGGTAAAGAAATAAGCGTGTTCTACAGCATCTTCCAGACTTTATGATCAGTAAGATTGGTTTGTTTTCATTGGTTTGTAATGTACTATATATAAATAACCCTCTGAAGGAGGTAATAACATTAATCACAATGATGATAATGCTAGAATTTATTGAAGACTGTTGCAGTTACTACTACTAACTATTCCACAAGTAGCTTAAAACTACCATTTATCATATTCATAGATTCTGTAAGTTAATTCAGATGGCATAGTGGGAAAGGTTTTGTGTGCTTCATGATGGCTGGAGCCTCAGCTAAGAAGACTTGATTGCTGGCAGCTGAAATCAAGTGAAGGTGTCTTTATTCATACAACTGGCAGCCAATGCTGGCTATTGGCTGGAACCGCAACTGGAGCTTTTGACCATGCACCTACTTGTGGTCTAACCATGTGCCTGGACTTCTCAGTGTGATCAGGCTTTTTCCATGGTAACTCAGTGCTCCAAGAGGGGGTATCCCAGCATACAAGGCAGACTGTGCAGTGCCTTTCGTGACCTGGCCTTGGAAGTCACAAAATATCATTTCCACCATATTCTGCAGCCAAAGCAATCACAAGCCACAGAGAGGACATAAACCTCACCTCCTGATATCAGAGAAGCTGGGAGATATTGTTGCAGTCACCTTTGGAAACTCACAGAAACTATGATAAGCATTTTACATAATTACCTAATTTAATTATCATAGTATCCCAGTTAGATAGTCAGCATTATTTCAAATTTAGTGTAAAAGAAAACTGAACTGTAGAAAGTTCAATGATTTGCTCAAGATCACATTGTTGACATCTGGTGTTGCTAAGAGCCAGGTATATGTGTAACTAACTCCAGAGTTCATGCTCTTCCTAATATATCTTCCCCATGGCCAGAGGAGGCTCAATAAACAAAGTGATATGAGGTTGGGAAAATAATACAGAAATCAAAGTGAGAGAAAAGGAGTAGTAATTAGGAAAACAAAAAGAAAATCAGTAGGCAGTAGGGCACTATGATGGTACCTAGTCAATGTACAATTATCATTTAGTGATTTCATTTGTTTTATTTCACAGGATACGGAGATAGCATAGACAATAGCCTACATACAATTCCTCCTAAGTTAACACAAACCAAATATTTAAAACTTTAATTAAAAAATCAAACACCATCAAAGTTCCATACTATCCATTTTATTCCATTATATTTTAAACATTTTGAAGTAAGAATTTGATTGTTTGAATGTTCTCAATATTTTGCTCTTTAAATGAATGTTTAGTGGATGTAACTCAATGCCAAATTTGGCTTGTTCTTCTTTTAATGACTTCTGCAAAATAGCTACCATTTATTCATTGAGCAAATGGAATATTCTGATGATTTTTTAATGCTACCTAGAATTACATACAGTCAGTGTCTTTTCAGTAATGCACTCTTGGGCATAAACTTCCAGATCCTGCTGTATATTGAAGAATTCACATTAAATTACTCTTCTCTGTGAACATAATGGTAGATAATGGAGGACTCAAACAGCTGAAGACCATCTCTCTGCCCAAATGTCACCTGATGTCTGAGATACAGCAGCCTCATAATTTCATTCCCCTGCAGACTTCAGTGGCTTCCCCCATTGTCCTTGCGATGAAGAACAGGATACTCAGCATGGCCACAAAGCCCTGCAGGATCTGAACCCTGCATGGTTCTCAACCCTACCTGATGTCCCACTTCCTCATTGCCCCTGTCTTCCAGACATTCTGTATTTCTTTACTGTTTTTGAGCAGGTCAGTCTTCTTCTCCCCTTAGGACTTTCACAGACGGTAGTTCCCTGACCTGGAATATTCTTATATCCTCCCTGCATCTGGCCAACCCCTAGACAGTAAGTCTCACAGTAACCAGCACTTGCTTAAGGACATTTTCCCAAATCTCCCTGACCAGGTCACACCCTCCATCCCTTCATATATACTCTTAAAGTCCTTCCTTCAAGGTATCCATCTCAGCATGACTTCGCATTTATTAGTTTGATTCTCTGATTAATTTGTATCTCCCACAGTAGACTGTAAGCTCCTCAAGGACAAAGATTGTGTGCATATTTGCTCTGCAATCCCCAGCATCCAGCACAGTGCCAGGCCCATTACTCAGTAATTACTTATTAAATAAGTAAATGGATAAATAAATGTTAAAATGAATAAAAAATTATAATTCAGGTTTTTGAGGGTCTCAATCAGCTTTTTTAAAAGAATAATCATTATTGTCTTCCCATATCCAAAGTTTTCTAATCTTACTACCTCCATAGTTCACAATTAGATGACAGGCCAAAATGATACTAATAATGCATAATTCACACACAATTTTCAGATTTTAAGGAGTTTCACATTAAATACTACAATCTATTTGATCTACCAATAAAGAATATAAGGCTCAAAATGCTACATAGTTGATAAGACAAAAAGTTAGAATTCTAATCATGCCACGAAGACTCCTGGCAGAGGTGAGAAAAAAGGAAGGTGAGAAGCTGGAAATTGGGTCCACTTCTGAAGACTCATTGGGAAAGATATCTAAAAATAGATGTATTTCTTCAACTTCAAACAAAACACAGACTTAATTTATTAAAGTCATTTTGTTAAAGTTGAGATAGATTGGGTCATTTTATATATATATATATATATATATATATATATATATATATATATATAGCCAGAGAGTATATCGGATAGGGAAGTAGAAAAGTAGAAAAGAAGCCTGTTAGTTCAATTCCACACCTTAGACAGAAACTCTCACCAGTTTCTCCTTTATGTATCTGTTTTGTGCTTATTCCTTCTATTGTACAAGCAACCAACTTAACATAGATTCTGCTAGTCTTGACTGGCCTGTACAATGCCACTGGCTCTCAATGTTTTTTGTGTATACTCTTAATCTGACAACTAAAATAGAAATTGGTAGGAACCAATTTATTTAAGCACAACCCAGTGCCCTACACTCAAGGGTCTTATACATCATTTGACTCAACCACCTCTTACACAGACTTCATTGGACACCAGTCAATCCCAAAAGAGTGGACTAAGAAGCCGAGTACAGATTTACACTGTTGAGTTAGACAAAAAATGAAGTCCTAAGTCCGCAAAGGATCAGGAGTCGTGGAAACTCTCCATGCTTTGCCTTGGGTACCTTAAAAGACTATATACCATAAATACATCAACCTTCACAATGATAAAAGGGCTGATTCAAATTATCTCAATCCTTGAATTTGAGTTAACGTTATCCAGGACTTCTTCTGTTGGCTCTAGCCTCCTGTTGGAAGCAAAAATAAATCCTGTCTAGAGGAATACCATCTTAGAGCTCACTTTACCCTGATATTTCAAATACAGTGTCTGGAACTCAATAAAGAAAAACAAACAAACAAACAAACAAGCCCAAGAAGGAATAAGACAAAGGGATCACAAAGAGAAGAAAAAACAAAAACAAAAACAGACAACATTAACAAACTCATATGGGATCCAAATAATAGTTGGTTGGCGAAGGTGCTGACCTAAGTAACTCTAGAAATGGATGGACTCTGTTAAGACACAAAGCAAAGTAAACTGTACATATGTACCTTTCTCTAGTTGGTAAAGTTATGTCCCACAGAGTACAGGTTAACAATTTTGAATTTGCTACACATGCATACTGGAATTGAACAGTTAAGTAAGTGGATGGCAGATAGCAGGAACAGGTTTCTCTCTGTTGGAGAGGGAGTTTACAGATAAGCAAGGGGAGGAACCTAGAATGATCCATGTAATAATGGGTTAGAGCTGGAGTCATCAAAATGAACTCCTAATTAGCTTAATATAATTACAGATGGTTATGCTATCTGTATCATACTTACACATATCCTGTATAATATTTTTAGGTATATATACATACATAGTTAGTATACACATATGATAATGTGTGTTCTTGCTCTGTCAGATGCAAGAGACTAGAAGCAATGTCACCTGAGTAGCAAGAAGTACACTGAACACCCACTTCTTGCTTTTTAATACCATTATCCAATACAAGAAACCAGTCTTCCTCATAGAAATGGTTGAATAATTCCTGAGATTGGAGTAAGAAATATTCAAAATAAGCCCAGAGTAACTTGTAGTACCAGAAAATAATGAAGTGCTTAAAGACACACACGCGCTTGCATGCGTGCGCGCGCGCACACACACACACACACACACACACACAAATAAAAAACCCATAAGGCTGGTGGTATGTCAAAGGAACACAGATGACAAATGAAAGAGTTGCCAAGAGTCAAAGCTGGAAGAACTTGAGCAAAAAGTAAATAAAGTATAATGCAAAGTTGAATTATAACTTTGTATAAAATATAAAATAAATGTCCACAACATTAATAAATGACTGAATAAAGAAATAAATGAGAAAGAAGAGACAAATCTCTGATGCAGAAGAATTCCAAATAATTTCTGTAGATATTCTCACTTTGAGGAGGAACGTAGTGTGAACCATGTATAGAGACTTCTTTTCTTGTTTGTTTGTTTAATTTCCTTACATGTTTATTTCTGAGAGAGAGAGAGAAAGAGATAGAATGAGCAGGGAAGGGGCAGGGAGAGAGGGGGATAGAGGATTTTAAATGGGCCCTGTGCTGACAGCAGAGAGCCCAATGCAGGGCTTGAACCCACAAACTGTGAGATCATGACCCAACCAAAGTCAGATACTTAAGCAACTGACCCACCAGGGTGCCCCAATAGTGACTTCTTTTCAAAGAATACAGTGTGGAAAGGGTGGGGAGGGAAGGTGCAACTTTATGATGGAGAAACCTGACAACCACAACATCAGCTAAATGATCAAGGTCAAGATCAGAATGATAAGTCATGTTGATAGTGTGTACTATTGATATGACATGACAAAAGCCCACAGTTCTGACCTAATCATTAGAAAAACATCAGCCAACAGGAGCCTAAGGAAAGGAGATGACTAAATGTAATCTGGAATCCTAGAACAGAATAAGGATATTAAGTAAAAAGTAAAGGAATCTGAATAAATTATGAACTTAAGTTAATAATAATGTATCAATATTGGTCCATTAATAAATATGGGCTATATAAAATTATTATAATGTCTGGTGAGATTTAATATACATGTAGAATTAATATATGTGACAATAGTTTGTATTATTTATTCAATAATGATAATGATGATATTGTATTTTGTTGAAAGGCTTATCATTTTCTACAAAAAGTCACCTGCTAAGAACTGTATTATTTTCCAAACAAGACTAACATGACCCCATCAGTAAAGTAGAATGTTGGTGCATGGTCCCTAAATAGGTAAGAAGTTTCTGGTCTCAGAATTCCAAGTAATGCATCTTGCTTTAACACTTTTTCATATTTACAACAGCAAGCTTATAAAACATAAAACATTTAAAAAATGTGTCCCCTTTAAAAAAAAAAACCTCTTTAGATTACCAGCTCTTCTTCTGAATTTATCAATTTCAATTTACCAACAACCTTTAGAGAAAGTAGGTGTGATGGGATACAGCTGTGTACTCTTCCTCCCAAAACACAATGAAAATCTTAAATTCTCAACTGCAACATGGTTGCCATGTCGTATCATAGAATTGGCACCAGTTAAATGAAGCAAGACAGTGAAATGAGATTCTTTTCACGTTTCATAGAACACAGGGATTTGTGGGGGCTTTTCGTGGGGGGTAAATACTGAATGTAATATTTCAATCATACCCGAAAGAACATGAGTTAATATTTCATAGCTACTTAATCCACTCATTCAGAAATGGTAATGCAAATGTTCAAATATTTATGCTTCATAGGCAAAACTTTGTGCCCTGAATTATTGTATTGTGCTCTCTTATACCACTGACTTTTGATTCATTTTGGATCAGGTAACCAGAAAATCACTGTATTCAACAGGGGAGCACTAGTGATAAAGTCTTTATAATAACAATCTTTTCATTTTTATTCACACACAAGCCTATTTGCCTCCTTGAATAAAATTAAAACATCCACCAAAGCCAGTGATTAAGGAAAGGATTTGTGTAAAAAGTAGTGTGCCTTTAATTGACCTGATTGCAATTTCCAATCTACTTCATGTGTAAAATTCAAAGGCTCTCATGAAAAGAGTGCTTCCACTGAAATATCCTGTTATTCCCAGACATGAGTGCCTTTAATATCATCTTTCCACCTCAGCCATAATGAAAGTTGTATGTCAGGTTTTCAATCCCATCCTTTAATGCCCCTGAAGTATTTTGAGAACATGAGTGAGGTCAGAGAGGAACTGCATTATTTGGAATGCTTTTTACTCATTTAGTGCCCTTCCTTCCACTATCACTATCCCCAGGCTATCAAAGCAGAAAATCACGTCAGACAAAAGCTTAGCCCCTTCAGAGTGAATTTCAGAGTCAAGAGGACCTCAGGCACCCTGTGTGACTTGACAGAAGAATTTGTCCTCTTGTACCCTGTATTAACTTCACAGTGTGGAGGATAAGGTATAGGAACAGAGCTCATCACTTCCCACTTGCAATGCTTGTACCCCCACCCAATTCTGTTTTTCAGAGCTACGTTTCCTTTTCTATCTCCTCACTAGCCTAAACAATCTAGCGACATCAAAGGACATTTTAAAACCATATACTGTCATCAAGTACCCCTTGACATGAGGCGCTGAGAAGGACCCATCACCTCTCTGGTATCCTTTCCAATAACGCATAACCTCAATCTAATCATAAGAAAACATCAGATAAACACAAACTGAGACACACTAGACAAAATAACTGGCCCGTACTCTTTAAAAGTGTCAAGGTTCTGAAAGACAAGGACAGACAGAGGTGCTGTCACAGACTGGAGGAGACTACAGAGACAAGACCAAAGGCAGTGTCGCAACCTGGACTGGATGTTAGAATAAAAAAAAAAAAAAGACATTAGAGGAAACTGGTGAAATGCTAATAAGTCCTGTATATCAGCTAATTGTGCTGTGTTGTACTAAGGTTAGTCAATGTCTTAGTTTTGGCACATGTTCTATGATTACATAAAATATTAACATAAAGAAAGGCCAAGTGAAGGGACTGAGACATTGTATTTTTTAAAACTATTTTATTAGATTTAAATTATCTCAAAATTTAAAAATTAACTGGAAAAAAAAACAAAAAAAAAGCCACCATATATTATGAGAAGAAGAGAAGGAAAGAAGAGAAGGAGAGAAGACGTGAAGGAGGGAGAAAAGAAAGAAGGAGGAAAGAAGGAAGGAAAGATAGAAGGAATGGAGGCAGAAAGGAAAGGAGGAAGAATCTAATTTAAAGAGATATTCAGGAAATTTTTAAAATGCTGACTAATTCCTCATTGGATGTGAGTCATTCATTTGAAACCTTTCCAATGCACACAGTCAGAAGGTGGCATAATACGTTGGTTAATAACATGGACTTTAAGACAAGATTTAGCTTAGTTTAAGGCCCGACTTTATCGCTTATTAGTTCGGTCTCTAATGACACATAATCCTCTGAAACTAAATTTTCTCATACATAAAATAGAGATGTGAATAGTATCAACTTCATAGGTCTGTTATGAAGATAAAATGGAGTCATACACATAAAGCTCTTAGCTCATGTCTGGCATATAGAAAGCATTTGATAAATGGAAGCCATTAATATTAGCACAGAAACTGACACTAAAAATTAATAATTCACCCATTCCATTCAGCCTTATCCAAATGTTGTCCATTCTCCAGGCACCAATGGAACCTCAATGCCTTCATAAACCCATGATAAGTTCTCCAACCCATCTGTATGTGACGTATGTTTGTGTAGTTTTCCTTCATTATCATTTTGTGTGGGTGGTCATGGTCCATCAATCAGCTATATGATCCTTGATGGTAAAGACCACCTTGTTTCTTCTGAGATTTTCCTTGGCATCAATGTTGAGCACACAGTAGGCATTCAAAAAGAGAAGGTAGTTTATGATTATGGTATTTTTGAATGTTTGTAGGGGAATCTGGTACCATCATGGATTTAATCACTGGGAATTTAGAGGCCTGTCAAAACAGGTGTTGAAGAGGTAAACATTTTCTTAAAAGCCCTTTAAAAATGAAATAAAAGTCTTTCAGAATCTTCTGAAAGAAGATTCTGAAATGCAAACTGAATTAGATTCTTCACTGTCTCTAGGGTTTATGTCATGTGTTTTTGTCTTGTAAAGAAGGCACTTTCAAATAAAGTCTCTCAGGGACTTCCACAGACACATTTATTTGGCTGAAATCCATTCTCCCAGGAAATTTACCCAAAAATTCTGAATAACTTCCACATTGAGATACCATGACCACAGACAACATCAGGAAGAGAAAGATCATTTCTTTTAATAATTCCCTTATATAGCATTACGGTTTCTTAAGTGCTTTTAAGTGTATTGTTTTAATTGATTCTCATAAAAACTCTGAGAAGCTATCTAGAAGCTATTATTAACCCCAGTTTTCAGATAAGACAACTGAGGCACAGGCTTGCCAAAAATCGTACAATTAGTAAGTTGCAATTTTAGATCTCTTGTCTCATTCAATAAGCATTTAGTGAGCATCTCCCATGGGCTTCCCAGCACTGTATGTTTTCTCCACCTCACATGCCTGCTTCTATCACAGTTTTGTGCTTGTTATGGATTAAAATCATCAACTTAATTGTCTGAATCCTCCCCTGGACTACAAGCTCCTTGCAGGCAAGCATCTGTCTTGTCCTAGGTATTCCTAATACCCAGGACCAAGAAGACACTCAGTAAAACACTTGTAGAATAGATGAATGGGGACAACTCAATAAATGGTCCTTAAGGGTGTGCCAAAAGAGCTCAAATTACTTGTTTTGGATGAATGCAAGTTATATCCTCGCTTTTCCAGATCTTAGTGTCTTATAACCCAATTATTCTCAACAGAGAGAATGGCTGTTAGGAGACTAACACACTGCACTCTTGGGAAGGAGAAAAGCCTATCCCTGAGAAGAGTCAATAAGACTAAATGATCATTAGAGAAGCATGAAATGAAGTCCGGTTACTATCACACTCTCCATTAAAAGCCGTTTATCTAAACAAGTTTCAATCCTGACTTTGTCACACTTCTTAGGCAACTCTCACTTCTTCCGAAGAAAATGAGAGAAGCAACAACTTTTGACTTGAAGTTACCAAACTAAAGGGGATTAATGCTCCTAAATGAAAGTGATGGAAGCTTATTGACTCTCAGGGTGACGAAATACTGAAATAAATTCCTAAGAGATTGAAAAGTCAGCTCCTGAAATCTTCAAGAAGGCAATCGAAATTTATGTGACATATTTGCCTCCCTGAGTCTTTTTCAGCCAGAGCATCCAAGTCCTAGCTCTTGTTTCCTACATTCCACATCAGCATTATTGCTCCTCCCTTCTTCATTGCAACATCTCCTTCTTTCAATCCATAGCTATTTGGTTGCACAAGTCCCACCTTCAGAATCAGAACCATGAAACGTTTGCAGAACTTGTGGTTTTTCAGAAAGTTGGCAGAGTTTGTCCTCCATAGTGATGGCATCAATTTCCCCATGTGGGAAATATGCCAGTCGCTAGTAACAGTATCTGATGCTAAGCAACCGGACTGGTTCCAGGAGGCTGTGTGGTGTCTGAAAAGAGTACCAAACAGGAATTTGAAGACACAGTTCTGGCCTTGACTCTTAAAAACACTTCAATGTGACCTTGGATAAATCTCTCAGTTTCTCTGATGCTCTATTTTACTTTGTCATCTCTGAAGTGAGCATGGGCCCTTCTAGACCTGGGTGCTAAGTTCTGCTATGCTGTGCTACTGACAATTTTTCCTGGGGGTGGAGCAGAGTGGGGGTGTATGATTAGGAACTCTTGATAACCATAAAGTGTTTTCTTCCAGACTAATTAACAGTGTGGACTGTTTTTTGTTGGTTTTTTTTTCTCTCTTGTTCCAGAGAAACTGGAAAACAAATAGGAGAGGTTTAGGGGAGATAATCTGGGTCAACATGGAAGGAAATATGTATTAGTTAAAATCAAAGATCTTGCCCACAAAAGGATAAAGAATAAGAGAAGTAATTTGTAATCACTAAAAAAATAAAAGTCACCAAAGAAAAAAGATGCAAAGTAATTTATATTTAACCTACTCCAAATAAAAATAACCAACAGATAAGTTCACTGTTTGGACCATCTGTATCTGATAAGCATAAGTTTAAATCCTGGCACCATCTGCTCAACTGGAATTTAATACTGTATCAATCTGCCAAATCACAATTATGATAGCAAGGACAGCAGCCTCATGGCGTGTGATCTAAATAGTGACCATTCTTTAACAGGATGAGAAACGAGAGCCAAACCAACTTGGATAGAAATATTTTAGTGCTTTCTGTTCACCCTGATGAAAACCAAATAGAGGCATATAATTGGCAGAGCCTCAAGCAGCCAGACTTTCAGAGTAGGAGAAACATTCTGGGAAGGGTCTCAGAACACCCAAGGACTTAGCACCGAAGAGAAGGAACAATGAAGCTAGAGAATCTAAGTGGAGATTTAATAGAATTTCTGTCCTTCTAGGGCTAGTCACTTGTGCCTAACCACCTGACCTACTGTCATCGATTAGTCATGGGGCATTTTTCAGTGGGGAGCAGGCAAGCCATTAAAACATACTCCAGTCCTGAGGTAGTCATTGCCAAGATGATAAATCCTTAAATTTTGAGTCTTTTAAAATCATCTCGTCCAAAGCCTTTACAGATGAGGAAAATAAAGCCTGCAGGGTTAAACAACTTTCCCAGGTCACCACCAAGCTGGTAGCCGAACAGATCTTTCTTCTGGACCACTGCTAGTCCCATGATGCCTCCCCCAGAGTCCCAGCAGCTAAAGGCACTTACAAAGATCTTCCTTACCGAATAAAACCTTTAGGGAAGGCTCACATTGATGCCTTCCTAAATTTCTCCACCTGTCTTACTATGCTAGAAGCATGTTTCTCTACAATAGTATCTTTCATAATATTTAGCTCTACTTCACAAAATATGAGTGATTCATATTTTGTATTATCTCTATATCACTATGGGAGAGTTATGTCCATAATTTTTAAGTAAGTGTAATTAATAGCACAATCTCTATCATACTTTATTCTTGACATACTAAGCCAACCACTAGTTTCATATAACTCCCAGGAGCCATCCTTTCGAAGGTCTGTGCCTTTGCACATGCTGTTCCTTCTGCCTGAATGGCCCTCCCCCTTTCCAGACCGCCACCAGCCCAACTCCCGCTCATCTTCAAAGACCCATCTCAAATGTTGCCTCTTCTTCAGCTTTCCCTGACTTCTTCCAAAAGGCAGAATTGCTTTCTCCCTCTGCATTTTGTTTGTTCCTCAGATACAACACTTCCTAATTATCTAATAAGCACTTCTATTTGTGTTTGTGCCTCCACTAGAGTATTAGCAGTTCATGGGCAGAGACAAGGTTTTATGTGTCTTCAGCATCAAACAGTGCCTTGCATGCAAGAGGACCTAGGTAAATGATTTGGTATCTAATGATGCCGATACTATAACAGAGTCATTGCCAAGATCTACACCATTTTTCTTGTTCTATGTTCCAGACATTGACAACGACATTTTGGTATAAAAACTATCACAGTCAGTAAGTATTGAGTAAAGCACACAACACTATGATAAGAGTTGGGGGGTTAGAGAAAGAATGAGGATGTTCACACTCTGAAGTTATTTCAACTCTTCTGGTGGGTTTTGTGGCTTTTAAAATAAGAAACAGACATTAAAATGTTTCCAGAGGACATGAGGCTTGTTACCACAGATAGGAATTTTCAATAGTGAATCTAAAAATACCTGTTTAAAGTTTAATAAGGAATAAGGAATATTATAGTATAATTTTCTATCTAAAAAGCTTAAAAACCTCTCATTTCAATAATAATAATAATAATAATAATAATAATAATAATAATAACGTGAAAAACTAGTATTAACTGAGGATTTACCATGATCCAGACACTTCATTAAGTACTTTATAATTTCATTTAACCATCTCAGCAACTCCATGAAATAGTTACTGCCATCATTTCCATTTTATAGATTAGGAAACTGAATCACCAAAAGTTTAGGTAATTTGTGTGTACAATATCAAACAAGAAATAAGTGGTAGAGTTTGACCCCAGTCAGACTGATTGCGCAGCTCCTATTCTAGTTAAATACAGACTATGGAAATCTAGAGCTCAGTAAATTCATGGAAGCTTCTGGTGCTAATCAGGAGATAGGGGATTTTAGCTTAGCCTCTCTTCCCTATGGACAAGGCAGCTACACGCTGAGAAAGGTACTAGAACCTTCAAAGAATGGGAAAACATGTGACTTATACCAACCTAAAGGAACAAATTGTTAATAGGTTGAGATCACTTAATTAGTAGACTAAGCTTTGTTCATAAAACCAAGATTTTTGCCCTTGCAAAATGATCCCCTCTAAAAGCATAGATTGAGGGGCGCCTGGGTGGCTCAGTCGGTTGAGCGGCCGACTTCGGCTCAGGTCACTATCTCGCAATCTGTGAGTTCGAGCCCCGCATCAGGCTCTGTGCTGACAGCTCAGAGCCTGGAGCCTGTTTCAGATTCTGTGTCTCCCTCTCTCTCTGACCCTCCCCCATTCATGCTCTGTCTCTCTCTGTCTCAAAAATAAATAAATGTTAAAAAAATTTTTTTTTAAATAAAAATAAAAATAAATAATAAAAAAAAATAAAAGCATAGATTGAGAACATTTTATTCCATCAGCTGGCTGTGCTTGTGTGCTTTCATGGGTTAGCTTTAGTGAGGCTAGTGAGGCTAGTGTATAGATTTCCTGGCAATCATTTATTTATTGCTCATTGGACAGCTTTTAGCTTTCATCCAAAGAGACAGGGATGTATTTCTGTTTTCATTAGGAGAGAGAGGAAAAGGTTGAGGTCCCTTGAGGGAGAGACTGGTTTCTGGCCCATCCTAGTAACTTATTTTTTATCATAGTAACTGTTGTCTGTGGAAAAGGAAGGGACTGTGATGAGTATGGTTTACGTATGTATTAACGTTCTTACTACAGTGCATTACAGTTTGCCAAGTGTTCTCCTGTAGACATCATCTTCTTTGAGCCATACAACAACTTAATGAGGGTGGATTTGTTCCCATTGTTTACAGGGAGTCTGACTCAGTTTGCCCATTGGCTTGTCTTGGCTCAAAACGCTTTTAAATAACAAAACTGGTGTTTGCAACTCTAGTCTGAGTCCAAGTCTCGGATCTTCTACTAAACCAGGCACTATGTTCATTGGTCTTTCTGGTTTGAGTGAAGTTGCTTAAAAACTGGCTCAGCATGGGGCATCTGGGTGGTTCAGTTGGTTAAGCATCTGACTCTTAATATCGGCCCAGGTCATGATCTCCCAGTCAGCAGCAGTGAGATTGAGCCCCATGTCAGGATCTACGCTAAGCGTTGAGCCTCCTTGGGATTCTCTGTGTTTCTGTCTCTGTCCTTCCTCTGCACACATGTGCACCAGCTCTCTCTTCCTCTCTTTCTCTCAAAATAAATAAACTTAAAAAAAAAATGGCTCAGCAGGTCACCCAATTAACTTGTGATCTCCAGGATAGAGAAGAAATACAAGGGAAATATGAATGATTCAACCAAGACAGACTGAATTAAAAAATTAATGTGTGAAGCTTTTATATATTACATTTCTCACAAGAGAGTTAAAATCTGAACTTTCTTTTGTGGAATGAGGCTGGTGAGCACCAGTTTTAGAGATAAATGGCCAGAGTCCCTATCAAAGAGGGAGGTTTGAAGAATTCATCTTGACTTGAATTGGAACATCCAAAGGCAACATCAAAAGCAAAAAATAACTCATTTCCTTCCCATTGCTGAGACTTGGCTGCTGATATGGCACCTGTTTGGCATCAGATGACTAGGGAATGTAAATGCTTCTGTACAAAAGCAAAATATAATAATTGAAGATTAGATTCTTTGCAACAGATCATCTCCTACTGTTTATTTTAATTTTATTTATTATTTTTACCTAAGCAGAAACTATTATAATTGTGTTTCAAACCTTGGAGACTTTTGTCTAATAAATACTATGTGGTCCTATGTGTAAAATAGATACTGTAGACATTAAAGGGGGGTACCTATTAGTGTGTTTTAATTCTTCCTCATCCCCCCCCCCCACCCCCAGCACTGACTGCTAGAACTGGAGAGGATTTATCACTACCAGATAAAACTGGCCAGCACAATTCAAACACCTGGGCAATTTTGCCTTATCTTCCTAGGTAAGCTGGGTTCTTTTATGTTCATTATCTGTACTGTTTATGGAAGATCTAAAGTGTAAAACAAGAAAAACCTGGTTTTAACAATGAATTCCATTTAATGTACCAATAATGTAATAGTACAGTCCTTTGCAGACAGGACTATGATGGACAGCAGGGGAAGCCATTATCACTAAACTCTTTGTGTTTTTTTTTTCAATAAAATGAAAAAAAAGGGGGATGGGATGGGATGGGAAAAGAAAAAAGACCTCTGAGTAGGGCTGACATGCAAACTTCAGGTATCTTTTCTTTCTTCCTTGTCTCTTTCCCCGGCTTAGGAAGGAAGCTCTGATAGATTAGACTCCCTGTAGGTTGTAAAACTCAGATGGAAACAGAGTCGACCCTGATGGTATCAAGCCCTCACAATGTAGATTTCAACATAATAAAGTAATGAATTTTAAATGATAGAATCAGAATTTCTTCGGGGATGGAAGGGAAATGATGAAGATCACAGCCTGCACCTCCACCTATGCCTACAAGAACAAAAAAAATTTTTTTTCAACTTTAACTTTCACAACTGACATCACTTTCTTTTATTTAACCATTGATATGGTTTCCTTTATGAGCCTGGAGGCTCACTCAAGCTGGAAATATGGCAGATAGCTACAAAGCACTTATCAAATTCTAGAAGACACAATTCTACAATGAATGGAAAACACCTGCTCTGCCTGAAATAGCTTCCATGTTTCTAACCGTGCATTAAAAAAGTAACTACAAAATCTCAGGGTCTACTGATGAATCTATACAGAATGTTACTGAGCAACTTGATGTTTAACTTGAGGTTATTTTTTTTAATGTTTATTTACTTTTGAGAGAGAGACAGACAGACAGAGTGTAAGCAGGGGAAGGGCAGAGAGAGAGAGGGAGACACAGAATCCGAAGCAGGCTCCCCACTCTGAGCTGTCAGCCCACAGCCCAACTCGGGCCTGGAACTCACTAGCCTTGAGATCATGACCTGAGGGTCGGAAGTTTTACCGAATGAGCTACTGAGGTGCTCCTTACTTGAGGTTAAAATGGAACCATCTAAAGCTTCATTTCCTTAAGACAGTAGCCCTTAGCCACAGGTGGCTACTGAGCATTTAAATGATGGCAAGTGTGAATGAAAGCTCAATTTTTAAATTTTATTTGGTTTTAATTATTTTAAATTCAAAAACTGAGGGAATGAAAAATATGTGGAAATATAGTGAAATGATAATTTTTTTATATATTGGGTTAGATAAAATATTTTATTCAAATTAATTTTACTTCTTTCTTTTTATTTTTTTTTTCATGTAGCTACCAGAAATTTTTAAATTATATGCATGGTTTGCTTTATGTTTCTATTGCCTGAAACATGGCAGAATCTCCCATAGGGACAAAATCTGCCTTAGATCTAAGGGAGGAATCTATTTTAGATTCCATCAAAAGATGTTCATTTTCAAGAAGGAAAAAGACCACGTGGTAGCTTGGATCTCTGGCAGCATGGTCACATACCACAGAGGCTGAGAGCCCAGGTTCTAGGAAAAAAACCCATGTCTCAGGTGTGAAACCCAACTCTGCTTTTGTACTAGTAGTGCCACCTGAGGAAAGCTGCCTAAACACTTTGAGCCCAACATTTTGAGTATTCAGATAGTGGATATTATATATTTAGCAAGTGAGCGCTCAGAATGTATTAGCTATTTATTGCTATTGTTTTCACTAGCAACAATTCTAAAATACTATTGTTGTTATTTGTTTCTTTTTAATATTTATTTATTTTGAGATAGAGCATGTGCAAGTAGAGGAGGGGCAGAAAGAGAGGGAGAGAGAGAATCCCAAGCAAGCTCCACACTGACAGCACGGAGCCCAATGTGGGGCTCGAACCTGCAACAGTGAGATCATGACCTGAGCTGAAATCAAGAGTTGGATGCTTAACCGACTGAGCCACACAGGCGCTCCTATTGTTGTTATTTGAGTAGTATTAGGAGATTATCTGAAATTCAAAACATGAATTTAAAAAAATTAGTGATCTTATGGACCACATATATGAATTTGCAAGGGAATAATAGTCTATCCTTTGCTAAACCATCAAGTAAAGAGAACATTGAAAACTTGAGACTAGTTCTCTCTTCTTAATGATGAATTAATGATATGATTGGAAACCTTTGTCCTTCCTTTGTGGTGTTTCCATTTCTGGACCACTCTTTTTTTTTTTAATATTTATTAATTTTGGGGAGAGTGCAAGCAGGGCAGGGGCAGACAGAGGGGGACAAAGGATCCAAAGCGGGCTCTGTGTTGACAGGCTGACAGCAGTGAGCCCAATGTGAGACTCCAACTCACACACTGTGAGATCATGACCTGAGCCAAAGTCAGACGCCCAACCCACTGAGCCACCCTGGTGCCCCTGGACCACTCTTGATACCAGACAGCAACGAAGGTATAGCAGAGGATAGGGAGGGACTTTTTCAACTTCATAGTTCAGCCTAATTCGCATCCTATATAGACAGTATTCATGGGTAGTGATTTAAGCCTATACTATTTGGCTCCTCCAACCTACATTGTAGGGATACATACCATGGTCTCTATCACAAGATTACAGAATAGAAAGAAAGAGGAGTCACAGGAAAGAAATTAACAATATTAGTATGAAGTAGCAATTTAGGATAACATGTAATTTGCATATGAATTTACCTATCAATCTATATCCCCACTAGAATATAAGCATCATGAGAGCAGTAACTATATTCATCCTGAATCCATTACTTAGAACATAACTGGTACTGAGTAGGTGCTCAGTAAATATTTATCTAAATACATGAATGAAGAGACTCAGTAAGCCAAATAGCTGAAAGGAAGAAATGTATGACAATGGTCCAAAAAAAGTATACCCCAGATCATAGATATCACAAAGTGTTCTGTAAGCACCAAACAACAGTGATGTGAATTTAACTAACATTATATTAACAACAAAAACAAAAAGAAGACACTGATAAAAATGTTTTGTGGTTCCTTGGTACCTACAAGTCTCCCCAGCATCCATGATAAAGTCCAGTAGTTTAGCATGTCATATAAGGCCCTTCACCATCTGCTCTATCTTAGCTCTCAAGACAGAGACTTTGTCTGCTCCCTGCCCTTAAGTTCCAACTATGAGGTTCAGAAAACAAGCCATATTCAACCTCATTTCCATGCCTTGGCATCTGTTGGCCCTTCTGCCTATATCGTCGTTCTTTATATTATCTGCCTGATAAGCTCCTCATTCTTTATGACTTTGCTCTTATTTTTTTAATAATTTTTTAAGTTTATTTTTATTATTTTGAGAGAGAGATAGAGAGCAAGTGGGGGGCGGGGGGAGCAGAGGGAGAGGGAAACAGAATCCCAAACCGGATCCTTGCTATCAGCACAGAGCCTGATGCAGGGTCGAACTCACAAAACATGAGATCATGAGCTGAGCCAAAATCAAGAGTCAGACTGAGCCACCCATGTGCCCCTATGACTTTGCTTTTAAAAAGCCCACTGGGTGGCTCATTCAGTTAACTGTCTGATTCTTAGTCTCGGCTCAGGTCCTGATCTCATAATTCATGAGTTCAAACCCCATGTCCAGCTGCATGCTGACAGCTCAGAGCCTGCTTGGGATTCTGTCTCTCCCTTTCTCTCTGCCCCTCACTTACTCGTGTTCACTCTCTCTCTTTCTCAAAATAAATAAGTAAACATTTAAAAAAAAAAAAAAGGCCACCTCAGGGCCACCTGGGTGGCTCAGTAGGTTAAGCATCCAACTTTGGCTCAGGTCATGATTTCACAGCTTGTGGGTTCCACCCTGAGTCAGGCTCCAAGTTGTCATCTGTCATCTGGAGCCTGCTTGAAAATCTGTGTCTCCCTCTCTCTCTGCCCCTACCCCACTCTTACTCTCTCTCTTTCTCTCTCTCTCTCTCTCTCTCAAAAATGGACATTAAATTAAAAAAAAAAAAAAAGGCCACCTCAGGGAAGACATCCTTGATCATTCCACACTGAATTGAATATTTCCTCTTCTATTTTCTTCCCAATACCTATATCCATTCTATATTATAAGTGTTCCATATATTCATACATAACATATCCCTTTAGTCATTTATAAAGACCTTGTTGCACAAATCAAAACATAGGCATCTTACATGATAGACATTCCCAAACAAGGACAGTATCTTTGAAATACAGTTCTCATACTGTATACCTTTTCTTTTAACTTGATTTTTTTCATTCCTAACTGAAAACTCACTCAACTGATTTAAATCCAATGATATCCACTTGAGGCTCTTTGCCTCTTTCAGTATGCCTAAAGATTTCCACCTTTGTCTCAATTATATTAAATTTATTAGATATATGCTTCATATCACCAATATCAGCACTTTCATTTTCTACTCTCTACTCATTTTTTATAAGCTAATAAGGGCAAGATACAATAAAATAGTCAAATAATGATTCAAGTGCTTTCTTACTGGCATGGATGATAATACAGCTGCAACTGAATTTTCAACTGCAATTTCATATAATTCCTTTCATCCTTGTGGCACTGCATATGGAACAGTGGGGCACACTGGTGTTTAGTAGGTGCTTAACAAATCCATGTTGGTGAATGACAGATTTGGTAGGCAAATGACACAAAGTATTTGAAAATTTTCAGCCCCTTTAGCCATGGCATAGAGGCAGAGAACATTCCATACCTAAGCCACCATGCACAGTGGGTAAGAGACATGAGTCTTACACACTAGATTCAAATCCCAATGCAAATGCCTCCTGGCACTGGAATCTTGGACTTAATAACCAACTCCCAGCCTCAATTTTTCTTCCTACAGTGAGGATAATAGGACTGTTATGAAATTGAAATAACATTATTCTTTGCTTTCAAGATGATCTTTGAATACTCCCAACCGCTCTCTTACAATAATCACATCTTCCACTCTCCCTCAGCCACGTGCTTTCATGGTCATGGCCAGAACTGAGTCCTTATCATTGCCTGACTCTCTGTAAGCCCAATTTCACACATCACACCATCTCCTCCTGGTTTTCCAGCTCATTTTCTCCAATAGTAGATCCCAACAACCTTTTGATCCCACAGGGAATCAACCCATTTGATCTTACGCCTTTTCATTATCTTTTATCTCCATGTCCTCATTGAGTATCTTACCTTATTGTATTATTAATAATTTTATTATTAATAATTCAATTGTTTTAATAACTCTCCTGCCTATATCTCCAACTCTTTTGCCCCCATTTTGCAAAACCTCACATCCAATGGTTAGGATCATATCTGGGCCTGCTCCCCACCTGCACCTATGCAGTTGGAGAAAAATATAAAGCCATGTTGAATGATTTCACTTTAAATTCATGGCCACTTGTAGAGTGACTCAGTTGGTTAAGCATCTGACTTTGGCTCAGGTCATGATCTCATGGTTCGTGGGTTCGAGCCCCGCGTCGGGCTCTGTGCTGACAGCTCAGAGCCTGGAGCCTGCTTCGGATTCTGTGTCTCCTTCTCTCTCTGCCCCTCTCTCATTCGCACGTGCTCTCTCTCTCTCAAAAATAAATAAGCACTAAAAAAAAAAAATTAAATTCATGGCCACTTGCTTCAAGTGAGTCCTTAATGCTCCCAGTGAGTAATACATTCCTTTAGTTCATTCACTCCCCAGAGTCCTGGTTAACTATTTTATAGTGTATTTTCTCTCTTCAAACCTCAAATACTTCCTTCCCCATCCTCAGTCTTAAAGCTACTTATTTTACTGAACAAATAGAAATGACCCAAAGTAACATCAGTAAGTTCCCACCAAAGCACATCAACCATGTCTGTACCTATATGTTCTTTTACTATATAAATATATATAGTAATATATAATATAATATATATTATATTAATATATATTAATACATATATTATTTTTGTACAAGTATGTGTGTAGACATTTATTATTACTATATCTATTAATATTTATACACTCTATTACTCTGGATGAAGTGACAAGGTTCATAACAAAGGGATCAACTCTATGCCCTCAATCCCATTACTTTTTTACTTACCCAAGTATCTCACTCCAGCTATCTCTCCTTTCTCTTCTGTATTGTCTATTTTTTCCCTAAAAACTGAATTATTCCTATCAGCATACAAATATACTGTTTCTTCTGCCATCTTTTAAAAAAATCCTTTTGATATCACTTTCTGTATTACTAATTTCTATATTTCACTCTATAGGAAGGATCTGTACTATATGGACAATCCAAGGTAATTTAGCAATTAAAAAGCATTCACAGTCTTTAGAGTCAGACAGACTTGACCAGAGTCTAAATCTTGATTTTATTACCCACTAGCTGCAAACCTGGGTAAGGATCTCCCTACATCTGAGTTTTCTCATCTGTAACATGAAAAAAAATAATCCTTACCCCCTAAGATTGTTCTGAAGAGAGAACATGGTAATATCTACAAACACTTATCACAGTCTTTGCTGTATGATTTGGACTCAGTCAGTGGCGTATGTAATTAATGTTAGAAAAGAGCAAACTGTTCAATGGAGTAAAACAAAAGCTATAAGAGAAGGGGAAGACCAGAGTTTAATATGCCCCCATTTCTAGGGTTCTAGGATTTTCATCAAGATTTGGAAGGTCAATTGGTTTTAAAACCAAGAATTGATGTTTCTTTTTAGTTTTTGGTTATAACCTTGCTGATACATAGGGCCAAGCTTCTAAGGTAATACAAAGTTTATTAGTATAAAATACTTAACCACAATTATATTATTTTTTGAAATGTTTATTTTGAGAGAGGGAGAGGGAGAATCCCAAGCAGGCTTCCCACTTAGTGCAGAGCCTGATGCGGGGCTCAATTCCACCAACCACGAGATCATGACCTAAGTGGAGATCAAGAGTCAAATACTTAACCGACTGAGCCACCCAGGTGCCCCTACAATTATATTCTTAAGTAACTTTCCCCAAATGAATAACTAGGTGAGCTGCAGTATATATGATTTAAATTTTTTTAACGTTTTTATTTATTTTTGAGACAGGGAGAGACAGAGCATGAACAGGGGAGGGTCAGAGAGAGGGAGACACAGAATCTGAAACAGGCTCCAGGCTCTGAGCTGTCAGCACAGAGCCCAACGCGGGGCTCGAACTCACGGACCGCGAGATCATGACCTGAGCCAAAGTCGGCCGCTTAACTGACTGAGCCACCCAGGCGCCCCTCAGTATATATGATTTAAACAGAGTTTTGAGTTTGTCATAGGCTCATGTCCAAGTGTGCCTTTTCTCTGGGGACCAACAATGCCTGTCAAGGCATCTGGATTAATCTTGTTTATGACTACCTCACTCATCTCAGGTTTGCCAGTGACTCTAGAATGAGAAACTGCTAATATGCCTTTGTGGGTTTTTTTTACACTTAAAGATTTTATACATGTGTATATGTACTTTTGTGTGTGTGTGTGTGCTTAGGTATTTAGGAAGACAAGGATAAATTCTTCCTATTCCATTTCAAATGTTTTTGACATCTTTTTGTACTATGAAATCTTGTGCTTCTTCATATTTGTGGTCCTAGGAAATCAAATTCTTAAAAATAATGCTGTGTAGGAGTCTCTGGGAGAAGAGATTGTGTCCCAGAAGTTCTGTGTGGGTAACTGAGGACAGATTCGCAGATTTCAGCCCAATCTGGTTTAATTTTTTTAAAGCAGTATCATGGGGGAAGTCGTGTTCCTCAGGCTTGAAATTTGAAAGGGAAAGAGAAAGGGCAATTATCCCTGTCCAGCACTTTCTGCCATCCCACCTCCTCCTGGAGGCTGGATGTGACTTCCTCACTCAATCTTGGGAGGTGGTTCCCTTGAAGAGCTACTTTTGGCCAGTCAAAAAAGATAGCGCTTCCATCTGGTACCTCTGTGATATGGCATGATGGTGAAGAGTGCCAGAACTGGGGTTGGGGCAACTGGGGATTTGATTCTGCTTGTCCCAGTTATTACATCCCACAGCAGCAACTTGGGTCTGAGAGGTAGAGGAATTAATGTTCAGCCTCATCACCCACCCCCCTTTTTTTTTCTTTAATGTTTATTTATTTTTGAGAGAGAGAGTTCAAGCAAGAGAGGGGCAGAGAGAGAGGGAGACACAGAATCTGAAGTAGGCTCCAGGCTCTGAGCTGTCAGCATAGAGCCTAACATGGGGCTCAAACTCAAGAACCCTGTGATCCTGACCTGAGTGGAAGTCAGACCCTTAACCGACTGAGCCACCCATGTGCCCCACCCACCCTTGATCTCCATCAGTCTACCCCCACCCTATTCTTGTTATGAACACATGAACTTCTCTGAAACTTAACACTACATGGTTTTCCTATACTGCAATTCTGATGCAGCCACTAACAGTGACCTTGAGGAATCTGAACCTCTCTGAGCCCCAGTTTCTTACTTTTAGGGTTTTCTAGGGGATTAAATGAGAAGCACTTGATGTGAACCTGATATAGAGTTCAATCAAGGATAGCTATGATGATTGTTAACACCTCTGAGTTCAAATATACGTCACTGCATACCTGTATTTTCTTTCTTTCTTTCTTTCTCCTCAGGAGGACTTCAGCAGCAAATTAAGATAACAATTATTTGATTGCATTGCATCTGGTTGTTGGGAAGAAAATTTGTTTTCTTATAAAAGGAAGCAAATTACCAAGGCAAATCACAGACTATAAACAATATGAAAATATAGCTATGATAAAAAGAAAGTTTCCTGCTGTTTTTATACAGAAGAATATGGCTGGTGTGAGGTATTATTTCCAAACACCCTCAAAATAGAATTTTTGTTTACAATTAATTCTTCATGTCAGGATAGAAAGCACCATTTTACCCAGAGATTTTACCATAGCCCCTTAGGCTCAATGGAGAAAATATACATTATATTGATATAATAGAATAATATGCTAACCTTATGCTTTATTCACAATATAGAAAACAATTCCAAACTTACTAGGTAGGAAGCATATAAAGTTGGTTGTAAAAACTCTTTTCCAGGCTTTCTTTCAATAAGTCCCATCGCTTGTGTTGTTACACAAAAATTTATAGTAGAAAATTACGGTAACTTCCTCTGTGACATATCAAAGATAAAGGCAAAATTAATTTATTTTTGCTCTTTAATTTTTCTAATAATTGCCTTTCTTCAGTTCATCCTTCATTTACATTTGTCCTCAGAATGAAACAGAAGTCAAATGAAAATGAAAGAAGTTAAAAAAGTACACGGTAAGAACCTGACCAAAAATGTAAAAAGACAATTTTTCAAAAGATGAAAATTACCATTTGTTTAGGGTGTCTGGATTATGGTTTTTCCAGAAGCTACACTGAGCTCTAGATTTCCTGGTGCTTCCCCAAGGGCCACCAAGAAAACAAGCAGAAAGGGGAAATGGTCTTACAACCAGTTCTCACTTAAATCAAAATGACACCATTTTAAAAGATTCTGTGTGTTGGCTTCTACCTAGGACTTCATTTAAAGCCTGCAGATTCAAAGAGAGGAAACTGAAGCATGGAATCAGAAGATCCCCCATTTCCGAGGATGCTCTGATTTTATAAATCAAGTTGGTACTCTCCCTGGCGTGAAAGACACTTCAAGCTCCTATCCAGCAGGACAGTTTATGGGGCTTCCAAAGGGGATTTGTTTTTGTCCATTTGGCCGGAATCTTCATACCATAAATCGATGATAATTACACAAGTGGGGATCAGAATATCCACCTCCCATATGTTGACTGTATGCTACTCAGCCTTATACAATAAGAATACTAATTTGTTGAAGTCCCATTAAAACTCATTTGCACATTTTAACTATTCGTATCTAAATGCCTTAAGAGTTTTTCCAAATGAGCAGATTTAATCTCTCTTCTCTTGGGTGTAGTTACCTTTTCTTAAGATATTCTCCTGATGTTCACTCAAGCTAAGATAAAATCTGCCTTCATTGCATACATCCATTCAAGCTATATAGCTTCTTCACACGTGTCACATTATGTAGTACTTGGTGTCCTATGAAACAATGAAGTCCACTATTCCCATTACACAGCTGCAGTACCTGAGGGCTGGAGAGGCTAAAGAACTCATCAAAGCGAGTTTCCAATCTTGTCTACATCTGTTATCCAATCTCTCTGGGTTTACATTTGCTGCCTTCTTCTTTTACCTTCATTCACTTCTACTCTACTAGTCATGGATTATTTATATACCACATGCACTATATTTATATCATCAGTTGCCTTCACCATGAGAGGGAACCCTACTATTATAATTTTACATGGTGGGGTAAAGTGGATAGAGGAAATACAACGTATTGAGTCCCTACACTGTGCTAGATGCTAGGGATACAAGAGAGCTCCTACTATCATGAAGCTTACAGTCAAGTGAGACAGAGAGAGAAAGAGAGAATAAGTAAGTAAATCAAGCAGACAACTACACATGTGAACAGTGCTATGCTGGAAACACGGTGCTGAATAGAGAATGATGATGTCTTCTGCTTCAGCTGGGATGGTAACAGAAAGCCTCTCCAAGGAAAACCCATTAAAGCCTGACTGAAGGATGAGCAGGACTCAGAAAGGCAAGGATTAGAAGGGAGGCAACACAAGTGTAGTGTCTTGAGGTGGCAAACAGACTGGCCTGCAGAATAAACTGCCAAAAGGCCAGTGTTATGGAGCTCTGTGGATGGACAAGTGTTTGTTTGTTTGTTTTTTCTTTTAAAGTTTTTTTTTTTTTATTTTGAGAGAGAGAGAGAGAGCAGGGGAGGGGCAGAGACAGAGGGAGAGAGAAAGAATCAGAAGCAGGCTCCACATGGAGCCAGATGTGGAGCTCGAACTCACAGACCATGAGATCATGACCTGAGCTGAAATACAGAGTCAGATGCTTAACCAGCTGAGCCACCCAGGTGCCCCTGGACAAGTGTTTTCAGAGGGGGCAAAGTGGTGAGCATATTAAGGGAACTATAAGAGCGTGTGTTATGGGATGTGTTTTTCCTTCCTTTAAGTTCATGAAGTGTGTGTAGTAATAGTCCAATGTGAAACCAGTGGGTAGCAGCTTAACTTTCGCTGTGATAGTGAGCAGGATCAGTCCTAATGAATCCATATTCCCTCAGTTTCTTCTTCTAGGTCCAAACACATCTGTTTGTAAGATGAATTAAAAGAGCCTAGAGATGGACATGGCTACCGAGGAGCCAAGCTAATAAGATGGTATGACCCTGGCTTAATCCTCACAACACTGTCAGCAGAGAAGTTTCCTTGTTCCCCTTTTATAGATAAGTGCTCTGAGGTATCAAGAGGGTAAGACATTTGCCCAAAGATGCCCTGCTAGAAAGTGACAGAACTAAGATTTTTATCTGGATAGATCTTAATGCTGTCAGTTTATCAACCACATGCTCACTGTGTCTTATAGAATGCACCTGTGGTTAAAAGTAAATGTCAAGTTAAACTGGAAGCAAATTTCATTCACTTTATACTTCACATTTTCTTTATTTAAAAATGTAGTGTTATGAATTTATTCATTAATTCAGCAAATGCTTATGATCACCTCCTATGTGTTCACACTGTGGTAGTTACTGAAATTGAGCCATGCATGAGATTGACAAAGTAAGTCAGCAATCCTGAGTTAAAGTTAAAATAATAATGATGACATTTATCATTACAAAAAGACACTGTAGACATAATTATAAAGTACCTTTAAAGTCAATTGCTAGTCCTCTGAGGCTATCATCTGGCTTTGGATTTTGCACATACACTTTTGTAAGACAAAGGGTTGAATGGAAAAGAGAATTGAAGAGTGTTTTTATGATAGTGGTTCCTGGACTGACTAAAATCACTCACACAGCAATCTCTGGAAAAAATCTAATGAGATTTTTCTGATGAGAACGGAAATGATTGCTGGTGATCTTAAGGTTCTGTGAAGCCATCCTAGGATGTAATTTTTATGACTCCATCAGCCAGCTAGTATCTTAAAGTCAACAAATGCATTAAAGATTTAAGCATTTTCTCCTCTTCAAGCATTAAAATAAGCCCTGGTTGAATTTCCTGACACTCCAAGTTCAGATTAGGAGCTCCTTCTCTATTTTCATATCAATCTACACTTCCCTATCACACTAGATCGAAATTGCCCATTTACTAGTCTACTCTCTCCCTAAACCATATGCTCTATGAAAGCATTGACCATATGCTTCTTATTTACAGGCGAATCCCTGGAACTGCATGAAGTCTCTGGTGCATAGTAGGTGTTCAATAAATATTTCTGGAAGAATTATAAGGGCCAATCATTGCAGAGATGTCTAAGACCCTAACATACACAAAAGCAAAGGGCATAGCAAGGTCACAGTGCTTGGCATTTACTCACATAGACAGAAGACAGAGAACAGAATTTTGTATAAGTAACTTGGAGCTAGATCTAAATCTGCCTATTAGTGAAGACCCTTCTGATGAATGGATGTCAAGATCTGTTAGAAAAAAAGATTATGGTTCACTATATGCCTTGTCTGTATGGAAGGATGCAGACGAAAGAAGGTTTGAAGGGCCGGCAGTTTCCAATCAATGAGGCTTGTGCACGTTGTGAATCACTTCCCTGGCACATTGTGGAAAAGTACTAGAAAATCATTAGCATGAGGACTTTGTGAATGAAGTTATAAATTTTTTTTTTTTTTGCCTACAGATACGATATTTTCTATCCATCTCAACTGGACAATCCTACCAAAACAAAAGTACTTGATATAAAACAGTCCCTTAGTAAGTGTGAAGCCATCAGATCTTTTCAAACAAATATTTTACATTATTGAGCATTCAATATGGGCCTTTATAATGTTGAAAGTATCACACATTATATCATTAGTCATTACTGCTCCATGCCACAGGGTTATCTTATCGAGAAAAGCCAAGCAAAACTGCTCATTTTCTAATGCATACTTTTCTTACACAAATCAAAATTGACAGTTTTCTATTTCATTGCAGCTTAGCAAGTTGTAAGGCTCCACACAGGTATCCCTCTATTTAAAGAAACAAAGATATTTCACCTCACTGGCTAGAAAGCAAATTAATGAGAACTGAATCCTATTTTCCATTTTCATTCCAGTGCAAATTTGCAAGCACAATGCCCACAGGAAAGTTTTTCCACCTGACATAACTAAATACTTATGCTGTAAGACAATGAGCCATGATTCCCAAACAGTGTTTGTTGTGCTTTGTATCATAGGCCAGCTCTCCTTCTGATTAGGGGTTTTTCAGAACTGTAACGCTTCCCCCGGTCTCAAGTCTCCCCGTGGTTTTAATTGTATGCTTCTGCAACTCTAACATCTGTACACCCCTTGCTCTTATCCCAGTCCCTGAAAGTCTCTGCTGCTCCAGGATCCCCTTTACAGGAAAGTCACCATTACTAGACCCCACCTCCCCTTTTCTCTATTTCACTGCCCAGTACTGTTGACCTGGACAGTCTACAATATTGTCTAAAACACAATATGCAACAACCTCAAGGCATCTATTTTTGTTTTAAGCTTATTTTTATTTATTTTTGAGAAAGAGAGCAGGGGAGAGGGAGGGAGAGAATCCCAAGCAGGTTCCATACTCTCAGCACAGAGCCCCATACGGGGCTCAATTCTACAAACCATGATATCATGACCTGAGCCGAAATCCAGAGCTGGACGTTTAAATGACTGAGCCACCCTGGTGCCCCAAAACCCCAGTCATATTATGTGAGCCATCAAGTTGTGTATAATGGGTTGCCTTCTATTTTCATCAATGGAAGTAATTCACAGTCGTTTTATATTAAATACACTCAGAATAAAAGATCAGTATAAATTGGGGTGGGAAAATGGTATGAATTTTCTACTTTGGAATGTGACTGATGAATGAAAGTGGAAAGTATCAATTTCTTCCCATGAGCAGGTCACACGGTAACAGCCCTGCATTAATGCTCCGATTTCTTTTTAATGCCACACAGCTCAGCTACTCAGTGTGGAGCGAAATGTCTGGTTTTCTTTTTTTGGAGCAATTTGAATGATCCTATTGTCAGTGGAATGCTCAATAACCATTTTCTGTCACCATGAAGGAGAATATTCTCTAGGTTGAGATTCATAAAAGGTTATTCTAATTCTGCAGTGACTGAATATATAATTTAAGTCGTATTCTTAAATTTCATTTCTGCCTCATATCAGCCTAGGTTCTGAAAAGCCACAAGTTGAAAACAAGGTGGAAGGAAAGGCACTATTAATGACTCCCATGATGGAATAGCCAGGGGAAGAAAAGAGTTACTAGAATTTGAAGGCTTTTGGGGTGTTTCCTTTTATACATATTCAGATTCAAGTAAAATGCACAGTTTGAATCTCCTTTTTAAAAATATTTGTGGATGTGTCTGTTTGATTGTTCCAAAATGCATAGAATCAACATACTGGGCAAAGTGTCCAAGGGGAGTATCAGAAAGAATCAGGTGGTTTATTTAAAGAAAGCAACTGTGTCTCCTCCGTCCAGTATATACAGCCATCCTGGTAATTACTAACACTTTCACAGCACTGACCGGGTGCCAGGCACTGTCATAAGCGCTTTATATATAGCAACCCATTCGATTCTATGAGTCAGGAACTGTCTTCACCTCCATTTTACAGGTGAGGAAAATGAAGCACAGAAGTAAAATAATTTGCCAGGGATCCCAATAGCTAGGGGTTCAACCTCGAGCAGTCTGGACCTCAAAACTGAGGCCCTTAATTACCATGTTCTGCTGCCTAGGAAGGCAGGGAGGAGGAAATGGAATACCTTAGCGGTCAGAGAATTAAGAAGACAACCTGTTGGTCTCATAACATTCTTTGCATTCTGGTACAGTTCTCTTCCTACTGGAGCTTTCTCTATTTTGAAGCACTTTTTTGAATCTCAAGTCCCTCCTAGGTTGTTCCTTAAACCATGGCCACACCCCACCTTCAATTTGCTTCAATGTAGTTGGGTGAACCAACTAAAAGGAGACCACATGAGCCTTTGCTGCTGCTAAGTGTTTTTCTCAGTCCCTTTGAGCTAGCATCTCAGTGGGTGCAGGTGCTAAGAGCAAATCTTTTGGTAAGATTTCCAATTTGTATGTAAAGTGCTTATCTGAGTGCCCAAAGCACTTAGTGGAAGTTTGGAAATGCTGTTGTTATTATTTAAAGTATCATCACTCCATCACTGTTCTTTAGTTGTTCTGTAAAGAGATAATGTAATGGTATATGCAAACAGTGGCATCTGGGACCATAATAGAACTCTGTAGGGGGCATCTATTTCTCATTCTTCTGAAAAATATTTGTGGAGGACCTACATTTAGTCCAGATACTGTGCCAGGTATTGTGACAAACATGACAGATACAATTCCTATCTTCATAAAGTTTACAGGTAATGTTAAAGACACCATTAAATAATCAATTATAATACAATATTATGTGTGCCACAGTAAAGGAGAATAAGATCCTCGGGTCAAAGGTAAGGGACCCCCAATCCAGATACGATAGACTAGGAAAGACTTCCCAGAAAAGATAATCTTTAGATTGGGACCTGAAGATGTAGTTCATCAAAGCAGATGGAGGCAGAATTCCAGGCATAGAGAACATCACATACAAAACCAAGCAAGTATATAACAGCATTCAGGAACTTAAAGAAATCAAGTATAGCTGATATTAAAAATGCAAAGGGCAGGATGGCAACAGAAGATTCTGAGGAAGGAAACAGTGGTCATTTCATAAAGAGATGTGATTCCTGGTAAGGAGTTTGCATTTAACTTATAAGAGCAGTTGTAAGGCAATGAAGAACTTTAAGCAGGAATGACATGGTCAAACTCACATTTCAGAAATCTCACCATTTTTGCAGCAGGGAGAAGAGATCCAAAGGGGATTACACTGAATTTGAGGTAGGGAGGAAAATTTAAGTTTCTTTGTAGTAGTCTAGAAAAGCGTTGGGAGAGGTGATCAAGGGGACGTAGCCACTGGTTGACACATGAGCTGGACCCAGGCAAATAAATTAGAAGCTCCTCCACCCTCCCCTGTCCTTGGAATGTGCTTTCTGCTGGCCTTCCCTGCTCCCAGAAGGTGCTCCAAGGACACAGGCTTGAGGTAGTGATATGGTGTTGAGACCATCTGGATGGTTTATGTCACTGAATCCCATTAAGGCCTCTTTATAAACTTTTAAGATTTGGCAGATGGATGCGGAAATCTATTCATTTTGGGGAGCCTGGGTGGCTCAATCGAGTAAGCATCTGACTCTTGATTTCGGCTCAGGTCATGATATCACGATTCGTGAGATCTAGCCCCATATCAGGCTCCCCATGTCAGCCCCATGACAGTGTTTCATCTCACTTGGAAGCTCCCAGGTTTAAGAAGCAACAAAAAGCAGTGCTGGTGGTCTGGACCAGGGTAGCATCGGTGGTGATAGAAAGAAATGGATGGACTTGAGCGAGATGAAGAAGAACCAAAGGAACTTGCCATACGCTGGGAAGAAGGAAGAGTCAGGGATGCCACCCAGGCTTCATTCTCCCCTGGGAGAATGAGTAACTAATGATGCCAATTACTATGATAAGGAACACAAGAAGAGAACAGGTTTGGGGGAATACAAGTGATGAGTTCAAGTGGAGTTCAATACAGTTGAAAGAATCCAAGAATATAAAATGTGAATAGCCAGGAGAGGAACTTTCTCACCCAAAATGATTCCTCTTCCCAGTCTATGGGACCCACTGTACATCTCAGTAAGCTCATTGCACCCATGATATTAGCCCATTTTAATGATAAAAACAATAATGGAATATTAAATAGTTCTTAAATTACTAGAAAGAAAAATAAGGGTTTCTTTTACTGCCTTCTAAAGCAAATTACAAATTAAAAATGGACTTGCCTTGGGTGAAATAAAGGGGATTAAGAGTATACTTATTATTATGAGCACTGAGTAATGTATTAAACTGTTGAATCATTACGTTGTAAACTTGAAACTAATGTAATACTGTATGTTAATTACACTTCAATAATTTAAAAAATGGACTTGCCATCATTTATTAAGATTTCTTGATGGAAATACTGAACTTGAATCTGATCTAGTCTCTAGAAACTAGAATCTAGAGTCCAGATCTAATGAATTCACAGAAAATGTAAGGTTCAGGAAAAAAAAATGTTTTAATGAAATCACAAAGATCATATAGATGTATAAGTAAAACCAGAATGCTGGATATTGAACATGGCAAGCAATTTGGTTTCTTCAAACAAACAGAAAGGAAGGGAAGGAGGGAGGGAAGAAGGAACTAGGAAGGAAGGAAGGAAGGAAGGAAGGAAGGAAGGGAGGGAGGGAGGGAGGGAGGAAGGGAGGAAGGGAGGAAGGGAGGAAGGGGAGATTAAAAGAGATTTAAGGGGTACATGGGTGGCTTAGTCATTTAAACTTCTGACTCTTAATTTTGGCTCAGGTCATGATCTCAGGTCATGAGATCAAGCCCCACATCAGTGGGGCTGGAGCCTGCTTAAGATTCTCTTTATCTCCCTCTCTCTCACTTTCTCACTCTCACGCTCTCATTCTCTCTCTCAAAAAAAAAAAAAAAAGATTTAATATATACATTTTGCTACTTTGTTGCATATGGTTTAAATACAGGGTTTTTTTTTAAATTTTGAATGAAAAAAGAAGTAGCAAAGACAATAGACCTTATCTGAATCTTGACTCAAGAAGCCAACTTTAAAAAATATTGTAACAGAATTAAAGAAGTGTTAACATCAATTAGATATTAGATGATATTAAAGAATTACTAATTTTATCTGTGATAACAGTATTGTGTTATATTTTATTTTCATTTTATCTTAGAAACATACAGTATTGTATTTGTGGATGAATGAAATGATTGATGTCTGAAATTTGCTTCAAAATAACGCAGTGCAGACAGAAGGGAAAGTAGGTATGAATATCTATAATACAAGATTGCTCTTGTAATGTTAATTGTAATTATTGGAACTTGGTGTCTACATTTGGAGGCATCTGAAAATTTCTGCGTGAAGTTTTTTTAACTGACTTGCCAAGAAATACTGCATTTGAGGAAAGCCATAGCAAAGAACAAAGAACAAGAACAATAGTTATGATGCAGAAACTGAGCATTCATGTGTCCATTTCTGAAGAACTTTCTTCTGTATATTGGATGCATACTCTCTCCATTATTCATGTTGGAGGTGTTTCAAATGGCACACTCTCAGCTATTTCCATTTCTAATTTCTTTGATACAATGTTAACCTCATTAGGCTGTCAGGAACATATTTGGTCTTCTCTTTCCATTTACATATATATATAAATATTACAATATTTATAAATATATATAATAAATATTTATAAATACTTATCCATTTATAAATTTTACATATTTATATATAAATATATAAAATAAATATAATATTTATAAATATACATATAATATATACATATTTTTTAACATGTTGAGACACTACTTAAGGGCAGTCTCAGAGACCTCCCCATTCTGCCCACATAATGACACTTCTTTTGCTGCCAAATTCATTCAGTGATGCTGCAGACCTAGGAAGAAGGTACCTGAATTTGCACAAGGGGCAGGGCTCAAGTGACATATCTTGTTTGGCATGAAAGTGAAAATAGTGTAAGAAAATATTTTACTAGCATGCTTATATCACTGTTATATTGAAACCAATGCTCAGAGCACAGCACCTTAAAGAGATTTTTAAAAATTACATCCATACACCTACCCTTTGCCATCACTATTACCATTCCATATCTGCCCACACATGAGTCAACTTTGACTTCATGATAAAGCCTTATATTTAAATTGTGCTATATTTTAAAGTTATACATTAAAAAGCCTCATGCCTTAAGAGCACTCTCTTCAAGATGCAAAGTCACCTGATCTACAACTATCAAAGGGTTTTTTGTGTACCAAAACCCCTGAGAAAAGTAACACCTTGCCCTAGAAGTATTCTAAATACATGGCAGAAGAGAATTTTTACTGACAATGGAGAGAAATAACTTGAAAGCAGGAATGACTAAAACAGGACCAAAAGAGAGTACCTAAGCTGGAGAAGACAGTGAAACAACACAGAAAGAGGAGAGGTAGGTGGTAGTAAAGACCAATCCTTCACAGTTTTGACTACATTGCTCTGTCACTTTGTTTTGAACGTGACAACATCATATCTCTCTGGGCAATAAAACAAAAGTTATCATTGGTATCTTTTGAGTAAATAGTAGAAAAAGAGCTAGAATAATTTCAGGATAGATGCATTGCTTGCTACCTGTTAAGAATAAACCCTCTTACTGAAGCTTTCCAAAGTCAATGTTGGGTAAATTACTCACGGTGGCCACAACCACATATTTCTTCCCAATACAAGGTCATACAGTTGAATTCTGAGTAATCACTTTCTGATTGACTTTTCTCCAATACCCCGTCTCAGTCAACAGCTCTGAAGTTCTATGTGCTGTGAAAATTTTACAAAAGGAAAGCTCATTTAAAGTGGAATCCAGATCCCAGAGTGGAAAGCTGTCACACCTAAACACTTGTCATCAATTGCAGACCCAACAGGAAGAGATGGATCTTGCAAGTCCATACTGTTTTACTATCCTGCAGAGGAAAGAAACGTTTTCTACTCTCCCTGGCAAAAGCCCCAGCCAATAAGAGATTGTCACAAATTAGCCAATGACAAGCCATTATACTGAGAACCCCTAGTTTACTCCAATGGGTTTTTTGTTTGTAACAGCCCTTCTCAGATGCCTACCCCCACCCCTCCCTTCTATAAAAGATAATTTTTCTCCTTTGTTCTTGAGTTTGCCTATGGTTTTGCCATAGCTTGCTTGTCCTGAATTGCAATTCTCTATTATTCCTGAATAAGCCCATTGTTGCTGGTAAAATAACTGCCAGCTTCATTTTTAAGATTAACAGTACATAAAGCCATTTAGAGAGTTTTGTGGAAACGACCCTTTAAATTTAAGGAAATAAAGAGATGAAAGATTAAAACACACTGACAAGCAGGAATTTGTTGAAAAGGTGATGAGTTGATGTCTCTACTATGATTCACAGACCTCACACTATGTTTTTGAAGTAGCATCCTATGAATTAAACTCCCTACTTGTCATGTTATCACAGTTTTATTAGAGGCAAATTCCTTTGAATTTGAGTGTTTCAGGCATTTATCTGAAGGAACTCACTCATGAGTAGGATTTTAAAAATTGTTTATAGTTCTCTCCAACCGACAACAATCTTCTGACTCTTGGGCATTGGAAGATGGCCTAACTAAAAGGTTCATTTATTTTTCTGCACCTGTGATTTCATTCCTAAGTGGTGTGAAGAGCTCCTGAATCTCTGGTGCAAAATCAGGACTTTTCTTTTCCAAATTACTGAGCTCCCATGACATTTACAGGTGAGTCAAAAAGTCATTCTCTGTGTTATTGCCTTCTATGTAATGCTTGAAGAGAAAAGAGAGGTAATTATTCACCTAGTGGGGTGGGAGAGAAGGAAAGTTACCTTATCACTGTTTTAAAACAAAGGACATATCTATAATGCTTTGTGAGGGAATCCTAGCTAGACATTTCTTTTCTGTGCTCTTACATCAATCATACTTTCCTAGTTGGGGATAAATGAATCATAATCCATAGCATCTCACATATCATATTTTGGTGTGTAAGCAATGCAGACAAACACATTTCTTACCACCCTCTTCAACACATACAAACACCTATTGACTTTAATTGTTCACAGTTCTCCATTAACTAAACACTCAGTCTACCTGATTTTGACCATCAATTCTAGGTCTACATTAAGATTAAATAAGACAAGAATCTAACCTGTTAATAATTGACAGGGAGATTTTGGTCTTTCAATTTCCCCTTGGAAAACTTGTAAGAAAATAGGGCAAACAGGGAAAGAAAGGGATCTCTCCCATGACTGTCAGCCAACATATGTAATGTATTCATTTCTCACTGTTCACTTTTTATTGTGTTATGGAACCAGGAAGAATGACTTTGTATTATCCCTGGGTTATTAGAAGTGTCTGATTGTTTGGAGTTAATTCTTTGGATCTAAGGAGTTTGTGTATACAATACAATTTTTTAAAACCTAGGAGCATGTTGAGTTTCTCTCAAAGAGCATGTTTTTTTGTTTGCTGTTTGGCTGATTGATTTTTTTGGGTTTTTTTAAGGATGTGGAGGTGCTCCTGAGGACACATGCTGTCCCTTTCAGTCTCTCAGGTGGTGGTTCCAAGTGCTCTGCTCACACAGGGCACACCGGAGCTACGTGCTGGGCAGTGCTAGGCAGGGCTAAGCAGCACTAGGCAGGGCTGGACAGGGCTAATGCTGGATGAAGAGCATCTTTGCATAGTCAACTTCCTGCTTTAGAGCACCTCCCATAGTTTCAGCCCATTAACCCAAGCACAACAGCTTGATGAATTAATGCTTATATAGGCACAGTTGGCAGCTTCTAATTAAATAATTATGGTTAAGCGTCTGCACAGAAGCTGTTATGCACCCTAGAAAGCCAGCTGTCAGTTTTATTGGTCCTAAGACAGAGGAAGAGTTAATACTTGGCTCTGGATGTTACATACAAAGGGAAGTATATCATATATGATATATACGCTGTGCAATATGAAGTTGCATTGTGCTTGTGCTAGCTTGTCCATTAGTGATGAAGAGCAAACTGCTCCTCAGCAACCTCTCAGAAACCCAACAAAGAAGGAAGCAATTATATGATCAGCAGAGCAGAACCTGTTCAGAGCAATTTACAGAGGACATAGTGTTAGACAGATGAGTCTTTGATGAACACACAAATGTCACTGAGCTAGCAGGCAAATACATTTCTGGGTTTCGTTTAGATGAGCAAGTGATAGAAATCTAATGTGGTCTTTTTTGAGATGGTTATGGTGGGTGTGTTTTCATTTACTTGCCTAAAGCTTCTTAAGATGCTGTTTTCAAATATTAGAAATTGGAGAACAAAGTAAATATCACAAACCTAGATTTGAACTCTTTCTAAGATGCATTTTTCCAAAAAGTTAGGAAGAGATATTTGTTCTATAGAATTACAGATAATGTCAGAGTCCTTTATAGAAGGCTAAAAAGCTAGAGTCTTATCTCACCACCCGTGGGGTGGTATCTGGTGACTAAGCTCCATCATAGAGGAAGATATAGATTATAGATAAAGGCCATTGATAGGTTTGTTGGACCAAATAATGCTTGTTATTACCCATCAATATGTTTTTGAACTGATAGTTGATTCCATTTTTCTCCACAGGCTGTCCTTTCCACACAATCCATGTGTCCTCACTTCTAAAAATCAAATGTGCCATAACCCAGCACAGAACAACTCAGCTTGCCACTAGCCTCTTTAACCAGGGTTCCCAGAACCATCTCCACATGAATAAACACAACTGTAGGCAAAAATCAGTCCAGGACATTCAGTCATACTTTTATGTTTAAAAAAGAAATAGACATTTTAATCCCCCGAATTTATGGATTTACCTTAAAATGAGAGGAAACTGAATTTTAAAGTGGAAACATTTCTTATGAAATTCTCTTCACCCAACCCCCAGGCCTTGTTAAAAATCAACTGTTAAATCAAGCACTAAACTTTACAGACTGATTTACTGTTCCCCCTCCAGAGATCAAGGCTTAAAGTTTATTTAGAACAATGCCATTTCATAAAACAAAGCAATGTGTACCTTATGTCATCATTTAAGCAAATGGACTGACCTCTAAGTGCTTTTTAAAATGCTTCAGAACAACTGCTTCCATTCTTTTACCCCCTCCCATTTCCTTTGATGTCAGTAATTCTATCACCTCAGCTGTCTGGAGATACTTGCTTGTGATTGACAATTCTCAAAGATCTAGTTCCTTTTAGATGGATCTTAGACAAAGTTCAGTACAATGAAGTCTGCAGTGCAACTCAAGTCTCAGTACAAAATGCTAAAGAATCAGATTTGTAAAGCCTATCAAAGCAAGTTTCAGACTTGGTGGGGCAGATAGGGGGTCTTTTTATCAGTCTATACTGCCATCTATCTAAGCAAGACCACATCATTCGGTATTAAATCCATTTGTGTTTTCAAAGCCCCTAAAGGAAAGCAAGTCTCCAGCAACTGGCTTTACAGATCCCAAAGTTCCGATAAAAGAATGGACAGCACCACCACATTCACTCTGAGTCTGCCAGTCTCCTGTGGACCAACAGCCAAGTTCTAACCATCATCTTATCCTCACAACTCGATATCTGGCAAACAGACATACATGTCTACTTTCATTCCCCATATCACCTAAACCAGTATCATTTGCATCTTGTGATTTCTGAGGCCTATGAATATTCTGTGATGTCATTGATAAAACAGATGAGAGTTGCTTAGATAGACATGAGACCCGAATTATAGCCTCTAGTATTCTAGCTATACCTCAGGAGTTTAAAAACAAAAACAAACAAAACCCAGAGTATTCCTTAGACACTGACTGAACGTTCAAACAACAAACATCTGTAGAGAGAATTGATACAGATGAAAAATAGAAAGAACCCTTTGTACTTACGGTAGAAGACGTATTCAGTGTAGCTTGACCAGATCTTGTCATCTGTATATTGGTTGACAAAAGATGCTGTCACTGAGGAGTTACAGGCCACCATGTGGAATCCACACTCTGACAACATATCAAAAGCCCTTTCCAGATGCTTGAATTTGAGATAAAATCTGGAGGTGTATCTTTCTGGGGCTCGGTCAGGGTCTCTGCTCTCATTCAAAGTTTCTCCAAAGACTTCTTTTGCCAAAGAAATCCTTCCACAAACCAAAATCCGAGGAACTCTACGAAACTTGGCATCTGCCTGCCCCTCTCTGCCCATGGTGCAGGACCCCCTGTAGCCCACAGTAATGAAGCCCCACTTGCGGTCTGCAGGGAGCACTGAGGAAGGAGGGCAGATTCTCGTGTCGCTTCCTTGGGAGGCATCTTCAAAGTCACTATGGCAGAATTCATCTGGGCTTTGCTTGATCTCATCAGGGGTCAGGAGTTTGACCAAGTCTGGGAGCTGGAAATACTCAGCTTCCCTTTTCAGTCTTCCCCTTTCTGGAAAGTGATCAGGCAGGACCACCTGCCTGTCCCTGAGATAGTCCAGAATATAACGGAACAAGAATCCGTCTCTGTCAATGAAAAACCTTCCTTTGGAGTCCTTGGCTAGATCGTTAGCCGTGTCTCTCTTTGGGGAAAACATTTTCCACAGGAAGGAATGAGGGATGCTTATTAATGTGGAATGGCGGGTGAAATAAACTTGACCGCCAACATTCAGCTCCACGACCTCAGGGAAGGAGTTGGGAACTGCAGCCCCTTGTTCTCGAGGATAATAACGACTACAGTTTCCACTCAAAGCCATTGTCCCTGTCTTCTTTTGCTTCTCCTATTTTGATTTGAAGGCGCAATCCAATGGAGTCACAGCCTTATCCTTTGCATCAACTTCTCAAAGAGGGAGAAGGATGCTAACTTCTTAAAAATGACCTTCTCTCTTACCCCAGTTTTTTCCCCAAGCAAGCAAAATTTAGAAGAGTCCACAGGTGAAGTGATGCTGCAAAAGTAGTTTAAACCCTGGCTGGTGGTGAGCTATTACTTCATAGAATATAATCAACTCATCTCCATCCGATCTGCCCCAAGCTCAGATGTGGAGCATCTGCCCCAAGCTCAGTAGGCAAGGCAGGCCAAGTCCCCAGTTACTCAGAGGTCCGTCTGAAGGAAAAGAGAGAAAATTATTTCCTCAAACCCAGCATGAGTCAGAAAAAGAGACACCGCTGGAGAGAGGAGAGGGAGGGAGAGGGAGGGAGGGAATAAGGGAGGGAGGAAGGGAGGGAGGGAGGGAGAGATTATTTGACATAAGCAGCCCTGGAACTACTGATTTCAGCCATTCAACTAAATCATGGCTTCTCACAAGCTATTTTGTGTCTACATGTTTATTCATATGCCTCTGTCCCCAGCAATCATCATTAAAAATATTTCTATTTGTATTTCTGCCTTAAAAAGGGATACAAGATTTTCAACTTCTAAAAGGGGATTTTTTCTCCCTGCTGATCAGGAAAAGCAAGAAGTCTCAGAACTTACCTTAGTGCTGAAAACCCAGCTCCTGTGAAGAAATACCCATTTGCAAAGCAGTCAGAATCCACAGCCACCATCTGGAGCTTGTCAAATCCCGAAGAGGTAAAGGATAGAGGTATCAATGAAAAGTGCAGGAGAGATGTGCTCTTAGAAAATAATATTTATATATATATATATATAAATATTTATATAAATGTATATCTGTATGTATGTATATAGGTATGTATTCACTCCCAATCCCAAGTTGAAACAAGTCACAAAAAAAGTTAAAGCGTGATGAGAGGTGGTTGGGTTGAAGAAGCGAGGCAGAGAAAAATATCCAGACAAAGCTTCTCCAGTTGGGGGGGGGGGGGGGAAGGTGGGGGAGAACCTTTAGAAAGAATCCTTAAAACAAAAGAAGAGTTGCAAAAGGTACTGGGACTTAGAAGCCTTTCAGAAAGCCCAGAAACAGAAAGACAGATATGCCTTGCTGGGGTCCCAGGTAGCCACCCCACCTGCCGGGCAAGGGCAAACGGACTCCCATGTTCGCAGGCAGGTGGGAGGCGCTGGGAACCGCCGCGAGCCGCTCCGCCCGGCCGCCGCAGCGCGGAGGGGCCGCGGGGGGCTCAAGCTTGGGCTTCTCCGGCTGGCGGCGGAGCTGGGTGGTTCCACAGTTCCCAGTGCAGTTCGGATGCTGTTGTTTCAGCAGTGCAGGCAAGATACCATCCAGGGAAATGACTATTACATCATCTTAAAGGAATAGGGCTTGGAGAAAGCGGAGGAAGCTCCGAGTCACGTCGTCCTCGGTGACAGGTCGCCAGGACTGCACGGGGACGCTGCGCACTGGCCACAGCACGCGACTCCCGAGCTCCAGGCTTGGGGCGGGGACGCGGGGACGCGGCGCCGCGGCGCCGCCGCGCAACCACTTCCCTGGGCGTCCTGTCCGCGAGTCTGGAGTTTGCAAGGGCCTTGGCTTTTCCTTTTCTTCCCGCCTTTACACCTCCACCGCCACCACCATTCCCCAGAAATAAGCCCCCCAACCCAGCGGTGACATAAACACAAGTGATTATGCATTTGGAAATCCACAAACAAATCTTTGCACATGCACTGAATTTTTGCTGAAGGACAAATTTCCCCTCTAAAAGCTTTTTTTTTTTTAAAGAAAAAAAGCACACCAAATGAACCCCAATAATCAAGGTACAAAGTGGCTTTTCTTTAAAATCAAAGGGGATTGGGGGCGCCTGGGTGGCGCAGTCGGTTAAGCGTCCGACTTCAGCCAGGTCACGATCTCGCGGTCCGTGAGTTCGAGCCCCGCATCGGGCTCTGGGCCGATGGCTCAGAACCTGGAGCCTGTTTCCGATTCTGTGTCTCCCTCTCTCTCTGCCCCTCCCCCGTTCATGCTCTGTCTCTCTCTGTCCCAAAAATAAATAAAAAAATAAAAAAAAACGTTAAAATCAAAGGGGATTAAACCATATCCTCATTCAGATGCCCTCTTTTTTTCCCTCTTCTCCATCCCTCTCCCCCCCACACACCTGCCCAGCATGCATAAATAAATACAATCTCTCTGGAATTATCCATGCTCTTTCCAAAGCATGCATGAGGCACTGATACCCTCAGAAAGCCCACAGTTTACATCAGTAAGTCATTATCTTCGCTTACCTGATAGAAATTGTTACCTGCAACCTTTTTCTGGGGCTGTTTCTTTACTGAGCATCTCTTCGGACGTCCCCAGCCCCCTCCCAACTCATCCCAAGAGGACTTCAGGGGAAGACACTCCCTGCTAAGAGACATTTTACTCAGGTCCCAGAGGGCTTCCTTAAGTGCATCATTATAGTTTCAGGAAGGCATTTCCAGGGCAACCTAATCCACTAACAAAGTGCTTCCAGTCGATCCCGCCAGTCAATAATGGCCCAGCCAACAGCTTACAGTAAGTCGGCCATTTCTCCTTTAAAATGCCAGTGTCTTAGGACTTACACTCCTAATCAGAATATAGCATTTCATCTATGAATAATATATGTGAGGCAAACTCCATCCCAAATAATGGCTACTTTAAAAAAATGAAAACCAAAAATGGAGACAAAAGTATGAATTAGATACATTTTAAGGGATCATGTGTTATTGCCAACTCTTGCCCTGAGAAGTAGCTTAAAGATAGACTCAACAGCAGGATAAATTAATTTCTAGTTTAACAATCTGTTCTTTCAATAAGTATCAGGTTACTGAACACATTCAGAGTGTTAGCTAACACTCCAACACCTGATTATATTTGACTTTTTTCCTTTAACTAATGTATTAACCTGTTCTGGCCTCAATCATTGGGATTTTAATGCTGGACCAATCAAGGAAATGTTTATTATTTGGTGCAATTGTATCGCCATCTAGTGTCTATAAACTATCAGTGCAGATCTGTAATTGACCACTTAACCTGAGCCAAAAGTTAGATTTTTTTCTTTATTTTAAAGTTTTTGTATTGGTTTAAGTATTATTAGACACACACTATTCACCATGATGACAGAATAAAAAGTTATCTTCCAACAGAACAAGGAAAGAAATGAGTCTGAGTCTATGCTCACTAAGTACTGGGTTTGTCCTAGTTAAAAATAAGCAAATGCTTCATTTTATTTCTAACAGAATAGGCAATACGCCATGACAACAACTTTGGAGATTGAGTATTAAAATATTTTGGGGACAGTTGGGCAGGAAGTGGGGAACAGGAATGAGAAAAACCATAGCCTTTTAAAGCTCAAGGGAACTTGAGGGGTGTCTGGGTGGCTCAGTCGGTTGGGCATCCAGCTTCGGCTCAGGTCGTGATCTCATGGTTTGAGGGTTTGAGCCCCGCGTTGGGCTCTGTACTGACAGCTCGGAGCCTGGAGCCTGCTTCCAATTCTGTGCCTCCTCCTCTCTCTGCCCCTCCTGTGCTCATGCTCTCTCTGTCTCTCCATAATAAATAAACATTAGAAAAAATTAAAGCTCAAAAGAACTTGAGAAATAGGAATTACTATCTCAGAGATACGGAATCTGAGGACCAGAGAGGGAAAGAACTTCCACAAAGTCACACAGCTGTGGAGTAGGGGGCGGGGAGGAAGGGTTAGACCACTGCCAATTCAGTATGACCAGTGTCCTTTTTTTTAAGTGCACGTATTCTAGAATAGGGATAGAGTGGAAGCAAATAAAGGAAACAAGAATTTCAAGGCTACACATTTGGGAAAAAAAATGGCAGGTCATTTTAAAGAGTTTTCAATATTCAGCTAAATTGCAAGTCCAAAAGATCTTACCATTTAAATAAGAGGATTCTGAATTTAAAAATTGAGGAGTTTTGTTCGTTGATCTGGGTTTCAAAGGTTAGGCTATTTTTGAGACAAGTAGTTCTTAACCTCTTTTGGATAATGGACTGGCTGGAGAATCTTAAGAAACCTAAAAAATAAATAAACAAGACTAAAAGTTTGCATTCAACGTCAGGGGCAGAGCCTCTCAGAAAGGTCCGAATAAAAAGAGGAACCAGGGAGCAATGTGGGCAGAGACTTACATTCCCAGAACTCCTTGAATTTTGACAGTGAACCTTCTTTTTGAAATGAGATTACATACACACTCACACAGACACACTCTGAGGATTGAAAAAATAAAACATTCACCAGATAACCTTCACCTCATGACCCATATTGGACCACATCACCTGAGATGCACTCTGAATTCATATTGTTTAATAAATACTGTAAGTGTCCTGTGCTTTGCACAGTTGTATTGCTTTATGTTTTGGGGCTTAAAATGTTAATTTATGATGTTAAATTGTTAGAAATACATGACTGTTTTGTTAACCCTCTTTAGATATATTTACTTTTTAATCTACCTAGAGCCTCCAGAAATCAACAGTGCTTGGGTATCTTTCTCATCTTTTGAGAGGTCAGGGATTTGGTTCCAGATTGGCCTGAAGCCTATTCACCTGGGGTCTGCAGATCCTGGGTTAGCATCTTCTGATGAATACATTTTCTTGTTCCTTTAGGCTAGGGATGCAAACAAATGAGAAGTGAGATTAAGGAGATAACAGGCTTGAAGGAAACAAAGCAATACACCATATAGAGAGATTTAAATAGTGCTGGAGTAAGCGCCTGTGTCTCAGGGAGGCTGTCAGTGAGCCCAGCTGCTTGGTGCCTTAACAAGAGGCAAGAAGCCAAGTCTAGGCTGTAAGCGTATATCTGTCCTCCGTGTCAGCAGATAACACAGCTAGTGTTAATTGTTCTCTTCTGGCAGCTCTCCCCTGAAACACTGTGGGATGCCACACTCGGCCCAAAGACCGAACACACAGCAACAGATTTCTCTAAGGGGAAGAGTAAGAAAGAATGTTTCATCCTGTTCTTTGTAATATTCAAGACTCTAGCACATCAAGATACACTATGGGTAAATTGAGGAGTTGATAAAATGTGTCTTAGCCTGTTTCCTGTTCCCTACCTTCATACACCCCCGTAGCTGAATGTTGAAGAGTGTATTCTCAAAAGGACAATTTTAATCTTGGAATAATGTGTTCACTTCCCACATCCTTACCTTCTAACACATCCTTAAGTTTCTTCTCCCCTCAAGCAGAGATCAGTTTTATGCTGACTGTCTTTGTTACCAGGGAGGGAATGCTCTCATAAACGTATACTGAAATGCTGTGCAGTCATTGTGTAACGTGCCCCAAGGACTCCTGCATTATCACCATCATTGTAATAGCTACTGGTTACAGAGTGCCAACCACCGAGAACTCACAACAGACATCATCCCTCTTCCAGCTCTGCCTGATGGCTGTGGGACATCGGACAAGAGGCTCAGTGTCTCAGAGCCAGGGTACAATGAAGATACGAAGACCCACCTCCCTGGTGTGTTTTGCAGATGAAAAACTATGATGCATGTAAGACCCCCCCGCACACTCTCTGGCCCTAGGCGTGTGCTTACTAAATACCAGTAGTGCCCCTGGTAGTGGCAGAAGCAACCGCATTTGTTGTTGTTAGACTCAAGTTGAGGCATAAATAAGTTACAAAAGATGCCCAAAGATTGAAATTCAGTTCTACTTCCAAAATCTTTGTTCTTCTCACGATGCAGGTGTAGGTAAGGATCATTGTTTGTTATACACATGTGTATTAATAATGAGGGGATTTCAGGATTTGCTGGGGGAGATGGGGTTGGCCGAACGGGGAGCTGAAAATAGTACCACAATGGTTAAAAATGAAAATGCTACTATCTTCTGCCATACCAGTTTACATTCGTGGTACCCTTTCATTCATGCCACATGGATTTAATAACTGCCTATGTTGTGTCCAGCACAGTGCTGGGTACTCAAGATACAAAGTTGAATTCGAGAGAATCTCTGAGCTCAAACGCATACAACACACATTCATACTCAAAATCATACCAAGGAAGGCAAAGATTAAAAACTCCTAGATTCTTGAGCACTGCTTCTTATTTGCAGAAAGATGCCTGCAGCTCTATTGAGCTTTGGGTGCTATATAGTTCACATATGTTTTGGACAAACCACTTAACCTCAGGGTGGCCTCTGCTTCCTTGTCTACAAAATGAACCCATCTCCCTTTATAGAGATACTGTGACTGACAGCAAAGTGATGATGAAATACAGCTGCCAAATCTTCAGAGACATACCAGGCAGTAATTTGCTATCGAAGAAACAGAGGAAGAAGCAGCAAACAGCAATCTTGTTAACATAACACCTTGCAAGAATGAATTTGGATTAGATGAGCATAATCTTAAAGTTGGAAAGGGAAACCCTTGGCGGTTACCCACCGAAGCCTCCGATCCACCTACAAGGTTTACATAACTGCAAACGTTCAGTCTAAGTCATTTCTCTTGGTCTCTCCTGAAAATATTCTTGAACTATACTCTCATAAAATACATATAGCTAAAGCGGTTCATGTCACCATGATGCCTCTGAAAGGAAATCTGTAGAATACAGTTCTTCCAAGGGAATCATCCTTTTAAGACCTGGGCTTTCAAAAATTTTTATGCTGATCTGAACAGAAAGTACTGCTATTCAAGTACAAAGGTGGCATTATTGACTATATTAGCAGGGTCTAAGGTTTTTTATATGCGCATGTGACACAGAAAAGATGGTACACATTTCTGTAGTAGGTGTGGATGCGTGGCCACCTTGTAGGTTTCCCTTCAAAACTAGGAAGCTTTTCTGGGGCACATGGTCAAAGTTAGGAGTGCACAATTTGTCCACGGAGTTGAGTAAAGCCAACCCATACATATGTACTTTGAAACTGTGATCTCAGCAGTGTGGAATACAGACTTGGTGGGAGATGAGGGGGAAAATAGAACATAGCTGACCAACTGCCAAGCAATTAATGCCAGCAAATACACAAGCAATATTTTAGAAACAGCTATAAAAAACAAAAGATGTCTACTCTTGCTTCTCCCTACAGTCCTTTTCCTAACAGTCTGCTTACCCATGCTGTATTATTTGCTGTATGATGCTTGTTACATATGTTTTATTACACTTGTCAGCTTAGTCCTTATTATGTTTGCTCTACATTATACAATATATCTCTTGGTAAAGGAGTAGAGTAATTTGTAGGCCAGTAACTGTCAACCTTTCATCTCCTACCTAGGAAACCCATTTTTCAAACCACTTCTCTGTCATCTTTCCAAAATACGCAGCAAGTGCAAGCAGTCAAAACAGAACGAACTTAGGTCTTAAGTTCAAAAACAGTTATTTAAAAAAATCAGTCAGAAATTGCAACAATATGTCACTGGTCTCTAGAATGCATTTTTATTTTTTTCTGAATAGTTTTATACATGCATAAATGGAATTTATTAACCCCCTTGCAGGGAATAGAGCTTGAAAGTCCTGGTTACAATGGAAAAGAGCAGGTGTTAGGATCAGGCAGGTCCAGGTTTGAAAGAGGTACCTACCAGCTTTAGGATCATGAGCTAATTACTGTACCTCTCCCAAGATATTCTCCTTATGTATATATTAGAAATCAAGGGGCACCTGGGTGATTCAGTTGGTTAAGCATCCAACTTCAGCTTAGGTCGTGATCTCTTGGTTCGTGGGTTCAGGCCCCACGTTGGGCTCTGTGCTAACAGCACAGAGCCTGGACCCTGCTTCAGATTCTTCAGAGAGTGTCTCACTCTCTCTCTGCCCCTACTCTGATCGTGCTCTCTCTCTCTCTTTCTCTCAAAAATAAACATTAAAAAAAAAGATATAAAAATACGTACTTTACAGGATTGATGTAAGGATTAGAGATAATGTGCTGAAAGTGCTTGGAATATAGCAAATGTTTAATAAGTAATGGGCAGTGTGGTTATATTTATGTTTGGCTCAGTCACCTTCTCTGCCCCTCTTCCCTCCACTCCCTGTGCCTACCCCACGGGTCTGTGTGAATGAGTGGATGGAAGGATACCACATTAATCATTAACGCTGGTGATGTGACCGATGCGTTTTCTGAAAGTCTGCTTCTTCCTTCAAGCAGGGGAACAGAAGAAAGGAAAGTGATACCTGAACTCTAAGCACATTTGTCCTTGGAGATGGACAATTAGTTCATTTAAAAACATACTCTCCTGCCTTCATAAGTGGCTACATTTTTCAAAGGATGATGAATGGAGGAAAGCAAATGAACAGGCTGGCTCATTCAAAATATCTCACATCATTTTACAGTGATTCAGCACAGACACTTTGGTGTAGCAACTGGTTTGTGGAAGGCATTTTTTACAACTAAATCCAAACATGTCATTCTCACAGGTTGAAATGAATCTTGCCAGTGGCATCTGCCCATGGGGCACAGCACGAGGACAGAAGGACAAAGACCAACTAACAAATGGAAAGACTTAGTTCAAGGAACAATATTGAATTGTTTTATTAGAAGACTTGAAAAGTCAAAGCCGGGGTTTCATGTATGCTCTGAAATACCATTTGGTATCCAGAGCACTTCTTTCCTTGCTTTTTGAGTTGTTTGCAAGAAATCCATGGGGCAGAGATCATTTATCATTCATCTTGCTATCCCCCAACCAGTAGCACAGGAGATCATATTTTGAAGGTGCTCTCTATGTATTTGTTGAATTTAATTGCAGGAGCAAGAGTGTATCCTCAAGTTAGCCCAAGAAAATGATATGTTAAGAAGTCGGAGGGGCACCTGGGTGGCGCAGTCGGTTAAGCGTCCGACTTCAGCCAGGTCACGATCTCACGGTCCGTGAGTTCGAGCCCCCCGTCGGGCTCTGGGCTGATGGCTCAGAGCCTGGAGCCTGTTTCCGATTCTGTGTCTCCCTCTCTCACTGCCCTTCCCCCGTTCATGCTCTGTCTCTCGCTGTCCCAAAAATAAATAAACGTTGAAAAAAAAAAAAAAAAAAAAGTCGGAAGGGTCATATTGGAACAAGCTGTTGGTTGGGAAAATACGGCAGCTGATTTCGGTTTATTTAACAACACGCTGAGTTCTCCAGGCTAGGAGGGACCTTTTCATTTGGTCAAGTCCAGAGAAATAAACTAGCTGCAAAAAAAACAAAAAAAACAAAAAAAACAAAAAAAAACAGGCTTTATGAACTCACCATTGCAAACGGATCATGCACAGACTCAGTGTGGAGTCAAACTGGAATGAAAAAAGAGCCATTAAAAGGAACACCCCAACAAGAAGAGTAAGAAATGACAAAGTTTCCAGTTTTAAATTTTTATTGATGCCAATTTCTTAAAATATCCATGTCTGTGCCTGTGGCCAAATACACTAATAAAATTAACAAATAGAACTGACCTTGACTACCACACAACTTCTCATACATTATCTCTTTCAACTCCTGTAGCAATCTTGAACTGTCGGCATTGTAGGGAGAATTAAAAGAAGCTCCAAGAGGCTGAATTATTAACAGCAGGTCACACCAAACCTGCCTGATCACAATCCCCCCCCCCCTTTTAACTACCCAGTCATATAGCTCCTTTTACTAAATAGCTTTTACTAAATAGCTTTTACTAAATATGCCCAATATTTGGATTTGGCATTGCACAGAACAACACATTCCTAGCACAGATTACCACTATATTGCAATCCTGGTTCCATGCCAGACACAGTGTAAGCACTCCATAAGTATTTGTCCAAGAACTGTTAGAATTATGAAGTGAACGACTGAATACACAAATAATGAATAAATGGACAAACTACCAACTGGAACAAAAGTATCCAGAAATTTTATCTGGATACAGCAAAAGCCTATCTTATGTGGTGTGTCTAATTTTCTTTACTTTAGAAATGTTGGTTCCAAATGGGAGAATGATTTCAGGGATGAAAAATAAAAAGTTTGTATCTCAGCATTCGAGAATTAGCCCTTCATGAATCCAAAAGAATGAGTAATACACATTTATGTGTTTATGTTGCAGAATTTAGAAGATTCTAGAAATAAGAAACTACTTTTGGGATAAGACTCTCCCCCAGAACAATAAAAAAAAAACCAAAAAAAACAAATGCATAGATCTAGAAAAGTGTGATTTACTTTAAAAAAACAACTTGAAAAGACACCAGGCAACTCTAATACAGCCATTTTATGTGTCAGTCATTCTACTTCCCTTCCAAAAATGTGTGTGGAGTGGAGTGTGGAGTTGAAAGACCCAGTAGTAGTTGACCTATACAGACACACATACTGGGCACACAATTTAAAGGGCTATGGCACACAATTCAAACACGAGTTGGGAAACATCACTCTTTGCTGTAGAATGCAGATTTGCACAGTTTCTGCCAAAGAAATTCTGCCAAAGAAATTGTATGTTACCTTTACAGACAATGATCTGAGCCTCAAGCGCATCTCACCATTACCCTAGGGTCTCTCGAAATGACAGCCTGGTTTGCAATGTATGGTTCCAATGGCTGCCAGAGGATATCAGGTAATTGTTTGAGATGGAGACAATGTCATCTATCTTTCTGAGAAATATGATTGCCATTCATCAGGAAAAAGAATGCCTATGAACAAATGGAGTGACACAAAAAAAGATTTATGTATCCGATAGAAACTGGATCCAATCTGGTGTGTCCTGACCAACCCTTTGAATTTTTCATATATGTAAATGAGGTTTTGAAAGTGGTTACATACATCTCTGTTGTTGAAGTGCCATCATAGTGGACACAGAGGCCAAGATTACCCCTAAATGGGATATCGGATAAAATAATAAATTAAGATGAAAAATTAGATAAAAGGGCCAGGGATGGAGAAGTGATGGATTCCTTATTTTCACCAAAGAGAGGAAGCAAATGCACTCCTTATAGTGCCATTTTTCCTGTGGATATTTATGCCTATAAGTGTGAAGAAAGAAAATGCCCAATGAAAGTGACCAATAAATTCTAGGTTGAAAACCTCAGAGCTTCACAATAATAACACCCTCCTCTCAAAAAAGTTCACCTGCAGAACCACTGTCTAATCAGAGCCAACAAAGAGTCCTTCCCCAGACACCAAATTAGTAACAACAGCTGAGGTTAAGGGAGTCCAACAAAAGAAGCTTTAAACTCCTTGAAAATCCCTCTCCTACTTCATGTCATTTATCTTCATCCATTTACTCAAGTATTTACATATATATTTGTACAAAGAACTATGTTAGACATTGTAGAAGAGGCGAAGATTCATCAGGCATGAGTCTTACCCTCTGCAAGCTGATAATCCAGCAGGGCAAAATAAAGGAAAACCCTGCAACTCCAATGTGGAGGCTGATTACTGCAGAATGGAGGAGGCAGTGATTGCTGTTGGAAAAAACTGCAAGAATTTCCATGAGAGAGGCATGGGGTGAACCAGAATGAAGCCATTTTTTTTGAAACTCTAAGGAACATCATGCCTAGCACAAAGTGCCCATTAATAAATTATGGATGGGCTAAAGGAAGTGCCACTTTGCATCACTACACATTTATGGGATGCTCATTTAGAATGCATTTAGAACTGCCCCAAACTGGGCTGATTCATTAGAATCCTGATGATCTCAGAAATATTTTATATGCGGATACAACTGTATGCCCATTACAGCACTAGACCCTACAGCTAATTTATATTTGGTTCTCAGCCAATGAGAACTAAGAGCCATTTGTGGGGCCTTTCCCAATCATGTGCTTACTCCAGCAGGTCCCTCTTTCTGCCATTACTTTCATGCCAATGGACACTGGTTCAAGACAGCAGACAAAAAGTATGCAAGTGATAGTGCTAAGGATTCTACAAGACATCGAGGAAGATCCTGGATGGCAGCAGGTAGGCCTCACTGCAACAGCTCCCAGTGCCTCCAAGGAGATAGGCTAAGAAACCCAGAGCAGCAGACACAAGTTGCCTGGGAGAAATCCTCTGACATTCTGCAGAGTAGCATAAGCCTCACGGCAGCCTGGAAAGATTGCCTAACAACAGTATTGAGGACAAAAAGAAGAGATGTTAGGGCAGAGGCATAGCACAACTTCGGGAGACTTGAAGAGACAGAAGGGTAATTGCCAAAGTATGACAACAGCTGCATATCTCCATTCTATCATGCCATAATAATCATATAGAGCACCAATTTAACTAACATGACCATTTCCAAGAGCAGGTGTCCACAATAAACGGGATATGCCTGTAGTTAGAACTCGGGGGTGGAGGTGGAGGAAGATTCAAAACACTATTTCTATTTCAGATACCCCAAGAGCCCTGTAATTAAGGATATCCTAAGGGTTTGGAAAAGTAGACTGTCTGTAAGCAATGGCAGTTCTTTAAGGCAATTGTGTAACACAGAGGAGATCTAATAAAAGAATGAGTTACTTTTGTTCAGCACAAAAGGACAACCTCAGAGTAATTTTGGCTACCTTTCACTACTATAAAAAAAAGTTCACCTGACGTATTAACCTAATATTCACAACTTTGGGACAGAAAGGGAAAGAAACTTACAAAGGAATATGGAAACAACACTTAAGCACTAAAAACAATTATTTCCTACATAGGGAAGCATTAAAGCCTCGTGGTTAAAAGTGTGGGCTTTGAGGGGCGCCTGGGTGGCGCAGTCGGTTCAGCGTCCGACACTAGCCAGGTCACAATCTCGCGGTCCGGGAGTTCGAGCCCCGCGTCAGGCTCTGGGCTGATGGCTCGGAGCCTGGAGCCTGTTTCCAATCCTGTGTCTCCCTCTCTCTCTGCCCCTCCCCCGTTCATGCTCTGTCTCTCTCTGTCCCAAAAATAAATAAACGTTGAAAAAAAAAAAAGTATAAAAAAAAGTGTGGGCTTTGGGATCAGGTCATTCTGGAATCTCATGCCACCCCCATCATTTAACAGTTGGGAAAATTACATTACCTCTCGAGCCACAGTTTTCTCATCTGTAAGATGGGTAATAATTGACATTCTTTATTAGAGATTTTGCGAGGACTAAATAAGAGAATATGTATTGAGTACTTAGTTCATGAGTGCTCAAGAAATACAGCTTTTCTTAATGTTTTCCCCCCAAATTGTTCTGCATTATTCATTGCCTAGATTAGAGGGTGAAGCTGCATCATTAAGCTTACCCAGTTCTCTCTCTGGACCCCTTATGGATTTGAAGGGAAGGAAGCAGAGCAGTCACACAGATCCTTTCAGGGTTCAGAGCCTCCTACAGAGAGATATTTTGGGCAGGTCAGAGGTCACCATATGGTAGTGCTGTCATTCTCCTTGCCTGAATGGCACAGTCTCTATCTGCCAAATTGTTATCGTCTCCATCCCCAGTCCCATGAAACTCCAGCCCTTGCTCCTCGTTTGTTAGATGTCACTGGTGCCAGCATGATTTCTTGTACACAAGGATGTTTGGACAAAAATCTGCACATTTTTAAAGTTCTCTTCTTTCCAGTTACATACTTTCCCTTGTTGGCAAAATTCAGTCTCCATGGACTATCATCACTATGCAAGTGGCTCCAAAATCTAAATGTTTGGCTTTGGCCTCTTTTCAACTTCTATATACCTGCTGGGCTTCCTCCATAGACCTAGCAGCATCTCACACTCAAGGCCAAAGCCAAATATCCGTTGGCCACTCCCATCCATTATATTCCACCAACTTCTCTCTGAGTTGATGGCATCACTGGCCTTTCTCTACTGTCCAAGTGAAAACCCATTATCTATTCCCCTCCTTCCATTGGCTCCTGATACCCAATAATCAAACCTATCCACTTTATCTTGTCTCTAATTCTTTCAAATATCTCTTCTCTTCCAGTTCAACCGTCTTTCCCTTCTTCTTTACTTCTTACCCAGATTCATATGTTCAACAAGAAATTACTGAGGATTCACCATGAACCAGGTGCAGCAAACTCTATGTATTGGGGACCTAGAGGTGAATGAAATAGACATGATTCTTGACCTCATAGAACTTCCATTCTAGGCAAGGAATATAGATCTTGAACAAGTAAACAAATGAGCAAGATAATCTCAAATTGTGATATGGGTAATAAATAAAATAGAACCAGCTGATATGAAAAGAACATCTTGGGCTGGGAGTGGGGAGTCAAAGAGAAAAGGATGGGGCACTACAGGCTGGAAGTCTTTGAGGAAGTGATATTTGAGCTGAGTCAAGAAAACAGCCATGTAAAATTCTGAGAACAGCATGCTCTAGACTAATGGAATGGCAGGAACAAAAGCTCATATGTCTGAGGTGAGACTAAGCTTGGCTTGTTCAGGGAACCAAGGAAGCCAGAGAGTAGGAGCCAGTGAACAGAAATGAGAGTGCAGGTCTGAGAAGCAGACAGGGGTCAAATTGGGCAGGGCCCCATGTACCACAGTAGGAGCTTGAATTTCATTCTAAGTATGATGGGAAATCATTTGGTTTTTAAAGTTGAGTTTAGCTTGCTGGGAGAGATAATGGATTATAGGGAAACAAGACTGGTTGTATAGCAATGAATTAGGAAAACATGGCAGGGATCCAGGTGATAGATCCTGGTGGCTGGACTAGGTTCGAGAGAGGATAAATGAGGAAAAACTGGGAAGGATTTTGCTTGCATTGTGTAGATACCGGCGCCAGGATCATTGTGTGGATCTGCTAATGTTCTCCTTCCTTCCAAGCTTTTTTCATCTCGGTTCATTCAACACAAAGCTGACAGTGTCCTCCTTCCAAAGTGCAAAGTTGTTTGCCCAGATATCTTAATTGGCTCCCCATTGTTTTTAGAATAATGTTCTGGATGTAGATCCAAAGCCCTATGCTCTCTGGCCTCAACTACTTTAGAGATACATAAAGGGGCTTGCAAGGAAAGGGGAAAAGAGTTACAAAGCAATTCAGAAGTTCTGAGGTAAGTCATTTCACAAACAATGCTCTGCAGAGGAAGTGGTGCTGGCTTTTGTACGTGAAGAACCAGCATTTTTAGCTCTTTAACTGCTCTCAATCTGAGAGGTTCTGTCTTAGATGAAAAGAGTCATTGGTCATGCATCGACCAGTGGTTGTGCTTTAACTTCCAAGGGAAGACATAGGGAAGTTTTAGGAACTATAAAAAAATCAAGTAATCCCTTAGAATACGAACTAATAAGTGAATTAATTTTGTTACAATTCTTGACTTCATTCGTTCCCCTGAAATATAATATCCAATTATAATGCAAAGGAACAAAAACCCCACAACAAAATTTAATGGCCAAGGGAACTATAAAAAGAGAGACCTTGACAGAATAAAATCGTGTCTCACATTAAACCTAAGAGTTCCCTTCCTCTCTGCCTTAAGCAAGCATTTCTTGGAAATTAAAATTCATGTCAGGACCATCAAACCAGACTTGAGAAGTCACCAGCACTAACAATCTAGAGGAACAGAAGGGGGCAGTGTTATCACAGACTCTCACACAGACTTGAGGTGCTGAGGAACTAATTGAACATTCCGCTGAGTAACCCTGTTGACTTATCCACCCCCTCAGAGTGAATCTCAGTTTCAATTGCTTGTTTCTTTCTACTTGCTAAGTCTCAAGTCCCGAAAAAAGTTAGCAATGAGGTCCCCCCCCCCGGGGTCCTGCCAAAGGTTGTGAGAAAATGACGACTTCTCACTGTGGGCTCAAGAAATACAAGCTCAGCTCTGTGTTTATATTCATTATGGTTTTGCTTTTTACAGAATAGATGGTGAAAAAAATTCACCTGTATTGACCATATGGGAAAAACACTTCATATTTAACATGTTATCATCAGAGAGGCCCTAAGGACTCACTCTTTCTTTCTTTCTTTCTTTCTTTCTTTCTTTCTTTCTTTCTTCTGCTAGTAAAATGGATATATTCAGCTATATACCCAGAGACTTACTCAGAAACGTTCAGTGAATGTCTGGTTCATGTAGAAAATGGAAAGAAAAGAGTCCTATCCCTCAAGACAATTTAGCAAACAATTCTGGTGACAGCGCCATGTAGGGAAAGCCTGGCAAGCACCCCTCCAAAGAAGGTAAAAATTCTTGAAGGAATCTGAGGAAGAACTCAGCTGCTGTTTCCAAAGTTTAAGGTGGAGAAATGGGAGTGAAATGAGAGGAAATATCCTGGCTAGACAGTGGCTGTAATTGCGCCTTGAAGGACTGTAGAATCTAGGGAGAAAAAAAAAAGAAGTACTTTGCAGAAGGGAAAAATTCCAGTTGAAAGAGAACGTGTGTGTGTGCGCGCGCGCGCGCGCACACAGGCGCAACAAGAGTATGGAAGCTGGGAAAGAACAGGGTTTGATCCAGTTTGGCTGGAATGGAAGGTACCTGTGGAACAAGAAGAGGAGAGTTGCTGAGGACTTTGCACTTAAAACTGTGAAGGACGAACAGTCACTGAGAGTCTTTGAGCAGACATGACAGAAACAAGCTGTTTAACAACAGCCACTCCCACAAGGTCACAGAGAGCTTGCCCACCCTTGTCCTGCCATGTCCTTTCTCACCTCTCAGAGGAGACCCTTGCCCCTCAGCCATTTCCCTCCACAGCTCCACTGAAGGGTACGGCTTTGACATGGAAGTGCTAATCACTTCAGTTTTTGCAACACTTTTGGAAAGTATTTTCCCCTCCCAATCATGGAAGAAAGAGAAATAAAGGTAAAAGCTGCTCTCTGACCATTTGGCCAAGTGAAAGAATGCACACATTTAGTGCTTAACATGGAGTAACAATCAGCGAGGTTCACCTAAATCCAAGAGTGAGAATGCTTTCTGTGTGTTGTTGTCTCTGTGTGTCCATCCATCCATCCATTGATTCATTCAACAAATATTTGCTGAGAATATTTCATGTGCCAGGCAGGCATTGCTGTAGTGGGGACAGCAGTGAAACCAGCCAAAGCTCCTCCTTCATGGAGTTTACATTCTAGACAATAATCAAATAAACATATCAGGTGTCAGATGATGATAAGTACAAGGTGAAAAGGTAAAGCAAGGAGGATATCAATTGCATGTTGCAGAGGAGGGGCATTAGTAGCAAAGAGGGCAGAGGCGACAAGGAAAGAGGTGGGAGAAATGTGTGCTCTTTGGTAGTTTAAGCTTAAAAGGCTTTTTTCCCAGCAGGTGAACTACAGTAAGTAATGATATGCAACAATCAACAGTAATGATAATAGATATAATAGTAATATCTATTATTATATCTGTAGAGACAGACACTGTGCTAGGCATTATTTCATTTATTCTTTACAGTTAACCGATAAATATTAGTCGTATGATACTTTTAGGTACAAAGGAAATTGAGGGAAAGAAAGGAGAGGATGCAGGAAGGCAGGAAGGAAGAAAGGGAGGGAGGGAGGGAGGGAGGAAGGGAGAAAAAGGAGAGAAAAAAGAGAAAGAGAAAAACCAAGGCTCAAATAAATTGCATAGCCTGACTAAGTCATCCTATTCATATGTACAGAGCATGGATTTGAACGCAGACAGTCTGACTCCAGAGCCTGCACTCTTAACCCAGACACCGGATTGGGGTACAGAGATAAATAAGTCATGGAGTCTGTCTTGGAATTGCTCATAGTCTGGTAAGAGACACAGACTCATAAACAAATAATCCTAGTGCAGTGATAGGAGCTATAATCAAGGTATAATAGAGTTAAGGAGACACAGAGGAAACAGTGACTAAGTGCCTGACCGTGGGTGGGAAGAGGGGGGAGTCATCAAAATGCAGACATTCGTGTTTATGTAATTCATTGCTCTCTCTGCGCCTGCTTACCCACAACCAATCTGCAGTTCCTTCCCAAGACTCTTTCCGGTGGATTTCCCCAGTCTGTCTTCACGGGTTGTGGTTTGTCAGCCTCATCCTGCATGCAATAAGTAGTTCTGACACAGGGGCCACATAAACTCTTTAGAACCATTCTGGAGAAGGAAGAAAAATAATAAAATAGCAATTTACCTTAAAAACCCTCAGAAAAGGATGAGGAATGTGACAATCAGGCAAAGTAAAATGAGATAACCGTGCCATGTTACAATGGAAGAGAAGAGGGAAGAGGATGCTGGCTACCCACTGGAAAAACTCAAGGCCATGTGCATTGTTCAGGCAACTGAAAACATAGTCACTCAGACAGGAAATCTGTATTCCATTACCCAGCAAAATTTGATTCAAACATCCCATTCTTGGGGTGTCTGGGTGGTTCAGTCGGTTAAGTGTCCGACTCTTGTTATCGGCTCAGGTCGACATGTCGCGGTTTTGTGGGTTTGAGCCCCACCTCTGGCTCTTTGCTGTCAGTGTAGAGGCTGCTTGGGATTCTCTCTCTCTCTCCCTCTCTCTGCCCCTCCCCCCATTTGTGCTGTCTCTGTGTTTCAAAATAAATAAATTAATTTAAAAAAAATCCCATTCTTAACCTTGTCCACGTATGAACTTCACAAAATTCATGAATCCCCTGAAATTGTATGTAAAACTCTGTGTACCTGTTGCATGTTTTCTAGAGATTATGGAGTTCACACGAATTTCAAAATAGTCCGTGTCCCCCACATAGGTTCAGAGCTATGCATTAAATATTTTCAGAACTACTACTCCAATAAATTTAAGTATAATATAGTCTTAATTATAGACATAATTAAGAAGGTCTGAAAAGTCTAAGTGAATACTTTGATACCATTGTTACTCATCGTATTCATCAAAAGTCTTGCAAATTAGTGTTGCCATCAGATTCCCACAAATGAGTTCAAGACCTCAGGACTTTCACTTAATTATGTTGTATGTAGTTGACCTTTATTTTCCTTTTGGCACTTCTGTACAGGAAGATTAGCTCTTGAGGGCTATCGCTTAGTATTGGTTCTCAACCTTTGTGTGAGTGTGTGAGGGGGAGGTATTTGATTGGGAAAGACAGTATCCCATAACCCATCTCGTGTTTTCAAGTTACACACACCCTCCTACCCATTCCTACTCTACCCCCTACACCTATTCCAGTCCTTTACTGATACTGCCCAATGACAAATGTGCCAGAGGCTGAAATGTCCACTCTATTAACCATCAGCCAGGTCATTTTGAGGTAACTGTCCTTCAGAGATTAAGAAAAAAAATACAGGACAAGAAAGTTCACCTCTAGATGTATAACTCTAAAGTGCACCGTAAAATGGACTATTAAAACTTTGTATTCTCATGGATCTCACTGGAAGGTGTATGGAAAAAGAAAGTCTAAGATGATAATTTGGCCTTGGTGATTCCCTACTGCTAGATAACAGGGAGTCTGAGAGTGACACAAAGCAAATATTGCTAGCTTTTCAGAAGTAGCAAAGGTGAATTTGCAGAGAAGAATCACAATTGACTGAAAAAGCCAGATGAATTCTTAAGATTTGGGCAAGTTCATTATCAACCATAACATTTGCCAAACCTCTTTTACATCAAAGCAGGCTTGCTATCGCGACAAGAAGCAAGGAACCTATCACGACTACAGATGATCAGAGCCTCTTGTCTACTGTAATGAAAAACAAGTCCAGATATGGAATGTATGCATAAGTCTAGCAGCATGCATAAACTAGACTCATAGTGAAGAGTGCTATATACTAAACCAATCACTCCACTTCTGGTGGGGCTGAAGGCAGTGGTTAGGGAAGCAATATCTTGCACAAATATCTGCTCATGAAATCACAGCCCAAGGTGGAAAGCTGCTGACAAAAATATTCTAAGCAGGCTACTGGTTGACTCTCCTCCCCTCCCACTTTCCGCCCAATTAGACACAGGTGGAACATGTAGGATAGTTTTTAAAGATAAAACCAAAATCTCTACAGAAGATTTCATTGTGGACCTGACTTGTGACATCACAACTGCTGTCACAGACTTAAGAATAAGACTGTATTATTTTTCAATCTCTTCTTGCTCAAAAAAAGTTCTAAGAATGAGATGAAAATGAAGACTGAATTATCATTTGAAATTATGCATTAAATATGCATAGTACTATTATTATAATCATGAGCCAGGACAATGCATTATGGCATTGACAGGTAGAAAATCATCATGAGTAGTTTGCAATATACATAGCTAACAGTCTGGGGAGGAAATGAGTCTAAACAATAAAATGGCATTTATCACATCTCTCAAATAAACACATACGATGATTTGTGTTTTATGAATTATTCTTTTATTTTTCTGTGCATATGGAATTTAGGAACTGAAAAGTAAGGAGTCTTTTGACTATTTGATGAGTGATTATTTGAATCAGGTCTGTCTCCCCCAATAGCACTGAGTGTTCTGCAAGACAGGAATCCCATCCATTCTTTTCATCTCTGTAGCTCCTCACCAGCATCAGGCGCAGTGCCTGGTACTTAAGAGGTGCTCAATAAACAGTCATTGGATGAATTGATATATTGGCACACCCCCATTCCAATTTTGACTCCTTCATTTTTCAGTCGAGGAAGTTGAGGCCAAGAATAGCTGAAAGGCTACTATTACACACCTCGTGGTAAAATTGGCTCTAGAATGATCCTCTGCCTCCTTCCAATTCGTTGAGGACTGCCAATTTGTTTGATTTTTTTTATCACCACCTTAAAGTATGACTATTTTAAAGGAAAATATAACAAAAATCTTTTATCTTAATCATTGTTTGCAAGATATTAGAACTTTAATGTATCTCTGGTATATTGCCTTTGATGCTTTGTTCTTTGGGAGTGACTTGCAGAGAAAATGTGGGTACTTGCCTAAGCTAACTGGTTAAAAACTCCTTTTGCTTTATTTTAACAGGTGAAAGAGAGACTTTGCAGCTATGCTTATTAAAAAAAACTGAAAAACTAGAATGCTACTGAAGTTCTTCTAAATAAAATAATCAATGCTTATGATGGTGACTGGTTTTGACTGATAGTACAGATATATTTTTTTTTAATTTTCAATCACATCCCTTCAACTCTGAACAGGTACAATTAGACAGTTTTTTTAGAAATCAGGGTCTAGCACAGACTACATATTTATATGTTTTCCTCATATATTTATAAATTTTGGTTGCTTAGTGTAAGCCCAAATTGTTAGGTGTAAGCAGTGTTGACCAATGAGAGTCCCTGATGTCTTTCCTGAGTGAATATCAGGCTTTGAAGTTTCTGAGCTTTGGCTTCTTTCTGTATTTTTTTAATGTTTATTTATTTATTTTGACAGAGAGTGAGTCGGTTGGGGGGCGGGGGGAGTGGAGAGAGAAGGAGACAGAGGATCCCAAGCAGGGATCTATACTGTCAACAAAGAGCCAACATGGGGCTTGAACCCACAAGAGACCATGACCTGAGCCGAAATCAAGAATCAGACACTTAAAGGGCTGAGCCTCCCAGGCACCCCTGTGAGCTTTAGTTTCTATACATAGCAAGAAACCTCCATAACTATGGAAGTGGAGAAGAGGCTCTGGAACCAGTCTGCCTGGATGAGAATCTTGGCCGCACCCGTTATAAAGTGGATCACTGAGGGCAAGTTATGACCTTCTCTTCCAGGTATACCCAGCCACTTATGCACCTCGGTTTTCTCATCAGTAAAATGGGTTAATAATACCATTTGCCTTACAGAGTTCAAGTGAGGATTAGTCAGGCAACACATGTAAAATACTTAGGATGTGTTTGGTATACAGTGAGCACCAAATGAATGTTTTGTATTACTTACACAATTATAAGCAAACTGTTTTTGAAAGCAATAATTTTGCCTGTGTATTTGTCCCAAAAAGAAGAAAAAACAGCCTCCCTACCAATGCCCCCCCTAAGTGTAAATTGGTGTCCAGTAATACTTCCTAGGGACCACCCCTCCACCACTGCAAGTTTCTGGAGTTGAGATGGTATTCATGCCACGTTTGTTACAGTTGTGGGCATAGGACTTACTTGGTTTTATCATACTCCCTGCCACCATGATTCACCAGCAATGGGCATTGGGCTCAATCAGAGCCAAAGGGATGTGACTTGAGGACATTTGCTGATATTATTGGGGCTTATAATACCTCTTGGGCCACTGCATTCAAACATATCTGAAGCTAACTGTACCCTGGACTTGCCATCCAGCAGAGCAATGGATTCCTTTTTTACAATGTAATCAATTTGCATTTATTTTTCATTATCTGCAATCCAAGATCATGTAAACTTCCATAGAAGTTGCCCAAGAAGATATCACGAAAAAGATGTAGGTGATATAAAAATGATTTAGTGGGTGTCAGAGGGGAGAAATAATGTTGTGGTTAGGTGCATAGACTCTGAAACCAGCTGTCCCACCCGGTACAAATCCTGGCACTACAGCTCATTAGCCATGTGACTTTGGGCTAGTCACTTACCTATTTGCACCTCCACGACATCCTCTGTAAATGGCAGATGGTAATAATAGCCACCTTATAGGGATGTTTTGAAGATTAAATTAATGTATATGCAAGTTACTCAGAACAATGCCTGGGGCAGAACTTGTGCAGGTGTGATGCAAGCTTTAGCTATCTTATCATTACTATTCAGATCTTAAATAAGTGGGGACACAGTGTACAAAAGAAAAAGTAGGGAGAATGGGTTTTATATTGCCAGCTGACGTTTTTCTGTATCCAGAGGAAGAAACTGATGACTCAAAAATGCCTCTTCGTAGCAATTTCCTGAATAGACATTTCTCCAGAGAGGACATGCAGATGACCAATAAGCATGTGAAAAGATGCTCAACATCACTAATCATTAGGGAAATGCAAATCAAATCCATAAGATACCACCTCACGCCCGTTAGAATGACTACCATCAAAAAACTGGAAAACCGCAAGCATTGGCCAGGATGTGGGGAAATTGGAATGCTTGTATGCTGTTGGTGGGAATATAAAATGCATCCACTATGGAAAACAGTATGGCTGTTTCTCAAAAACTTTGTCTTAAAAATTAAAAGTAAAAACAGTTAAAAATTACTATATGACTTAGCAATTCTACTTTTCAGTATATATCCAAGATAATTGAAATCAGGGTCTTGAACAGAATACATGTAAACCCATGTTCACAGAAGCATTATTGACAATAGCTAAAAGGTGGAAACAACCCAAATATCCATCAGTGGATAAAAGGATAAATAGAATATGGTATACACATCCAGCGGAATATTATTCAGTCTTAACAGTAAAGGAAATTCTGATCTATGGTGCCACATTGAGGAACATTGAGGACATTATGTTAAGTGAAATTAGACAATGACAGAAAGACAAATACTGTATTATTCCAAGTTTGTGAGGTATGTGGAGTTGTCAAGTGTGTACAATTGTGGTGGCTGGGGCTGAAGAAGGGGTAATGGGGAATTGTTAAAACAGTATGGATGGGGAGCCTGGGTAGCTCAGGTGGCTGAGCATCGGACTCTTGATTTCAGCTCAGGTCATGGTCTCAGTTTTACATGAGTCATGATCTCATGATTTTACAGTTTGTAAAATCGAGCCCTGGTCTGGCTCTACACCGACAGTGCAGAGCCTGCGTGGGATTTTCTCTCTCCTCTCTCTGCCCCTCTCCGGCTCTCTCTCTCTCTCTCTCAAAATAAATAAGTAAACATTGAAAAAAAAGGGTATGGAGTTTCAGTTTTGCAATGTGAAAACGTTCTAGAGGTTGGTTGCACAACAATGTGAAAATTGCACTGTACACCTAAAAAATTGGTTAAGATGATACATTGTATGATATGTGTATTTTGCTGTAATTAAGAATAAAAATTTTTAAATAAAAAAATTTTAACAACCTTTTGGTAGCTCTATAGGTAGCATGCTGCCTGATGTAGCTGGTACTCACTAACATCGAATAAATAAAGGAATCATAATACTAAAATAAACCTAATGACAAATCAAGTGAAGTATGAGATAGTTTAAGGGGTTGAAATATTGTGGGGTAAAATGGAATCAAGTATCTAGTGCTATGTGAAAGATTTATTATGAGGATGAGAAGACAGACTCCAGAGTTAAACTGTATGTTACCTGGAATTTTAGATAGATAGATAGATAGATAGATATGGCATGGGATCTATAGATAGTCCTTCCAGTTTTGATTCATTAATTCACTCATTTTTGTCATTCATAAAATATTTATTGAGCACCTACCATTTGCCAGTCACTAGCACTGTTCATGTTCATTACTGAACAAAACTGTCCTGCCTTTGTAGGGCTTATTTCTAGTGGGATGGGAGAACAATGTTGAATTTCTGGTTCTAGCTGGATGTTTGACATCAGACAAGTCCCATAAGTTTTCTGGGTCCTGATGCCCTCTTCTGTACAATGAGATGCAGGTGGCAAGGGGGTCAGGGGGACACTTTTCCTTCCTAACATTCCAAAAGATTTGAAAATTACATGTAAATGTGAAATGAACTAGGACATAAGAAACCACTAGGGGGCAAAATGAGCACGACATAAACATTCTACTGATGTAAAATTCTAGAAACAAAAGCATATGATTTCACTCAAACGTGGATTTAAGAAACAACACAAACGAGCAAAGGGGCGCGGGGAAGAGAGAGAAAAAGAGAGAGGCTAACCAAGAAACAGACTCTTACCTATAGAGAAGAAACTAATGGTTACTGGAGAGGAGGTGGGTGGGGGATGGGTAAAATAGGTGATGGGGATCAAGGAGTGTGATTGACTTGATGAGCCCCAAGTGATGTATGGAATTGTCAAATCACTATATTGTACACCCGAAACTAAAGTTAAACCGTATGTTAACTAACTGGAATTTAAACAAAAATGTTTAAGAAAGATATTTAAAAAGGGAGTCATCCTTTTTGTAGCATGAAAAAAATAAGCAAACAATAAATGTATATTATTGTAGGTAAGGAAAGAGCTCTACAGAATAGTTATCCAAATAACTATCCAAATACCTATGGTTTATTCTATGAATAAAGTACTTGATTTAGAGATCATGTTTCTTTGAGGAATAACAGCATGTAAGGAGCAGAATACTTGACTAGTAATTGAATGGCATCCCTAAATGCATATAATAAGACCACATCTACAGAACCACAAAATACCAACCAACATATTCGGTCTTGACATAGCCCTTTAGCCTTTATATTTATTAGATGTTAGGATCCAATACCTATTTAGAATTCTTCATTTCTTCATTGTTACTAATGAGTATGAGTCTTTCTGATTACAAAAAAAAAAATGTATGCTATTCTTTTTTCCACTTGTATCCCATTGGAAAGTGGTAGTTTTAAAATGGAAAAAATCTCGGGTGCTTGGGTGACTCGGTTAAGCCTCCGACTCTTGATTTTGTCTCAGGTCATGATCTCACTGTTCATGAGATCGAAGCCCCTATTGGGCTCTGCACTGACATTGCAGAGCCTGCTTGGGATCCTCTCTCCCTGTCTCCCTATTCCTCTCCCGCCTGTGCCTGCAGGCCTGGAGACTGCTTCGGGTTCTGTGTCTCCCTCTCTCTCTCTCTCTCTCTGCCCCTCCCCCATCACACACACACACTCTCTCTCCCTCTCAAATAAATAAACATTAAAAAATTTTAATTCAGTTTAATTGAACACAGGCCAGCTTCAGAGACTTGTTTCTAGCCAATAGCATGTGTCAGAAATGATGCTGTGTGATTTCCGAGAATAGTGGAGTGGTGTCACACAACTTCTGACTGACTCTATCTTTCAGGATGTTTTTCCTCAGAATACAGTCACCAAACTCTGAGGAAGCCTGTGCCATAGGGAGAGTCCACATGTATATATTCTGGCTGAGAGCTCCCTTAAAGGTCCCAAGTTGCAACTACCATCAAAAGGCAGACCTGTATGGGGTGCCTGGGTGGCTCAGTAGGTTAAGCGTCCTACTTCACTTCAGGTCTCACGGTTCACGAGTTTGAGCCCCGCATAGGGCTTGCTACTGTCAGCGCAGAACCCACTTTGGATCCTCTGTCCTCCTCTCTCTCTGCCTCTCCCCTGCTCATGCTCTCTCTCTCTCTCTCTCTCTCTCTCTCTCTCTCTATCTCAAAAATGAATAAACATGAAAAAAAAAAAAAAACAGACCTCTAAATGAGCGAGCTCTCAGACCATTCCAATCCCCAGCCGTCAGGCCCCCAGCTGAAGCTGTGTGGAACAGAGATGAACTATCCTTGCCGAGTCCTGCCTGAAATAGATTTGTGAGGAAAATTAATGTTATTGTCATTTTAAGCCATAAAGTTTTGAGGTGTTATTTTTACCAAGCAATAGATAACCAGAGCAGGGGATAACTGTCTTTGGGACTATGGCAGGATAATTTAAGAAATTAAATGCCAGAAGAGTAGATTAGTGCTTCTGTAGATTCCAATTGGCTTGGACCCAGTCACCTGCCCTGAAAACAATAAAAGAAAAGAGGCTTATTATATGCTATCACTCATTGTCATATCCCATGTGCACTAATGCTCAGGACAGCGCAGTCTTGGAGACAGATCAAGCCTTGTACTTTAAGGGCATTATTATCACTGACATCCACTAGCAGGTTACTATAAACATTCTCCCAAGCAGCAGATCCACACATGAGAGCCCTTGATTGGGCTGGACCTTCTAGTTCACAAATAAGGAATGGAAGCCTGGCTGGATAGAAACTCAGTAATGGCTTCATCAAGCAGAAGGCACTGAGGAGCAGGAGCATTTCTCAAAGAGGATGGCTAGAGATGACTAGCGTGCAGCTGGTCTACAAGGGAGCATGGGAATATTGGACTCCTTCAAGCTTAGAGCACCAAGAGGCAGACGCAGAGTCCGTTTGTCACATATAGTGACTGCCACGTGGGGGATTTTCAAAAATATTTGTTAAATAAATAAATGCCACACACACAGCATTATTCTGTCCTAGCATTGGAACACAAAGTAAACATAAACATGACTGCTCTCTTAATACAGCTTCTGATGTAATGAGATAGTCACAATTACTCACGCATTTACCATCTCATCTTTGTCACCTAGCATCTGAAAGTCACAAAAAGGATGCAGTGATGATTATGACACTAGCCATATTAGTAATTGATCAAGTCCCTTGTTCTGATCACCTATTCAGCCTGATGGTGAAGGAGGGATTCGCTGAACATACGACACGACACTGGACAGATGAGGTGGGCAGCAGCTTATTATTAATCACATTTACTCACAGGAATAGAGTGAACCGGCAGCGGCTGTGGGAGACAAACTTTGTAGTTTCAAGAAGGCGGGGTGATCCCTGCTTTCCATGGGGGTATATTATTGGCTTCTTCTAATAATTCCACCAGCTTGTAGAAGAAGGTAGAACCAATTAGGTTGAGGACCAAGTTGGGTGGGGCTGGTGTGGCTGATGTGGGAACTAGCCAGGTCTGGAGCCCTTACCACTGGGTCGGGGGCAAATCTGGCAAGAGAACAGGAATGTAGGCTTTGGGGTCAGAGATATCAAGGCAGCGCTTGACATTTAGGTCTTACGATATATCTCTTGGCCTCAGATCCTCCCTTGTAAAATCAGACCGTGGGAAACAAATGATCTCAAGATTCCTGTCAGTGTTAATTCTTTTTATTTCTCATTATATGAAGCCACTCAAATGAGAGCTCACTCTCAGAGGCACTTGCTGTCCTGATTTGTCTGTGAAAACCAGTCTATTTTTGTTCATGTTAGAGACATTTCAGTGAATTCAGGCTAAATTCCTAAGGCCCTCTCAAAATTTTAATGTGAAGCTGAAGCATTTCATTTCTAGGAAGTTGGAAGGGGAATATGTCACAACATTTAGTACAGAAGTCAATTTGGGAATTAACAGGAAGAGCTTTTAGAGAGTCCAGGAAAGAAGTCATATTTATAAACCTAAAATCAACTCTTCTTTTACTTGATGTTCATCTTTTATTTATTAAGTTTTTTAAAAAAAAATTTAATGTTTATTTATTTTTGAAAGACAGGGAGACAGAACATGAGCAGGGGGAGGGCAGAGACAGAGAGGGAGACACAGAATCCGAAGCAGGCTCCAGGCTCTGAGCTGTCAGCACAGAGTCTGACACGGGGATTGAAGTGACGAGCCTTGAGGTCATGACCTGACCCAAAGTTGGATGCTTAACTGACTGAGCCACCCAGGCACCCCTGATATTCACCTTTTAAAACAAAAATCTTAGTTAGAGTTAAGAAATGTTTGTACTTTCTTCCAGAAGGAAAAATGCCTTATCTCAGACGGTAGGGGATTTGTGATTTTCATTAGATCCTGCAAAGTTAGGACTGCAGGGGAAGAGGCAAAAACATTTTGATAGCTTAGTTTAAATCTAAAGGCAAAAGATGTGTTTATCTTTGACTTTCCAAGCTAAATTTGCAGACTATAATAGAAACTTTATGTTTGATTCTATATGCCTCTGATTGTTTTAAAATAAAATTATCCTCATGTCAGGAAAAGAATTTAATTGATGTTATCATCTATAGTCTTAATAACAAAACCCTTATCTAAGTGCACAGAGAGCATTATGGTTAAAGTAGAGTAGCCTGCTCTCCCTAGTAGCCATCACAGTAACCATTCTCTGCTCAGGAAACATGTTCTCCAACATTTAAGAAAGAATTGAAGAAAGTAAGAATCATAATGAAAAGGGTGTGCTGCTGCCCATGGGCTATAAGCTAGGACGCTCTCCCACATAGCCACCTGCCTCATGCCTGGTGACCTATTTCCTATTGTGGCAAGACACTGTTATTATCAAGACGTTGACATGAAATCAAATGAAAATAAAAAATTAGAATTCTGTAGCTTGGGCATGTGTACTCCAAAGAATGTTTCAAATTTATATTTAAATTTATCTGGCTGAAAGCTCCTAGACAAGCAATATCTTGTGCGGGAAATACTGCCTTATAATAAAATAAAGTTTAATAGGACATTCTTTATAACTGCAAAGAGTTACTCTGTAATGAAAAGCAGTGGTAGCTTGCAATGTCTGTAACTGAGGGCAGCATGAAGAATTCTAATGGCAAAATATAAAAAAATGAATTGCCTAAAAGAAATATAATGTATTAAACTTAGGGTCATTTCTAGGCTGCCCTCTTATTGAGTACAATAAAACCTGATCCCTCTATCATTTTAAGAACCACTATATATTAAAAGTTTTATGGCAATTGGTTTACTTGGCTAGGACACTGCCATTTTCTTTCTTTGCAAATAAACATATTTTCCACAACATAAGTCACCTTATGCACTGCGTCCTTACAAATTCTGTGCGTTGTGAGAAGAGAGGACAGGAAGGGAGGTAAAGCAGAAAGAACACATTTTCTTTAAAGTTTGAAGTAACATGAAACACACCAAGAAGATCACATACAGGTAGCACTGTTCAAAATTTTCAAGTATAACAGCTCAAATGTATGAGGGGTTCTTAAACCAATAGTGTGTGATATCAAAAGCTATTTGTGAGACTAAACTGTACAACACAGACAAGTCCCACTGGAAAAACCTAGGACAGAAGATGACAAAAGCATATTTTTAATTAAAATTTGTTTAATGTTTATTTATTTGAGAGAGAGAGAGAGAGAGAGAGAGAGAGAGAGAGAGAGAGAGAAGGGCAGAGAGAGACGGAGACAAATAATCCAAAGCAGGCTCTAGGCTCTGAGCTGTCAGTACAGAGCCCAATGCGAGTTCATGACCTGAGCTGAAGTTGGACGTTAACTCACTGAGCCGCCCAGATGCCCCAACAAAAGCATATTTTTAACACAGTCCATAGGATCAAAAGACAAATTATAAAATAATACAGAACCTTCAGGGAAGCATCAGAGTGAATGTGTATGACTGATTGCAGAAACAGTTTGTTCAAACCCAATCATTGCAGTTTTTAGAAGTCCATTTTGGTTGCTGACAATATCATATTGCTTCTGTAGAGGTATAGATGCAGCAATGACAATTAGTCCAAACATTCATTGAGTACTTAGTATTTAGGCATTGATATTTACATGCATTATTCCACACAATCCTTGTAGCAAGCACAGAAGATGAATATCATCATTATCTTGCTCTTACACAGGAGAAAAGTAAGGCAAAAGATTTCAGTAACTTCATGGCTAGTCAGTGGTAGAGGATGTAAACCCAGGCAGTCTGGCTCCAGACGTGCATCCTTAACCCCTATACATTACTAATTAAATTACATGACTAATATAAGGTAAACTTGAACATTAGGTGATTTGTCACATGCCCACTGAGTAGATTACAAAAAATATTTTTTATCAATCTGACTATATACACATTTGGGGCTGTAGATACAACTATCAAATAATTGCAATTTTAGTGTATATATACATATACATATCATACACATATGTATATATATATATATATAATTACATATTAGGTAAAGTAGCATATTTATTAGATATATTGCCTTGGTTATGTTCATGTTACATAACACAACAATACAGTCTAGAGGTTTAGCACAAGGACTCTGCAGCCAGCCTGGATTCAGATCTCAAGTCTACTACTTCTTACCTTATGACGTTTGACAAGGTATTTAACCACTCTGTTCTCAGTGTCATCATATGTCAAGTATATGGTATCTACCTTACCGGGTTGTTGGGAAAAATAATTGAGTATAAAGGTGTGAAGGGCTTAGAGCAGTGCCTGGCACATTAGCTCTTATAAATTTTTTTCATGTGTTTCACTTGCACCTTTGGCATGTGGGGCTCTGCCATCACCAGAGCCCGGCCCTCTGATGTTGTTTTCCAGTATCTCCCCTTCTAGTACTCGCGTTGGTGGCACATATACAGTAGCTCATCTCCCCTTCTAAGTTGCTTGAGATACAGAACTTCTGGTATTTCCACCGAAATTCTTATTCCAAACCACAATATCCATTCACCTGATATTAGAAATGTTTTTATTTGCTATTTAAGAGGGTGTCTGATCTCCACAATAAAAATACTTACAGCATTGTTTTAAAAATTATCTTTCAAAGCTTTTTTTTTTTTTTTTAACAACACGAGGCACTTAGAAACTTCAAGTCAAAATCCCAAGTATAATTGCTACGTTAGGGTTAAATTTCTTTGCCTTTAAAGACCCATTTTGTCTAAAAGCATCCCATGTTGTTCCAGGCAAATCTATCTTCCCAAGACAGTAATGTATTGTTCAAAGTAAAATAATTGAAGTAACAGGAGCAGAATCTGATGAGAAACTCTTTTATAAGGGATATCTTTTTCTAAGGATAGTTTGGAGGAAATATAATCATTGTATTTGGGATATGGAGTTAGGTCATTAATATTCAGGAATAGTGGAAACAGATCTTAGGTATTTACATTAGTTTTTACCATAATTATCAGGTTTCATTGTAGAATTTGACATGGTTAAGGTCACAGCTGCCGAATCTCCACCTCATTAGGTGCTTGTGGAAACAGCTAAAAGTAGGGGGAACTACCCATCTTCAAGCCAGAATTTTCTGGCACAATTCCCCACGACATATTTACTAGAAAACAGAGAGGGAAGAAAGTAAGATAAAAACATAGAATGAGGCAAACTATAAGACACTCTTAAATACAGACAATAAACTGAGAGTTGCTGGTGGGGTATTGGGTGGTGGGGTAGGCTAAATGGGTGATGGGCATTATGGAGGGCACTTGTTGGGATTAGCACCGGGTGTTACATGTAAGGAGTCACTAAATTCTACTCCTGAAACCATAATTAATGATACGTTAACCACCTTGGATTAAATATCAATCAATCAACCAATCAATCAAATGAAAAAAAAAAAAAAACAGGGAGGAAATAAGGCACATCTAAAATCTAAGGACAATTTCACGGCCATTCCAAAAAAATGGAAGTTTTTTGTGTGTGTTTGTGAAATCCATTAAAGTGTTAGTGTGTATACCAGCATAGTTGTCAAACTAAATTAGAAGGTATTACTCATGATTAAAATATTATTTCTTTTTCTATTTATTGATTCATTGATTGATTGTCACTGGTTTGGTAACTGACATGCTAGGTCCCAGGGAAGACTGGGCAGCTGTTACAACCCCACTTCATGTTCTATTAACTGTTAACCTATTTAAGGCTTTCTACTCCTAATGAACACAACTCAGTTATTTTAACAGAAGTCAGCACATTTACCATGTACTTCAGTTTCCTTTAAAACAACTCTCTGGAACCTATCCTGAGGTGGGGGGGATGCAACACCAAAAGAAAAAAAAAATTGTTTTCCAAAAAGAAAGGTCTACCTGACTAGCCACAAAATTGACTGCTATTCTCAAAATCCCCAAGGGGTTTCTGCAGGATATCTTGGTTTATACTTCAAAGTCAAACAAACAATTGTGGAAGATTTAATCGTGTAACTTAACTTTTTTCCTTGTCTTATCAATTGGGGCAAGGGTTAGAGAAGAAAGAAAATCTAGTAAATATAGTCATTGCTTTTACAGACAGAAGCAGAATTTGAACAACATCTATATCTAACAATTCATGCCTAAACAGGTAATACTGAACACTCATATTCTTACATTTTATTTAAATTTGAGAGTAATTTCTCCTCTGGATGGGAAGAAATAGAAATATCAGGAGAAACAAAAGAGACTAGAATTTTCTTTCAACCATAAGAACATTAAGTAGATGAAATAATAAATTATTGCATACAGTGGATAACCAGAAACTCAGCTTCATAGATAATATAGCTTAGAGAGTATAACCAAATAATTTGTCAACCAAACTGGGATATTTTTGATAGAAAAAAAAGGAGAATATTAATAACTATACTGTAAAATACAGCCATAAAACGGGACAACATGGCTGTCTTCAGTCAATTAGGCTAACTGGTCATCCTTCCAAGAGTTGTACAGATGGTAACTACATCAAAAAATTATAGGGGGCGCCTGGGTGGCGCAGCCGGTTAAGCGTCGGAATTCAGCCAGGTCACGATCTCGCGGTCCGGGAGTTCGAGCCCCGCGTCAGGCTCTCAGCTGATGGCTCAGAGCCTGGAGCCTGTTTCCGATTCTGTGTCTCCCTCTCTCTCTCTGCCCCTCCCCCGTCCATGCTCTGTCTCTCTCTGTCCCAAAAATAAATAAACGTTGAAAAAAAATTTTAAAAAATTATAAAGTTATTTACAAAACTTGGTATTAAAAAAATTTGGTGAGCTATTTCAGATATTTTCTGATACTTTAAAGGATAGCTTCCATTCATCTCATGAGTACATTCTTTGGTTTTTCAGTTTTGTCCTTTTCCTATAACTCTTTCCTTTGGAGGGGTGTGTGGAGGTTTTTTTGTTTGTTTTTATTTGTTTCAATATAACTCTTTCCTTTGGAGGGGTGTGTGGAGGTTTTTTTGTTTGTTTTTATTTGTTTCAATATAGTTTGCATATTGAAAAAAAAACTTTTTAACTACTGAAATTTTATTATTCCTTTGGAAACTGGTCCCAGAGAAAAGGCCTGGTTTCCTTTGTAAAGACCATGGGATTTGGGGGCCAGCATATAATGTAAGGGCTTGTGGTATAAATTTTAATGCTATAAGCTCTGAAGACAGTTCTGCTCATTGGTTAACACCATGGCATTTGGAGCTAGAATTCCTTTACTTACAGAAAGTGATTTCACACAGAAGCCAGAGCAATCAAAATAAAAGAATCAAATTATGCCACTCTTCAGTTCATAACCTTCAGTGGTTCCCCTTTTCTTTCAGAACCAGTACCAGAATCCCACAAGACACTCTATCCCTGATCCTGGCCTTTAGCTCCAGTCTCAACTTCTATGTGGCTTTCCTCATTTGTCTAATCATCCTGGGTTCATTTAGACCAGTGATTTCCAAACTCTGATGTTATCCAAGAGACATTTTTAGTTGTCACAAGGTGGCAGTGGGGATGGGAGTCGTACTATTTGCATATACCTGATAAAGTTCAGGGATGTTGCCAAACATTCTACAGTGCACAAGGCAGCATCCCCTGTCTCCCTCTGCCCCACAAAAATCATTTAGATTAAAATGTTAATAGTGCAAAGGTTACACCTTTCCTCACACCATGTTTTCCTTAACCCTAAGCCTTGCACACACTATTTTTACTGCCTGAAATATTCATGCCCTTCTGTTCCCCTTTTCAGTTTTCTTTAACTCCTTTTCATCATTCCCTTCTCAAAGTGCCTTTCCAGATTTTCCGTCCCAGATGAATATTACACTCTTTCAAAAAATTATAGAGGACTTAATAATATTAGTAACCATTTTACATATATTTATGTGTTAACCCCACCCCAACCAATCCCAGGTGAGCAGTACCAGTTAGCTTGCATTCATCATAGTATCTCCAACAGCACAACTAGGTGAGATGTCATGCAACACTGCATTCAATGTTACTAAATGAACATTTGACAGCCTCACTTACAAAAGGAGAGTAATAGCGTGATCATCTCATTAGGGTGTAAGGATTAAATAATACACCTAAACTCTGTAACACTGTCTGAATTACACTAAGTCCACAGAGACCGGCGTTCTGTGGTTTGTGGACAGGAGACCGGCTCCGTCCGCTCATTAGTAGCATTTGCAAACCCTCCTCCAGGTCTCCGGTCTATTGAGGAATTCTTCCTCCAGACAGTAACTAACAAATTTCTGCGCTTGCGCCTTTCTGCCTCTGTCGGTAACCAGGCTTCGGGAAGTACTTCCCTTCTCGTTGGCCCGCAAATAGACTGATCAATCGACACTGCGCATGCTCCGCATCAGGTTTCCTTTTCCCCGGCCCGCCCCACATCCGACCCAAGAGAGGCGCAAAGTCTACCAACACGCCTGCGCGAGCGGGCGTGCCCCGGAAGCGGTTCTTTGGCCTTGTGACACGTAGCAACGGAGCCAGTTCAGGGTCCTAAGCGGTGTTTGGGGGTTTTGGGGGTTTGCCGGAGCCGCTGCCGCCGCTTCTCCATTTGGTGAGTGTTTCAGCTTGTGGCACACTGTTCGGCTTGTCCGCAGTCCAGTGCAGCGCGGCTTGTTGCCGCCTTTCGGCGCAGCGTTCCGGTCCTTTCGCTCAGACCCTCGCTCCCTTTCAGGTCCTTGCTTTGACGCGTCCCCTATACCTCAAGCGTGGCTTTCTAGGAGTCTGCACCGTCGCGGCAGGCTCAGGCCTTATTTTGCAAAGAGGCAGTCGCATTGTCAGCGGCAAAGCCCTTCCCCCGAGGTGAGGAATCGTCTTTATTGTTTTTAGACCTCCAAGGAACCAGTTCTCCCACGACCCTTCCCCTAGTTATAATGACAATTGTAATAACAATTTAATGACAATGAGCCTGGGCATACTGGCTCCTTGTAATGGAGGTGTCTTCCCAGCTTGTGATTTCGAGATTAGACGTTTCCTTTGTAACTGCCACCCAGACCTGTCGTCCAAATGCTGGTGCCTCAAATTCCAGAAGAAATAATTTACTGCCTTCTGAGGCTTTTTGCCTAGTATCGAAACGAATTCAGTAGGACCTTGGGTATAAACAGTATTTGCCATTCTTCTTCTCTTGCAGATCATTTGCAATGTCAGGCTTTGATAACTTAAACACGGATTTCTACCAGACAAGTTACAGCATCGATGACCATTCACAGCAGTCCTATGATTATGGAGGAAGTGGAGGACCCTATAGCAAGTAACTTGTCAACTTTGACCATTTATTTAGTCAAGATTAAAGTGAAAGCATGTATCCTGAATGTTTGGTATTGCCTAAAACTGAATGTGGCAACATTCCCTTGTCAGGAAGGTGATTTTTCATAATCTTCCTTCCTCTGGAAAGATCTATGACACTGGTTTTGGCGTGAAGGGATTGCCCTAGTTAGAGTTCGGTGCCTTCTGCAAAATCTTCGGGTGGGCCCGAGTGCAAAAGTTGATTGTTAAAGAACTATTTCCTCGTAATAGTATTTCTACATCATTTAAGATATGGGTAGGAGCTTGAAGGACCTAGAAGATAACCTAGGCTATTTAGTCCACAGAACCAGTTAAAATTTTAAAATCTTGTGATGGCTAGTTTAGAAGTTAAATCAGTCAAGATTTCAGACCTTGTCACTGTTAACTCAGAGTGCTTAGTGACACTGTTTAGCAGTGTAAGCTGCCTGTTGTGAATCATCAGGTGATTTTATATATCAGGTGATAATCATTTTTATTACTCTTCTTACCAAAACCTTGTGCTCAGTACACACAAGTTGCCAGTTGCAGACGGAAGAGGGATCTCAAAACCTTTCAGCCCTGAACTTTTAAGAACAAAACAGAACAAAACACCCTGCTTTTTAAATAGGCTTTGGTGTTAGTGGTAGAAATACATTAGCTGAGGCATTCTACCAATCTCTAGGACATCATATTCTTAGCTTCTTAGAACTTTGAAAGTAATGTCAACAGGCATTAAGTATACCAGGGTGGATTAACCTTGTTTGGGTGGTCCGGGACTCCTTCAATGAGCAGAATTGGAAACATCATGTTGAGAAATATCCATTCCTTTATTTACTTAAAAACGTGTTTTGTTGTTTTGTTTTGTTTTGTTTTAATCAGTGTACAAGAGGGAAAATCAATGAAAGATTGGTCAGAGTGCAGCCACAGGGCTTTGGAAAACCTGCCTCTGTATGTGGGCCTGTTTTTAGCTAAATGGTGTTTGCATTCAACAGAACTGTGATATTTGGATTACAGCCTCCTAGGTGTATTTATCTCTGCCTTTCTTTCCTGCCCTGTCCATGTTTGCATCACTTAAAGGTGTGGCTTATCTTTTCATCCCAGTTAACATCTTCTCCTTTCAGTTTTCTGCAGGGAGGTGGTTTACATATTCTGTTGCTAACTATTCTCAATTCCATTACAATCAAATCATGTACCAGTAAGCATTGTTTCAGTGTAATGAAGTTTTATTCCAGGTACTTGCATACCCACTATTGCAATTAACAAATGGGAGTTAATAGATGAAGCCTAGGAAAACAGAAAGCTTAATGTATTAGCAGTAACAATTGGGTTTCGTTTATAAGTATCATTTATATGTTCATATAACAACAACAACAGCAACAAGTGAAAGGCCCTTTGATCTTAATCTATTGAGCTTTATGACTGTCATATTGGACAGGTCCCACATTGTATGTTAGATATGCCTATAAAATACCAATTACATATTTTTAAAGTATTTAAAGCTAGTATTTTTTCATTTTTGACATAACTGATAAATATCTTTATGGAATACAGTGTTGATTTAGTCAGTACAGATCGTATTTACCATACTGTGTTCTAGTTTAAAACCAGCAGGAGCAAGTCAGGAATTTTTCCCGACCAGGTCCTACCAGAAAAGGAAAACTGGAAAATTCCATGGCGTTGTCTTTCTTGCATCTTAAAGAAGGAATGAAGACACCACTTTTGAAGCAGTCGTTTTCTTGGGGACTATTTCTCTTCGTTACATGACATTTATGAGTCTTACATCACCATTCGAAAGTGTGGCCTTCAGACCCTAGAGGGTTGTTGAGACCTTTCAAGGAGTCTGTAAGGGCAAGACTATTTTTATAACAGTACTAAGACATTATATACCTTTTTAGGTGTGTTGACATTTGTACTCATGTTTTAAAAACAGTGGTTGATAAAATTGCTAGTACCTGAATGTGAATCAAGACAAGGGCATCAAATCGTTCCAGTAATCATTATATTCTTCATCGCCACACACTCGCTGGGGTGTAGGGGGGAACCACTTTTATATAAGGATGCCCTTGATGAAGCAGTAAAAATTACCGTGTTGTTAAATCCTGACCCTTCAGTGCACACAGAGTAGAACTGTGCTGCATGACGAAATGGGAAAAGGTCCTAAAGCACTTTTAGTGTGTACTGGAGAGCAGTGGTTAGGAAAAGACCCTGTGCATTTGGAATTGCAGGCTGAAGTAGCTGCTTTTTCTTGAAAACCATTTCTATTGGAAAGAACATCTCACAAACTATGGTTATTTAGACTTCAGTACTGGGCAGATGTTTTCTTGAAGATGAAATAGTTGAGCCCCTTACTTCAAGAAAAAAAACTGACAGTATGTGTAGCCAGTGGTTAAATTCAAGTTTTCAGGTAAAAATGAGGATTTGGGAAAACTGTCCATAACTGTCAGCTTCCTAGTAATAACCATTTTTCTGATGAAATCACTGGTCATATTAACAAATGTGATTTTCTTATACTTACCCTTCATATATATGTTTTTATATTAAATATGTTAATGTTTGGGAGATAGGTATAACTCATACTAATATTTTCTAAATCACCAGTGAAGGTTACAGAATCAAAAATGAGTAAAGAAAGGATCCGTTCAAAGTGCAAAGCACATTACTGTATTCTGTGAAACAGTATAAAAAGTTTATCAGTGGAGCACCTGGGTGGTTCAGTTGGTTGGGCATCTGACTCTTGATTTTGGCTCAGGTCATGATCTCACGGTTTGTGAGTTCAGGCCCCACCTTGGGCCCTGCTGACAGTGTGGACCCTGCTTGGGTTTCTCTCTCTGCCCCTCCTCTGCTTGCATGTGTGTGTGTATGCACACACTCTTTGTCTGTCTCTCAAATAAACTTAAGAAGGATGTTTATTAGTAGTTGTTCCATCTTCTCTGTTGCAACTTAAGTTTAAAAAACTACCATCTTGCTTTGAATTTTGATGCAGAATGAAAAGAATATCCATGATAATCTGAAAAGGTTGTTAAATAATTTTCCAGCTACTTGCCTGCCTCACTACATTTTCTTCAGATACTTCAACTAAGACAATATATTACCACAAACTGACAACAGAAGCAGATACAAGAATTTTTAACTGTCTTCTGTTAAACCAGACAGGACCAAGATTGTCAAAAATATGATACAGTGCCACTTTTCTCAGTAATTTTTTAAAGTAATTCTTTCATTAAAATTTTATGCTAATATATGAAAAGTTTATTGTTACTTTAAATGAACTAATAAATATTTAATTTTTTTTAATGTTTATATATATTTGAGAGAGAGAGAGAGACAGAGTGCAAGCAAGGTAGGGGCAGAGAGAGAGGGAGACACAGAATCCAAAGCAGGCTTCAGGCTCCAAGCTGTCAGCCCAGACCCCGACATGGGGCTTGAACCCACAAGCCATGAGATCATGACCTGAGCCAAAGTCAGATGCTTAACCAACTGAGCTACCCAAGCGCCCCATTAAATATTTTAAAAATTTCTCAGTTTTAATTTCTAATATGATAAATATTGACAGATACATCCCACAGGAATAAAAAATATTTGGGTTTCCCAGTAATAAATTTTGAAAGTGAAAGGGGATCCTAAGGACAAAGAGTTTGAGAACCACTGGTCTGTACCATTCTTTTTTTTTTTTTTTTATTACATAGACATTCATATTCTCTCTCTCTCTCTCTCTCTCTCTGTCTCTGTCTCTGTGTGTGTCTTTCTGTGTGAGAGAGAATAAAATACATTCTGTTGATGCAGATTGTATCAGCCTCCATATGGAGCTTTTCTAGCTGTTTCATAAACCCAGTTTTAGATTTATGATACATTCTAACAGAGATCAACATAATAGCATATTGTACTAAATCAGAAAATGTGAATTCTTCCCCTAGTTCAGTTCAACCTGCTAATCCTGTGGGATATGTGTGTGTATGTTTAAGTAAATGGAAATCAACATATTTCATACTAAGATGGAAAAAGACATATATGGGAAAAAAAGATATTATAGCTATCTCCATAAATTAGGATTTGGGGGTGATTATTATTATCATTGTTAAAAGTTGGTCCCCGGAGTCAAAAAGTCTAGTTTTGAATCTTGGCACCACCATAGGCAAATCATTTTAACCTAAATATTAGTTTATACATCTTTATAATGGGAAGGATGTTAAAAGCAACCTCCTAAAGTTATAGTGACGTAATATGATATAATGCACATTAAACACTTAAAACTGTGCTTTACAAAGTAACATTCAGATAGGTGACTTGTATTTTTGTAAATTTTCAGTAGCTAATATGTGCCTCTATGTTACCTATAACATATTTTAGAATGAATGAATTTTGATAAATAATAAATGTACAACAGTTTTAAAGATGCAGAAGTTTTTAATGTGAAAATTAAGTCTTCCACTTCCCCTTGCTTCCAAGTCCCTTTACCTATATAATTATGTGTGTTATATTAAATGTTACATTATTTTTAAGCCTATATAATTATAGGTAATGTATGTATATGTGTATAAAATACACATATTCAAATATATAGATAACAGATGTATTCTAAAAACTACAATCAGAGTGGGTGCATATGGCATATATTATTCTGAACATTGGGTTTTTTTGTTTCTGCCCACTAAGTATTTTTTGATTATCGTTCCTTATTCACATAGAAGTACCTCATTTTTTTTAACAAGCGCATAGTAATTTATGCCATATTACAGGATATTTACTCATAACTGTTTATTTTGTTTTTTATTGTTTGCTGTTAAAATAATGCTTTGGGACACCTGGGTGGCTCAGTCAGTTAAGCATCCAACTCTTGATTTCAGCTCAGGTCATGATCTCGCAGTTTGTGAGTTCGAGCCCTGTGTTGGACTCTGCACTGACAGCACAGAGCTTGCTTGGGATTCTCTTTCTCCCTCTCCCTCTGTCCCTCCCCTGCTTATATGTGTGCTCTCTCTCTCTTTCCCTCTCCCTCAAAATAAATAAAAATTAAAAATTAAAAAAAAAATAAAGCTTCATCGAATTCTATATTACTATATAGCCAGAAAACTAAATAACGTTTTTTTTAAGCTTGGATTGGACTAGAGTGGTAAATAAATCATGAGAGTCCCATTGGACTCTCCAGAGGGTTATGTATAGTTGAAATTTTCCCATTATTTGGATTTGCTTTTATTTTTTTTTTAAATGCTTGCTTATTTATTTAGAGAGAGAAAGAGAGAGGGGAAGAGAGAATCCCAAGCAGGCTCCGCTCTCTCAAAGCAGAGCCAGTTGTGGGGCTCAATCTCACAAACCATGAGTTCATGACCTGAGCCAAAATCAAGAGTCAGACTCTTAACTTAGCCAACCAGGCGCTTCAGATTTGCTTTTAATCAAGATGTTCAGTTAATTTAAGATTTAATTTTAAAATCTCAAGTAATATTCATGGCAGTCATTAGTCTTACATTTATCAAAAGGAAACTATAAAATTTTAAAAGGTAATTAAAGGATCTTTAAGCTTTCTCAGTTCTTTTTAAAATAATTATTTTACTTCTGTATTTCTTACTTTGTATTTAGATTAGTCCCATTGATGGGTAAGTCATATTTTTCCCCAGAACATGGTAAAACAAGTTTTTAAAGATACTGCTTCAATGTCCTTCTGTTCACTGTTGTTTTTTTGTTTTTTTTTCATCACTAAAATAGCCATGGTAAAGCCTCTTTTTCTACAGTGCGGGATTTTACTACAGCACATATCAAATGAGACAGTAAGCGTATACCTACTTTGAAAAATTGAAAGTGCTATTAAAATGCAAGGTAATACTAATAATGTTTTGTTATATTCAGAAAGCTTTCGAGAAAGAGGCTTGAATTTTTCCATTCTGTGTTTGAAATTGATGGTTGTTCTTAAAGAGATTTACACACTTGGAAAAAAATAACATACTACAGAGAGTAAAGAAGAATGATTGAACATTCAATGGAGAGTCAGACCACAGTGGGAAATTACATAACTTGTAGTACAAAGTCTGTCATGTTCAGATTTCATCCATAGTCTTAGGTATAAATTTTATTCCTCAGCTATCTTTATATTATATATACTACTAGAGGGGGAGAAATAGATAAGATTTCTAAGTTTTCATTTTTTGACCACCTAATCTTTAAAAGTTTCATAGTTTATAAAATTCTTAAGCGCTGTAGGAGTGTTGACATCATCAAGTAGATTCTCTGAAAAACACTGACAACTTACCATTGGAGATAATCATATTGATCCTAGTAATCATTTCAACACCATTTATGAAAACTGGCCAAGTAGCTATCCTAAGAGCTGTGTGACTGTGACTCTCTCGCTCTCAGGGATATCCACTGTTGACGTAATTCTCAGAAATGGAACTTTGATTTACAGACAGTATGCTGGCTATGACTATTCGCAGCAAGGCCGATTTGTCCCTCCAGACATGATGCAGCCACAACAGCCATACACCGGGCAGATTTTCCAGCCAACTCAGGCATACACTCCAACAACACCTCAGCCGTTCTATGGAAACAACTTTGAGGATGAGCCACCTTTATTAGAAGGTAGGATTCGTTGCAGAGTACTCTGTAGTGTCCAGCTGGTTAGTGAAAATAAATCAGTTTGGAGAAGTTATCCCTTCCTTTGAGAGAATAATGTTACAGAAAAAATGTTTTCTACTAAGTAACTCATTTTGAACAGAGTGTATATGAAACCACACTGAACCATAAGGGACCAGATTTTTAATAGATCTTTATAAAGTGATTATTAGGTCAATATGTGAACATTGACTTTTACTTCACATTATTGATTCAATTCTGTCAGTGGAAGAAATGGAAGGAAATAGCATGGTAGTGATTATTCTATATGGAAGAAGTTGGCAAAACTAGTAACATCATTGAAAAATACGGTGATTTTCAAATTCTGTTCCAAAACCCATAAAGCAGTACTTCTGAACATTTTGGGCTGGGGGGTGGGGGGTGTCGGATACCCTTTGAAAGTCTAATGAAAGCTATGAATCAAAAAAATACTCTTCTCAGAAAAATGCACACCTGTGCATAGAAACATAGTTTTATATACAATTTCATAGCATCTCCAGGTATTGCTGAAGCCCTAGGTGAAGAACCCCTTACTCCGAACCCTGTCCATATATCCTTTTTACGCAGTCGTAGCTGAGAATGTCTTGTTTTGTCACATCCAAACACTTTTTCTGTCACCAAAGCAGAAATAAGACTTTTGTGGAGTAAGCACCACAGTCAGGGAAGACTGGTATTGAGGACTTCCCAAAATAATGTCTCATATTGCTGAGTGTTTCATTCTGTCTCCTGTTCCAACATAGATTCTGGTAAACTAAAGATATATCAACAAATCCTAATTGACTTTCTTATTTTCTCTTCCTTTAGAATTAGGTATCAATTTTGACCACATCTGGCAAAAAACACTAACAGTGTTACATCCATTAAAAGTAGCAGATGGCAGCATCATGAATGAGACTGATTTGGCAGGACCCATGGTTTTTTGCCTTGCCTTTGGAGCCACATTGTTACTGGTAAGATTTTAGTTTAAACTCTCAGTATGAGATTAAACAACATTCTTTAATGGCCAAGAGCCATTTTTGAGACTTGTTTATACATCAGATCTTTCATGTGTTTTGAATGGTATTGAGTTGCTTGAAATTATACCCATTCATCACTTCTCCATTGATAATAAATGTAATATATTTGGAAATACTTTTTTAGGTTTATTTACTTATTTTGAGAGAGAGAGAGAATGCATGTGTACGTAATAGGGGAGAGAGAGAATCCCAAGTAGGATCCGCACTGTCAGCACAGAGCCCAGCCCGGGGCTCCATCTCACAAACCGTGAGATCATGACCTGATCTGAGATTGAGAGTCAGACACTTTACTGACTGAGCCATCCAGGTGCCCCTAACACATTACTGTCTTAAGTCTGTTCAGTAATGTCTTTTACAAGAGCATAATTCAGTTTTGTTTTGTTTTTTGGTTTGTCAAAAGACTGTATAACTCCACCAATGGTTTGGAAAAATAATGAAAGAAAAATACATCTTCCATTAGATTTTTCTTGCTTGTTCGTCATTTTTCTTTTCTCCTCCCTTCCCCATAGAACCCTGGTGTCCTGCTTATCCTGACTTCCTTTCTGTTAGCTCCTTTTGGTGGTATTTGTTGCTTTCAAGGGATATTGGCTATTATCCAAACATTCTGCAGGATTTTCCATCTTGGGTCTATAGTTTATTTGCTTCAAATCAGATATTTCTTTTTAGAAGTCTACTGCTTAAAGGTGATTGTAGCATGATTTTGTGTCTTTATTTGCTGAATTGTTCATATACTACCTGGAAAATGAAAAACCAAATAGATGTATATTGGGAAGTAGGTACTTCAGACTTCCTGAGAAAGGTATAATAGCCAATCGTTGTTTTACTACTCTGCTTAAAGAATAGATACGTGTACAGATTTTGATGCTCACAAATTGAATATTTTCCACATGTACTTTTTTAGGTGAAATAAAGCCAAAAATAATGTATTTTTTTCCCTTTTAACCCATAATCTTTTCTTTACCCATAGGCTGGCAAAATCCAGTTTGGCTATGTATATGGGATCAGTGCAATTGGATGTCTAGGAATGTTCTGTTTACTAAACTTAATGAGTATGACAGGTGTTTCGTTTGGTTGCGTGGCAAGTGTCCTTGGATATTGTCTTCTTCCCATGATCCTACTTTCCAGTTTTGCGGTGATATTTTCTTTGCAGTAAGTACTGATCTTTATTTGGGGGTTGATTGACCAGTTCTCTGTAGTAGGATTTCCCTCACCATCAGTTTAAGATAAATCACTAATTCATCAAACTTGAGATAGTGCCTGTTGTGAATGAGGACTATCCTCCATTAATTTCAGTGATAAATACTAAAACTAAGAACAAATTTAAATTTTTTTATTACTATCTCTGCTTTTATCTGTGATAAAGAATTTCACTACTTTTGTGTTTACTTGGCACTGAACAGTAGTGATTGTTAAGTCAAATATTGCATGAAAAGATCAGGTTGTGAAAATTATACTTTCCATCTCTCACATTTTTTAGACTATAGCTAATTTCTTAAAGATGTTAGGCATATGTTAAGTGAATGAATAATAAAACACATACTGTCTACTTGGCAGCTTTTTAAGTGAAAATGAAGCATTCTTTTTATGGCAAGAGGCTGTTAGTAGCCTACCATGTTCTCAGATGTATATGTAAGCAGCTTTAAGTGTATAATTTGTTAAATAATGTTTTAGGTAAGGTGAGAAGGAAAGGTGTAAATTCCTGCTGATAAATTCTCTGCTCACAGCCAGCATGCAGCTTCTTTATCAACAGTTCAGGCTCCTCCTTGTGGCTAGTGCCTGGCACAACCAGTGATGAGGCTTTGTTACACTTGGAAAGTTAAAGGAGAGGTTTAGGAGAAGAGCGTGTATCAGCTCTTCGATACTAGAGATTTGGCAAGATGATGGCCTCACAGTGTTTCTGCTTTGCATAAAAATGCTTCAGATTTTCAGTGTAGAAACCTTGACTCTTCATTTGTTGAGATTGGTACCCTTATATTTGAATTTTACAAAAGAGATTTTCTATGAATGCACTATTTTCTAACCAGAGCAGTTTTGCTCTCAGGAGGCATTTGGCAGGGTCTGGAAGTAATTTGGGGTGATGCAAAAGTGTTGAAGGCCAGGGGTTCTGCTGACCAGCCTTACAATGTACAGAACAGCCCTTCACAACAAAAGTGCATCCATCCCAAATGTCAGTGATGCCAACATTGAGAAACCTGGCTCCTGTGCTGACAGGCATAAAATCTAATTATAAATGAGCTTTTTGAATGTGGATGTGAATGATTCAGCATTATTGAATTCACTGTGAGGTACTTTATTTTAGCATTTGAAAACAAAATCTTGACCGTTTCTTGAGATGTGTACAATGTGGATTTAAAGTGCTTTTCTTTAGAATTGGGTTATTATTATATTCTTATGTATCTAATCTCATCTACTGCCTCCCCCCCCTCCCCTTTTTCCTTGTCGGTTACAGAGGAATGGTAGGAATCATTCTCACTGCTGGAATTATTGGTTGGTGTAGTTTTTCGGCTTCCAAAATTTTTATTTCTGCATTAGCCATGGAAGGACAGCAGCTTCTAGTAGCATATCCTTGTGCTTTGTTATATGGAGTCTTTGCCCTAATTTCCGTTTTTTGAACTGAATTGATCTGGCATGTGGACACCATTGAGCCAAAAGGACTTTGAACTCTTATATTGGACCAGCGAACTGCTACAGTGCAACTCCCGTGCAGATCTAACGTTTGACTATTGGCGCAGTGGAAGTAAACATACATCTTTTGTTCATTTTTATAGAACTTTTGAATACTATGTTGGATTTACTTGCAGTATGACTAGCTTTAAATGTTTGTGCTTATACCAATAAGAAGTGCTATTTCTTTCCTGTTCTGCAGCCTTTGAAAAACAGATTTTTTTCTTGCAAATTATATTAAGATGTTTTTGATAGATTTTTATCAACTGTGGGAAACTGACCACAGGGCTGATAATCTTTTCTTAAAAAGAACCCAGTCTTGGTTAAGAAGACACAAGATTTACTGCAGAAATGTTTTTCCAAGGGATTGGGAAAGAAAAATTGCCTGTATTCTCAAGTTAGATGCACTTGAAGCAAAAAAGTGATCCCAATGTAGAGTTTTATGAGTTTGCCCTGCACAAATTTGACATTCCTTTAAATTCTCTCATGGAGTTTTTGCTAAAACTCAACAAGACAGCAAGTTCCTAGTCTACTTGATTGTAGACAGGAAGTGTGAGCACCTGTTGAGGTTAGCATGAACTAAACCATAGTGACCTAGACTGAACGCATTAATGTTCATAGTCGTATCTCCATGTTTCCTAGGAAAAAGAAAATCACTAACCTTTTTTGAGAAAAAGATTTAAAACGTCACAGTTTCAGTACTGCAGTTATCAATGTAAAGTGCATTTGATGCTTAGTAATTAAAATTTTCCCAGTTTTAATTGTGTTGAGTTGACTTTTGCTGTTTTCGGTGTCGCATTTTCTTTAATTAGGTTCTGGTTTTAACTTGTATTCATAATTTATTCTAAGCTTGAAGAATAGAAGTCATTTAGTATAGAATCAGAAAAGAGATTAAATGAAAAGCAATGTACTTTGAGTTGCAACATTATTTCCTTGTATTAAATTTATTTGGTTCATGTCATGTTCTCTTGCCAGAGAATCTGAGAACATGCTATATCTTGTATTTTGATATAGCATTGGCTTTTTCTGAAGAAAACTGCCTCTGATTTTTGGACAGGCTCATTTACAGTTGTGAGAAAGATGCCTTATGGGAAGGAAAATGTTGCCTTTTTCAAAAAAGGAGACTTTCAGACCAAATAAAAACAAACACCAAACTGATGTTAATGGTTCTTTTTAAAAGTTAGTTTTCAATCATAAAAGGAGGTTAAGATAATAAAACACATTTCTTGTAAGATCATGATTTCTGATCTCTGGAATCATATAAATATGTTTTTCTTCATTAATACTTAATTTCCTAGAGGAATACTCTCACTAATTTGTTTTGGACTGGGTTTTCAAACATACCAAAGTGTTTTAGAGTATTTTTTATTGTAATCCGTGGATAGTATTTGTTTTGTCTTTTTCACTTCATTTTATAAATACACACTAATATTGTTAAGGTAGACATAATGAGTGCCTTCTGTGAATATCCAGTTTTTCCCAATGATCAGTGTAGAGGATGCTTTGGGAGTTAAATTTCCCTACTGTTGCTTAGACTTAGACCATTAATTAATCTTCAGCCAGATTCCCCAAATGGATCAAATTGTTTTATTTTTTTGCCTCTCCCAGCCCCAAGATAATACTTTTTAATTTAAATCAATATTGAGAGACTATTGTTACTTGTCTTATAGAACTCCAAAATGATTACGTGCAAACCCATTTTATATATAATGGTTATCCTGTCAAAACAGCTTTATAGTGGAATTGTATTTAATGCAAAAGGTTAGTTCTAGAGTTTGCTTGCTACCTGGTGAGTCCTGTATAGCCAAAATTTCCCTTTTAAAATTTCTCTTTAAAATGCAATATATGTAGCCATATTTATGCATACTTTAAAAACTGAAAAACTATGTTTCAAAAAGTTATATGTAATAACTTTTTTGTCTGGCATTGTAGTAGATTTCTCTTTCTTGAGTTAAGTTACAAGAAGAGCATCTAGCTTGCTTTTAGGTAGGGCCCATTTTATACCAAAACCATATACATGCACCTTTAAATACTAGAGACACTCAGTATAACTTCAAGCTCACTTAGTGATTGTTCCTGGATAATAAATTTACCATGAATGGATCTGCAAGTTCACTCACTGGAGCTACTGTGTTATGTGTTACTTTACTTACGCATGCATGTATATCAAGGACAGATAACTGCTTGTATGTATGGTATAAATGTATATTTTATGACTTTTAATACCATGTTACATTACCACGTTTACCAGTGGGTGCTTCCAAGAGCAAGAGGCATTCTTCCTCCAGACACAGTTTTAAAGATGGTGCAAAATTCTATAAATCTTAAAATGCTAATTATGTCCTCACATACTAAGCATCCAGTCAAAGAGAATTTTTTAAAATGTATCTAACGACATGGTTTCAGGTAGAATTTAAGTACTGTGCATTGACATTTTCCAAGTTTATTTGTAAGCTTTAATGGGCATTGCTCAACTCAAATATACTCCAAAGCTAAGTAAGGACAGTTGTCTCTGAAGATCAAATTATGCATTATTTTTATAGTATTCATTACCTATTAAAAAAAAAGGAGACTTTCCTTTCTGAAGTTATACACTTTTTCCCATATAAATGGAAGAATTTAGAGCTTTGGGCAAAAGGAGAACTCTAGAAATTATAATCTCCTATAGGGTACTGTGACCTAGTTGTGGAGAATTGTGGGAATTCGGGAGTACATTGGAGATCTGCCTGTTTCCGTATAGAGCAGAGCTGACATAATGACTCAGACAATTTTCTTAACTTGCCCTGTGAGAGAAATAAATAATAATGTGTGTGTGTGTGTGTGTGTATGTATAATGTGTGTATATATGTATATATAACATATAACAGTAATGTGTATATATAATTGTGTGTATGTATATATTATATATATATCTCACTCACAGGGCATTTTATATATTTTATAAACATTTAGAGTTAGGCAAAAACATAAGTACCTTTTCAAAGATTTACAGTAGTTAACGAGATTCCTTTTTTTTTTTTTAGGATGTATTTAGGATTTGGGGGAAGGAATGGAAATAACAAGATATCAAAGCTGTTGTTAATGCCCTAAGGAAGAATTGGATCCTGTTTGGATCCTGTGCTTTTATGAATAGTAGATAAGAATGACCTATCATATCATTAGCTTGTCAAGAGTACAGTAGTTACTTTCAAACAGCTTAAGTAAAACCTATTCTCACCACTCTGTACAATCTATGCTATTAATATTTTACACCACCAGTGAAGACATAATTGATTTGTAACTCTACCACCATCCTAATTATTGAAGTTTGAATTTTAATACATTACTATTACTTGAATTTCAATAAGCTTCTTTGTTCTTTAATAATTGAATACTCATAACCGGGAAATAGGTAAAATAAAACATTAAATATTATCGATTTCTAGGGATTGGCAGAGTACTTACTTAAAAGTGTTTTATATTGACCAGTGTATGTCTCAGAATGGCGACTATAAACTGAAGAATGAAATCTAGCAGTGTGCAGTTAGGATCTTGCATCACAGGTAGGAATACATCATCTACCCTTGTGCACAAAGTCCCTACTTTAGTTAATGAAGAACATTGTCTGCTGATGGAGCACAGTGTCCTGTGTTTGTGCAAATAAATTAAAATGATTACGTCCTCAAATGAGGCCTAATTAAATACAGAGTTGTTCTCCTAATTTAAAAGCACAAATACTTTCTTGAGCACATTAGGTTCTGAAAATCGGATATTACATTTTTTGTGAGCCTAACTAATTAGGCTTACCTTGCATATATAAATTTGGCTTATTTCTGAAACTACCACTAAATCTGATAGCACGCAGAGTGATTATGCATTAAGATGTTTTAAATAGCTTTTCAACACTAGTGGCACAAAAAGAATTTTAAAAATGAGAAAACAAATGAAGTGCTCAGTAGAAACATTTAAGATACTTGTAGATTTATATACTTACTTGAGTTACTCTGATTATCTTAAAAGTAGACAAAGCAATATGATTATTTCATTTTTTTTCTCCAAGTAAATATAAATCAAACAAAGGTCCTTATAGAGTTTCATGATAAATTTGCTTACAGTTTTCAGTTTGTGATCTTTGATGATGCTGTATGACTTGATAGTCTTTTCTTTAGGTATAAATGGTCCTACAAGTCCTACTATTTTTATATGTTTTAATTTTCAAAACAGCATTGCTCTGTGGTTCTCTATTACCTCAGCATATTTATACTACTCACGCAGCGGAATGGGAATACTGGTAAAAGTATCATGTCACACCCACACTTCAGATTATTCCTACATCAGAAGGGAAGACTTCACTGAAAATGCGCTTTTTTTTTTTCCTTGCTCATGTAGAAGAATAAGTCTGACAATGTCATTTTTAGGTCACTCCTTTACATAGCTTTTTGTAAAAGGTTCTGAAATGTGACCATTTTTAATTTCTCATTGAGTGGATCTGTGTGCTTATATGATTTAGTCATTTCAGGACATTCCCCAGCATTTACTCTAATTGTACTTTAATTGTATCTGTAGTCCTCTTTAGAATATGAAATATATAGTATGATCTGACAGTGACTCTGCTCACATTAGGCCTTGTTACCCAATTTGTTACTATGTCAATTCCCAAGAGTTAAACTGTACCACGGTAGCAATTAAAAAGACTAAAACCAACATCTCTACTCAGACATCTGCAGAAATCAGTTTTTTATATAAATTTTTATTGAGCTCTCAGAGTTGAATTTCCTAATAAAACGATTTAAAATGCTTCTTTTTTTATTTTTTCTTTTGCTTGTTTGCATGGGGTTGTTTGTTTAGAGGATGTTTGTTTAGCATTGTATTTACATTTTACGGCTTGTTTTTTTAATGCACTTAAAAAAAAAACACTTTCTGAACTGTTTCCATGTGGTACATTTTCATCACTGCTTGAGCAGTCCTGTTAAAAGTATCTTCTAGCTTCAATGACATTTCAGATACTCCTTGCATATCTAGGTGTGTCACAAGGTCATACTTAACCCACTCTCAATTTTTACCATCTCTTGAGACCATATTTTATTCTGACTGGCCTAGGTCACAATCTTCCTGCGATAACATGGTTTTGGTTTTTCTATAAAAGATTGAATCATTGCTATGGTTTAATAAAAGATTAAACTGCATCTGCAATGAGGTGAATGTTGTTTAAACAAGGTTGTCCTTGCTGAACCAAAGTTAGAGTTTAATATTTGACGTGAGAGTCATACTGATTTTCTGTTCTCATTCGTATCGCAAAAATAAGAGAGAATCATTTATGAACAAACCATGGAACCTCTTGTCTTAACCAGGACCCAGCTAGAAGCAGAACGGGAAGCTGAGCTGAGACTATGAAAATCAAGACTGAATTGAAGGTGATAGTGGAGAATCTGGGGCCTTAAGAGAATCAACAGGAAGACAGTGGGAGAGATTGTGCTAACATGTACTAGGAGATTTGTTTTAATACTTATACTATGTCATATGAACACTAATATGAAATTTTCAGTGTATCAAAATACAGCCTATTTATTGGTGTAAAAGCAGTAAGTACTAAAATAAAGGAAATCAAACAGCAGGAAGCTGTTAATTCTTTAAATCACTCTTATCAAGAAATCCAACTGTAAAGCAGTTTTTAAACATCCAGACAACACGATACAATTCTTGCTGATACAGTCATGTTTGCAAAAACTTTCACAAATGAATCCACGCCAGCCCTAGGGTTGGGAAATTTTTCTTATTAAACTGTGCATGCTGCTATCACAGCTTCGGTCTCCCTCCTTTCTTTATTGGAGACAGACAGGATCGGGTCTCCATCCTCTAAGACTGGAGCAGGGTACCTGTGGTCCCTGGCCAAGATCTGGAAGAGAGTATCCATTAACTACCACCATAATACTCTTCATTTCATCTGCCCCTGCCTCCTCCGCGAGGCCGAGTGCGCTGGCTGTTGGTACCCCTCCAAACAATTTTCTCCATATTGGCAATTACAATATTATGATTCAGATCAGAGCTGATGAATTGAAATAGTTAAAGAGCGATGAAAAGTAAGCAGTTTGTCAACATGTTTAAGAGAAACAATAGAACTACTGCCCAGGGTTTGGCTTCTATCCCTACCTCTCTGTCCTTTTGAGGTCTGTGTATTCCAACTTTAATTGACCCTGATAATAGCAATGAGATGTATTTGTAACATTTGTTGTGCATATCAAAGTTTTATGTTGCCTATTCTCAGTTGTTTAACAAAAATGTTATATTGCCTCTCTAAGTGATGGGGAAAATAGATTTGATATCTTTTTGCAGCGTTACAGGGAGGAATGAGGCCCTTGCTTGAAGTTTTCCCGCCTTGCTCATTGAGCTTTTCCCATTGAATTTGGCCCCCAACCATTAAGTTCCTTCTGTGAACCAAGTCCGGCCCTTGGCTTCCCCCTTCCAAGCTGAATATTCTCTGCTTTCAAGCTTTCACTCACAACTTAATTTCTTTTTCTGATTGCCCTGGCACTCTCCTCTAAATCCTTTCCAAATTCTTCACGTTTCTTTAGTTGTGTAGCCCATATCAGAACATGAATGTTTCATGCATATATGTATATAATAGTCACCTCACATTTACTTCTTTTTGTGTGGTTAAGAAAGACATATTTCCTGTGTGCTTTTGAACTGTAAGCTAAAAGTGGAAAATACATCCCTTAGCACTAGCCGTGCTAATAATTGGTGAGACCTCGATTAAGTCATTTTGAGTTTTTTCTCTATAAGATGAACACATTGTATGAGATTTTTGAGGCATTTCAGTTCTAAAATATATATAATGTGTAATATATATTTTACATGTTATATACTTATATAGAGAATATATAAATATGCATATATTGTTGACCTGGTAATAAAATCTTAGTCTTATTCAAAGAGAATATATATTGACATGGGAAATTGTTCCTTATACACACACACACACACACACACACACACACAGCTTGTGTCTATCTTATCCCAAAGCCGTGTGTGTGTGTGTGTGTGTATGTAAGTATGTATAGAAGAATATATTGAGTGGCATCTTTGTTTTTAAAAATGACATTTTTTTTTAAAATTTTTTTTTCAACGTTTGTTTATTTTTGGGACAGAGAGAGACAGAGCATGAACGGGGGAGGGGCAGAGAGAGAGGGAGACACAGAATCGGAAACAGGCTCCAGGCTCTGAGCCATCAGCCCAGAGCCTGATGTGGGGCCTCGAACTCACGGACCGCGAGATCGTGACCTGGCTGAAGTCAGAGGCTTAACCGACTGCGCCACCCAGGCGCCCCTAAAAATGACATTTTTAAGGGATGCCTGGCTGGCTTAGTGGAGCCATCTTAGTGACTCTTGATCTCAGGGTCATGAGTTGGAGCCCCATGTTGGTCGTGGAGCCTACTTAAAGAGCAAACAAGGAAAGCAAAAAAGAATGAACCTTATTTAAGGAGGTATATCTGTGGTTTGAGATATCAACCAAATCAGATTTTTCACCTGGCACGTATATTTTATTAAGTGAGGGAATTAATGAGTAGATGGTCTTTTCCAGAGCTCTTAATTTGATTGAAAGAAGTTTTAACTATACCTTAGAAAGAAAACATGATTTTGCCATAATAAGTCCTAATGTAATTTTAGTTTTTAAACATTTTGTCCTTCTAATCTAATTGCAATAAAAAAATATTAAATAGGCACATCACCCATGAGCCAGAGTTTGCTCCTCTACCATTAGAGTAGTCTCTCTCTCTTTTTTTTTTTTTGGTTCATCAGTGCCCTCTATCTTGTAAAAATACCTAATTTACTCTAAAGTACCAAGGACTTTTATCTATGTTAGCACTGGTCTCCTGCAGTATAACATAACTCCTTTCAAAAGCTCCAGTAGCCATTTCCTTAGTTCAATAATTAAAATGTCTTGGACAAAATAAAAGCTGTGCTATTCTTGAGGCAGCAATTATGTCCATTTCAGCAACAGGGGAAGTGCGGGAAAAACCAGCATGGTTCTCAAAAGGCAAAGCCAATAAAGGAACAGGAGTGGGGCTTCTGGCTGGCTCAGTTGGTTGAGTGGCCGACCTCAGCTCAGGTCATGATCTCGCACTCCATGAGTTCGAGCCCCGTTTCAGGCTCTGTGCTGACAGCTCAGAGCCTGGAGCCTGCTTCAGAGTCTGTGTCTCCCTCTCTCTCTGCTCCTCCTCCATTCGCGCTCTGTCTCTCTCTGCCTTTCAAAAATGAATAAATGCCAAAAAAAAAAAAAAAAGAAATCTAAAAAAAAAAAAAGGAACAGGAGGGGTTGTCTTGGTTCCTTTTTAATAAAATGGATTTTTTACTTAGAATATGTAACATGCAAGAGGATAAAAAGTATAATACAATGAATACCCACATACCCTGGCTCTAGATTGAATGTAAAAGCATTATTAAGTACAGTTGAAATGCCCTTTTTATATTTTAATGGCAATCCACGTCTTCCCAGCAGTTACTAATATTCTGAATTTTAGACTTATCGTTCAGCTTTCCATTAGTATGTATGTGTTGTGCCTGTCCTTAAACAATGTAGGATTATTTAGCAGTGTTTTGACTTTTATGTAAATGACATCACACTTGGCTTTTCTTCTGTAACTTGATTTTTTCACCCATAAGTTTGTGAGATTCAGCTATGTGCATACTTCATGAATCTGTTTACTAGTATGTAATACTTCATTAATATATTGCAGTATGCTGGTCCGTTTTCCTGCTATGAGCATTAAGTTTGTCTCCAGTTGCTTGCTTTCACAAATCGGTCTCTAAACAGTCCTGTGGATGTCTTTTGCACATATGTGCAAGGTTTTTCCTGGTAACTTCTATAGGGCTCAGGTGCTAGATCTCTTCCTTCATGGCTTGTGTCTGTCTTATCCCAAAGCCATTAAAAGCAGCTTCATTATTTTCTTCTAAGGATTTTGAAGTTTTGCTTTTCACATTTAATTTTTTTTTAATCCACCTGGCACATGAAGTAAGGATCCAATTTTGCTTTTTCCCACATGAAACACGAGTTGTTTCGTAACCGTTGATCTATCTGGGAAAGGGACAGTTAAGCTAACCATAAGGCACTTTCTAGGTTAGCCCTAAAAAGAATGGAAGAAAAAAAAGGAATCCTCCCCACCCCCCCGCTTTAAAGACAAGAATCTGTCTTTAAAATGTGTCTACATTTTGTTGCCTCTGCTACCCACAGGCCCCTGGAATTGGCTTCATTAGTATGAGGCATATGCCTTAGAGGAAGCCATGCCTTGGGATAGTGGTACTTCCTTTGTCCTAAAGCAGAGGTCAGTAGATTCATTCTGTAAAAGGCCAGGTAATAAATAGTTTATACTCTGCGGGCCAAGAGGCAAAAGAAAGGATAATATGTATACCATGTATATTATACATATATAATATATATATGTAATATATATATATGTAATATATATATGGTGTATGTAATGCCATATAAACAAAAAGCAAAACAAATTTCCACAAATATTTTTTGAAAAAATAAAAAATGTAATAATAACTGAGCATAGTTTTTGATAACACGGGTGTACTAACATGTAGAATGGAATACTTCCTGATTATCTAATTTAATTTATTCCTGCTAACAACCCTAATGAGATAGATATTCCTACCTACAGTTCATTCACAAAGAAAATGAAGTTCACACAAGGTTACCCTGATGGCAAATGTTGGAGCCATTTTTGCATAGGGGATTAATGTTAAGTTTTATTTTAAAGATGAAGAATGGTAGTGCATGGGGTTAAATAGCTTGGGAAAGGTAATACATATTACTGTAGGGCTATATGTGTGTAATTTCAAAGCCATGTTGTTTTCCTTCTACTCTGCTACTGTAATATTTCCAGTAACCTCAGAGACAATGGCTACAATGAACAAATCAGGTCCCAAGTTATGGTACCATTTTAATTGAAATGTTTAAACACAGAAACCACCAGCTGTCTATATTTTTTTTTCAGTTTAATGATAAGAATTTTATTTTTTATTTTTATTTTTTATTGTGATTCCTTTTCCTATAATCACAGTTTGATGCTATTTTTCTTTTTTTTAACTTTATTTTTTATTTTTTAAAATTTACATCCAAATTAGTTAGTATATAGTGAAGCAATGATTTCAGTAGATTCCTTAATGCCCCTTAACCATTTAGCCCATCCTCCCTCCCACAACCCCTCCAGCAACCCTCAATTTGTTCTCCATATTTATGTTCTCCCTAACATATTTATGTTCTCCATATTTATCCATATTTATTTTGTTTTGTCCCCCTTCCTGTTTTTGTAATATTTTTGTTTCCATTCCCTTATGTTCATCTGTTTTGTCTCTTAATGTCCTCATATAAGTGAAGTCGTATAATTTTTGTCTTTCTCTGACTGACTAATTTCAATTAGCATAATACCCTCCAGTTCCATCCATGTAGTTGTAAATGGCAAGATTTCATTCTTTTTGATTGCTGAGTAATACTCCATTGTATATACATACCACATTTTCTTTATCCACTCATCCATCGATGAACATTTGGGCTCTTTCCATACTTTGGCTATTGTTGATAGTGCTGCTATAAACATGGGAGTGCATGTGTGTCCCTTTGAAACAGCACACCTGTATCCCTTGGATAAATGCCTAGTAGTGCAATTGCTGGGTCATAGGGTAGTTCTATTTTTAGTTTTTTGAGAAATCTCCATACTGTTTTCCAGTGTAGCTGCACCAACTTGCATTGCCACCAACAATGCAAAAGAGATCCTCTTTCTCCTCATCCTCGCCAACATCTGTTGTTGCCTGAGTTGTTAATGTTAGCCATTCTGACAGGTGTGAGGTGGTATCTCATTGTGGTTTTGATTTGTATTTCCCTGATGATGAGCATTTCCAGTTGAGCATTTTCTCATGTGTTGGTTGGCCATCTGGATGTCTTCTTTGGATAAGTGTCTATTCATGTCTTTTGCCCATTTCTTCAATGGATTATTTGTTTTTTGGGTGTTGAGTTTGATGAGTTCTTTGTAGATTTTGGACACTAACCCTTTATCTGATAGGTCATTTGCAAATATCTTCTCCCATTCTGTCAGTTGCCTTTTAGTTTTGCTGATTGTTTTCTTTGCTGTGCAGAAACTTTTTATTTTGATGAGGTCCCAGTCATTCATTTTTGCTTTTGTTTCCCTTGCCTCCAGAGACATGGTGAGTAAGAAATTGCTGCGGGCAAGATCAAAGAGGTTTTTGCCTGCTTTCTCCTCAAGGATTTTGATGGCTTCCTGTCTTACATTGAGAACTTTCATCCACTTTGAGTTTATTTTTGTGTATGGTGTAAGAAAGTGGTCCAGGTTCATTCTTTTGCATGTTGCTGTCCAGTTTTCCCAGCACCACTTGCTGAAGAGACTGTCTTTATTCTATTGGATATTCTTTCCTGCTTTGTCAAAGATTAGTTGCCCATACGTCTGTGGGTCAATTTCTGGGTTCTCTATTCTATTCCATTGATCTGAGTGTCTGTTCTTGTGCCAGTACCGTACTGCCTTGATGATTACAGCTTTGTAGTACAGCTTGAAGTCTGGGATTGTGATACCTCCTGCTTTGGTTTTCTTTTTCAAGAATTCTTTGTCTATTCAGGGTCTTTTCTGGTTCCATACAAGTTTTAGGGTTATTTGTTCTAGCTCTGTGAAGAATGCTGGTGTTACTTTCATAGGGATCGTGTTGAATATGTAGATTGCTTTGGGTAGTATCGACATTTTAACAATATTTGTTCTTTCTATCCAGTAGCATGGAATCTTTTTCCACTTTTTGATATCTTCTTCAATTTCTTTCATCAGATTTCTATAGTTTTCAGTGTATAGATTTTTCACCTCTTTGGTCAGATTTATTCCTAGGTATTTTATGGTTTTTGGTGCAACTGCAAATGGGATCGATTCCTTGATTTCTCTTTCTGTCACTTCATTGTTGGTGTATAGGAATGCAACCGATTTCTGTGCATTGATTCTATATCCTGCAACATTGCTGAATTCATGAATCAGTTCTAGCAGTTTTTTGGTGGAATCTTTTGGGTTTTCCATATAGAGTATCATGTCATCTGTGAAGAGTGAAAGTTTGACCTCCTCCTGGCCGATTTGGATGCCTTTTATTTCTTTGTGTTGTCTGATTGCAGATGCTAAGACTTCCAATAATATGTTGAATAACAATGGTGAGAGTGGACATCCCTGTCTTGTTCCTGACCTTAGGTGGAAAGCTCTCAGTTTCTCCCCATTGAGGATGATATTAGCATTGGGTCGCTCGTATATGGCTTTTATGATCTCAAGGTATGATCCTTCTATCCCTACTTTCTTGAGGGTTTTTATCAAGAAAGGATGCTGTATTTTGTCAAATGCTTTCTCTGCATCTATTGAGAGGATCATATGATTCTTGTCCTTTCTTTTATTGATGTGATGAATCATGTTAATTGTTTTGCGGATATTGAACCAGCCCTGCATCCCAGGTATAAATCCCACTTGATCGTGGTGAATAATTTTTTTAATGTATTGTTGGAGCCGGTTGGCTAATATCTTGTTGAAGATTTTTGCATCCATGTTCATCAGGGAAATTGGTCTATAGTTCTCCTTTTTAGTGGGGTCTCTGTCTGGTTTTGGAATCAGGGTAATGCTGGCTTCATAGAAAGAGCTTGGAAGTTTTCCTTCCATTTCTATTTTTTGGAACAGTTTCAAGAGAATAGGTGTTAACTCTTCCTTAAATGTTTGGTAGAATTCCCCTGGAAAGCCGTCTGGCCCTGGACTCTTGTTTTTTGGGAGATTTTTCATTACTAAAATTCAATTTCCTTACTGGTTATGGGTCTGTTCAAGTTTCCTATTTCTTCCTGTTTCAATTTTGGTAGTATATATGTTTCTAGTAATTTATCCATTTCTTCCAGATTGCCCATTTTGTTGGCATATAATTGCTCATAATATTGTCTTATTGTTTTTATTTCTTTTGTGTTGGTGGTGATTTCTCCTCTCTCATTCTTTATTTTACTTATTTGGGTCCTTTCCTTTTTCTTTTTGATCAAACTGGCTATTGGTTTATCAATTTTGTTAATTCTTTCAAAGAACCAGCTCTGGTTTCATTGATCTGTTATACTGTTTTTTTGTATGTTTTCATGTATCTGTTATACTGTTTTTTGTTCTATGTAATTTCCTGTCTTCTGCTGGTTTTGGGTATTTTTCCAGCTCCTTAAGGCATAAGGTTAGGTTGTGTATCTGAGATCTTTCTTCCTTCTTTAGGAAGGCCTGGATTGCTATATACTTTCCTCTTATGACTGCCTTTGCTGTGCCCCAGAGGTTTTGGGTTGTGGTGCTATCATTTTCATTGACCTCCATATACTTTTTAATTTCTTCTTTAACTGCTTAGTTAGCCCATTCATTCTTTAGTAGGATGTTCTTCAGTCTCCAAGTATTTGTTACCTTTCCAAATTTTTTCTTGTGGTTGATTTGGAGTTTCATAGCATTGTGGTCTGAAAATATGCACAGTATGATCTCAATCTTTTTGTACTTACTTAGGGCTGATTTGTGTCCCAGTATATGGTCTATTCTGGAGAATATTCCATGCGCACTGGAGAAGAATGTATATTCTACTGCTTTAGTTTATTTCTGAGGCAGAGAGAGACAGAGCATGAGTGAGGGAGGGCCAGAGAGAGAGGGAGACACAGAATCCGAAGCAGGCTCCAGGCTCTGAGCTGGCAGCACAGAGCCTGACGTGGGGCTCGAACTCACAAACCATGAGATCATGACGTGAGCTGAAGTCGGTTGCTCAACCGACTGAGCCACCCAGGAGCCCCTATTCTGCTGCTTTAGGATGAAATGTTCTGAATATATCTGTTAAGTCCATCTGGTCCAATGTGTCATTCAAAGCCATTGTTTCCTTGTTGAGTTTTTGATTAGATGATCTGTCCATTGCTGTGAGTGGGGTGTTGAAGTCTCATACTATTATGGTATTACTATCGATGAGTTTCTTTATGTTTGTGATTAATTGATTTATATATGTGGGTGCTGCCACATTTGGCGCATAAGTGTTTACAATTGTTCAGTCTTCCTGGGGGATAGAACCCTTAATTATGATATAATGCCCTTCTGCATCTCTTGGTACAGTCTTTATTTTAAAGTCTAGATTGTCTGATAGCAGCATGGCTACTCCGGCTTTCTTTTGTTGACCATTCGCATGATAGATGGTTCTCCATCCCCTTATTTTCAATATGTAGGTGTCTTTAGGTCTAAAGTGGGTCTCTTGTAAACAGCATATAGATGGGTCTTGTTTTTTTTATCTATTCTGTTACCCTATGTGTTTTGATTGGAGCATTGAGTCCATTGACGTTTAGAGTGTGTACTGAAAGATATGAATTTATTGCTATTATGTGGCTTGTAGAGTTGGAGTTTCTGGTGGTGTTCTCTGGTCCTTTCTAATCTTTTGTTGCTTTTTGTATGTATGTATGTGTGTATGTATTTTCATCTTTTCTCCCCTCAGAGAGTCCCCCTTAATATTTCTTGCTGGGCTGGTTTAGTGGTCAGAAACTCCTTTAATTTTTGTTTGTCTGGGAAACTTTTTATATCTCCTTCTATTTTGAATGACAGCCTTGCTGGATAAAGAATTCTTGGCTCTATATTTTTCTGATTCAGTGCATTGAATATATCCCGCCACTCCTTTCTGGCCTGCCGGGTTTCTGTGGATAGGTCCTCTGCAAACCTGATCTGTCTTCCCTTGTAGGTTAGGGACTTTTTTTTTCCCTTCCTGCTTTTATGATTCTCTCCTTGCCTGAGTATTTTGTGAATTTGACTATGATATGACTATGATGGTCGGTTTTTGTTGAATTTAATGGGAGTCCTCTGTGCTTCCTGGATTTTGATGTCTGTGTCTTTCCCCAAGTTAGGAAAGTTTTCCACTATAATTTCCTCACATAACCCTTGTACTCCTATTTCTCTCTCTTCCTCCTCTGGGACCCCTATGATTCTGATGTTGTTCCTTTTTAATGAGTCACTGATTTCTCTAATTCTTAAATCGTGCTCTTTTGTCTTCATCTCCCTCTTTTTCTCTGCTTCATTATTCTCTGTAAGTTTGTCCTCTATATCACTGATTCTCTGTTCTGCCTCGTCCATCCTTGCCGCCACTGCATCTATCCATGATTACAGCTCAGTTATAGCATTTTTATTTCATTCTGGCTATTTCTTACTTCTTTTATCTCTGCAGAAAGGGATTCTGATCTATTTTTGACTCCAGCTAGTATTCTTATTATCGTGATTCTAAATTCTGGTTCAGACATCTTGCTTGTGTCTGTGTTGGTTAAATGCCTGGCTGTCGTTTCTTCGTGCTTTTTCTTTTGGGGTGAATTCCTTCATTTTATCATTTTGAAGGGAGAAAAGGAATTAATGATGTAGAAAAATTGAAATGAAAAAAATTAAAATTAAAAATTAAAAACACACCCACACAAAAATCGAATAGATGATGCTAGTTCCTAGGTGTGTTTTGGTCTGGGTGTAGAAAGTGGTTTGACAGAATAGAGAAACAAAAAAAAGCAGGGGAGAGACAAAGAAGAAAAAAAAGGAAATCGTTTGAGAATTTGAAAAAAATGAATACACTAAAGTAGACTAAAATACACAAAAGTAAAGAATATAGTAGAAAAAATTATAGAAAGTTATTTTTAATAAAAATTAAAAAGAAATATGAAGTTTTTCATTTTCTGTATTTAAGAAAAAAGAAAAGAAACGAAAAAGAGAAAAAAGATAAAAAAAGAAAAAAGGAAAAGACAAAAAAAAGAAATTGTTTGAAAATTTGAAAAAGTGAATACACTGTAGTAGACTGAAATAAAATGATGGGAGTAAGATAGAATTTGAAAAAATTTACATAAAAGCAAAAATTATAGTAATAAAAATTAAATAAAATATTTTTAAAAGAAATTGAAAGGAAATATGAAGTTTTTCTCTTTCTGCATTCAAGAAAAAGAAATGAAAAAGAGAAAAAAGAAAAAGAAAAAAGGAAATTGTTTGAAAATTTGAAAAGGTGAGTACACTGAAGTAGACTAAAATAAAATGATGGAAGTAAAGTAGAATTTGAAAAAATTTACACAAAAGTAAAAAATATAGTAATAAAAATTAAAGACAGATATTTTTAATAAAAATTGAAAATAAAAATGAGTTTTTTCTTTTTCTGTATTCAAGAAAAAGAAAAGAATTGTAAAAGAGAAAAAGGAGAAAGAAAGAGAGAAAAAAATTGAATAGATGAACCTGCTAACAGATTGAAATAGGACTGAAATTGCTTTGTTTTCCCCTAGAGGTCAGTCCATCTAGCTCTTTAGATTAAGCTGGTGGTGAGGTTTGTGTTCTTGAAGAGCGAAGTTGGCCCAGTTGGGCAGGGCACGATGTAACAGCTCTGCTCTCCCCTAGATGGCGCTGCTAGCCTACTGGGGTGGATTGCTGTGGTGCTCCTTGGTGTGCATGCGCACGCGTGGGAGCCGTGAAAAATGGCGGCACCCAGCCACCCAGTCTGTTCTCCCGGATCAGCAGTCGTGCACCGGTCCTCCGTCTTCAGCTCTCGTCCACTCCCCACTTTTCCACTCTCCGTGACCAGGCCCCAGGCAGTACCTCTCTACCAAGTTTTGTCTCAGATGCAGTTATTTTCCCTGGCCCCTTACTTCCGAAGGACCGCGGCTTTGACCTGCTCCGCCCCTCTGCAGGAGGGCCTCACCAAGCTATGGCCAAATGAGCAATGGCTGAATGTCGGCTGCACCCAGGAACGCCCACTGGATCCTGTTGTTGCCGGTGCCCCGAGACTGCGGCCAGGCGCCAGCCCGCTCCCCCCCCCCCCCCCAAAAATCGCGAGACAGTGTAGCCTCAGTGTTTCAGGGACCATGGAAAATCTCAACACACATCTGACACCAGGCTTCATCCTCAACAACCTTGCCCCAACACCAGAGAGTGTGGCTGCCTTCCGGGGTCTGCTGGGACCAGGTGACTTCAACAGTCTCTACCAAATGTCCTTCCAGCAGTGGAACTGCTTTTCCCCGTGTGGCCTGAGAAACTCCTGGACCCCACTCTGTTCCTGGGGATTCGCCTTTCCCACCAGAGCACCGCCAGGTATTGAGCTGTGGAGTTGCAACATTTGCGCTCCCCCTTGTTTACAGTCTTAATGGGATTTAAACCCTCTCCTTTCTCCCTTTTTAGTTTAGTCCCTGCGGCTGTTTCCAATTTTCCACTTTCTCTCCAGCTGCTTTTGGGGAGGAGTGCTTCTCCTGTATGCTCCCCCCTCCCCCGCCCAGTCTCTGTCCTCTCTCTGCCTGCAAAAGCGGTTCCCTACATTTCGGGACTTCTTGTTCCCCAAGTTTAGCTCTTCATGTCGCGTACCTGCTGAATTGTGTGGTTCGGGTTGTGCAGATTGTTTTGTTAATCTTCCAATCGGTTTTCTAGGTGTGTAGGATGGTTTAGTGTTGGTCTGGCTGTATTTCATGGACACGAGACACACAAAAAGCTTCCCTGCTGCTCCGCCATCGTGGCTCCTCTCCCAGGCTCCACATTTTCAATGCAGAACCCGATGCGGAGCTCAAACTCACATGAACCATGAGATCATGACCTGAGCCAAAATCAAGAGTTGGACGTTTAACTGACTGAGCTGCCCAGGTGTCCCATTTTTAAAATATTGAAACAAAAACACTTGATCCCTTTAAGTGGAGAAACAGCCTGAGAGAGTGGTCAGTCTTTACCATTTGATTCAAATTTGGATTTTATAGAATACCCTCAAAGAATGAGAAACTAGATGGAAGGGCAATGATAAGAATTTTAAATGGACATATCAAAAACAATCATAAAATACTGAAGAGTATTCTGTGAAAGATAAAAAGTGAAATTTATTCTTTTTTCTTGTCCTCTTCCATTTATTCTCTTTACTTCTTTTATATCTTTCTTTCTTTTTCTCTCTTTTTATCTCCCTCCCCTTTGTGTGTGTGTTATAAGAGCTGTTCAGAATAGAAAAAAGCAGTGCATGCCCAAGAGTAGAATTTAGATTCCAGATAAATAAAGGTGCTATGGTTGACCAAATAAAGCAGGAGTCTAAAAACCGTTATACATTCTTTTAATGGGTGAATGGGTTTTAGTTTCCTGGCATCAAATCAGTGTTCAACAAGTGTTTGGCTAGTATGTGGCTAGTATGTGGTAGACCCTGAGAGAATACAAATGAAAACACCTAACTCTGCCTTCTAGGAGCTCGCAAGCTAGGGAGATTCTAACAAAGCAAACTTGGGAGTAAAGACAAAACTGAGTAACTTCCTCCAAGACAGAGACTGTGTCATCATAGGTCTGGCAACTTACACCCTTTATTAAGAGAAATACAAATTAATCAGTGTTATCAATTCCCTTTTCAGTGATGCATTTGATAGGCAATAAATCTGATTAACTTTAACTTCAAGATTTAAAAAACATTGACAAAAGCATAATCACTATTTGCACACTTGCCTTCAAGTATGCATTTAAAAATATGTTGTGGCATAAAATCGGTCACTAAAAAGTACTTGTCACATACCATGTGCCAGGCCCCCTGCCAGATGTGTCACATCCATATCTCATTTAAAGATCACAACAATCCAATGAAGTGGGCATTATTATTATCACTGCTTTAGATTATTTTAAAGATTCAAAGTATTTGCCCATTTGTTACACAGCTAAAAATGAGTGTAGCCATGGACTTAGAGAGTAGTTATAAAAGCTTGAAAAGATGGTGACATTTGAAAAAGATTCATGCTGCCTTATAATTTATTTTCAGTCCTAAGGCAAAACTAGAAAAAAAAAACATACATGACATTAAACTCATAGGTAAATTAAAATTTTCCATCTCCCAAAGGGCTTTCTTTCTTTCTTTCTCTTTTTTTTCCCCCAACAAATCAGAAGCTGATATATCTCTCTGAGCTTTGGATTAGGGAATTTTGTTTCAGATCTGGAACTAACTAGCGATGTGTACCTCTGATTCTAAATTCTAGATTAAAGGAGAACATGAAGCTTTGACCCTACCAGCTGTTATTTACTTTGTTTAGCAAGCTCCTAGAGGACTTCTTTGGGGCACCACAGTTATCTCGTATGCGCATTTATGTGTGTTTTTGTATATGTTCCCTCACATGGGAGGGCCAAGTAGAAGTGGATAGTGTTTGGGAGAAAGGCAAGGAAAGAGAAGAGAAGAGGAAAAGAAAGGAAAGGAAAGAAAAAGAAAAGAAGAAGAAAAGAGAAAAGAAAAGAAAAGAGAAAGGGAAGGGAAGGGGGGAGGGTGGTGGAATGGGGAAGGGGAGGAGAGAGGGAGGGGAGGGAAAGGGAGAGAAGGGAGGGAAGGGAAGAGAAGGAGGAAGGAAGGGAAGGGAAAGGAAGGAAAGGACGAAGGGAAAAGAAAAGAAAAAGAAAAGAACTAGATTCTACCTCTCTCTCTGCCCCAACCCATCATATAGCTTTCAGTAAAATTTAAATTTCATATTCCTTGTAAAACGAAGGTAAAAATGATGTCTCTGTCCACTTCACTGAACTAGAGGATCAAAAAGACCCTTTATGTGAAATGGCTTTACAAAACCCAAAGAGCTACTCACATTCAGGGCACTGTTTTTAAAATAACAAACCTAGTTATATGTTCATACACTAGCTGTGTTAACCTGTGGTGGGGGGAAATTCAGAGCCCCAGCCAGACCCCTTGAGTCACAGAGCTGGCCTGTTCACATCAAGACAGAGAGCAGGCTAGTTCGACTGTGTTTGTAAGTCTCCCTCAAACTCGCCACATTTGAAATTTGTATTTGTTAGGAGAAAATATAGTGGTTCAGAGCCTAGGCTTTCTAATCTGACCAGTTAGTGCTCAGAAGCTAGTTTCCCCACTAGAATCTTGTGGGAATGTCCTTTCTCAGCATCAATTTTGTCATCTGCAGGACAGGGTTAACTACAGCATCTACATATGGGGCTCTGCATTAATGGAGCAAAAGAATGCTTAGAACTTAACATGGGCCTTGTAAAGTGAAAGCTGGCACTGGTAGTAAGTAGCATATATCATTGTGGACAGTAGTAGTCTCAGCAACAGTAGTAACCTGGCATCATGAGGAAACTTGGACATTTTTTTTCTTACAATTATGAATATCATTACTTGGGACCTAATTTGCATGTATTGTGCATAAACAGTGGAACACTGGTCTTATATACAATTTTCATTTTTTTTTTTCTGATGGAGGGACATTACTTTTAAAAAAACAATTATCTTTAATATAGATTTTTCCCATTTTGTGCCAGATGTATACTTTCTTTTGATTACATATAATTCAGTTTTGTCTGGACCTGGAAGCATCCATGCCCTTTAAATGATGTGAATCTTGATCATGGCTTTCATCCTGTGGAACTGACTCATGAAGTCACATATGTTTGCACCTCACTGCAAAGACTTTTTTTTTTTTTTAATGCACTCAGCATATGCATGTTAGTTAACATTTCCTTAACTATATTTATCCAATTTTGTCTCAAAGCAAGTGCCTGGTTACTCAACCTCATATGCACATCTGCAAATTAGTTTGATGAGATCCACTATTGGAATTTTCTTTGTTTCATGGAGGTTAATACAGTTGAAGAAGAACATGAATGGTTAAAAGTCCTAAGCATAATTTGAAGGAATGTCAACAGTCTATATTTATTATAGTAGTATTTGAGCAATATCTCATTTCCACTTAGCTCCAGAACTATAAATAGTTCCAATTTGTTTTCTTTGTATACTTACTGGATTAATTACAGTAAAACAAGCCAAGTGATATTATTGTAGCAGTTGGCTAAAGTTGACATAAACATGATAATTAAAATGATTGCTTTTTGATTTATCCCCCTTTCAGTAGCTTCATGAGCTGAATCTACAGTGTTATAAGACTTAAAGAATTCGATTTGAGAATTACTGGGCTCTTCTGTCAATGTGTTCTCATTGTAAACAGTGGATTTCAGTGCTGTTCAATATTGTTGGGAGTTTCCTTCAGAAAGGAAACACCTGGGTCCTGCTTCCATGAGATATCTGCCTAGTAAAAAAGTGTATTGTTTCGATCATACTTACATCATCATGCAATAATCATGTGTTTCCATTTACCTATCCAAATCAATGCTGGTAACACACATACGTGCGGGTGCACGCGCGTGAACACACACACACACACACACACACACACACACACACACACACACACACCCATCCTTAAAAAAGGATGAAAAGGAGAGACTGATTTCTCTCCCATCAGTAAAACTCACCTATGTTCATTTCAACATGTCCTCCAACAAGCTACTTGATGCCTAGGCATTTCCCAAGGCAACGATTGTGCTCACCTGCTCCTCTCTTCTGTCCCTTGTTCCCAGATGTCTGATTACATCTAGAAAGGTACTGTTTTTGTTAATGTACAAAAGGAGGGCCTTTGGGAAGCAAAGAAGTGAAAAACGGTAACTGCCAAAGGTGTAGTCCTTTCATCCTAAAAAGGTTGCCTGAGCCACTCTTGGCCGTCCCATTATGTTCCTTCCTGGTTTGCCAATTAACTGTTCCCAGTGCTCAAGGGTCACTGGTCTGGGCAGCATCCTTTGGTTTCCCCTCCCACTGATTCCCAGCAAAGCTGTTATAAATGCACTGTACTTCCTTTTTGATTTTCCCCTCGTGGCTGGGTTGCTTTGTGAGAATTTGAGGCACAGGTTTAAACAACCTCTTTACAAAGTGGAGACAAAGCAAAAATAGAAGGGAAAAAGTGCACTCAAATGGGCTGGAATGAAAGAAAACTTCAGCTGCAAACTTTTTAATTGAAGTACCTGGATTTTTGTTGCTTTTAAGAATTTTAAAACAGCACAACTGAAGGATGGAGATATTTTATTCCCTCTGTGTATCTCCGAAGGATTTTCCCCTTATATCTGACATTGAACAACTCTCTCCCTAGTCTGCCTTTAAAATGTCAAGTAATTTCTCCTGGCCTTTAGTAGAGACGGATTCACCTGGCAATTGGAGAAGCTTATCATCTGCAAGTTTCTCCAATGTTCCCAACACTTTTTGGAATAGTGAATGTTCCTCAGAACTCAATTGTGGGCCCTCAGCTTTCTGTCTTTACATCCTGCTCTCCAAGGTAGTTTATTTTCTCTTACATTTTGAACCTTTGCCTCCACGTTAGAGATCCAAAACTGTATTGCAAACACTAACCCCTCACCTATGCTCAAATCCCTGTCATTAGCAGCCTGCTGGGCATTTCTTTAAGCTGTACCCTTGTTCAAACCACTCAAACCTAACATAAACACAGTGAATGAAACTCATCTCTCTTCCTCTCTCCTTGGCCCTGGCAGGTTGCGTATCCACAATCCACAAGTCCTCCCACCCTGTTCGTCTCCATTTCCATCTTTCTCTCATAGCTGTTCCAGTGATGAGCAAGTGGCAGAGTCTTCTTCATTTGATGTCCTCTCTCCCCAGCTCCTTCCATCCAATATGAGATAAGTCTTCTGTATTCTTTTGTGTCTCTCTTGTGCCTCCTTCCCCTACTGTGCTATGAGTGGTCATCCAGAGTTACATAAACATGCATTCAACCAAAGATGTTCATCTCCAGGCACTGTAATAGGCACATGGAAGATTTGATGTTGGCAAAGAAGTTGTCAAGACAATTATCATAACAGTTGCCCTGAATTATATAACGTGTTCCTAATTGGTATCTTGCAAACCAATGTTTCTCAATCTCCAGTCCTTTGGGCCACAGAATAACCCTTCTAAATACAACTTTGATAATATTTCTGTAAATATCATGTATTTAACTGTCACTAACTCTGTTATATATACTATGATCTAAAAATTGTAGGTTTTAAAATCTACTTTTAGAGGAAGGGGAGAAGGGCAAAGAGAGAAAGAGAGAGAAAGAGAGAGAGAGAATCCCAAGCAGTCTCCATGTTCAGTGTGGAGCCCAACGTGGGTCTCAGTCCCACAACCCTGGGATCATGACCTGAGATGAAATCAAGAATTGGACTCTCAACCGAATAAGCCACCCTTTAGATCTAAAACCTTTAGAACTCTTCACATAGAACATCTTAGGTCACATAGCTGCATTTTAAATCATGGCTGTGTGTCCATTAGCAAAATGGAATAAGATGTCAAATTCATCTGCCAGCCTCATTTCCTCCAAACATCTCAGCAGACCAACTCCCTTGGGGGTAAGTCACAGGATCTTAGAGTCTCACACTGCCAGAAACAAGAATCCCTGTAGAATATTGGAGTGTCCAAATCAATGAGGCCCATGGATTAAATAATTTCTCAGCTGAACAACTTCAGCACCATTTAGTGCCAAAGCCACTGCCTATGCCCATGTCATTTGTTTATCCCATGTATGGGAGATTCATAAATCAATTAGTGCAGGTTGACCACACGCTGGTCCCAGAACATCAGAGAAAAGCTCCCTAATCCAATGACATCTACTTCGTTATGTATTGTAAGTCAAAGAATACATAAGTATACGAGGTAGAAATTGAAGGACCCTCCTATGATCTTCATGCCCACAGATTACCAGATATAAGGAGGGCATGTTGCACTGACATTTTCACTAAAATTTTTAGTCTCCTTTGCCATTTCAACATCCCTCCTTTCTCAACAATTTCTGTAACAAAAGTAGAAATGAAAAACCAATCTAGTGGACTCATTTTATCCCAAATTTCTGCTCCCAGTGGCATTTCCAAAAGTAGGAGAAAAAGTGGAAGCCAGGGAGGGCACATGGACCCTTCGGTGACCCGGGTACATCACAGTCCCAGAAAGACAATGCTTAAGCTCATTACACACACCAACTGGAGTCTGTACACCATGAGTGTGGATGCTATTTGACCACTAGGTGGTTCTGTAACCTATCTGATTCAATTCCCACTTGCTGGCTGAGATGAAGAACAGAAACATTTAGGGTAGGATTTGTGTCTCCACACCTTCCTCATTTGTTTGTCTTAATTTTCACCCACTCCTCTGTGTCTAGATAGAATTTGATCACGGAGTCAATATGCGCAATCTCACCAAGGTTGTTGTGTGTTCCCTGCTGGGGAAGATAAGAGGGCCATTTCCTCTACCAGGCCAGGCTCAGCCTGTGAGGCTGCAAGCTGTTTTCTAACTTATGGAGATGAGAGAGACTCATAGGTACTCCGTCCCGTCCCGTTGCAGCAGGAATGAAAAGCTCATGTTTCACTGATGACTCCACATCTGCTGCATTCATTCAATCATTCAATACACACTCCCTGGTGCTATTGTTATATTCAGGTAAACTTGCTGGGTCCAGAAGATAGAATGAGACTGGGGTATCTAGTTTCTGAGAGCTAAACAGTCATATCAGAGCAACAAACAAGTTGCTTGCCAAGCACCCATCCTCCCTTCTCCTGGATCTCAATTTTCTTCTTCCCTGTACCTCTCCCTCAGTCCATGCATACCAGGTGTCTAACTCTACCTCTGACTTGCTGGGGGAACATGTAACTCCACCATGGCCTGAGCATTGCATACCTGCTTATGCTGATTGGTTCAGAGATGAGTGTGTGGTCCGATCCAACAAGATGAAACCTGGTGGATTTTGCTGGGACTACTGAGAAACAAGCTTTTTCTTCTGTTTTGCTGGTCTTGAACCTGGGATTATATAAGCCTGGCTCTGTTGGCAGCCATCTTGCCATCACATGAAGTCTGAGAATGAAGGCTTGTGTGGAGGAAAGCAGTGCTAAGAGATAGAAATAGAATAGGTTCTGATGATGTCATTTGAGTCCTTGAATCAAAACATGCCTGAAGCTAGATCTACTCCTGAATCTTTGGTAGATTTCCACTTTGCTTGATCTTTTATAAATCAGATTTTCTGTCACTTGCATTAGATGTAATTGATACTGTATAATGTGCCTAGTAATAAATAACTGAAAGATAATAATGCAGTGTGAAAGATATATGATATTACAGAGGTTAGTATAAGCTGTTATGCAATAAATAGGAGAGATATCTAACCCAGAGGCAGGAATAGCTTTCTTAAGAAGTCCATTTATTTAAGAACTAAATATAGAGGACTGTATTAGTTTACTAGAGCTGCTGTAACAAAATACCACAGATTTTGGCTTAAACAACAGATTTTTTTTTTGCCTGTTTATTTTCTTGTAGTCTGAAGGCTAGAAGTCCAAGATGGAAGGGGTTGGCAGGGTTGGCTTCCTCTGAGGCCTTTCTCCTTAGCTTGTGGATGACCATCTTCTACCCATGTTTTCACATGGTCTCCCCTATGTGCCTATCCATGTCCAATTTTCATTTTATAAGGCTATCAGTCATATTGGATTAAGACCCACCCTAATGACCACATAATTACCTCTTTAAAACACTCTATCTCCAAATACAGCTACATTCTGAGGTACTGGGGTTAGGACGTCAACATACCAATTTGAAAAGGATACAACTCAGCCCACAGTAATCATCCAATTTGGATACAAAAGCAAGTAAAAATGGGTCATCGCTCTTAAATCTACATAAGACTGAAAAAGTCATAATACAAAGCTAAACAAATAAAACATGCATTTATTGATCACATTGCTAGCGGTTCTGGATTTACCATTTAAGAGACGTCAATCTGCCTGTGAGATCACTACTATCGAAATGCTATGTTGACATGGGTAGTATACATTTCTGAGCTTTAATGGAGAGGTCACTTCCAGGTAGTGTGATATCTGAAAATCCCTTTGAACAGTGGGTAGGATTTTAATAGAGGCACCAGAGAGATGTGGAGGGCTCTTGCGGTGTGACACATTTACTCAAATCACCCAAACAGGCTGGACGGGTCAGTGTTTACCATCTCTTTCCATCTTCTTTCCTGTGTCAGGGCATCAAACCGTTTTCAGACTTTGTTAAATGCTCTTTGTTAAGGTAGCTTTTAAAACAGTGTTTTCTGGTTTCCTTGGTTTAGATCATTCTTCCTCATCTTCATTCCATTTCTGTCACTGTTAAAAATTGTAAAAAGTTTGAGGGGATTTTTTCCCCCTACATGCAAGTTAAGAAGTAATCCTGCCAGAGGTTCGTGGATGTTGACAGATGATGTAAGGTTTCAGGGTAAGAAATGAAGGGTTGTTCATTACTCATGGCCTTTTCTTGCATCAGGAAGAAGGTCAGCTGCTATTTGCATGTGAAATGATGTGTGTCATAGGAAAAGAGCCTAAAGTTTAGGGAACCCAGATCTTTTATAGAAGGCAGTAACATGCTTGCATTTTGCTCCTGAGAGAGACGAGGCTGTTCACTACACCAGTACCCCTTAAAAGATAGTCTGGAGCAGATGGGCACTGAGTGCTTTACTTGTAAGATGTGCAGAAACCCAAGAGGCCCATGGAGAATTCTCTTCTAACAGTCATAAGCAGCTTTGGCTAAACAAATTTCCTGCTGCTTTTGTGACAAATAAATCCCAAGACATTTAGGTGTGGAAAGAATGTCTCGTTAAGTCTTGGGTTTAGACTCTAGGTTTGTCTTGCTTGTATCTGTCAGTGGTTTTGACTAGCAGTCTAACTGCCCATACTGCAATCATCTCTCTCCCTTATCAGCAATTATGTAATGCTCTGAACTCTAAGCTTAGCTACTCATTTCATCCTTCTTCAAATTTCTCTAAAGTACGGTAACTGATTTTACCAGCAAATGTTGGCCAGTGGGCCGAAAGATGGTTTTAACGTTTGTAAGGAATTATAAGAAACAAAATAAAAACAAAATTATAAAAACATATGAGTAGAGCCTGTATGTGATCTGTAAAGTCTAAAATATTTACTTGGTGACCCTTCACAGAAAATGCTTGCCCACCATGTTGTAAAAACTTTGGAAATACTATAATAATTGAGCTATGTTTTCTTCCCTCTCTATCATTCCTTAACTATGTAGGTAAAATCATGGAATGGGAAGCTCTAACATAGTTATGGAATCAGGCTACATTTCTCTGATAATATTATATTGTATTTTATTTTCTTCATAACAAATGAGATTTTTTTCTTTTTCTCCTTCTCTCTCATATACCTGTCTTACCATCACCCAGCCTATACATCAAATGCAACAACCTATTACAACGACACCTAGTTTTCATGACAAGGTATGTGTTTCAAGCAGAGTCCCAAGCTCTTTATGTACATGTTCTTACCTGATCCTAACCTAGTCAGCCTCTGAGGTAGTCACTGGTATCTCTATCAAACAGTTTAAAAAAAAACTAAGGCACAGGTTGGTTAATGACTTATCGGTGGTCATGCAGCTTCTAAATGGGAGATTAAGAAGCATGTTTTACTGCTTCTGTCCATCATTAGTGTCTGCCTTCTTGGGGGCAGTGATCTATTGTGATGGAAGCCACTGGTCATCCCCGGGGTGTGTGGGGGGCTGGGTGGGGAGGGGTGGATGAGGAGCTGAGAAGGTGCAGGAGGAAAGGTAAGACGGTCTCTTTATTGACCATCCTTTATGCGTCAGAACTCCTGTTATGCACTTTAAAAAAAAAAGTCACTTTGTTTAATCCTTGACAACAAAGGTAAAAAGGCTTTTTCCATTTTTATATATGAAGAAAATGGAGTTCAGAGAGCTGAAGACATTTGCCTCACTAGAGGTAGAATCTGAATCCCTCTTTGTCGGAGTTGGAATTAGTCTGTGAAATTATTGTCATATTGGTTGGAGGAACAGCTGCCGAATGGCCAGTATGGATCTCCTTAAACAGGATGATTAATAGTGTAGGCTGCGTTCAAGCTAATGTTTTTAAAGCACTCACTGACAGGAGAGTAACATGGTAGAGTTGCCAGAGATCCAGAGCACAAATAGGACCCACCTTCTTTCCTGCCACAAATTCTTGGTTAAAGGTAAGACGCTATATGCTTTGGGAAGGAAATTAGCGAGTGTTTTTCAGATGCTGTATGTTGCACTTAAAGCCGGCTTTCTGACATTTGTGGGTCTCCTGTTTGTTTGCTGACCATGACCTACAGTTAATTCAGAATAGGATTTCTCTGGGGGCCTGGGTGGCTCAGTCAGTTGAGCGTCTGACTTCTGCTCATGTCGTGATCTCACGGTTTGTGAGTTCCAGCCCTGCATCTGGCTCTGTGCTGACAGCTAAGAGCCTGGAGCTTGCTTCGGATTCTGTGTCTCCCTCTCTCTCTCCGCCACTCCCTGCTGGTGCTCTCTCTCTCTATCCCTCTCACTCAACAACAAATAAACATTAAAAAAAAGGTAAAGAAAACAAAAAACCCACTCTCTTATACCATGTTTTCCTTGTTGTGACAACTCTGAGAGACTGTTGCAGTGTGGCCCCAGACAGCAGAATTTGGCGATTCTGTCACCTCCGCTGTCACTGCATTATCTGAAGATGTGGCTTTTCACGACCACAACCTCCAGCAGAGCTGCCTGAGGAAGTGCTGGCCTCTGCAGGGAAGCACATCCTCACACACCCTGGGCTTGTTGTTCCAGTCTGGTCAGTAGCCCAGGCCCCTAACCACGTAGCCCTTCTAGGAATTACAGGCCTAGACTCTATCCTACCTGTTTCTCTTCCAGTCTCCTCAGGGTAAACTGCTGGATTGGCTCCACACCAAATGGTTAAAGTTACAGCCTAATGACAAATAGCGTCTCTTTACTAGATGAATTTTGAGCCTTGAATCTATCCCAGAGCAAGGTAGACTTTCAGGTCCCCACACTGGGTCAACTTGTTATGGTCCGTGCTCAAGAGCATCAACAATTTGCAGCAGTATTTAGCATTTTAGGAAGCGATGACATTTTTTTTTAAATACAGAAAAAAACAACATAATGTTTTTGTTGAGGGCAGAATTTTTAAAAATCTCCTAAAGTATTTGTTAGGGGATTGGTGCTATAGCCAATTTCCAAATGGCTCCTATATGCTTCACGGTTAGTGTGACATGTGGCTGAAGCATACACAGGCACACTTCAAAAGCTTCTCAAGCCAACCTTCCATACCTCCCCCCTCCAAACAACCACAATTTCTTCCCCATCTACTGACTGATTTCTGAGAGTCTTTTTGAGTACAGAGCCTTTCAGTCGACAATAGGAGTTAAATCTAGGATGCTAGTTCCCCTGAAAGAGGGAGCAGATGATTTAAATTCACCTCAACCTCTAAATGGAAGCTATTAGATCCTTTAAAAAGAAAAGAGAAATAGGGGAAAGTGAGCTTTATGGAGTCCAAAGCAAGCTGGGCACTGACTTCCTTTAAAACACTATCTACCTTGCTCTTACAAAAGGGTCTGTTGCCTAAGAGCATCTGGGTGGCCACGCCATTGGTGAGAGTTTGCAAAAGCTTCTGGCATCGTGTTCATTGCTGAAATATTGTGGTAATGTGCAAAGCAACCTTTGCCAACTGTGGGAAGTCCGTGAGCCCGTGTGGAATTAGTCAAGAACCCCAGAGAAGACTCTGATGGCAATATTGCTTTTGTAATTATAATCCAGAAGAATCTGTTAACCTTAAAAAACAAGCAAACAAAACTACCAGTTATTTTACCAGCAAAAATGGATTTATTCAGGAGAGAATTGCAGAGAATAGCAGAGAATTGCAATCTGGGACAAGCAAGCTACAGCAAAACAATAGGCAACTGCAGCAAACAAAGGAGAAGGACATTATTTTACGGGGGAGAGGGTGGGAGATGGAAAGTGAGAAGCAAGAGTTCAGGTTGTTGATGGTTTCTCATTGGCTGGGCTACAGGGGTGTCGACTACCTGTGGGAGATAAGGTGCACATCTTTCCCTGCTGACGCCTGTCATTGGTGACTTCTCCTTCAAGATTCTTCCGTTAGGGTTGTGATTGGCAGTGCTTCCAAAGTTGACATTGAGTAGTTCAGCTTGCCCTTCCAGGCTCCCCTCCTACTGTCCCAGGTCTACTTCAGTGAGGCTTCCCTTTTATTAATTTTCACAGATTCACCTTAAGATCGTGCCAACAAGGGCCTATCACAAATTGGAGATAAGGATAGAGAAGAGAAACCTCTCTTAATCAGAATTACTGTGAGTCTTTTACCTCCAATTATCTCACCCTTGTTGATGGCTTCCCACTGCCACGGAAAGAGGCAGAACTTTCCACGGCCTGCACTGTTCTGCACGGACTGCCTGCAGTTCACGTGACTGTCCAGCCCCTCAGTAGTTACTCTGAGTTCCTCAAGCACTTGGATTCCTTCCTCTGCTTGGGCCAGCCTTCGTCTTGTTCTTCCCCTGGGCCACTCTCTTCCCCCAGATACTGCTATGAAATGTCACATTCTCAGGGAAGCCTTCCCTGACCTCTGGGACTACCCTCAGGCCTTTCGCTCATGTGTGCTCACACTATCCTCCTCGCACTTAGTGTGACCACACTTAAATTGTTACCCGCATAATCATACATAATCATTTGTTTAATGTTTAACCTCTATCATCAGACTAAAAATTCCATCCAGGGGCATGCCTGGATGGCTCTGTTGGTTAAGCGTCCCACTCTTGATTTCCGCTGAGGTCACGATCTCACACTTCATGAGATTGAGCCCCACATCAGGCTCTGTGCTGACAGTGTGGAGCCTGCTTGGGATTCTCTGTCTCCCTCTCTCTCTCTCTCTGCCCCTTCCCCACTCATGTGCATACTCTGTCTCAAAATAAATAAATAAACATTAAAAACTTAATATAAATTCCAGTTTAACAGAGACATTGTCTATCTTGCCAATTATTGCCTATAAAGATCCAGAACAGTGCCTATCTAGCACATTGTAGGTACTCAACAGATACTTATTAAATTAAATGTAAGTACTGACTAAACACTTAATAATAAACCCTAGGAGTACCTAGTCCAAACCCTTAATTTATAGAGGAAGAAACTAAAGTCTAAGTAGGTTCATTGCCTTGCCCAAGGCCCTACCCAAGAGCAAAATTGGAGACAGAATCCGTATCTCTTCACAACCCACCCCCTACCCCCAGTATACTTTTCTGTCCTGATAGAAAGTTCATAGCCTAGTGATTCATCACACTGGCGGGAATAGCAATTCCTGGCAAGTTCTTCAGGACCTTAATGAATGTGCAGGTTTGTGTTTTATTTAATATTCACTTTAGTTAAAATGAGTCCACAGTCTATTTGTTTCTCCATTCTTTGGTTGCTGGATTAAATGTTAATTGTCAAAAAGAAGACATAATGTGGCAGTTTGGCAAGGTTCTGCTGAAGTAACGAATGTTTAACAGGATCACAGATGGAATCATTTGCATATGGTAGGGATTTTTTTTCCCCAGGGCTTTGTCCCAATTAAAAGTTGCAAGTTCAAACCAGGTTACCAGTTCCAAAGAATAGAAGTTTGCATATTCTAGAGCCTGAACACATGCTATCCCTTCTTCAGTATATTCACCTCTTGACTTTCTCACATTTGATAAGCTGAAAAATATTTATGAGACAGAATAGCTACAAAGTTCTTTAGTGAGTGCCCTGTGCATTCCACAGGCAGTCAGTTTCAAGGGGCCAACAAGAAGAAACATTGTTTTTATTTCTTTTGCAGCCTGGAGTCATAGTTCATTTCAGGCAAACATTGAGTGGTTTCCTTATGCCAAGCACTGTGTTTAGTGCTTGTGATGCAAAGATGAATAAGGCATGATACCTGCCCTTGAGAAGCTCCAGAAATGTAGGGCTAGAGAGAGACATGTGATCATTTATTTCCTGTACAACAGGCTAAGTGCAGAGATGGGGTTGTAAAGCAGATGCTTGGCGAAGCTAGAGGAAAGGTACCAGAGAGTCCTGCTTCTCTGATGAGACACGTGTATTATCCAAAACTTAAAGGACCAGTGGGAGTTATCCAAGTGAAGAGAGTAGAAAAGGGTTTCTAAGCCAGAGTGAGAGCAAAAACAGAGACATGGAGGGTATGTGTAAAATACAGGCTGACTGAGCTATTTCAGAAGAGAGCATAGTGGTAAAATAAAAAGACTACTGCTACTAATAAATAAAACTATTCTCAACTGACAAGCCCAGTCATCATCAGAGTATGTTAAATCACTGCTTCCCAAAGTGTCTTTGCATCCCACCTTAGCTCTTGAAATGGCACACTGCCATTTCTATTATCTGCTTAATATTCTTAAATCGACCTACTTTAGCTTCATCCTGAGCAAGATTATCCATTATATCAGTGATTTTATCTTTTAGTTGTATTTTTCTAATACTTATTAAAATAAATGCATACCTATTAAAATATAAAAACACGTGCCATCTGGAATCATCCTAAATGCCACCAGGGACGTGCACACCTCACTCGGGTTAAGATACTGGCATTGGAGTAAAAAGAGGCTGACTGGTCCATCATATGTTTGCCAGCTCATTGGCTTGATTTGATCAGGCAGGGTGCTAGGAAGTTCCATGCAGTGCTGAGTTAAAGGCATGATCCTTACCATCAAGGCGTTCAGTGACTGTTTCCTTTAGTTTTCCTATTAATAAATTAATAAAATTGCTGTGGTCTGGATGTTTGCATCCTCTCAAAATTCCTATGTTGAAATCTTAATGTCCAGTGTGACATTTTGGAAGGTGGGGCCTTTCAGGAGGTGTTAGGTCATGGGTAAAACCCTCATGAATGGGGTGAGTACTCTCCTGGAAGACACGCTGGAGAGTTCACTAGCCCTTTCTGCCACGTGAGGCCACGGCAAACAGGTTGCAGCCCAGAAGACAGCCCTTATGTGATTGCTGGAACCCTCATCTTGGTTTTCCAGCCTCCAGAACGGGGAAAAGTCAGTTTCTATTGTGTATAAGGCACCCAGTCTGTGCCATTTTGTTACAGCATTCCAAACAGACTAAGATAAATGACAATAGTGGTAAGAGTGGAAGCTACCAGAGGATCAGTCCTTGGACCGTGTTAAGTGCTGCACTTGGTGCTTTATAGTCATTTACTTATTTAACCCTGAAGAGGCTCTATGAGATAAACTCTAATGTTTTGTCTATTTAAACAGGCTCCCAGAGGCTAAATGCCTTGTCAGAGTTCTGACCTTTTTTTAGGATAAAAGGTCACAAAAAGCTGTGCTTTGTAATTGAAAGAGAATTTCTTCGGGACTTCAGAGGCCAGTGCTTTGGTCTCAATTCAGCCACTGGTTGACTGTACTTGAGAAAAGTTTGTGACCTCCAGGCTGTAATCCCCTCTGAAATGTTTACACTGGATAACTTTTTTTTTTTTATTTTTTTTAATCTTTATTTTTGAGATACAGAGTGTGAGCAGGGGAGGAGCAGAGAGGGAGGGAGACACAGAATCCAAAGCACACTCCAGGTCCCGAGCTATCAGCACAGAGCCCCACGGGGTGGGGGGAGCTCGAACTCACGAACCATGAGATCATGACCTGAGCTGAAGTCGGACGCTCAACCGACTGAGCCACCCAGGCACCCCTACACTGGATAACTTTTAAGAGCATTTATAATATGGAGACTTTTTCTAGGTCTGTTTCCTTATCTGTAAAGCAGGGCTAATAATAACTTTGTAGGATTATTTTGAAGATTAAATGTAGGTAAAGTACCAAAGTGAAGGACTGACACAGGGTAAAAATATAGTAAGTGGGGCGTGCCTGGGCGTCTCAGTCGGTCAAGAGTCCGACTTCGGCTCAGCTCATGATCTCATGGTTCACGGGTTTGAGCCCCGCATCGGGCTCTGTGCTGACAGCTCAGAGCCTGGAGCCTGCTTCGGATTCTGTGTCTCCCTCTCTCTCTGCCCCTTCCCTGCTCATGCTCTGTCTCTCTCTGTCTCAAAAATAAATAAAAAACATTTTTAAAAATTTAAAAAATAAATAAAATATTTTAATTGAAGGCATATATCTACATTGGTATGTATGATCTAATTCTGGCCACCAAGAATGTGGTGCATGTTCAAAGGGAAGGAAGAAGGAGGGACATGGAGGAGAGGCATAAAGGAGACAGGAGATTCTACAGCATGGAGATCTCTTGAGGAACATCTGCCTAGCAGCAGGGTCCAGCAGATTTCACAAGGTGTTTCACAAGGAGCCCACTCAGAAGCAGGGTGATGGAAGCAAGGCACATACATTGGCATGTCTGTCAAATCCACCAAGAGCCTTTCTTATGGTCAGAAAATCCAAGGCAATACTTTGGAATGGGTCTCATTTCGAAAGCTATACCTGCTTCTCACTAGCTATTTAGTGCTGATTACTCCCGGACAATAAGAGTTGTTAGAATAATTTTTCCACTTAGCAATGATCGTTCATGAATGGGCAATGTTACTATCCATGCGTCTCTGTTCAAAATAAGCTTACTTTCTTGCTTTTAAAAAGCACATTGTGGGGGCGCCTGGGTGGCGCAGTTGGTTAAGCATCCGACTTCAGCCAGGTCACGATCTCGCGGCCCGTGAGTTCGAGCCCCGCGTCAGGCTCTGGGCTGATGGCTCACAGCCTGGAGCCTGTTTCCGATTCTGTGTCTCCCTCTCTCTCTGCCCCCCCCCCCCCCCCCCCCCCCCCCGTTCATGCTCTGTCTCTCTCTGTCCCAAAAATAAATAAATGTTGAAAAAAAAATAACAAAAAGCACATTGTGTACTTTGGGCATGAATTTGGAGCCCTGCAACACCTGGCTAATTCTGTATCGCTTTGTATTGTGCTGGTTTGTAATAATGTCTCTTTGGAAATTGACTTAAAGATACCATGCAAAAGATATTTGGAGCAGGGTGAGGAAGAAGAGATTGTAACTTCCTTATTCTTTGCCTCTGGTCTCTACTGAGATACCCTACAGTCCACTGCCTGGTTTGTCCTTGTCTGTTTTGTCCATGTAGATGCCATCCCTGGTTTCCTGGTTTGTTAATCACTGAAACCTGTCACTGCCTTTGTTTGTGAACCTGAGAAGCAGAATGGTGGGTTCTAATCCCAGCCTCATCATTTAGTGGCTAAGGGATCTTGGGAAAGTTATTTAACTTGGTTGTTTTCAAAAAGGCTTTGCATATGTGGTATAAGGAATTCATAGGATTGTTACGAGGCACTAACGCAGGTGAAGTATTGCCAACAGTGCTTGGCACATATTAAGTGCTATATAAATACAAGTTGTTATTAGAACCCCTCCCCCAGAACATAAAGGCCACAGAAACAGAGGTCTTGTCTCTCCTTTTCATATCATAGCCCTAACCCCAAGCACATGGTCTGGCCCATAGGAGATATTTTGTTACCAGCCGGCAACATGGAAACCTAGATACGGCTATTCTCAATAATTTCCAAAATCCGCATCATGGGAGATTTCTCAGCATTCATTTCTCATTTGGGGTTCTGTCTGCTGCCGTGTTTCTCAGGCACCTCTCTCCCCAGATGCAAGCGCAGACTCATGTATCTTGTTGTTTCTTAATGCACAACAATTTTAGCTTTCAACTCCACCTAAAACGATGCTCCAATTCACTCTTTGCATATTCAATTTTTTTAATGTTTATTTTTGAGAGAGAGAGACAGACTGTGAGTGGAGGAGAGGCAGAGGGAGAGGGAGACACAGAATCTGAAGCAGGGTCCAGGTTCCACGCAGTCAACAGAGAGCCCCATGTGGGGCTCGATTCCCACAAATCACGAGTTCATGACATGAGTAGGATGCTCAACTGACTGAGCCCCCAGTCTCTGCACATTCAAAAGCAGGACTTTGGGGATATAGATACAGATATGGATAGCAACATACATAACCATTAGTCACCAAAAACATATGAATGCAGTTCGTCTCCTAAAAGGAGGTGGCAGGGCCATTTTCAATAGCATTCTTTCTTCCCTTTATGAATGACTTCTTTCCATTAAAAAAAAATATTATTCTGTTAAATACATGAAAACTGAAGTTACAGAAATATATATTACATATCAGAAAGAAAAATATAGATTAAATTCACCCACAGACCCACCATGTAATGTATATAACTACTGCCAGCATGTTGGTGCTTCCTCTGTTTAATTTTGCTTTTCTCTATGGCTTTGGCAGTGTGTGTGTGTTTGTGCATGTGGGGGGGGGGGGGGAGAGAACTGCAGGTGTAACTAGCCTTCCTGTGTCATGCCTTTATCACTCAAAATTCTGCTTTCCAGAGCATTTGCTCTTTACTTACCCATCCCATGGATACAACTGAGCCCCTACGGAGCATCAGACTGAGGTTGCCACTGTAAAAAGACAAGACCTCTCAGATCCCAAGCTTGAGCTGTTACCCACTTACCCACACAGCCTCCATATATTCAGACTACTCTTTTGTGAAGGCTTTAAAGCAGGCGGTAGCTGCTTAGTGCATAAATTCCACGCAGGGGCCTCACATTAAAATTGCAGAACTTTCCCTTCCAGACCCGCGCTGGTCGTTGCAAAACTACAAGGAGGCTTCCGTGGACCACGTGTTACTCTTCCTCCCCATAATGACTGTGCAAACTGAATGGATTTTACAGCTCGGGCTAATTATGTGGCATTAACACAGCGCTACCAGGGGAGTAGTCTGCTGCCTGTTAGCGCTAAGAACCCTTGGACACCTCCCAACCTGAGCTCTGGTGGTTCTGATTTTGTATTCCCAACTTCACACATGCCACACCACAACCCAGGAGCTCTCAAGGAAAGGGACTCCATTTTTCTGGTCACCATCATCTGGCTTCTTTCAGTTCCTTGATTGTCCAGTTCTCTCCTACCTCAGATCTTTTCTTGTGGCTTTTCTTCCATTCAGCTGCTCTCCCAGAACTATTGACCCCAATACTATCCCTGAGTCCCATTGCAATGAAAATATCACCACCCCAGAGAAGCCTTCCCTGACCTACTTACCAGTGCAAAGTAGATCTTTCTTGTTAGCCTTTCTCCTGGCACTTGGGTTCATTTGTTTCTTTGTTTGCTTTTTCTTTCATTGTACTTATCGACATCATCCAATATTTATTTGTTCACTTTTTTGCTTAAAATCCATAGGAGCTGGAATCCTCTTTGGGCATTCATTTTAATATGTTGAATGTGTATATACTTTTATTTGAATGTGTTTTTTCTTTTTTTTTTTTTTAATTTTTTTTTTCAACGTTTATTTATTTTTGGGACAGAGAGAGACAGAGCATGAACGGGCGAGGGGCAGAGAGAGAGGGAGACACAGAATCGGAAACAGGCTCCAGGCTCTGAGCCATCAGCCCAGAGCCCGACGGGGGGCTCGAACTCACGGACTGCGAGATCGTGACCTGGCTGAAGTCGGACTCTTAACCGACTGCGCCACCCAGGCGCCCCTGAATGTGTTTTTTCAAAATGTATATTGTTTTGGGGCACCTGGGTGGTTCAGCTGGGTAAGCGTCCGACTCTTGATTTCAGCTCAGGTCATGACCCCAGGGTCGTGAGATGGAGCCCTGCATGTGCATGTATTTTTAATTTATGCAAATAGCACTTGGTTATAGATCTTACACTTTTTTCTTCTTTTCTCACTGTCCTCTCCTTTTCTTACACATATCTGTATGTCTTTATACGTTCTTCTTTTTCATTTCTTTTTTCCGACTGTTCCATTGCAATCCACGGTGTAGTCCATTCTCATTTCTCACTCTTTCTTCCAGGGGTGGGAACCTACAACTGCCTGCCAGTGTAGACAGTATTTCTACGAAAACCTAAAACATGTCCTTCTGTGGACCTGGTTGTGACACCCACTGGTACGCAGACCCTAGAGAAGCATTCCTGGGTCACTGGCATGGGGTTTGTGTAGAACTAAATTAACCACGTGGGGTCAAATTGCTCCCAAAGAGTTGCAGTGGTCCCCACCCCCCCACCCTGTTCCACTCTCAACAATATATGGATGTTCCTGTATCCTTGTGTTGCTCCCAACCTTTGGCAATATCCTGATTTTCGCCAACTTGATAGATATAAACTCGTATGTCATATGTAGTTTTTTAATTTAAACTTCTCTTACCACCATGATTTTGAGCAGTCATCATAGGCTTGTCTCTTTTTGGAGCTTCCTTTTCTGTAAATCTCTTATTCATATCCTGTGCCCATTTGCAATCTTTTTCTCCTTGATTTCCAGAGGTCCTTGTATATTCTAGATATTTCTCTTTTTCTGTCTCTCTGTCTGTCTCTGTCTGTCTCTGTCTCTGTCTCTGTCTCTGTCTCTCTCTCTCTCTCTCTCACACACACACACACACACATGCACACACATAAATGCTTTGTCACATTTTGCCAGCCTCCTATTAAATGCATCCACGGTGTCATTGACAGAAATTCAATCTTCATGGAATAAAATTCATCATTGCTTAAAACTTTGTAGTCTGTGCTTTTAAAAGTTTATTTACGATATCTGTCTCCTATGTGTTGGTCTCATTTTTCTCCGCTGAGCATCCTCCCTGCAATAAGAGAAGAAGGCTGCCAGCAGCTGTAAGATTACAGTGCCAAGTTTTGTAACCAAGCCATCAAAAGCACTGAGACTCAGCCTCATTTGCCTCCTGAGTCCCACGTCTATTTTGTTTGGCCAAGCAAGGGTAACCCCTACTTACCCCTGAAGTCAGGAAGAGGGTGGGTTCAACACCACCCAAGATATATGGGTGAAGAATTGGGAATGAAACAATTTCTAAGAAGAATATCATTTTCAAAAGTAGGGAAATGAAACTGCGCAGGCAAAGGCAATAGATGTCCACTGTAAAGGTGTCCACTATTAAGCCTTTCTTAATACCCATCAGATATATTAGCATGCTCATATTCTTCAAATATCTTCCCTACTCTCCATCCCCAAACACCTCTTAAACATTCCATAGCACCCTAGGGGCACCTGGGTGGCTCAGTCAGTTAAGTGTCCAACTCTCGGTTTCAGCTCAGGTTTTGGTCTTGTGGTTCATGGGTTTAAGCCCCATACTGAGCTCTGTGCTGAGTGTATGGATCCTGCTTGGGATTCTCTCTCTCTCTCTCTCTCTCTCTCTCTCTCTCTCTCTCTCTCTCTCTTTTTCCCTCTTTCCCTCTATCTCTGCCCCTCCTCACTCACTCATTCTCTCTCTCAAAATAAATAAATAAACTTACTAAAAAAAAAATTCCATAGCACCCTAAACCCATGGCAATACTCAGGGATTTAATCCCCGAAATGGGTGATCCAGTCAGGAAGAGACTGACTAAATGACCCAGACTACTATTTCCCCAACTAGGCTGAGCATTTGAATCACTACATGAGCTTTAAAGATAGAGACTCCCAGGGGTGCCTGGGTGGCTCAGTTGGTTAAGCGTTTGACTTCGGCTCAGGTCATGATCTCACAGCTCGTGAGTTTGAGCCCCACGTCGGGCTCTGTGCTGACAGCTCAGAGCCTGGAGCCTGCTTCAGAGTCTGTGTCTCCCTCTTGCTCTGTCTCCCTCCCCAGCTCGTGCTCTGCCTCTTTCTCTCAAGAGTAAATAAACATTACAACAACAACAACAAAGATACAGACTCCCAGACTTGGCCTCAGAACGGCTGAAATTAAAACTCTGTTGAGCAGAAACCTGAAAATTGTGTTTGAAAACCTGAGCTGCCAGTCCAGAGATAGAGAACCACAAGTGTCTTTTTTCTTTTTTTCCACAAATTAGGAAACCAGAGCCTGAGGACCATCCCTAAGAAAATGCAGTGAGCTTAGGGTGCCTATTCTATTGGTGCTGCTGTACGTGTGGGTTTTCTTGCTGCTGCACAGAGAGCTGAATTTGGACTCTTTGGAGAATACAAATATAGCTATGCCAGGATTTATCGTTTGACAAAGAAGCTCAGACTCTCACCTCTGCTCTATGGTAGGCAGAAATCCTGCCAGGCCCTGCAACCATGGAAACGCAAATCCTATAGTTGGCACCATCTCTGCATCTCTGGCTACGGTTGCTCTGGACATGGAGAGTGCAGGCTCCGGACACCTGGTGAACTTGTAGAATGCTTTGAGGGCTTTCTCTTCAGCATAGCAGGTGTTTAATGGTTAGGCCTCAGCTGTCCGCCGCTCCTGTCTCCAATCTTGGCCCTGTGACTCACCAGGTGTGTGACCTGAGGTGATATGTTTGTTCTCCCTCACATGTTGTCTATATCTCAGAGGCTGTTTGTGAAGCTGAACTAGAATAGTGCATTTCAAGTGTCAGCCCAGAACCACACACAACAGACGTACTCAGTAAGCATCGGGAAGTAGGTATTACTGAGCGCGTCCTATCTGCTTGTCCCCATGCAGAGTGATGGGGCTTGGCACTGAGTAAAGCATGGTTTCTGCCTTCCAAGAGCTTATTCACAGGAGGCTGAAAGATTAGCAGATAATAAAGTGTTAAGTTGTGGTGGCCTTGGTCTGACCTCTTAGCTCCTGGAAAATGCAGACTGGACTTGAGAACCATAATCCCAATTTAGCCCGTTGCGTCTGTAGCAGGGGCAGCTGGACACTGATCCTGAAGCTGATACTGAACCTCTGTATTGACTCACACCCAGTGTTGACCCAGCACACAAGCCCAGAGGGAAGCAGGCAATCAATATCACAGGGCTTGGCTTGCCTCCTCCCACCCCACAAACAGACTGGTTTGTTATCTTTTGCTGTAGAAGACCCACCCAATTCCCCTGCCCTCAGAGCCTAAATTCTGCCTGGCAACACAGTCTTCCTCACTGCTCATTCCTTACCGCCTTATTCTGTAGAGTTTTCCCAGAGTTAAAAGATAGATGTTTACCTAGAGTATTGTAGAAACACAGGACAGGCAAACTCATACAATCTGGGGGCTTAGAACTTAATACAAGATGACAGGCAACCATTCTTAACATACGGAGCCATTATTTTGATTGCCATAACATGAGAACACAGCACACGGAAGCACGTCATTTGACTACAGACTAAGCCTCTCCAAACACCCAGCATCCATGTCGCAACATATCGTTTTTATTTTCCACTAATTTATGGAATTTCTCATTGACAGCGAAAAAGGATTTGTTCTTTTCAATGATAGTTCATGTATTTGATATTTGAATTTGTGTGTTCTTGTTGCAGAAAGAATATTGGAAATTACCCTATGTGTTGTTCCTCATGCTTCCTGTGAACCCCTTCACTCTTCCCTAAATTGGCCAAGATTGCTTCTGGGAGAAGCAGACATAGAGCACAGGCTTTTGAATTTTTAATAGTATGCTTTTGCATTTCACATTGCTGGAATAGAGTTGGGGGGGGCGAGGGAGAATCAAGCATAGGGAAAATAGGATCAAAGCTTTCTAGCCTTCTAGACTAGAAAGTTGTTCAAATTAAGAGTAATTGAGGAGGAGCAGGGGAGTAAGGAATCTTAGATTCAAGCAGATATCAAAAAATGGCTTCAGTCTCTTCCCTTCTCCTTCCCCCACTGCTGCCCACATGGATGAAATACTCCACATGGATGGAGTAAGGGGGACAAAAGGCTAGAACATTTGGGGGATCTGAGAGAAGAGAGTCACCCAGCTTTGGCTGCACCTGGGAGAAAATGAGATTGCAGTGTAGAAATGCTATTTGGTACTTCCAGGAAGATGGTCCTAATGCAGAAAAGGACAGAGCTCTAGGCATGGCTTGGGAAGAGCAGGCTGTTTCTTCCCCCAAACACCTGGTGGGGCTCAGCAATAAGGGACCACCCCAAAGGAGCCCTGGGCTAGGAATAAGTGCCACCCAGAAACTGCCTGCTGCACAAGAGACTGAGGTCAGTCAGGGTTGAAGACACCAAAAAGAGGGGAAACTGGTCAGATAAAGCCTGTTCCACAATGACAGGCACTACACTCCCCTCTGAAATCCATATACCCGCTCCCTGAAAGGATACACCCTGAACTCTGCCCTCCTGATAGAAAGAGGTTCATAATAGGAACTAAGTTATAAAAAAAAATAGTTTAACTTCTTTTTTTTTTTTAATTTTTTTTTTAATTTTTTTATGAAATTTATTGACAAATTGGTTTCCATACAACACCCAGTGCTCATCCCAAAAGGTGCCCTCCTCAATACCCATCACCCACCCTCCCCTCCCTCCCACCCTCCATCAACCCTCAGTTCTCGGTTTTTAACAGTCTCTTATGCTTTGGCTGTCTCCCACTCTAACCTCTTTTTTTTTTTTTCCTTCCCCTCCCCCATGGGTTCCTGGTAAGTTTCTCAGGATCCACATAAGAGTGAAACCATATGGTATCTGTCTTTCTCTGTATGGCTTATTTCACTTAGCATCACACTCTCCAGTTCCATCCACGTTGCTACAAAAGGCCATATTTCATTTTTTCTCATTGCCACGTAATATTCCATTGTGTATATAAACCACAATTTCTTTATCCATTCATCAGTTGATGGACATTTAGGCTCTTTCCATAATTTGGCTATTGTTGAGAGTGCTGCTATGAACATTGGGGTACAAGTGCCCCTATGCATCAGTACTCCTGTATCCCTTGGATAAATTCCTAGCAGTGCTATTGCTGGGTCATAGGGTAGGTCTATTTTTAATTTTCTGAGGAACCTCCACACTGCTTTCCAGAGCGGCTGCACCAATTTGCATTCCCACCAACAGTGCAAGAGGGTTCCCGTTTCTCCACATCCTCTCCAGCATCTATAGTCTCCTGATTTGTTCATTTTGGCCACTCTGACTGGCGTGAGGTGATACCTGAGTGTGGTTTTGATTTGTATTTCCCTGATAAGGAGCGACGCTGAACATCTTTTCATGTGCCTGTTGGCCATCCGGATGTCTTCTTTAGAGAAGTGTCTATTCATGTTTTCTGCCCATTTCTTCACTGGGTTATTTGTTTTTTGGGTGTGGAGTTTGGTGAGCTCTTTATAGATTTTGGATACTAGCCCTTTGTCCGATATGTCATTTGCGAATATCTTTTCCCATTCCGTTGGTTGCCTTTTAGTTTTGTTGGTTGTTTCCTTTGCTGTGCAGAAGCTTTTTATCTTCATAAGGTCCCAGTAATTCACTTTTGCTTTTAATTCCCTTGCCTTTGGGGATGTGTCGAGTAAGAGATTGCTACGGCTGAGGTCAGAGAGGTCTTTTCCTGCTTTCTCCTCTAAGGTTTTGATGGTTTCCTGTCTCACATTTAGGTCCTTTATCCATTTTGAGTTTATTTTTGTGAATGGTGTGAGAAAGTGGTCTAGTTTCAACCTTCTGCATGTTGCTGTCCAGTTCTCCCAGCACCATTTGTTAAAGAGGCTGTCTTTTTTCCATTGGATGTTCTTTCCTGCTTTGTCAAAGATGAGTTGGCCATACGTTTGTGGGTCTAGTTCTGGGGTTTCTATTCTATTCCATTGGTCTATGTGTCTGTTTTGGTGCCAATACCATGCTGTCTTGATGATGACAGCTTTGTAGTAGAGGCTAAAGTCTGGGATTGTGATGCCTCCTGCTTTGGTCTTCTTCTTCAAAATTCCTTTGGCTATTCGGGGCCTTTTGTGGTTCCATATGAATTTTAGGATTGCTTGTTCTAGTTTTGAGAAGAATGCTGGTGCAATTTTGATTGGGATTGCATTGAATGTGTAGATAGCTTTGGGTAGTATTGACATTTTGACAATATTTATTTTTCCAATCCATGAGCAGGGAATGTCTTTCCATTTCTTTAAATCTTCTTCAATTTCCTTCATAAGCTTTCTATAGTTTTCAGCATACAGATCCTTTACATCTTTGGTTAGATTTATTCCTAGGTATTTTATGCTTCTTGGTGCAATTGTGAATGGGATCAGTTTCTTTATTTGTCTTTCTGTTGCTTCATTGTTAGTGTATAAGAATGCAACTGATTTCTGTACATTGATTTTGTATCCTGCAACTTTGCTGAATTCCTGTATCAGTTCTAGCAGACTTTTGGTGGAGTCTATCGGATTTTCCATGTATAATATCATGTCATCTGCAAAAAGCGAAAGCTTGACTTCATCTTTGCCAATTTTGATGCCTTTGATTTCCTTTTGTTGTCTGATTGCTGATGCTAGAACTTCCAGCACTATGTTAAACAGCAGCGGTGAGAGTGGGCATCCTTGTCGTGTTCCTGATCTCAGGGAAAAAGCTCTCAGTTTTTCCCCGTTGAGGATGATGTTAGCTGTGGGCTTTTCATAAATGGCTTTTATGATCTTTAAGTATGTTCCTTCTATCCCGACTTTCTCAAGGGTTTTTATTAAGAAAGGGTGCTGGATTTTGTCGAAGGCCTTTTCTGCATCGATTGACAGGATCATATGGTTCTTCTCTTTTTTTTGTTAATGTGATGTATCACGTTGATTGATTTGCGAATGTTGAACCAGCCCTGCATCCCAGGAATGAATCCCACTTGATCATGGTGAATAATTCTTTTTATATGCCGTTGAATTCGATTTGCTAGTATCTTATTGAGAATTTTTGCATCCATATTCATCAGGGATATTGGCCTGTAGTTCTCTTTTTTTACTGGGTCTCTGTCTGGTTTAGGAATCAAAGTAATACTGGCTTCATAGAATGAGTCTGGAAGTTTTCCTTCCCTTTCTATTTCTTGGAATAGCTTGAGAAGGATAGGTATTATCTCTGCTTTAAACGTCTGGTAGAACTCCCCTGGGAAGCCATCTGGTCCTGGACTCTTATTTGTTGGGAGATTTTTGATAACCGATTCAATTTCTTCGCTGGTTATGGGTCTGTTCAAGCTTTCTATTTCCTCCTGATTGAGTTTTGGAAGCGTGTGGGTGTTCAGGAATTTGTCCATTTCTTCCAGGTTGTCCAGTTTGTTGGCATATAATTTTTCATAGTATTCCCTGATAATTGTTTGTATCTCTGAGGGATTGGTTGTAATCATTCCATTTTCATTCATGATTTTATCTATTTGGGTCATCTCCCTTTTCTTTTTGAGAAGCCTGGCTAGAGGTTTGTCAATTTTGTTTATTTTTTCAAAAAACCAACTCTTGGTTTCGTTGATCTGCTCTACAGTTTTTTTAGATTCTATATTGTTTATTTCTGCTCTGATCTTTATTATTTCTCTTCTTCTGCTGGGCTTAGGCTGCCTTTGCTGTTCTGCTTCTAGTTCCTTTAGGTGTGCTGTTAGATTTTGTATTTGGGATTTTTCTTGTTTCTTGAGATAGGCCTGGATTGCAATGTATTTTCCTCTCAGGACTGCCTTCGCTGCGTCCCAAAGCGTTTGGATTGTTGTATTTTCATTTTCGTTTGTTTCCATATATTTTTTAATTTCTTCTCTAATTGCCTGGTTGACCCACTCATTCGTTAGTAGGGTGTTCTTTAACCTCCATGCTTTTGGAGGTTTTCCAGACTTTTTTCTGTGGTTGATTTCAAGCTTCATAGCATTGTGGTCTGAAAGTAAGCATGGTATAATTTCAATTCTTGTAAACTTATGAAGGGCTGTTTTGTGACCCAGTATATGATCTATCTTGGAGAATGTTCCATGTGCACTCGAGAAGAAAGTATATTCTGTTGCTTTGGGATGCAGAGTTCTAAATATATCTGTCAAGTCCATCTGATCCAATGTCTCATTCAGGGCCCTTGTTTCTTTATTGACCGTGTGTCTAGATGATCTATCCATTTCTGTAAGTGGTGTATTAAAGTCCCCTGCAATTACCACATTCTTATCAATAAGGTTGCTTATGTTTATGAGTAATTGTTTTATATATTTGGGGGCTCCGGTATTCGGTGCATAGACATTTATAATTGTTAGCTCTTCCTGATGGATAGACCCTGTAACTATTATATAATGTCCTTCTTCATCTCTTGTTACAGCCTTTAATTTAAAGTCTAGTTTGTCTGATATAAGTATGGCTACTCCAGCTTTCTTTTGGCTTCCAGTCGCATGATAAATAGTTCTCCATCCCCTCACTCTCAATCTAAAGGTGTCCTCAGGTCTAAAATGAGTCTCTTGTAGACAGCAAATAGATGGGTCTTGTTTTTTTATCCATTCTGATACCCTATGTCTTTTGGTTGGCGCATTTAATCCATTTACATTCAGTGTTATTATAGAAAGATACGGGTTTAGAGTCATTGTGATGTCTGTATGTTTTATGCTTGTAGTGATGTCTCTGGGACTTTGTCTCACAGGGTCCCCCTTAGGATCTCTTGTAGGGCTGGTTTAGTGGTGACAAATTCCTTCAGTTTTTGTTTGTTTGGGAAGACCTTTATCTCTCCTTCTATTCTAAATGACAGACTTGCTGGATAAAGGATTCTCGGCTGCATATTTTTTCTGTCTAGCACCCTGAAAATCTCGTGCCAATTCTTTCTGGCCTGCCAAGTTTCAAAAGAGAGATCAGTCACGAGTCTTATAGGTCTCCCTTTATATGTGAGGGCACGTTTACCCCTTGCTGCTTTCAGAATTTTCTCTTTATCCTTGTATTTTGCCAGTTTCACTATGATATGTCGTGCAGAAGATCGATTCAAGTTACGTCTGAAGGGAGTTCTCTGTGCCTCTTGGATTTCAATGCCTTTTTCCTTCCCCAGTTCAGGGAAGTTCTCAGCTATTATTTCTTCAAGTACCCCTTCAGCACCTTTCCCTCTCTCTTCCTCCTCTGGGATACCAATTATGCGTATATTATTTCTCTTTAGTGCATCACTTAGTTCTCTAATTTTCCCCTCATACTCCTGGATTTTTTTATCTCTCTTTTTCTCAGCTTCCTCTTTTTCCATAACTTTATCTTCTAGTTCACCTATTCTCTCCTCTGCCTCTTCAAGCCGAGCTGTGGTGGTTTCCATTTTGTTATGCATTTCGTTTAAAGCGTTTTTCAGCTCCTCGTGACTGTTCCTTAGTCCCTTGATCTCTGTAGCAAGAGATTCTCTGCTGTCCTGTATACTGTTTTCAAGCCCAGCGATTAATTTTATGACTATTATTCTAAATTCACTTTCTGTTATATTATTTAAATCCTTTTTGATCAGCTCATTAGCTGTTGTTATTTCCTGGAGATTCTTCTGAGGGGAATTCTTCCGCTTGGTCATTTTGGATAGTCCCTGGCGTGGTGAGGACCTGCAGGGCACTTCCCCTGTGCTGTGGTGTATAACTGGAGTTGGTGGGCGGGGCCGCAGTCAGACCTGATGTCTGCCCCCAGCCCACCGCTGGGGCCACAGTCAGACTGGTGTGTGCCTTCTCTTCCCCTCTCCTAGGGGCGGGATTCACTGTGGGGTGGGGTGGCTCCTCTGGGCTACTTGCACCCTGCCAGGCTTGTGATGCTGGGGATCTGGCGTATTAGCTGGGGTGGGTAGGCAAGGTGCACGGGGGCAGGAGGGGCAGGCTTAGATCGCTTCTCCTTAGGTGATCCACTTCAGGAGGGGCCCTGTGGCAGCGGGAGGGAGTCAGATCCGCTGCCGGAGGTTTGGCTCCGCAGAAGCGCAGAGTTGGGTGTTTGCGCGGAGCGAGCAAGTTCCCTGGCAGGAACCGGTTCCCTTTGGGATTTCGGCTGGGGGATGGGCGGGGGAGATGGCGCTGGCGAGCGCCTTTGTTCCCCACCAAACTGAGCTCTGTTGTCAGGGGGCTCAGCAGCTCTCCCTCTTTGTCCTCCAGCCTTCCTGCTTTCCGAGCAGAGCTGTTAACTTATGACCTCCCAGACTCTAAGTCGCGCTTGTTGTGGGAACACAGTCCGTCAGGCCCCTCTGCTTTTGCAAGCCAGACTCGGGGGCTCTGCTTGGCCGGCGAGCCGCCCCTCCACCCCGGCTCCCTCCCGCCAGTCCGTGGAGCGCGCACCGCCTCGCCGCCCTTCCTACCCTCTTCCGCGGGCCTCTCGTCTGCGTTTGGCTCCGGCGACTCCGTTCTGCTAATCCTCTGGCGGTTTTCTGGGTTATTTAGGCAGGTGTAGATGGAATCTAAGTGATCAGCAGGACGTGCGGTGAGCCCAGCGTCCTCCTAAGCCGACATCTTGCTGAAAACTCAAAATAGTTTAACTTCTTGCACACCCAAGTTTGTGTACTGAGATTCATACCTGCTGTACTTGGTGGCATTTCTGAATTTAGGTAATCATGGTGGTATTGAGATACCTCTTTTGTAGATGCTTTCTGCCTGATGTTTCTCTATATTGCATAGCATCTATCATGAGGCTGGGAGGGAAAGTGACATGTACACAGAATCTTAATGTTTGCACGTGTGTGTGTGTGTGTGTGTGGTGTGAAGCCTATGGATTACCTTCTTAGAGTAATGTTTTCAAATGCATAAAAAATACACAAGGTTACAAAGGAAGCCAATTAATTATATGGGAATACGGTCATCAAAATATTTAAAAGCAGATTCGTGATGCAGCTATGTATGTGGTTTTTTACTCATGCGTGGAATAACAAGATCTAGATGCAAGTATAATAAACATAATATTGAAGAGGTGATAAGTATAAATGATATTAAGAGATAACCTACAAAAACCAATATAGTGTGAAAATATCTGTACTGATAATAAAGTCACTGATTTCATAGGTATTGTTGTGGTTTATTACCTAGATGCATAATTGAAGGAAATAGTAATTTCCGTTAGATATTAATAAGAATAAAGATGCAGTTTTTCCCATCCAAGTTCAAAGACCTCCTGGATTGTACCCATGAGCCCTTGAGATCTGCAGACTCCTGTACCATATAACTACTTCTTTACTGACAAAAGACTTAATCTGAACCTTTCAAACCAGAATCCATTTGAGAGAAAAACGCTGGGGTTTGCAGTGATTGGTAGGACCTCAGTTTCCTCTAACAAGGAGTCTAGGAGGTCTATGAGGTAGTGAGCTTGACAGATCAGCTCTGCAATGATTATCATCCAAGGTCATGAATTTGGGAGATCATAATCCTAGGCAACTGTTGGAGTATAGTGAAACATACCCAAATTGGATGGAGCCTAATTGCTGGGTAAAAAAAGTTATTCCTGGCCTTGTAAGCATGATAAACTTCTTAAAGATGAGGTACAATGTTCCCTGCTGTCCCTAAGAGGGTAACTAGAAAATGGGAGGAGTTTGAAAAATGCTGTTTGAATGAGTTAATGGATTGATGGGTCATGCAAGAACACTGAATTTTGGTGTGAGGCAAAGGGATGAGACCAAGTGTAAATTCCTTAGTAGTGACCTTGGCAAAGAGAAAGGAGCTTGATTAAGATCAGCTGTTGTTATTTTTACTTTAGAAGGCATTCTTTTTGTATCCTAGTATCTATCCCAGTTGCCTTAGAAAACTAATGTAGCTTTCCAAGGGGTCTTTTTATCTCTAGGCTTTGGACAGGGATTAGGTAAGATTAGTGGCACATGTAACATGAAGTGCATTTAGCACAGGAGCTCATTAACCAGTAAGCCCTCAATAGTTGTTATTACTCTGAATCTAATGTAATAAATGTAATGGTTTTCCTACTAATATTATTATTAATATGAACCAAGGCAGTGAGTCAAATTTAACAATGTATTAGAATCACTCGAAGGATGTTAAAAAAGACTTTTTCCTCAAGATTTCACTGAATTAGCATCTCTGGGGAGAGGCCTAGTATCTACCTGGCAGGAGATTTGAAAAGGAAGCCAGGAATGGGAAATTGGAGCCCAGAGAGAAACTGAGTCATTATGTTAACACGTTTAAACATCATTTTTGTACAAATGTTCATCACTTGTCAAGTTATCATGTATTCATAAGAGAATACATGAATACATCTAATGTATTCATGAAAGCATTACAAGAATGACCAAGCACGTTCCAAGGATGATAGGAAAACTGGGATCATGAAGGGAATGGAAAAACTAAGTAATGCTGAGCTAAGACTGTTCAATTGGATACAAAACTGGTGAAATGCCCTTTAAGAGAATAAAACCATAAATTTCTAGATTATTATTTTCTAGGAGACAAGAGAGAAAATCATGGTACCTGATAATTTTTCTTTAACTTAACAGAGTTATAAAATGTCTGGTTCCTAATCAACAGTAAATAGAAACTCAAAAAAATTTGATTCTCTGAGTATAAGTTCATTGTGGGTTCTTTAATTGCGTCTACAAAATGAACTCATTTACCAGATTGATTTCCTTCATCTTAGAAGTCTGAAGCACTTACATATACTTAACTACAAAATACGGTTTGTATTTGATATGACGTCTTAGTACTTAGAGGAGTAACGATCCTTGTGCTCCAACACCCCCCCCCCCAAAAAAAAGGTTTCTGTGAAATATTCCTGTTTCAGTGCAATTTCCGCTTAGTTTTCCTGCACCACTGTGATTTGAAGCATGACTGGAGGGTTCTTCCCTTTACTCACCAGTATCAGCACCACCACCTGCCTATTGATGATTCCTGAAATCCTCCCATTTAACATGTATTTCCTTAGGACTGTACCCTTTCTCAAAAGTCCTCCTTTTTTCTTTTTATAAAAAATAGTCCAAAAGGGAATGTTTGGGGGAATACAACAGCAGCTGTTTAAAATATATCTCACATCTGTCCAGATGCCAGCAGAGACTCAGCTTCCCTTAGTTCCTTATAGTTAGCAATATGTCTCCTCCAGAGATGTAGAGAGGCAGAGGAGAAGAAAAAACCAGCTGGAGCTCTTTGGTTATTATGTATATAAAACCATGAACTAGCTTTAATGAGATCGGCAAAGAAGCTCGGAATCTGAGTGCTTCACACAGGTGCCTTTGATGGACGTCATTGCAGATGCACAGGGTCTGACTTTCCTCATTTCACTTTGTGAACATGTTCTCTCTAATGTATGGAGGTTATAAGTGATAAAGATCATGGCAGAAACTTATAAGAAGAGGGGTATGTGAGTACATTGGCTAGACACATTATTTTGTCTGCCCACCATTTCTGGGCTACATTCATGCTCTTATTCAACATGTTTCACCTGTTACAGTTGATTGGTCCAGGAAAGCCACATGACTTAAGTTGGCCATTCAAGACATTTCTCTGGAAGTTTTGGACTGGAGTTCTAGATAAGACTGTCATCCTCTCCTGGAGGGAGGTAAAGCTGCAAGCATTTAAAATTGGGGAATGTCAATAGCCATGTTTCTGCTATGTGGAAAAGCCTATAGGTAGGGAGAAAAACAAAAGGTATAAAGAAAGAGCAGAAATGGGAATGGGAGAGAAAGCATTCAACTGTGTATGTAATCTGTAATCCCAGTTTCATCTGAGCCCCACATTCATCCACTCCTTAGGCTTTACAGTGGCCTAGCAAGGTCACACAAGTGCCATGAGATGTTCCAACCCCAGACTGAATCAGTGGTAAATGCCTTTAGAACAGGAAGCATGTCGAGGCTTATCCCATGGTTATGACTTGGTAAAAAGATATATTGAAAACAAGTTAGGAGATTGACAGACAAGAAAAGAAAACTAGCCACTTTAGTGAGTGAGAGCCCAGATTGTCAATAAACCCCTTATATTTCTCCATGACTCTGCCTTGCTCCCTGAAGAAACAAATTGGAGGAATGTGTGTGATAAGATGAATCTTGAGTGACAAATTATTTTAATATTGCCCTTCAGTTGGGAAAAAGGTGACTACAGGTTTGCAAGCTCACCTTTATCTTGTCCCTGTTTAGAAACAACTGAATCATAGCTGCCACTTGCTATGCAAAACAACATTATGGTCTTATCCTAGAATTTATCATTTGTATAAACATGGATGGGCTCATTTCTCCTATCACAGTAAGCTTTCCTGTGAGTGTGCTGTTTATGCACTCTCTGAGGGCTCTGCTAGGAGACCAAGCAATCTAACTTAATATTAGAAGTTTGATAAACATCCAGGATATGTTGGATTCAAATTCGAGGACATAATCTGGACTCAAGATGGAGTGGTCTCTCCTTTCTTTGAATCCAAAATGGGCATTTCCACTCTTTCTCTGGAAATGTTTCTTCGTGATTTTTTTTAGCCTCCATTTATTGTTCATATTTATTGAGTGAATACTGTTTGCCAGGTGCTGTTCTAAACAATAAGCAATTTGCATGTATGAATGAGTTTGTTTCCCACAATATCCTATGAGAGTAGGCAGTTTTATTATACTTAGGTTACAGATGAGGATACTGACATTTACCTATTATGTGGTAGAGGTGAGATTTGAACTCAGGTAATACCTCTCCAAAGCCAGAAATTTTAATTACCTGTGCTATATATTAACATATTAGTGTGGTAAGCAAAAGAGCAAAGAGCTATCCTCATGGAGCTATGCTCTAGTGTGGAGATGAGTGTTCATCAAATAATACTAGAGGTACATAGTTGTAAGCCCGTATGTGCTGTGGAAAAAGCAATGGGAGTTCTGATAACACATGGCTGGTCTGGCCTGGGGATCCAGAAGGGCTTTCTTGTCAAATGAGACATTCATGTTGAGAGTGAAATGAGAGTTAGGAGTCAAATAAATGGAGAAAGAGGAGATTAAGGAAGAACGGGCCAGATGCAGTGGAGAACATGCCCAAGACTCTGAGATGGGAGGGAACCAAGCCTCTTGGGATTGGAGATGTGGCCAGCAGGTCTTGCGCACACAGCGCTGAGTGGGCAGAATGATGGCTGGGGTTGGGCCTGGAGGGGAAGGCTGGGGCTAGATCACTCAGAGCCTTGTAGGCCATGGAAGAGTTCAGTTCTCAACCAAGGACTACAAACCAGATGTGGAAAGACTAGGCTTTGCCGTCCAGTGTGCGCAAAGGCAAAATGCTGTAAATGAGGTGTGTTACAGACCCAATGTTGAGATAAATTGCTCCGAGACGAGCCTTAGGCACACTCAAAGAGGAAGGCCTTCTGGTGGCCAGTCCCGAGAGAAATCTCAATTCAAGACTTCAATTTCATCTGTATTTTGTGTCCTGTGACATCCACAAGGACTTAAAGACAAGGGTCTGTTTCCTCATCATGACCACAGAGCAAAGTCACAGTCACGTACATCTTTTCCCATAAAATCATGTGTGGTTTATACATAGTGGGTCTCTGCACCACGTGTTCCCCTTTACAGCCCAGCCCAGCCCAGCATCTGGGCTGCCTAGGTCTATGTGCAGGACACAGACAATTTTGTTCCTGTCTTGTTCCTGTAGTCCAGAACCCTCCTTAGAGGCCACTTGTGTGTTGTCATCATTCATAAAAGAGTAACTACAAGATATAATTACCCACCCCACCCCCAATCCTGATTATACCAAGCAGTTCAACTTTGATGCATGTCAGGTTAAATCAAAACAAGACAAGAAATTCCCTCTTCTAGGGTTGAAGAGTGCAAAAGCCAGAGATGTTGAAGGGAACAGAATTGGGAGCATTGGTGTCCTTTCAAATCCCAAGGAGCCCATGATAAACTCAGGCCAGTCAGACTCCATTTCCTCATTGGGGGAATGTGAGATTGGGACAGAGAAGTAGATGGGGTCTGTTTAGGACATTGGGCACAGATATGTCAAATTAGGAGTTGACTAAAGCCACATTCTGCCTGCCATTGGACCTGAGGTTCAGAGGAAGCTGATCGGAGAGAAAGATCCAAGAGTCACGGTAGCACACCACCCAGAGAAACAGGCAGAGTTCTGAGGGTCCCGACTGTCCCACAGATCAGGCCCACTCACGTAATCCACAGAACACTGTCTCATCCTGAAAATCTATTTCTCATCTGAAAGTTTAGGCAAATGAGTTGATTTCTATCACTTGCCACCCAAAGACTCCTTACACCATTGAAAAAGGTATTTTCAAGATACTTCCAAGAAAAACAATTAAAATCTGCCTTCATTTTTTAAAATGTCTAGTCATTATCTACATTTCTGTGGAGTAAATGTGTGTGTATAATGCCCTCTAATTGATTGCATCACACAGCTGCAGACAAGAGGCTGAGAACTGCCTTGGGAGAGGTCTCACGGTTTTGGAAATGTGCTACCTGCTCTGCTTTATTCAAATTCAAAGTAGAGGAGAAAAAGTCAGATTAGCAACAGGCTCTGACACCTGTCTGCCACCCTATAGAGCCAGGAGTGAAGATATGAGTCTGATTTTCAACAACAATAGCATAACAAGAACGACAATAATACTAATGATCATTTGTTTTGTGGTTCACAAAATGCTTTTACATCCATTTTCTTCTTTTATTACTTTACTCAAGCACCCAGATGGAGGTAATGTGAGGTAGTCATTAGCAGCTTCATCTCACAGAGGAGGAGATTACGGATTAGAGATCATGTGATTCTCCAGGTCAATGCAGCTGCAAAAGTAGTGGGGCTGAGGTTGAATTCACACCTCTGACCTAGAATCTTGTTTTCTCTAGCTCTTGTTTCTGTTGCTAAGAAAAAGGCTTTCATGCAGCTACAAAGAACTACCCATCTAGAAGAAAATCACAGAGGTGCATCAAAGTAACTCAAATTTCTGTAGAGCAAGGAGAATCTCTCCCAGTGCACAGAATTGTACTGTGCCAGAGCATGGAGAACAGTCATGCCTTCTGAGACTGTGGGTCCCCACAAAATCTCCTAGGTGCAGCAGAAGTCCACAGGACAACAAAGGACTTGTGAGAGTTTGGGGCATATCTTTAGCTACATGTTTGGCTGAATGAATGAACGAGGAAAAGGAAGGAAGGAAGGAAGGAAGGAAGGAAGGAAGGAAGGAAGGAAGGAAGGAAGGAAGGAAGGAAGGAAAGAAGGAAGGAAGGAAGGAAGGGAGTGAGGAAGGGAGGGAAGGAAAGAGGAAGGAAGGAAGGGAGAGAGAGAGAGAGAGAAAGAGAAAGAGAGAGAAATCTATTAGTCTGTAATCTAGGGATCTTAACCTTGCAGGAATTTGGATGGGCTTCAGAGGACTCATGAAATCTCTGAAATTTGAATAAAATTGTATGCATTATGTGTATTTTTCTGGAAATAGTGTCTGGATTTCATCAGAGTCTCAAAGAGATGGCTAAGCCAAAATGGTTAAATATCACTGGTATTAATTATAAAGGAAGAAGTGAATGCATGGAAGAAAAATCTCCCCTTTGTGAGCAAAGTTGCACATTGGTAATATGTTCTTGGATTGAAGAAGCAAGCCTAGCCATGCTTGATAAGGCTGGGTCAAGAAAGGCTATTTGGGTCACTTTTTTAGAATTCAAGGGGACAATCAATGAGACTTATTTAAGACTGTACTGAGGAGAGAATGCCTACGAGTTAGATCATTTACACCTTGGTTACAGAATCCTGTACCAGAGTTTGAAATGAGATAGTAAGATTTTGATTCCTCAGGATTTGTTTTTTATTTTATTTTTCTAAAATAAGCTTAGAGCCCATCTATTTGAAAGGTTTTGGGCAATCTATCCCAGGGACACAAGACTGGACCTAGTGACTTATGGAACTGCCTTTCACTTTCGTAGTATAAAGATTCTTAACAGAGAATGCCCCTCAGGTTGGGTTTCTATACAATGAATTACATATTGTCGTTATGGAAACTAATGCTCTAAATATAGCATGAAGGAAAAAAAGAGTTCCACTTACAAGGCAACATGAAATTGTTCTGACAACAGTAGTTTTAAAAATAAATAGATTAATGCTTGGGATTTTCTGTTTTTCCTTTCTATAATGAGTTTTATAAAGTCTTAGGCATGAGTCAGAGTTTTATCCTAACTCATAAATACAAAACACATCAGAAGCAGAGGGAAAGCGCTTTGAAAAATTTCCTCCTTTAAGGGAAGGATAGTTAAATCAATTATGTGGTATATATATGATTGAATTCATGCTAACATTAAAATGCATGTTCTGTATGCATGTCTGGAGAAGAGTCTGCATGGTGTACACAAAAATATTAACATGATTATCTCTAGGTGGTAGTGGTATTAACAGTCACACACAAGATTTTTTTTTTATTGAGATAGACCTCACATACCATAAAATTTACCTTTCTAATGGGCTAATTTCAGGGGTTTCTAGCATCTTCACAGAGTTCAACAATCATCAACACAGTCTAATTGTAGAAATTTTCCCTACCATTAAGGGTCATTCTTATATCCATTAGGGGTCATTATTTTTATTGACTTCTTATACCTAAACTTGCCTAGCCCCTGGCCACTACTAATTTACCTTTCATCTCTGAGAATTGGCCTATTCTGAAGATTTCATATAAATGGGATTATCTACTATGTGGTCTTTTGATTTTGATTCTTTAGGGGTGTTTAAGGGGAAGGGTAATATCCAGTATGGCCGCTATTAGAGAGGACCAGTGGCCTAGATGGGTAATACCATCCTTCTGGCAACTGTGTTTGGTTGAAGATTGAGCAACTGACCCAACTGGACCAATCAGTGTTCTTCTTTAGTGTATTAACATTAGTGCACACAAAGGGAGAGAACCATTCACTTTCCCTGCGGTTGTTGTCTGCAAGATATGGATTTAGAGTTGTTGAAAACTTGTCCCTACTGAGGTGCACAGCATAGTTTAAGCCTCTAGGTCTGAATTTCCCAGGGTGAGAACCAAGAATTTCCCTTTTTATTTAGTTCTAACTTTTTGTGTTTAAAATAAAAAAAAAAATAATGCTTACGTATATATGTGTATGCTTTAATAAAAAATACATAGCAGTTTTGAAAAAAAATGAAAAGAAAATTCTTTTAGATTTTTCCTACAGTGTCTCTGTGGTACCTATAAGTATATGAAACATTTATCTCATCATAAGAAGTATCATAACCTTCAAATTAATATTTTTCTTTTTCTTTTGTTTTGGAATTTATTACCATTCCTTACTCACCTGAGAAATAATCCTCATGTGTCAAGTGCCAATTCCAGCATCAGGGCTTCTGTGAAGTTGGAAAAATTAACTGTCTTGCCCCCCCACCCTGCCAGTGCTCTTGTAGCACTTGTTATATTTCTATTAACTTTGTGGTTGGCATCGTTTATTGTTAAACTGCAATAGCCATCCTATCCTTCTTTCTTCTGACCAGAGCTCACTTCTATTAATTTTGGGTAAATCTGTGCATCAAGGGAATCTGATAGCCTCCCTATCCTCACAGGGAGAATCTTGATTGGTCCCAACTAATTGATCATCCATTCCCTGTTATTAAAAATTATGTTAGAAATAAGCAGATGATCTAGCTATTGCTAACAAGAAATAAGGGGAGGTTTTCTCAAGGGCCTTTGGAAAAACTTTTTATACCTTGATTAAAAAAAGATGCCTTTGCTAATTTTGGATAGAGTTGTGAAGAGAAGTTATGCTTAGAGCAGCAGCAGCTCTTTCATAGCCATGAGGGGATGAGCCGGAAGAGACCACATACTCATGACGCCAGAGCAAAAAGATGGAAACCACATGGTCCTTGACGAAGCTCTCGTGCTGAAGAATTCATCAACACTAGAATTCTTCACCAGTGGACTTCTCATTCTGTCAAGTACTATTTATGACACAAGAGTTCATGCACAGTTGTGCAGATTTTGCCCCGTTCCAGGGTACTGTGCTGCTCTCTGCTTACCACTCTGTGTACTCTAATATAATTGTTAGCGAACTCCATGAGGGGCAGGAACAATGGTGTGAATCAATCCATATTATTTGGCTGGCACATATGTGAATGATAGTAAATGCTTAGTGACCAAGGGAGATGGGAATTTTTACATCATCCAATTAGTGCCATCACAGGATACGCTGACAAGATGTCAAACCTCTGGATACTTGCAAATACCTGATTGGCTGATTGAATTTTTTGGTAACAAGTCATCTAACCGCAGGGTCAGCCTGCAAAAATTAGGGGCTCTTAACCGTTTATTCTCATATGTGGTGAGATGCTGAACTTTCATATGGATGAGGGATGGCTGTTTAACACACTGTTATCCTAACTCTCAGGGAATTTCCTCCAAGGGAGTGTAAGGCAGCCAAAAGTTCTCCGGGACATCTTTCTTTATTCCAGATGTTAAGGATATGACAAGATGCGTTCTAGTGTGTTATTGAAGGCACAGACCCTAGAGAGAATTCAAAAAAGGAAATTGGTAGCTAAAATCAAAGTTCCTTCATGGGATCAGAGGCATCTGACACATATTTAGGTGTCGGAATAACTGCTGACTTTTTTCTCTTCTATTACCCTTCTAGCATTTTCTCTCCAGGCACCTACTCTTCAAATTGAGTTGTGCATACCTGGAAAATAAGAGGGTTAATCAAAGAAGCTTAAAAGAGAATGGAAAGCATTCTCATCTTTCTTAATTGGCTTATCACACTTTCTCAGTCCTCAAGGCGTTTTGATTTAAAATTCTAGGTTAGACATATTTGAAGATAGAAAGTCATTTTTTATCGCATTCCAAATCAAATGTGTGTATAGTTTTAAACCTACTAGATTATCATATTGCCTTTCCTCTAAGAATTTCTATTTTGATAACTTAAATTCAACCTTTCAACATTTTCGAGTTGAAAGCAGGAAGGAGTGTAGGATGCTGTCACTATGAGGGCATTTTTTGTTGCAAGTGGTACTCCCCCAAGTCAAAATTATTTAAGCAAAATGACAATTGTTAGCTCATAGATATAAGTACTACAGGGGGAAGGCTAGCTTCAGTTATGACTTTATCCTGGGCTCAAGCAGTGTCCCTAAGCTCTCTCCATTATAGCCACCCAGTTCCCAGGGTTCTCATAATAGCAAAATGGCTATAACTATTCCAGTTCCCACTTACCCTCAAGTTCACATCTAGTGAACAAGAGAAACTGCCTCTCATTGGTCTGTTAGGTTCATAGCTTATACCTAAATCAATCACTTATGATTATGGACATAAAGGGCATCGATTTGCTTACATCATTTATGCCACATTGAGCTAAAGGGAGAGTGAAGCATATGTCTGGAGGTTGGGGCGGGGAAAATTACCAAATTCAAATTTGGAACTTATGCAAATTAAGCACAAATGGATTTGGGGAAAAGATTAATGTTCACCCGGGATGCAATCTAGTTCCTTTATTTAAATACATGAGATTACTTGAAGGTTTAACAAACAAAATGAGGCCCAGAATCTACTACCTAGCCCAATGCATAGTATATGTTAGCTGGCTCAGTAAATATTGGTTGAATGAATGAATAAGTGAACAAATGAGTTGCTAAGAAATGTGTCACACCCCAACCCATGTGTCCTCAAAACTCCAGAGAAGGTAGCAAGTTCTGTGTAGGTGCCCTTTGAAGTTCCCCTCTATCATACATTGTTAAGATGAACACCAAGCACCTTCATCCCCTTCAACAGATGGTCAAGAGAAGAGCCCAGGAGCACCTTGTTCCCTGGATGTTTCACCCACACTAGTGAGGGCTAATTTTCAGGGACCTCCTGTGCCAACCGTGTGGAGCAAATTACACTTAGAGTTTTATTCTTGGTCTTTGGGACCCTAGCCAGAAGCCAGGTAGAACATTCTATCAGCATGGTGTTGGGACATCCATCAGCTCCTGCACTAGGTCGTCAGAGCTACTGGTTCTCGGGGCCTCAGACTTAGTTTGAATTATACCAGCAACTTTCCTGGGTTTCCAGCTTGCACATTGCACACTGTGGTACTTCTCTGCCTCCCTTCACTAGGTAAACCTACTCTTGTAATCAGTCTCCTCTCACATATACAGTTGACCTTTGAACTGAACAGGTTCACTTATACACAGATTTTTTTTCTATACAGTGCAGTAAATGTGTTTTATCTTCCTCGTGATTATTTGTTTATTTATTGACAGAGAGAGTGCATGCAGGGGAGGAGCAGAGGAAGAGAGAGAACCTTAGGTAGGCTCAGCGCTGTCTGTGCAGAGCTGACCCAGGGAGGCTCAATCTTATCACCGTGAGATCATTACCTGAACTGAAATCAAGAGTCAGGCACTTAACTAACTAAGCCACCCAGATGCAACCTCCTTATGATTTTTTTTTTAATGCTCTCTTTTCTCTACCTTACTTTATTTTTTCCTTTTATTAAAAAAAATATTTTTTTTAATGTTTATTTATTTTTGAGAGACACAGTGACAGAGTGAGAGCAGGGGAGGGGCAGAGAGAGAGGGAGACACAGAATCCAAAGCAGGCTCCAGGCTCTGGGCTATCAGCACAGAGCCCTACAGGGGGTTGAACACACAAACTGTGAGATCATGATCTGAGCTGAACCTGGACGCTTAACCGACTGAGCCACCCAGGCGCCCCTTTACCTCACTTTATTGTAAGATACACTATGTAATATTTGTACAAAATATGTATTAATAGGCTATGTTATCAGTAAGGCTTCTGGTCAACAGTAGGTTATTAAAGTTTTTAGACAGTCAAAGATATATGTGGATTTTTCATTGCACTAGGGATCAGCACCCCTAACCTGTGCTGTTCAAGGGTCAACTGTGTATGTACGTATATATCCGATCAGTTCTGTTTCTCTGGGGAACTGTGGTTGATACCCTGCCATAACCAATTAAGATACATCTAGTGAATTAAAGCAACACTTATTTATTATTTCATAGTTCTAGAGGTAAAAAATATCAAGTGGACTTGGCTGGTTTCTTTGCTTTGAGTCTCAAAAGGTTGGAATCAAGGCATCAGTGGGTGTATTCTCTCTATAGCCTCCAGGGGAGAATCTGTTTCCTGACTCCCTTGTGTTGTTGATGGAATTTACTTGCTTACGGCTGTGGCTCTGGGTGTCTTTGCTGGCTGTGGGCTGGGGCCTCCCTAAGACCCTACAACCCCCTCCTCAGTGTTTGCACGGAGCCTGCTGTATCTTAGGACCAGCAGTGGTGTTAAATCTTTCCCATGCTACCGCATCTCTGGGCCTCCTCTTCTGATGTGAAGGGCTCAAGTAATTACACTAGGCCCGTCTAATAATACAGGATAATCTCACTATTGTAAGGTTAACTGATTAGCAGCCTTAATTACATTGAAAAGCCCCTTTGTCCTGTCGGAGCAAAAGCCATGGACACCAAAATCCAGCCTCCCAGTCTTGCTATGTGTTTCCTTACAAAACGTGCGTGGGGTAGCAATTTACACTGCCTCCAGCATTCAATGAGAATTCCCATTTCCTCGCTCTCCTCAAGTCTCATCTGTCTTACTGTTAAAGCAAGGAACGTTGCAATAACAAACTTCCCATCTGATAGGTGAAAAGGCATCTCAGAGTTTCTCCAATTGTGTTTCGTAGATTATTAATGAAGTGGGATTTTAAAGGGCATTTTGCGAAATGGTCCATGCATGCGGTTATGCAGAGATGCATACAGACTTCAGGGTTGTGTGGTGGCAGCGTGATGTGGTTCTCTCTTTGCCCGCAGCCTGGCATGGAGGAGGAGCGGCTGGGAGTTGTAGCCGGAAGCCAGAGCACATGTGTTGCAGCTGAATCAATCGGGAAGTGATCACGATCGATGGTGAGTTCACGGGACTGCTTTCCCCGGTTGCTGGCGTGTGTTTCCACCCAAACCGTACAAACGTCTCTCTTTTTGTTACTATCTTGTGCCAAATGTGCCATACCGTGCTTCACAGATTATTTATTTCTCACTTAAAAAAAAAAAGTTGCCAGATTCAGGTTGCTTTCAAAACAAAAAATATGAGAACCAAAAATTTAAACTGTTTGCTGATGGTTGAAGGAAGGAAAGAAAAACATACTGAGAGGCCAAAGCACAGCGGGCCTCCCTGATGGTCTGTCATAAACTAGGTAAGATAAATAAATGCAGTGAGGCAAAGTCCTGGGTTTCATACATACAGCTAATTCCATGGAAAAAAAAATGTGCTAGCATCTTGATACTCAAATCGTAGAGACCAGGAAACTACATATGGATTTGGATTTTATCTACATATGTAGTTAGCGAAGCGCTTGGCTCCCCTGACCCGGATTAGGTAACATAAAGAGGGTGAATACAAAGCCTTTCCTTTGGCTTTGTTTGTATGGACAAAGGGGATGGAAAACTTGGCCAAGGCTGTTCTATTCAACTGTGTGGATAAATTGCCTGAAATATAAGATCAAAGCTCCCAGCATGACAGTGATATATATACTTTGCCTTTTGGCAACCCCTAGTTTGCATTATTGGTACTGGTTCATGCACAGATAGCATTCGTGTGACTCCTTAATTTGACTTTACTCAGAAAAAAAGGTAACAGAAAAGTGTGTACAATGGTGGTTAATCTTGTGGGTGTGAGTAGTGACTATAAGGGGGGTTTCTAGAGTGCGTATGATGTTCTATTTCCAGAACGGAGTGCCTGTTGTATGTATATATTCAGTTTGTGAACCTGTGCACTTAAGCACTTGGGATATATGCACATTCCTGAACTTGTATCATAACTAAGTTAAATATATTTTAAAAAGAAGGGTGTATGGCACTGGTAGGAGATTAAGTTTGAGAACCTTCTTAAGCTGTGGCAACATCTCTAAAAATTAGAAGTTTTTGTAGAGAGTTGTTGCATCAATTCCAGAGGTTACAAAACTGTGGTCTGTATGCCATCTTCAAACTCAAAGATGTTTGGCCCATGGGTTTAAACAAAAAGTAAATTTATTGTGATCCATTGAAAATGGAGGTGATTTACACCAAACTCTAGATCGCAGGTTTCCTTTGGAATGTTAGCAGCCCTCGTAAGTCTGGCTTACACTGCCACATGACAGCAATCTGCTGAACAAAAGAAAAGCTGCCTCCTGACGCCAGAGATTTCTACTTGTCCACGGTCTCCAGCATCCCCTGTGGTCTCTCTGACAAAATTTGTGACCTCTTTTTTGCCTATCAGTCAATCCACTTGATTATACAATTACTGATATTATAATGGGGATATTGTAATGGTTCCATACAGATTGCCATGTATTGTTGTACATTACAATTGTATTGTATTGTGGAATATTGTAATGTGGTTCATACAGATTCAGGTACTAGGTAGCTTTTTGATGTGGGGTGAGATTTTGTTCACAAAGAACACAGTGAGGTATGAATTTGGTCATTAAATGGTTAACCACATCAAGGGAGATAGTGTGAGTGGAGAATCTGAGTCTCTAGATCTAATTTATGCTTCGGGGATACAGACAAGGCCTTCATCCCAGCTCACTGTCCATATGTTCTGAAAACCACTAGGTACTGCTTTTGAACTAAAGTCATAGGAACGGATTCCAAATGAACCCAATGCATATGTTTGGAACAGTCATAAAAATAGATTTTCAGGTTGCAGCTGTGGTCCCCTTATTAATCACATCTCCAGTCATGGAGATGTGAGCCTCACTTAAAAATGAAGTGAGGCAAGGCTTGGAGTTGCTGTGTTTTGTGCTGGAGCCATCCCGAGCTGTCTGCCCACGCAGATGACGTACAAGAGGCAAACTGAGCTGAGCTAACTGTGGAAAGAGTCTCAGTGAAACCAGCTGCAGACCGTGGGAAGCAGGGAACCCAGGGATGCAACCTGAAAATGCTCAAGGATCCGGCCTGTCAGCAACACCAGAAAAGCAGTTACAACTCTGGGGTGTGAGGATGGCCACACACATGTCGGCCATCAGTGTTCTTGCCACAGCTGTTTCCCAAACAGGGTTTCCAGCTGATGTGTGAACAGGTCCCAGTCGCTGTCTCTTTGCAGAGAGGGTGAGTGTTAGAATTCAGCAGATGCCTGCAGATGTGACTGAAAAGATTCTCAAGATCTGCAAGTCCCAGGAATTGTCTTAGTTTGCTAGCTGTTTTAGAGCTGGTGACATTTTCACAAGGCCATCCTCAAGGCATCAGTGTTCCTGGCCTATCTTGGTTTTGAAATACCGTGGATTCTACAGGTATTTTTACTTTTGGAGCCCAGTAATAGTTTTTGTTCAAGATTGGGCCTTCTCTCAGTAGTTCTGGGGATTAAAAAATGGGAGTGGCCAATGATACACCAGAACAGAATTCCATTTAGTCATTTGTGCCCCTCGTCTGAAAGTCCTCACGGAGGGGAACAGAAAAGAGGCTTCATCTAAAGAAGACTCTTGTAACTGGAGAGGTTTGATAGTGACGTGCTGACACCTGACATTCCTTATGACGTTTAGACACCAATACACGTAGAACCAAGTCGCTTGGCTCTGGTCATAGGAGCAGTTAGCAGCAGAAAGGAGACTCGAACTCCAAACCTTGAGTTACATTGGGCTCCCTTTTACCACATAAAGTAGAGAACCAGAATAACAATCTAAACACTTTGGTCAAAGGGCCATTTGGAGTATGCCCACAAGATGAAGGTATTTCTACAAGAAGTGAAGATTTCTATCTATAAAAATACAAATGTTTCCAAAGAGCTACATCCTTGGTGTCAAGTATGTCACAGCCATTACTTTTTTTCTCTCTATTTTCATGTCTGGGTTGAGTACCCATTCTTTGGATTAACCCAGCACCAAAAGGATCCTACCTCCACCCCCTATGACAGTAGTACTTCCTACCCTGTGTTGAAATGGTTCATTTACTTGTCTGTGTCTCCACTAGGTTGTAAGTCCTGAGGATGTATAGCACACTGGTGTGCACAGCTGGGTTCAGGGGCTCACAAAAACCAGCTGTCAGGTTTTTGAAATTTTGCAAGCCAGTTCACAAGTTGGCAGCTGGAAATCAACCCTGGGGGATGTTTTAACATCATAGAAATTCTCAAATCGTACAAGTCAGGTCTCTCTCCACCTCCACGGAACCATTTTTCAGTTTTCACCAGCATCCCTCGGGTCGAAGACCTTGTTTGTCTCGCCATCGTATCCTCAGTTGTGTCTGGTACACACTAGGTGCTCAGTAAACAGTAGAGGAATGAATGATGTATAAATGAAAGGATGAATGAATAAAGTTGTCTCTCAGTTATTTTCCAGTCCTGATTTCTTATAATTCATTGAAAGCTAGAAGGAGCATTGCATAGGACTCTTAGCAAAGTTCGTGGGAGAAACTGAAAGTCCTTGGCTCTTGGGGACAAGTGCACCTAGGTTTAAATCCTCATTCTGTCATTAGCAGTTATGAATTGCATGCACATTATCTTTATTCTCTGAGCCTCTGAAGTTTTTATCCTCTTCTATAAAAACAGGATATCATAATGCCACTTGTCGTGTTGTAATGAAGGTTAACGATGATGTTACCTAAGGCACCAGCACATAGACACGTGCTGTCACCTCCTGAGACTCATATCTCAAATACCATGTGCACTGTCCTACAGTCCCAAGACATTTCCCAGCACACATCAGCCTTAGGATATTCAAAGCACCTATGATTGTCCAAAATTATTTGTTTACTTACTTACTGTTAGTCTTTTGTCAAGACAGTAAGTTTCAGAGACCTCTCTGGTTTGTCGCTGTGTCTCCATTGCCTTGAGTGGTGCCTGACACACAGAGTAATCCTAAATAAATATTCCTTGAATGAATAAGTGAATAAACAAACAAATGAATAAATTATATTCTTGTTTATTAGGTGATTATCTACAGCAGGGGTCAGAGACTACAGCCACAGACCAAATCCAGACTGCCACCTGTTTTTGAAAAAGAAGTTTTATTGGAACATAAACATGGTCATTCACTGATGAATAGCTCTAGTGTCTTTTACACTAAAACAGCAAAGTTAACTGCAGCCGAGATCATATGGCCTGTAAAGCCAACAAGATGTACTATCTGGCCATTTACAGTGAAAGAAAAAGGCAAAACTTTGCTGACCTCCCATCTATAAGATCATCTCTGAAAGGTACTACTTTAAGGCTCAGAAAATTGAAGAATTTTCTCAGCATCACTAAATAAATTGGTGGTGACATGGAGGGGAAATGGGTCTCAGGGTATTGCTGCATAACGTCTTAAGTAAGACCTAAGAAGAGGAAGTTATCAACCATCTCCTTGCTCCAAGCAAAACACCTCAAAACTCCCAAACAGATGCATATCTGTACTGTTTCAGCATATCTCACTGGATATCTCTTTGAGTCTGGACGAAGATTATATTTTTCCATAGTTTTTTTTTTTTTATGCTGGTACCAAAGGAAAATACGGAGAGTTTCCAAAAGAGAGGGTGAAGTTTGAGATGGCAACAACACTGCAAAAACATGCCGGCAGAGCTCCAAACTCTCATCATGACAGCAGTATCTAATTATTACACTATACTTTGAGAAACCTGATATTATGCAAACAAACTCCAGCTGCATTTTAGGACAGCACATACAATTTTTATAAAAAATTTAAAACCCTTTTTCTATGGAAAAAATAATCCTTCTCTTACAGTATTTAGAATTAACCAAAGATACAGTATAATAGAGTCTAATAACTTAATTGAGTACACATGTCAAAACACACTGAAATGCTCTTTGAGATAAAGAATTCTGTCCTTTGTGTGTGTGACACAGAGGGCAGTATTTTTCTGCTGCTTGCTCTTTGGTGGCAGCAGAGCGAGAATCTGTTCTACTGGAGTGGTGGCAGTGCTGTGGGTTCTGTGTTTCAGGGCAGCACTATATGATTTGAAAGTTGAGGAGTAAGGCGTTGGCCAGGTAACAAAAGGTAGAAGTGTGTTCCCAGCCATGGGGAAACGCTTGGCTGAGCCTGGAGCACAGGGAGCCTTGTGGAGGGAGGCTTGTGACAATGGTATGAAAGGAGACCAAGGCAGAGAGAGCTGACACCTGGAGAGCACTCACTGCGTACCAGGCACTGTTTTCAGTACCGTGCGTGTATTCACTCATCTAATGTCTACAACAAACCTATGAGGTCAGTGCTGTTATTATCCTTATTTTATAGGGCAGGAAAATTGAGACAAAAAATAATGAAAGAAAAAACCCCAAACAAACCTCGTCCAACAGCATACAGCTAATGAGTGGCAGAGATTGAATTTAAACCCAGGAATCTGGCTCAAGAAATTACATGCTCTGGGGTGCCTGGCTGGCTCAATCGGTTAAGCCTCTGACTTCGGCTCAGGTCATGATCTCACGGTTCGGGGTTTGAGCCCGCATAGGGCTCTGTGCTGACAGCTCAGAGCCGGGAGCCTGCTTCCAATTCTGTGTCTCCCTCTCTCTCTGGCCCTCCCCCACTCATGCTCTGTCTCTCACTGTCTCTCAAAAATAAATAAACATTAAAAACATTTTTTAAAAGAAATTACACTCTTCACCAAAGGGGCATGCGGAGGTTTGGTTACTGACATCTTTGAGAGCTTCCTTGTATTCGGCTCTCAGAGGAATCTATAGAAAAATGAGTAGAATTAATAAGTAAATTTAGCAATACAACTGGATAAAGTTCAGTACACACAATTAGTTGTATTTCTCTACAGCAGAGAAAATCAAATCAATGATAAAAGCTAAAAAAGTTACTATTATCAAGGGCACTAAAGTTGCTTTCTGAGCTGTCAGAGAAAAACAGAGAGCTAAGAAAATGGTTGAAGTACATCAGATCCTCACTGAGTCCATCCCAGATTTTCTCCACAACTGGGAGCAGGAGGGAGGTAAAGAGAATGATTCTGAGGTGTGCCAAAAGCTGAAATTGTATTTAAAGAGTAGAGTACTCCCCCGTGGCCCCCAAAGCTGGCAACCTGGTTATAGAGCAAAGTAAGATCCTCCCTAGCTCAGAAAATGGGTGGCTCAGCTCTAAAGCATAAAGAAATCTCCAGCATCTGCTAAGGACTAGATTCTTGGCCTTGCCGAATGGCAGATCTCACTCAGTCTCCTAGAACATTTGAATCACTGGTGAGCTGAATCTAATTACAGTGGCAATAAAGCTAGAGTCAATAAAACTACAGACTGGATTCCTCATTCCCCTCATACAGGGAGCCTCTTAGAAATGATGTGGCCTTTGCTAGGAATTAATATTACTTCTGTTTCTACTGTCTTTTAAACATAAATATTTAGGACATGTATAGAGCAATAAAATGCAATTCATGGTTAAAAGGGAAAAAAGACAATAGAATTAGACTCAGAAATAGATACAGTGTTGGCATTATCAAACTGGAACTTTAAAATAACTATGATATATATGTTAAAGGGTAAATTGATTTAAAAAATAGAGGACCAGACATATCCAGTAAGGGCTTAATATCTAAAATATGATAGATACCACTATACAATGGGTACAACTCAAGCCAGAAAAACCCAAATAATCCAATTTAAAAATGGGCAAAAGACATGAACAGACATTTCTCCAAAGAAGACATGCAGATGGGCCAGCAGGCACATAAAAGGATTTGCAACATCACTCATTATCAGGGAAATGCAAATCAAAACCAAAATGAGTTGTCACCTCACACCTGTCAGAATGGCTAAAATTAAAAAACCATGAGGAATAACAGGTATTGATAAAGATATGGAGGAAAAAAAAGAACCCTTGTGCACTATTGGTGCAAATGCAAACTGGTGCAGCCACTGTGGAAAACAGTATGGAGATTCCTTAAAAAATTAAAAATAGAGTTGCTATATTATGCTGATAATTCCAGTACTAGGTATTTACCCAAAGAAAATGAAAACACTAATTTGGAAAGATATATGCACCTCTGTGTTTATTGCAGCATTATTTACAATACCCAAATTATGGAAGCAGCCCACATGTCCATCTGTAGATGAATGAATAAAGAAGATATAGTACCTATATATAAGGGAATATTACTTGGCCTTGAAAAATAATAGAATCTTGCCATTTGCATCCACATAGATGGAGCTAGAGGGTATAATGCTAAGTGAAATATGTCAGTCAGAGAAAGACAAATGCCAAATAATTATACTCATGTGTAAATTAAAAAGCAAACGAATCAAATTACAAAAAGACCAAAAAACTAGACTTTTAGCTACAGAGAACAAACTGGTGGTTACCAGAGGGGAGGTTGATGGGGGATGGGTGAAATAGGGGGTGGAGATTAAGGAGTATGCACTTGTGATGAGCACTGGGTGATATATGGAATGTTGAATCACTATATTGTACACCTGAATCTAACATGACACTGTATGTTAATTATACTGGAACTAAAATTTAAAAAAAAAATTACCCTCTAGAAAGAAATTTAGAGAAATAAAAATTCCTTTTTATAAAAAATAGAGGACCAGAGTTATATACAATATTCATGAATTAGATGACTAAATATTGTAAGGATATAAATTCTCCCCAAATTGTTCTGTAGAGTCAATGTGATATCAAATCAAAATACTAGCAACTTTCTGATAAAACTTGGCAAGCTGACTTTGAAATGTGTATGGAAATTCAAGAGACCAACAGTAGCTAAGATACTTTTAAAGAAGATGGGTGGGAGAACTTGCCTTACCAGAAATCAAGACTTAGTGTTTTGTAATGATAACAGTGTGGCTTTGGCACCATAATAGACCAATAGTCTGATAGAAGAGAATCTACAAAAAGTCCCACATATATGTGGACATATAGTTTATGGTGACAAAACCCTCATACACTGATAGCTGTGGTTTAGTTCAGCCTCTTAGTAAAACTGTTTGGCATTATCTAGTGAAGCTGAAGTTATATTTATTCTATAAAGTAGCAATTTCCCCTTAAAGTGTTTATTCTTAGTGTTGCCAGATTTAGCAGTATAAAAATATAGAATGCAAGTTAAATTAGTATTTCAGATAAAGGATAAATCTGTAGTATAGGTATGCTCCGTACAATCTTTGGGACATATTTATAATAAACAATTATTGTTTATCTGAAATTTTAATTTAACTAGATGCCTTGTATTTTATCTGGCAATCCTAAATATACTCGTCATTAATGTGTGCACAGATATACCAGGAGGTGTGGACAGGAATGTTCATAGCATTGTTTGTAATTACCAAAACCTGGAAATACTCCACTGTTACTCAGCAGTAGAATGGAAAAGTAAATTGTGGTTTTTTCACACAGTGGAATATTACACAACAATGAAAAGACATGAGTACTAACTAGACACAACAATGCAAATGAATCTTGTAAATATAATGTACAGCAAAAGAAATCAGAAACTATAAACATCCACTCTATGATTGCATTTACAAGTGATTCAACAAAAGCAGGTGAGGGAGAAAAACTGGTGTTCAGGAAGGTATAGTTAGGTGGTAAATTACAAAGAGATATTCATGAAAGTCTAGATGGTGGTTACTTTTACTGTATTTTTTTCTTTTTTCTTTTTTTAATTTTATTTTTTAATTTCCATCCAAATTAGGTAGCATATAGTGCAACAATGATTTCAGGAGTAGATTCCTTAGTGCCCCTTACCCATTTAGCCCATCCCCCTCCCACAACCCCTCCAGTAACCCTCAGTTTGTTCTCCATATTTATGACTCTCTTCTGTTTTGTCCCCCTCCCTGTTTTTATATTATTTTTGTTTCCCTTCCCTTAGGTTCATCTGTTTTGTCTCTTAAAGTCCTCATATGAGTGAAGTCATGTGATTTTTGTCTTTCTTTGACTGACTAATTTCACTTAGCATAATACCCTCCAGTTCCATCCACTTAGCTGCAAATGGCAAGATTCCATTCTTTTTGATCGCCAAGTAATATTCCATTGTATATGTGTGTGTCCACACACACACACACACACACACACACACCACATCTTCTTTACCCATTCATCCATTGATGGATATTTGGGCTCTTTCCATACTTTGGCTATTATTGATAGTGCTGCTATAAACATGGGGGTGCATGTGTCCCTTCGAAACAGCACACCTGTATCCCTTGGATAAATACCTAGTAGTGCATTTGCTGGGTTGTAGGGTAGTTCTATTTAACTTTTTGAGGAACTCCATACTGTTTTCCAGAGTGGCTGCACCAGTTTGCATTCCCACCAGCAGTACAAAAGAGATCCTCTTTCTCCGCATCCTCGCCAACATCTGTTGTTGCCTGAGTTACTCATTTTAGCCATTCTGACAGGTGTGAGGTGGTATCTCATTGTGGTTTTGATTTGTATTTCCCTGATGATGAGTGATGTTGAGCATTTTTTCATGTGTCAGTTGGCCATCTGGATGTCTTCTTTGGAGAAGTGTCTATTCATGTCTTTTGCCCATTTCTTCACTGGATTATTGGTTTTTAGGGTGTTGAATTTGATAAGTTCTTTATAGATTTTGGATACTAACCCTTTATCTGATATGTCGTTTGTAAATATCTTCTCCCATTCTGTCAGTTGCCTTTTAGTTTTGCTGATTGTTTTCTTTGCTGTGCAGAAACTTTTTATTTTGATGAGGTCCCAGTCATTCATTTTTGCTTTTGTTTCCCTTGCTTCCAGAGACGTGTTGAGTAAGAAGTTGCTGCGGGCAAGATCAAAGAGGTTTTTGCCTGCTTTCCACTCTATGATTTATTTTGAGGGTTTCCTGTCTTACATTGAGGTCTTTAATCCATTTTGAGTTTATTTTTGTGTATGGTGTAAGAAAGTGGTCCAGGTTCATTCTTCTGCATGTTGCTGTCCACTTTTCCCAGCACCACTTGCTGAAGAGACTGTCTTTATTCCATTGGATATTCTTTCCTGCATATCAAAGATTAGCTGGCTGTATCTTTGTGGGTCCATTTCTGGGTTCTCTATTCTATTCCATCTATCTGATTGTCTGTTCTTGTGCCAGTACCATACTGCCTTGATGATTACAGCTTTGTAGTACAGCTTGAAGTCCGGGATTGTGATGCTTCCTGCTTTGGTTTTTTTTTTTTCAAGATTGCTTTGGCTATTCAGGGTCTTTTCTGGTTCCATGCAAGTTTTAGGATTATTTGTTCTAGCTCTGTGAAGAATGCTGGTATTATTTTGATAGGGATTGCATTGAATATGTAAATTGCTTTGGGTAGTATCGACATTTTACCAAAATTTGTTCTTCCTATCCAGTAGCATGGAATCTTTTTCCACTTTTTGATGTTCTTCTTCAATTTCTTTCTTAAGCTTTCTATAGTTTTCAGTGTATAGATTTTTCTCATCTTTGGTTAGATTTATTCCTAGGTATTTTTTGGGTTTTGGTGCAACTGTAAATTGGATCGATTCCTTGATTTCTCTTTCTGCTACTTCATTGTTGCTGTATAGGAATGCAACCGATTTCTGTGCATTGATTTTATATCCTGCAACATTGCTGAATGCATGATTCAGTTCTAGCAGTTTTTTGGTGGAATCTTTAGGGTTTTCCATAAAGAGTATCATTTATCTGTGGAGAGTGAAAGTTTGACCTCCTTCTGGCCGATTTGGATGCCTTTTAATTTCTTTGTGTTGTCTGATTGTAGAGACTAAGACTTCCAATACTATGTTGAATAACAGTGGCGAGAGTGGATATCCCTGTCTTGTTCCTGACCTTAGGGGGAAAGCTGTCAGTTTCTCCCCATTGAGGATGATATTAGCGTTGGGTCATTCATATATGGCTTTTATGATCTCAAGGTATGATCCTTCTATCCCTACTTTCTTGAGGGTTTTTATCAAGAAAGATGCTGTATCTTGTCAAATGCTTTCTCTGCATCTATTGAGAGGATCATATGATTCTTGTGCTTTCTTTTGTTGATGTGATGAATCACACTAATTGTTTTGCGGATATTGAACCAGCCCTGCATCCCAGGTATAAATCCCACTTGATCGTGGTGAATAATTTTTTTAATGTATTGTTGGATCTGGTTGGCTAATGTCTTGTTGAGGATTTTTTGCATCCATGTTCATCAGGGAAGTTGGTCTATAGTTCTCCTTTTTAGTGGGGTCTCTGTCTGGTTGTGGAATCAAGGTAATTCTGGCTTTATAGAAAGAGTTTGGAAGTTTTCCTTCCATTTATATTTTTTTGGAACAGTTTCAAGAGAATAGGTGTTAACTCTTCCTTAAATGTTTGGTAGAATTCCCCTGGAAAGCCATCTGGCTCTGGACTCTTGTTTTTTGGGAGATTTTGACTACTGATTAGATTTCCTTGCTGGTTATGGGTCTGTTCCAATTTTCTATTTCTTCCTGTTTCAGTTTGGTAGTGTATATGTTTCTAGGAATTTATCCATTTCTTCCAGATTGCCCACTTTATTGGCATATAATTGCTCATAATATTTTCTTATTATTGTTTTTATTTCTGCTGTGTTGGTTGTGATGTCTCCTCTTTCATTCTTTATTTTACTTATTTGGGTCCTTTCCTTTTTCTTTTTGATCAAACTGGCTAGTGGTTTATCAATTTTGTTAATTCTTTCAAAGAACCAGCTTCTGGTTTCATTGATCTGTTCTACTGGTTTTTGTTTGTTTGTTTGTTTGTTTGTTTGTTTGTTTGTTTTTTGGTCTTTGGTTTCGATAGCATTATTTTCTGCTCTAATATTTATTATTTCCTGTCTTCTGCTGGTTTTGGGTATTTTTTTTTTGCTGTTCTTTTCCAGCTCTTTAAGGTGTAAGGTTAGGTTGTGTACCTGAGATCTTTCTTCCTTCTTTAGAAAGGCCTGGATTGCTATATACTTTCCTCTTATGACCGCCTTTGCTGTGCCCCAGAGTTTTTGGGTTCTGGTGTTATCATTTCCATTGGCTTCCATATACTTTTTAATTTACTCTTTAACTGTTTGGTTAGCCCATTCATTCTTCAGTAGGATGTTCTTCAGTCTCCAAGTATTTGTTACTTTCCCAAATTTTTTCTTGTAGTTGATTTTGAGTTTCATAGCATTGTGGTCTGAAAATATGCACGGTATGATCTCGATCTTTTTGTACTTACTTAGGGCTGAGTTGTGTCCCAGTATGGTCTATTCTGGAGAACGTTCCATGTGCACTGGAGAAGAATGTATATTCTGCTGCTTTAGGATGAAATGTTCTGAATATATCTGTTAAGTCCATCTGGTCCAGTGTGTCATTCAAAGCCATTGTTTCCTTGTTGATTTTTTGATTAGATCATCTGTCTGTTGCTGTGAGTGGAGTGTTGAAGTCTCCTACTATTATGGTATTATTATCAATGACTTTCTTTACGTTTGTGATTAATTGATTTAAATATGTGGGTGCTTAACATTTGGGGAATAATTGTTTACAACTGTTAGGTCTTCTTGGTGGATAGACCTCTTGATTATGATATAATGCCCTTATGCATCTCTTGATACAGTCTTTATTTTAAAGTCTAGATTGTCTGATATATGTATGGCTACCCCGGCTTTCTTATGTTGACCATTAGCATGATAGATGGTCTCCATCCCCTTACTTTAAATCTAAAGTTTTCTTTAGGTCTAAAAGTGGGTCTCTTGTGAACAAGTGGATCTTGTTTTCTTATCATTCTCTGACCCTATGTCTTTTGATTGGAACATTGAGTCCATTGACACTTAGAGTGAGTACAGAAAGATATGAATTTATTGCCATTATGTTGCTTGTAGAGTTGGAGTTTCTGGAGGTGTTCTCAGGTCCTTTCTAATCTTTATTGCTTTTGGTATTTATTTATGTATTTATGTCTGTATGTTGTATGTATGTATGTATTTATTTATATTTTCATCTTTTCTCCCCTCAGAGTGTCCCCCTTAAAATTTCTTGCAGGGCTGGTTTAGTGTCAGAAACTCCTTTAATTTTTGTTTGTCTGGGAAACTTTTTATATCTCCTTCTATTTTGAATGACAGCCTTGCTGGATAAAGAATTCTTGGCTGCATATCTGATTCAGCACATTGAATATATCCCGCCACTCCTTTCTGGCCTGCAAGGTTTCTGTGGATAGGTCTTCTGCAAACCTGATCTGTCTTCCCTTGTAGGTTAGGGACTTTTTTTTCCCTTGCTGCTTTCATGATTCTCTCCTTGTGTGAGTATTTTGTGAATTTGACTATGATATGCCTTGTTGATGGTTGGTTTTTGTTGAATCTAATGGGAGTCCTCTGTGCTTCCTGGATTTTGATGTCGGTGTCTTTCACCAGGTTATGATAGTTTTCCACCATAATTTCCTCACATAACCCTTCTACCTGTATTTCTCTCTCTTTTTCTTCTGGGACCCTTATGATTCTGATGTTCCTGTTTAATGAGTCACTGAATTCTCTAATTCTTAAATCGTGCTCTTTTGCCTTAATCTTCCTCTTTTTTTCTGCTTCATTTCTCCCTAAGTTTGTCCTCTATATTGCTGATTCTCTGTTCTGCCTCATCCATCCTTGTTACAGCATACATCTGTGATTGCAGCTCAGTTATAGCATGTTTTATTTCATCCTGACTAGTTTTTACTTCTTTTATCTCCATAGAAAGGAATTCTAATCTGTTTTTGACTCCAGCTAGTAGTTTTATTATCATGATTCTAAATTTTGGTTCGGACATCTTACTTGTATATGTGTTTGTCAAGTCCCTGGCTGTCATTTCTTCCTACTCTTTCTTTTGGGATGAATTCCTTCATTTCATCATTTTGAAGAGAGAAAAGGAATTAGTGAGGTAGAATAAATGAAAATTAATAAAAGTTAAAATTAAAAAAAATATTAAAATTAAAAAAATTAAAAACACACACACTCAAAAATTGAATAAATGATGCTAGATCCTAGGTGTGTTTTGGTCTGGGTGTTGATAGTGTCTTGAAAGATTAGAGAAAAAAGGGGAAAGAAGAAAAAAAAAGGAAATCATTTGAAAATTTGAAAAAATGAATACACTGAAGTAGACTAAAATGAAATAATGGATGTACACTAGTATTTGAAAAAATTACACAAAGGTAAAAGCTGTAATAGAAAAAAAATTGAAGAAAAATATTTTTAATAAAAATTAAGAATAAAAATGAATTTTTTTCTTTTTCTGTATTCAAAAAAAAGAAACAAAGAGAAAAAGGGAAAAATGGAAATCATTTGAAAATTTGAAAAAATGAATACACTGAAGCAGACTAAAATAAAATGATGGAAGTAAAACAGAATTTAAACAAATTTACACAAAAGTAAAAAATATAGGAAAAATTTTAAAGATAAATATTAATGAAAATTGAAAATAAAAATGAATATTTTCTCTTTCTGTATTCAAGAAAAAGAAATGAAAAAGAGAAAAAAAGAAAAAAGAAAAAACAAAGGAAGAAACAGAATAGATGGACCTCTTAACAGACTGAAACACTACTGAAATTACTTCATTTTCCCCTAGAAGTCAGACTATGAAGCGCTTTATCATCCATAAACTAAGCAGGCAGTGAGACTTGTGTTCTTCAAGAGTGAGGTTGGCCCAGTTGGGCAGCACTTAGTGTAACAGTTCCCCTCTCCACTAGATGGCACTGCTAGCCTACTGGGGTGGATTGTTGTGGCGCTTGTAGGTGCATATGCGCATGCGTGGGAGCCGTGAAAATGGCATCACCCAGCTACCCAGTCTCTAGTATCAGAACTCTATTCTCCCCCACTTGCAATTGTGCACCTGTACTTTGTCTTTTAGCTTTCATCCACTCCCTGCTTTTACACTGTCCGTGACCAAGCCCCAGGTAGTACCTCTCTCCTGTGTTTTTTCTCAGATGTGGCTGATTTCCCCAACCCCTTACTTCTGAGGGACTGCGGCTTTGACCTGTTCTGACCCTCTGTGGGAGGGTCTCATTGAGCCATGGCCGAATGCCGGCCACACCCAGGAAAGTTCACGAGACCGTGCTGCTGCCGATGTCCAGAGACTGCGGCCAGGTGCCAGCCCCCCCTCCCCCCCCGAAAAAGTTCGCGAGACAGTGTAGCAGCAGTGTTTCAGGGATTATGGAAAATCACAACACCCATCTGGCACCAGGCTTTACCCTTAATGACCTTCTTCCAGCACCAGCAAATGTGGCCATCTCTGGGGTCTGCTGGGCCCAGGTTGCCTAACAGCCTCTACCAAATGTCCTTCCAGCAGTGGAACCGCTTTTTCCCGTGTGGCCCAAGAACCTCCTTGACCCCACTCTGCTCCTGGGGATTCGCCCTTCCCATCAGAGCACCGCCAGGTATTGAGCTGGTGAGTTGCAGACTCTGTGCTCCCCCTGTTTACAGTCTTAATGGAATTTAAACCCTTTCCTTTCTCCTTTCTCCCTTTTTAGTTTAGTCCCTGTGGCTGTTTCCAATTTTCCACTTTCTCTCCAGCTGCTTCTGGGGAGGGGTGCTTTTCCCTTATGCTCCCCACCATCTCCATCCTCTCTCCACCTGCAAAAGCACCTCCCCTCCGTAGCTTCTCTCTTCCCCATTTCACCTCTCCGCACTGCATACCTGCTGAATTCTGTGGTTCAGGTTGTGCAGATTGTTGTGTTAATCCTCCAATCAGTTTTCTAGGTGTGCATGATGAGTTAGTGTTGGTCTGGCTGTATTTCATGGATGTGAGACACGCAAAAACTTCCATGCTGTTCTGCCATCTTGGCTCCCTCTAAATGGTGGTTACTTTTAAATGGAAGAGGGAGATAGATCATCTTTGAGAGGGCCTAATGGGGGCTTCTGCAGTGCTGGCAATATCCTATTGCTTCACCTGGATGGTGGCTACATAGGTAGTTCACTTCAGACAGATTAAAAATAAGGAGTAGGAATAGAAAACCCACCTAACTACCTCTTTTTGTAGTAAGTACTTTGTGGTTCTGTCCCTTTTGTATCCTGAAATAAATTTTGTAGATAGTATAACTTATTAATCTACATAATATTAACAATAGCAGGAAATTAAAATGTCATAAGTACAATATAAAAAAATAAATGTTATTTATTATGAAACGCCAACTATTTTAATATACATAGTGTTCAAGCCTATGTTCCCTTGAAGGCATAGGGACGTAATTGGATGCTTACCTCTGTACATTATTTAAAATTTTTTTTTTCAACGTTTATTCATTTTTGGGACAGAGAGAGACAGAGCATGAACAGGGGAGGGGCAGAGAGAGAGGGAGACACAGAATCGGAAACAGGCTCCAGGCTCTGAGCCATCAGCCCAGAGCCTGACGCGGGGCTCGAACTCACGGACCGCGAGATCGTGACCTGGCTGAAGTCGGACGCCTAACCGACTGCGCCACCCAGGCGCCCCTTACCTCTGTACATTATTGAATCACCATGACTATGACAGAGAAGTTGAATTGGTGACTCAAATACTGTAAGCATTTGCTGAGCGCTGTTATTTTTCTGAAATGGTGAACAGCTCTAGGTAAAGTTCTGGAGAAAGTAAAAAAGTGTAATAAAAAAAATTCTTTAGATTTCCATGGTAGTTGCACTGGTAGAAAATTGCTTTATATTGAAGCAGTGCAAACTAAAAACCTTTAAATTTATGTGAAAACAAAGATTCTGTGTTAAGATAATTATAAACACATTTCTCAGCTACAGGATTATCCTTTGGGAGGATGAGAAATCATGCAGATCTTGGGAGAATTCTTTCTATTGCTGAATTGTTGAAGTTGGCCGGATGTCTAGTATCCCCAGCCTCCCCAAATGATAGGTGCCCCTATCAATGTGTAACCTAAGCACTTGCACAGATTTCCAAAACAAGCTTTGAAGAACTATACCACCTCTGTTCAGAACTACCAGCCCAAATCTTTGAACCACCTGGGTTGCTACAGAATTAGCCTCCAAAGTTTCTCTAAACAGCTTTGTTTTACTTCATTCCTTAAAAAGAAAAAAGAAAAAAAAATTGTGAAACAACAGTACAATACACACAGATATATTGAAGAAAATAACCATCTGGAGTTTAATCTGGTGGCCTTAGAATCAACTTAGAAAACTCAACCTTCATTGTGCATTTCAACTTTTTTAATGGCAATTAAAGAGGAAAGAGAGAGACATAGATAGTACTGAACAGTAGGCAAGGTCAAAACCACTTGTTTAGGACACTCAAAGAAATGGCACAGCCGACATAGTGCCCTCTCCAACCAGCCATGTTTGTTCAGTCTTTTACTTCTCTGAGATTTTTGTCAGAGTCTCTCTGGGTCCTCGCTTTTTTTTTTCCTGGAGGCAGCAGTCTTCAGGCCAACCACCGTCCAACTAGCAGGGGGTAGAAATTTCCACCTTCTTTTAGGTGTCCTGAAAACTTATATCCTGGAAGAGACAGGGGAAGCAGGATGGATTCTAGATCTGGCCTGTAGCCTCCAAGTCAGACTTTGAACATTTCTCATAAGAAATGTTATCAGTGTTTCTCAGTGTTTAATCATTTGGAAAGTTTACTACTTATTTCACAGAGACTTGAGTTGGAATCTGCCGCCTCTGACTGTAATAAGCAGTACACTTGGCCCTTGAGCACCACAGGCATTAGGGCACCAATCCTCAGATTGTCAAAAATCTACATATAGGGGCGCCTGGGTGGCGCAGTCGGTTAAGCGTCCGACTTCAGCCAGGTCATGATCTCGCGGTCCGTGAGTTCGAGCCCCGCGTCAGGCTCTGGGCTGATGGCTCAGAGCCTGGAGCCTGTTTCCGATTCTGTGTCTCCCTCTCTCTCTGCCCCTCCCCCGTTCATGCTCTATCTCTCTCTGTCCCAAAAATAAATAAACGTTGAAAAAAAATTAAAAAAAAAAATAAATAAAAAATAAAATAAAAAAAAAATCTACATATAACTTTTTACTCCCCTAAAACTTAACTACCGATAGCCTATACATTCGAAAAGCCTTGCTGATAACATAAACAGCCGATTAATACATATTTCAGATGTTCTATGTATTATATACTGTATTCTTACAAAAGTAAACTAGAGAAAAGAAAATGTTACTTTAAAAAATCATGAGGAAGAGAAAATACATTTACAGTTTTGTACCATATTTATTGGGAAAAAAATCCACGGATAATGGACCTGCATAGTTCAAACCCATGTTGTTTAAGGGTTACCTGTAGTTAGAGGTATGCTTGGTTTGAGGAGAGTGGGTCCTGAGAGGTGTGGCATGTGGTGGAGAAGGAGGGTAGGAGGAATGGTGATGGGGAAAGAAATTATTTCCCATAATGTGAGCTTCTGGTTTATTTTTGATGTTCAGGATTTCTCTGTTGGATATAAAAATGCTTGAAAGAAATTTTGCTCTTTGTTCCTTTGGAGATTATGAGTTCAGATCTCAGAGGTTCTGTTGCATGTTTCTAAGTAAATCAAAATGTTAGCTTTGCCACATGCTTTCTGAAATTTCTCAGGTTGTGTACAGGTTGCAATTACATACCAGATTGTCAGATTCTTGTGTACAGTGTCTCTTCCATCTCAGTAGCCCCCTTGCAAGCTGGATTCAATTTGTTGAATACATAAACTAATGAACAGATTGACCTTCAGGCATTGCAAGAACTGGGAGTCCATTAATTTGGCATTAAAGGATAAAGTATACTTTCTGATATTGCCACCTAAGGGACAATTAAAAATAGAAATTTACATTTTATTTTTTATTCTTTTTATAGCCAGTAATTTAAAGAATAATATCATTTTCCCATTCCATAGATTTTTTTTTTGAGGAAGGGGGAGAGGGAGAAGGACAGAGAGAGTGAGAGAGAGAGAAATAGAGAGAGAGAGAATCTCAAGAAGGCCCCACACTCAGTGGATCCCAGTACCTGGGGATCATTAATTAAGAAGAAATCAAGTCGGACCCTAAACCAACTAAGCCACCCATGTGCCCTGATTCCATATATTTTTAGTGAGCATCTATTATGTGTCAGGTGTTATGCTGGGCTTTGAGAATATGAGATGAAGAAGACTAACTGAGTCCCTTTTCTCCCTGTGGAGCCTATAATCCAGTGGATATTTGGTGTATAACCTGTTTTTATATTTCATTCATAACAATGATTTTAAAAATGGATGGCCAGTCCCCAGTTCATGTGGACTTTCACCAATTTTGCTGATCTACAAGTGGAGTCTTTTGAAGTAGCCCTTATTAAGAACTTAGAGGAAGTAGATCTACAGCTGTTTACTGCATGTGTCTTTTTTTTTTTTTTTGAGAGGGAGAGGGAGAGGGAGAGGGAGAGAGAGAGAGAGAGAGAGAGAGAGAGAGAGAGAGAAAGTATAAGTGGGGGAGAGCAGAGGAAAAGAGAGAGAATCTCAAGCAGGCTCCACACTCAGTGCAGAGTCTGACACAGGGCTCAATCCCATGACCCTAGATCATGACTTGAGCCAAAAGTAAGAGTTGGACCCTCAATTGACTGAGCCACCCAGGTGCCCCACTGCATGCATCTTTTAATTTGGCTCAACCCCAAATCCAGACCTCTCTCTGACTCCCACCTTGGTTTTATATTTGCTGACATGGCAAGTACATTTTTTCCACATTTATCTCAATCTCTTTCTGCCCATCATTGCCCACCTTTCACTGGCAAGCATAACCCTACCTAGAAAATAGGATTTGAAGGGGGACGGCTTTAGAACAAAAACCCCAAAGGAGATAACCACCTTCATGATCAATGAACACTGATGTCCTTGTGGCCCCGTAAGTCCCCAAACCTTGAAATAGTGTTTCACTGCTCTGCTGACACCTGAACACTAAATTGTGGACCTTTATAATTGAAGAGAACTTCAGGGTCATAGGAAGGACAAAGAGTGGTCTGAGGGTCATCTACATCCCAATCACTGGAGGACCTTGTCACAGATAAAGCTATAGGCACCCGATTGCAAGAGTCTTCATTTTGTAGATGTTCCCAGGAGCTATTTTGAGCCTTCATTTTATGGATGGGAGGGCTGAAGTAACTTCTCACACAGAAAGTTAGTTGTAGAGGGTGAACCAGAGTCAGAGCGTCTGACACTCAGCCTGTGGCTCTTTTTTTTTTTTAATGTGTATTTATGTATTTATTTTGGGAGACAGAGAGAGAGATAGAGCATGATTGGGGGAGGGACAGAGAGAGAGAGAGGGAGACAGAGACTCCCAAGCAAGTTCTTTGCTCTCAGCACAGAGCCCGATGCAGGGCTTGAACCCACAAACTGTGAGATCATGACCTGAGCTGAAATCGAGAGTCAGACATTCAACCAACTTAGCCACTCAGGCGCCCTGTGGTTCTTTCTTAGTGCTACAGCATGTGGAAGTGAAGTGCCAAAGTAAAACATCAATTTCTTCCCTCTTTCCCAAATTCCCTTCCTCTATTTGTGTGGAATAAGCAGTGATTATAAAGGAGAAGAACTCTATTCTTTTTTCCTTGTGTGTGCCAAATATTTTTTTCTCTGATGAAACCCATATGGAATATAAATTCCACATATTTCCTTCCCAGACAAGAGGCCACCCTGTGCTCCTCAAGTCTACCATTCTCCATGCTGGAACCTGGAAGGAGATATTCTGATCCATCCCTGCTATAATTTGAATAGGCAGCTACTGACTGTGGGTTGTTTATGGGCCATGGATTGGCCATGTCTTTGGAATTGTGAAGACTTCCCAGATACATTATGGCCTCTCCTGTCTTCTCTGGCTTCTGTCGACACCAGCCCATGAATGTGACTTGGTGTGGAAATAGTTGGCAGCCAAAGCTGATATAGTCCTTTCCATAGTCCCATTTCCATTCCTCATAGAGATAGAGACTGGCTGAACACCAAGGTAATGAGGACTAGAACCATATGCCTGAAGGATCAAAAGCTACTGGAACTTGGGGTAATTATAAGAATCAATAAAGCTAAGGCACTTTGACAGAAAAGGACTACCATAAAAAGAGGGAAAAAATGGCTCTGCAGTAAGAATGAGGAGTGCAAAGGTTCAACAGCTCTAGCAGTCACTTACTCCATGTGTCATTACTGAGACAGTCAAACCCTTCACAGTTCTGTCCCTTTGTAATTCACGGAGGTACTGACTCAAAGAGCCCGTCTAAATAGAAATGAAGTATCTACTTGCGGGGCTGGGGCTGCTCAGGGCCACCTACAGATTCATCCCTGTGGGCAATCAGTACATGTCCACAGGGACAGAGATCTGACGGAATCAGGGGATGAAATATATTTTCAATTTGCCCATAGTTTGGGGATTGATACACCTTTTGTATAAGGGCATTTGTTTTTGTTCCAGGATAGAGCTGGAGTCATATTTTAATATATTTAATAAGCCATGCTATGCTAATTGTATATACTACAGAAATCCTGGACATGGATTTATGTTGCTAAAATAATCATACTGATTATTAATTTTTTTTTTGTAAAGGACAGTAGCCTTTCCTGTTTTAATGGGGTTAACTACAGTAATCATCCTCATCGTCAATATTTATTAGTACTTACTAGGAATAAGGAATACTTTACTTTCATTATCTGATTTGATCCTCATAACCATTGTATGAGGAGAGTGAAATAATTATCCTCATTTTACAGAAGAGAAAAGTGAGGCACAAAATGGTTAATTCACCAATGTTACATATCTAATAAGTGGAAAAGCTGGGAATCTAACTTGGATAATCAGAGTCCAAAGACCATGCTTCCCTAAATCGGTTAATGTGTGAGAAATAGGGTTGGTTGAATTTTGTTCACTTGGTCTTCTTTCATTTGTTCATTCATTCATTCATTCATTCAATAAGCATTATATAAATATAAGGGTGCCTGGGTGGCTTAGTCGGTTAAGTGTCTGACTTTGACTCAGGTCATGATCTCATGGTTCACGCGTTTGAGCCCTGCGTTGAGCTCTGTGCTGACAGCTAGGAGTCTGGAGCCTGCTTCATGTTCTCTGTCTCCCTCTCTCTCTGCCCCTGCCCCACTCATTCTCTCTCTCTCTCTCTCTCTCTCTCTCTCTCTCTCTCTCTCGCTCTCTCTCTCAAAAATAAAGAAACATTAAAAAGATTACAAAAGGGGCACCTGGGTGGCGCAGTCGGTTAAGCGTCCGACTTTAGCCAGGTCACGATCTCGCGGTCTGTGAGTTTGAGCCCCGCATCGGGCTCTGGGCTGATGGCTCGGAGCCTGGAGCCTGTTTCCGATTCTGTGTCTCCCTCTCTCTCTGCCCCTCCCCTGTTCATGCTCTGTCTCTCTCTGTCCCAAAAATAAATAAACGTTGAAAAAAAATTTTTTTTAAAGATTACAAAAAATAAGCATTATATAAGTACCAATTCAATATGAGATCTTGGGCTTTGTTATGAAGGTTATTAGAACAGTTTCTGCCCTCAAGGATCTCACTTTTGGGGAGGAAAACATGTGTCTAAATAATTTATTATAAATGGAATGTGATACTATAGTAAAAGTACTTACAAGGTGTTTGGTGAGAACAGAGAGTCGGGGAAGGCGTCCTGGAGGAAGCCATTTTCAATCTAGGTTCTGAATACGAGAAGTTTGGTGAAGACAGATGAGAGAGAAGAAGCAGCCAAGGCAAGGAGAAGATTCATCAAGCACTACTGCACATAAGGTCCTGTTGTGCTGGCTTTGTGGGGGCACAGAGACCAGTTTCCTCCTCTCCAAGAGAAAAAGTCAAGGGTGGAGTTGTATCAACAATGAATAAAAAAGTATGTTCACAGCATGATACAAACAAAAGTCTCTGAAAGGGTAAGGGAAGGAGAGCTTATTTCCAACTCTGAGAGAAGGAGGGAGAAGATGGGGATTTTTCCATGAAGACCAATTTAAATTAGGCTTGGAGAGATGAGAAATTTTTCAAGATACAGGAGTAGAGAAGTGAAGGAGGATGGGCTATTTAGAGAACAAAGCATCTGGTGTAAATGGAATGCAGGCACGTGGAATTTGGTAAAGAGAATGGAGGGGCATGGTGCCAGTGCTTGGAAGACCTTGAAGGCCGTGTGAAGAGTTTTGGAAAAGTGTTGATGAAATGTGGGCACTCTTTTGAAGCAGAGGTATTGCTAGGGAAACCAGAGTACACCTAGATCACTCATCTCTAACCCTGCTTTTAGCCACATAACCTTCCTTTCAAGCAGTCTTAGAGAAAACCCTAAGTATAAAAGAGTTAAGAATGCAGCCACTTTGGTTGGCATGCGGTTGAAGGGGCTCAGTATGCAGGCTGCTTCAGCATCCACCTAGGGGTCTCTGCAACACAACTTAAAACCATCCTACGAAAGAGAGATCTGAGCCTAGAGAACAAGATGTCTTCAGCCCCATACCTAGGCTGAATTCTCAGACCACCTTCAGTCATACTAGTATTGTTTCTGGCAAAAAGACAACACCATTCGTGGGTTTGGCCCCTGGTACTCTTCTGATTTGTACATGAAACAATCATTCACAGCAGATCAGTGATTAGTTAAGCTGAAAATCTATTCGCAGAGATATCCAAATTGCTGAAATGAAGCCCTTGGACAAAGCTGTTTGCTGCATAGATCGTTCCTGTCAAGAATATCTCCTACTAGGGGCGCCTGGGTGGCGCAGTCGGTTAAGCGTCCGACTTAAGCCAGGTCACGATCTCGCGGTCCCGGAGTTCGAGCCTCGCATCGGGCTCTGGGCTGATGGCTCAGAGCCTGTTTCCGATTCTGTGTCTCCCTCTCTCTCTGCCCCTCCCCCGTTCAAGCTCTGTGTCTCTCTGTCCCAAAAATAAATAAACGTTGAAAAAAAAAATTTTAAATAAAAAAAGAATATCTCCTACTAAATGGAATCCTGGGAGCTTGAAGGAGTTAACACGACTTCAGAATTGCCTCTCCCCTTCCCACAGAGCAACTTGCCCACTGGGAGAATCTGGCTGCATGCTGAGGATTCAATGCCAGAAAGTGAAATGAAAGACTTCACTGGATCTCTGCACCTGGACACCCTCGGGAGAAAGGAGTGAGGGAAGGGATATTTCATTTTCAGAGTTTCCAAAAGCATATTCCAACAGGTCCGGCTGCAAGGAGAAGTAATGATCCCTGAAGGAAATAAGCCAGAAGAGGTCCTGACTGTCAAGATGACCCCCAAGAGAGTGGGTCAGATAAAATACAGGAGGATACCCAGTTAAATTTGAATTTCTGATAAACGAGAAACTTCTTAGTATAAGTGTGTCTCAAATGTTGCATGGGACATACTTACATTAAAAACTTTTATTTGAAATTCAAATTTAACTGGGTGTTCTGTATTTCTGTTTGCTAAATCTGGCAACCCTACACTCAGGCTGCCTCCCTCATGGATACGTCCTCCCTCTCTATCCACCCTTGAAGAGAACTGCAGCCCAGTTTTTCATCCAGGATCTCACTCCAAACCCCATAAACATGAGCTCAAGCTTCTCCACACCACAATGGCAGATGGCTTGTCCAGCCAAGGGAAAGGACCTGCACCCTCCAGAGCCTCCTTGCTTCCCCCAGCATGTTCTTTTTGAAGTCCTGGCAGATTGGTCAGAGGCCAGCATGGGGGTTTACAGGGTAGGGGTTTCTAGAGGCCTACTGCCTGATGAATAAATGTTTACAATAACCACATTCCCTCCTTGACTAGCTGGGGGAGTTTCCATCAGAGCTGCATTGCCATTAGGCAAACTGTTTGCTTTTTTGTTAGAACTAAGTTATTGGTGCATTGCTGCTACAAACAGAAAACATCTGTGGAGAGCCCACAAACAGGAAACTTTGGAGGGGAAAGGGGAAAAAACTCACATTGCCTGTTGACCCCCTTTATGCATGTTTGAAAAGGAAGAATGTAAGTTAAATCAACAACCCTTAAGTACAAATATAAGCTCGAATCAGACCATGACAAAGACTGAGTGGCACTGAGCCGGGGTTTGTGCCATATTTCCTTTTTTATCTAGGTGAACACACTGAAGAGAGGGTTAGCTTCTTCTGCTAACTCTAATTCTCCAGGGAAGGGGTTAGCTGCCAAAATAATCTTTCTATTGTTCCTGATGTGCAGGTGCAGCTACAGGAGAGGGATGCTATTGTAAATTATAGATGGTCAGTTTCAGTGGAACTTCCAAACACATATCATTCTGTGTCATTGCAACAGAATAAAGCAGGCAAAAGAATATACATGGCAAGTTTCCCACAGAAGAAGCATTTGACTTTCACATGTATAGGTTATGAGGATGACTTTCAGTATTCTGCTTTCCTCTGTGCTAGGAGGTTGAAAAATTTTTTAAGAAGTAATGTATAGTGGCCCATAAACAATGAGGTCCAGGAGCAGAAGAGATATGGCTACAGGAGGGGAAGCAGGTAAAAATTTTACTCTCCATCTTTATCCTGAGAGAAGTAAGAGGAGAAAATGGAGAAGGAGGAAAGGGAGAAGCAAAGAGACACACACAGCCCTATTCCTTGGTTCAGAGACAGCTTGCATACTCCTCAGGATTCATGTGCCTAGGGAACTATGTAACTCATCCAGAAGACCTAGCCCTCTATAATTTTTTTAATGACTGAAATTAAGAAAATAAACTAAATTCAACTTGACTAAATTATCAGTGGAATATAAAGGTCAGAAGCAAGAGTAATCCCAAGTAATTTTAGGAATGTGTCCCAGATAGGTGGTGAGGATAATTTGACGTTATGGCTTATGCTTGGCAGTTGACTAGAAAACAAAGGGAAAAACCTTGAAAATGGACAGTTAGCACAGAAACAACAATAAAACAAGGAAAAAATGGCAATAAGTACATACCTATAAATAATTACCTTAAATGTAAATGGACTAAATACTCTGGTAAAGACATAAGGTAACTGAATGAATTAAAAACACAAGACCCATCTGTGTGCTGTCTATAGGAGACCCACTTCAGACCTAAAATCACATGCATATTGAAAGTGAAGGGATGAAAAAACATTTACCATACAAATGGAAGGGAAAAGAAAGCTTGGGTAGCAATACTTATATTGGACAAAATGGACTTTAAAACAAAGACTGTAACGAGACAAGGAAGGACAGTACACATTGATAAAGGGAACAACCCAATAAGAGGATATACCAATTGTAAATAGCTATGCACCCAACATGACAGCACCTAAATACATAAGGCAATCATTGACAAACATAAAAGAAGAAATTGACAGTAATGGAATAATAATAGAGGACTTTAACACTCTACTTATATCAGTGATAGATCACTGAGACAGAAAATTAACAAGGAAAGAGTTGCTTTGAATGACACATTAGATTGGATGGACCTAAAAAATATGTATAGAATATTCCATCTAAAAACAACAGAATATACATTATTTTCAAGTGCACATGAAACATTCTCCAGGATAGATCACATGTTATTCCACAAAATCAGTTTCAATAAGTTTTAAAAAAATATTGAAATTATAGCATACTTTTTTTTTTTTTACCACAATGGTGTGAGACTAGAAAGCAATCACAAGAAAAAAAATCTGGAAAGAAAACAAATACATGGAGGTTAAATAACATGCTACTATACAATCAATGGATCAAGCAAGAAATCAAAGAGCAGTCGAAAAATACATGGAGACAAATGAAAATGAAAACATAACAGTTCAAAATCTTTGGGATGCAGCAAAAGCTGTTCCAAGAGGAAAGTTAATAGCAATACAGGCCAACCTCAAGAAGCAAGAAAAATCTCAAACAACATAACCTTATACCTAAAGGAGTTTAGAACAAGAGGAACAAACAAAGCCCAGAGTGGAAGGAAGGAAATTATAAAGATTAGAGTAGAAATAAATGAAGGGTTAAAAAGAAAATGGACTGTTAGAAATTCTGATAGAAAGAAAAAAAGGTGAGGTTTAGCCAAGGCATATTCCACGTTCCTGCCATATAATTTGATTAACCCATGGTTCTTAAAAGTCAGTGCATTCAAGTCCACTGGGGAATATGTTTAAAAAAAAAAAAAAAAGCAATAATTCAGGGCTCCACTCTCAGGTTGTGGTTCTGAAGGTAAATCTGAAGCAAGCAGTCCAGCAAGCATACTTCAAGAAACAAAATTTAAAATGTGTCTGGTTAATTTTGTCCCCAAGTTATCAGGACAGGCACTCTTCCTGCCTCTTGACTCAAAGGAAGAAGCAAATAAGGGATTTCAGAGTCATGTGGGAGTCAGCCAAATTACAGCTCCACCTCCAGTCCTTGACTTGTTCAATGATATCTCTGGTAGTTACTTAATCTCATCACACCTCAGTCTCCTCATCTATAAATTCAGGCTATTACAGTATATGCTATAGCACATGCCTCCTCAGGGGATTACAAAGATAAAATGACATGTTGCATTAAAGGATTTAGCAGAGTCCTTAGCCAAACAAATGTGACCTATTGCTATCATTGTTACCAGTATCTTCACTATCATCATCACCATGACCACCACCATCAGTAATTATCCTTTTATTAGGGACTTGCTGTGTGCCGGGTAGTGAGCTTGCAATTTGTAATTTAATTTAATTTAGTTATTTTATTTAATTATTTAATTTAGTTTTTCAATTTTATTCTCATAGTAAATTTAAGGGACAGATTAGTCTTCTAACTCTACATATGAATAAACAGAAGTTGTACATCCTGATTCACATCATTCAGGTAGGACTGAGAAGAGCTGTAACTCCTCTGTTGGTGGGAATGTAGAAGGGTGCAGCTGTTGTGGAAAACAGTACAGAAGTTTCTCAAAAAATTAAAAATAGGACTACCATGGGGTGGTCACTAGGCCATATGATAGTTCTATTTTTAATTTTTTGAGGAACCTCTATACTCTTTTCCACAATGGCTGTACCCATTTAGATTCCCATAATAGTGCACAAGAGTTCCCTTTTGTCTGCATCCTAGCCAACACTTGTTATTTCTCGTGTTTTTGATGATAGCCATTCTAACAGGCATGAGGTGGTATTTCACTGTGGTTTGGATTTGCATTTGCCTGATGGTTAGTGGTGTTGGGTGCCTTTTCATGTACCTGTTGGCCACTTGTAAGTCTTCTTTGGAAAAATGTCTGTTCACTTCCCATATCCAGTTTTTAATCAGGTTCTTTTTTCCTTTTCTTTTTTTTTTTTTTTTTGTGCAATTGATTTGTATGAGTCCCCCCCCACTTTTTTTTTTTTTTTTTTTTGGTTTCTTACCAGACTGACAATGGGTATAAGAATATCAGTGTTTTATTTTTATGTTGTTTAAGTTTATTTATTTATTTTTGGGAGAGAGAGAGAGAAAGAGCATGAGCTGGGGTGGAGAAGAGAGAGAGAGAGGGAGAGAGAGAGGGAGAGAGAGAGAGAGAAAATCTAAAACAGGCTCCAGGCTTCAAGCTGTCAGCACAGAGCCCAGCGCTTGGCTCAAGCTCATGAACTGTGAGATGAAGACTTGAGTCAAAGCTGGATGCACTACCGACTAAGCTTCCAAGGCGCCCCACAATATCAGTGTTTTAAATTAAAGACACTTCCATAATTTCTTATTAGATTCAGCATCTATTCATGTTTTTATTGATCAGTTGTATTTCTTCTGAATTGTCTGTTCACAATCTCTGTCCATTTTTTTTTCTCTTATATTGTTGCCTTTTACTGATTTATAGGTATTTTTCATTTGGATATCAATGTTTTGTGTATTATATTTGTTACAAATAATTTCCTCAGGTCTCTTACTTCTTTTTAAGCTTCATTTATGATTTATTTTTCATTAAGAGAATTTAAATTGTTAGCCCATTTAATATCTACTGGGGTTTTATATCTTTCTAACCCCTAAATTTAAAGAAATTATCATAAATTTTTCTAATATTTCCCTAATTTTGTATTTTAGCTCTTGAGTCCATAAGGAATTTGTATTTGTATATAATTTTTGACATGGATTTTATTTTATTTTATTTAAAAGTTAATAATTTTCTTAACACCATTTTAAAATAGAATTTCCTTTTCCTTGATTTGAAATATTACATTTATTTTAATCCCAATTCTTTTATATACATGGATTTCTAGTCTGAACCATTGATTTTGTCTAATGCCATTTCTACACTATTTTAGTACTTTTAAGTTATTTCTGATTTTTAAAAATGTCAGAAAAGTTTAAATCTTCTCTAATGTTTTCAAAATAAGTTTTCTTATGTATTCTAATTTATTTTCTTCTTCAGATGAATTTTAGAATTAGCTCTTTAAGATTTTTTTTAACCTTTAAGATTATTGAGACTGAGTTGAATTTGTAATTTTATTTTAAGAAAATTGGTTTCTTAAATCCAATCCAGAAAAATGCTATGTTGATTTACTTAAATTTTCTTTTTTTATGTTTCAATTAGGTTTTATAGTTTTCTTCACATAGGTTCTTGTGTATTTCTTGTTAGGCTTACTGATAGTAGTTTAATAAGATTCTTCTGCCATTATGAATGAGTTTGTAAAAAATCTATTATATTTTCTAGTTGTTATTAAAAAGAACACCACTAAAATTTAACTATTGCTATAGTAGCTGGTCATCTTTTTGAACTCATTTATTAATTCTAATACTTAGCTAGTTAACATGTGTTTTATTAGAAAAATAATTATTGAGTACCTGTTATGTGTCACATGTTGGAGATACGGCCAGGTCTCTGCCCAGAGATTTTGCATGTTAGTGGAGGAAGATGAGTCACAAAGAAGGAAACAAATACATAAGCACAGTGATTTTATTGTTATGCTGTAAATAAAGGTGAATGATATCCCAGGCGAATGATACTCTAAGAAGTATCACGAAAGAAGCCGTCCCTGAGTTGGTGCTTAAGACCAGAGACTCAGTTTTTGGAGTTTTCCAGGGAAAGTAAACAGTGAACATAAATGCCTTAAAGCTGGAAGGAGCTTGGTAGTCTAAGGACATAAAATGAATTTACATGGCTACAGTACAGTGGATGAAGTGGGAGTTCAGAGAGGTAAACAGTAGCCAAAATAATAGGAAGATTTTAGTTAGACCAGAGCAAGGAGTTCAAATATTATTCTAAGTTTAAGTTAGGAATTAGTAAAACTGAGAGCCATTAAAACGTCAGGATGGCGAAACAACCTGATTTACATTGTAAAGCAACTGCTTACACCATGTGGAGGAAAGGCTTCCAGGGAGCAAGAGCAGAAGTAGTACAAGGACGTTGTATTGTATTGTATGAGATGACAGGTGATGGTAACTTGACTAGTTTGGCAACAGTGGAAAGAGAGAAATGGACACAGTCAAGATACACTGTGATGTAGAAATAAATCAAACTCCTGATGCATTCAATGGATAGGACAACTAGGCTTTGGCTTGAATACCTGGGTGGATTGTGGTGCCATTTACTGAGATAACAAACACTGAGGAATCATGGTTTGTACAAAGGAGAGGGAAGATGAAGATTTCTCTGTGAGAAATGTTTATTTTGAAATACACACTTGACATCCAAGTGAATATGTCAAATAGGTAGTTACATAGATGAGTGTAGCTCAGGGTAACAGTCAGTCCTGAGGATATCAACTTGGAATTCAAAAGTGCATAAATAGAATTTAAAGCCATAGAACCAGATGAAATAATATAAGGACAGAAGATAATTAGAGAGGAAAAGAACCCACTACCAGACTCTTGGTCCTTGTGGCATTTAGATGTTCGTTACTGCAGGAGGAGATAGCAAAGGAGGCTGGGAAGATAAGATAGGAAGAATAGCAGCAGAGAGATGTCACAGAGGCCAAGAGAAGATGGAGTTTTAAGGAGAGACCTTCCTCAAGAACTCCATCAAGAGCCATTAAGAGATTAGCCAAGAGGAAGCATAGTTGAAAATCTTTACAAAAAGTTTTGGTGGAATATTCGGGGAAAAGCCTGGTTGGAGTGGCTTATTAATTATGGAAGATGGGGAATGGAGACAGTTAGAATAGACATTTCACTCCTTACAGAAGTTTTCTTGCAAAAGGAGTAAAGAAATGAAATGGTATTCAAAAAGTCATGTGAATTAGGGGATGATTTGCTGTCATTCAAAGATTTTAGATATCAGCTTCTTTGTCTGATGAAGTAAATAATCCAGTAGGAAGGAAGTAACCAAAGATCCAGGAAAGAGTGAGGAAAAAATGCAAATAAGCAAAATTCTTGAAAAAAGAGAAGTGAAACCTTGAACTAAAGTGGAGGGACTTATCTTTGATGGGAGCAGAGACTCACCTACTGGAACAGGAGAGAAATTGGAAAATATGGGTACGTCTTTAAAGAAGTTTACAGATTCTGTTGTGGTGACATGGAGAAGTTCCTGTCTGAATCTATAAAGAGAATTTCTATTAATTAATCATTTCCAGGTAAATGATCTAAATATCTAGAAATAATTATAAGATTGCCTCTTCTTTTATAAATAAATGTCTTATTACTTTGGCGACTACCTCCAGTCCAGTGTAAAATGGCAGTGATGACATTAAGCATCCTCATATTTCATTTGCTTTAAAGAAATCTACCACCTGACTGCTAAATATGGTATTTATGCTTGTAGGTTTTTGGTAGCTATGGTACAGCATGTAAAGGATATTTACATCTTCAAGATTGAATCATATTTACTTGGGATGGTTCAGCTTGTCATAAACTCTACGTGATGATACATCATTTTTCTTATGTACTTCTCCATTTGAATCGCTAATATCTTATTTATCTTTAAAAAGTCTATAATCATGAGTGAAATTGGCACAGAGTGTTTTTGTATATATGCTATCATAGGTAGATTTTGGTTTTGTGACTATGCTAATTCTATAAAATGACTAGCAATTTTTCCATATTTTTCTAAGCTCTATGTGTTATAACTATTTGTGTCTGGTGATTTAATTTAAAAATTTTTATTTATTTATTTATTTATTTTTGAGGGAGAGAGACAGAGCTTGAGCGGGGGAGGGGCAGAGAGAGAGGGAGACACAGAATCCTAAGCAGGCTCCAGCCTCTGAGCTGTCAGCACAGAGCCCGACACGGGGCTTGAACCCAGGGACCTGAGATCATGCATGACCTGAGCTGAAGTTGGATGCCCAACCGACTGAGCCACCCAGGCCCCCCTGGTGATTTTATTTTAAAAAGAAGTTATCAGAATACATCTTTAGTTTCTTCTCTCATTGTGGCCAGTTTGAATCATTTTCTTTTCCTAGAAAATACTCATTTCATCCCAGTTTTTAAATGTGTTTTTAAAGAGTTACACATACTATGCTGTAATTTTTACTGAGAGTATGTCCCCCATTTCATTTCCAGTGCAGTTTTTTTGTGTCTTCTTTCATTTTTCCTTGCTGAGATTTGCCAAAATGTTGCTGTCAAGTAAGTTTTTATTTTGTTGAACAATTCTTCTAACTGTGTAAATTTCAGGTTTAAAAAAAAATCACTTATTTTCACCTTTGTAACTAGACATATCTTGCTTTGAGTTGGTTATGTTCTTTTGCTACTTCCTTCTACTAAATTCTAGTTAGATTTATTTTCATTCTTTCTAATCTCCCAGTAAATGCATGAAAAGCTATAAATTTTCCACAGAATACCGGTTGGACCATAGCCCACAGATCTTGACATTTAGTGTTCTTTTAAAAAATCATTTAAATCGTTAAAGAGCTTATAATTTTAATTTATATTCCCTCTTTAGGACTTATTTTGAGGGTTGATTTTAATTTTCAAGTGTATTTTTTATTTTTGTCATTCTTTTGTTATTAATTTCTAATTTTATTGTGTTACAGCCAGGGAAGATAATTTCAGCATGTAAAAATTTTTGAGATTGTCATTGTGGTTTAATAGACGATCAATTTTTGAAATGTGTTTCATCTGTATTATAAAACATTATACATTCATATTGAATATCCAAACGTTAATATATGTTTTTTTTAATTAGTTCAAGCTTAGTAGTATTTAATTCAAATATATGTTCTAACTTAATATTTCTAAGGATTTTACAATAACTTTTAAAATGGTAGAATTAGGGACATCTGGGTGGCTCAGTCGGTTGGGTGTCTGACTTTGGCTCAGGTCATTATCTCATGGTTCATGAGTTTGAGCCCCGCATCTGGCTCTGTGCTGACAGCTCAGAGCCTGGAGCCTTCTTTGGATTCTGTGTCTCCCTTTCTCTCTGCCCCTTCCCTGCTGGTGTGTGCTCGCTCGCTCTCTCTCAAAAATAAACACTAACAAAAAATTTTAAAAAGTAAAAATAAAAATAAAATGGTAGATTTAGACTCATTATAGAAAAGTCATTGTGGAAAATTATAAATAAGAAGAAAAAAAACCCATCCAGAGCCATGTGAGCCTAGAGATGAATAGTAGTATTTTGGCATTTGTTTTCAAAATCACTAGATTTCTTATATGGTAAAGATAATGCTATACATATACAATTGCATCCTGAATAATTTTTCCTTATTTAGTCTCAGTATTTCTGCATGTCAAATAATTCTTCATAATTACCATTTTAATAGCTAAATATTTTGTGATAAGAATCTACTATGGTTATAAAGATGTTTTACATATTTTTCTATTACAAATAGTTATGCAGAAAATATCTTTTTTTTTTTTCAACGTTTATTTATTTTTGGGACAGAGAGAGACAGAGCATGAACGGGGGAGGGGCAGAGAGAGAGGGAGACACAGAATCAGAAACAGGCTCCAGGCTGTGAGCCATCAGCCCAGAGCCCGACGCGGGGCTCAAACTCACGGACCGCGAGATCGTGACCTGTCTGAAGTCGGACGCTTAACCGACTGCGCCACCCAGGCGCCCCAAAATATCTTTATATATAAATCTTTTCTACATTCAGGATTATTTTTATAGGATGAGTTTTAGGAGAATTTAAGTCAAAAAGTATGAACATTTTTAAGGCTCTTGTACTTAAAAGCCTTTTATATATACAAAAGAAATCTGTGCTTTCCATATAAAGTCTGACCACTAAATATCATCATCTTTGGCTCTCTGCTAGCTCTCTCTTCCTTAGTCTACCTCTACTTCTTTAATATCTAGAGAGGAATTCATAGTTTGTGTATTCTTCCAGACCTTTCTTTAGTTGAACATTTATGCATATGTATGTGTGTTTGAGAGAGAATATACGCATACATAAGTACATAATACACACTAAGCATACACATTTTTTATGTAATTTGGAGGTTGTGTGTATACACACAAGTATGCTTCTTTTTATTTATTTATTTTTGTTTTAAAAAATTTTTTAACGTTTATTTATTTTTTGAGAGACAGAGAGAGACAGAGCATGAGCAGGGGAGGGGCAGAGAGAGAGACACGGAGTCACAGATTCCGAAGCAGGCTCCAAGCTCTGAGCTGTCAGATGCGGGGCTCGAACTCATGAACCATGAGATAATGACCTGAGCGGAAGTCGAACGCTTAACCGACTGAGCTACCCAGGCACCCCAAGTATGCTTCTTTTTAAAGTTTAGGAAAAATATGTACCATTTAAAGTAAAAAACTTTCACATTTTCAGGTGCCTAATGATTAAATTTACCCTCACAGTATGGACTTTGTCATTTTATTACTAATGTTTTCTAAGACATTTAACACAATAGTAAATCTCTCTGACCTCTCCTTTATTATCTGTGAATAACTGTCAAGATCCTAGTTTCTTTCTTTATCAAGTTGGAGCATTTTTGAAAAGGCTTGCTGTCCTTGCTTCAATTGTCCTTTAAAGGCAGGAGAACGTGTCACAGAGGAGGAATATCTTCCTCTTGTGCAGTTAGATCACTTAAGAGCTGGGCAACTTTAAGAGCCTGTACCTCTGGGTGCCTGGGTGGCGCAGTCAGTTAAGCGTCGGACTTCAGCCAGGTCATGATCTCGCGGTCCGGGAGTTCGAGCCCCGCGTCTGGCTCTGGGCTGATGGCTCAGAGCCTGGAGCCTGTTTCCGATTCTGTGTCTCCCTCTCTCTCTGCCCCTCCCCCATTCATGCTCTGTCTCTCTCTGTCCCAAAAATAAATAAACGTTGAAAAATAAAAAAAATTAAAAAAAAAAAAGAGCCTGTACCTGGAACAAAGCCATTTTAGATGTAAAGAAAATGGAAATTAATAGGTACCCACTAGATGATTATTGATGGAATACTAAAAGGTGTGTATGCTTTCTCCTTTTGAACTGATGTTTTTGTTTTGTTTGGCGGTAACCCCTCAAATAGCTAAATAGTAGCTTGACTAGCAAGTGTGAATCAGTCTGCATTAAGCCACCAGTTACAGAAACCCTCAACTTAAATTGACTTGAATACTAAAGAAGATAGATCATTTCTTCTAACAAGAATTTTCGAGGTAGCTTAACTGCTGAGTTGACTAATCCTGTGGCTCAGGGCGTCATTGAGAACCCTCCCTTCTGCATCATCCTCAGACTGTCCACTGTTTCCTCACCTAGTTTCTTGCCTCTGGTATCAATATGACTGCCACAGTTTCAGGTCTCTCATGTATACATTAAAAAAGTCCAGGGACGCCTGGGTGACTCAGTCGGTTAAGTGTCTGACTTCAGCTCAGGTCATGATTTCATGGTTCGTGGGTTCCAGCCCTGCATTGGGCTCTGTGCTGACAGCTCAGAGCCTAGAGCCTGCTTCGGATTCTGTGTGTCCCTCTCTCTCTCTGCCCCTCTTCCATTTTTGCTCTGTCTCTCAAAAATAAATAAATGTTTAAAAAAATTGTTTTAATGTCCAGTAATGCACCCATTATTCCAAAGTTTTCTAGTAACCAAAACCATTTCCCATAAAGACCCTAGCTGACTTTTGCCCTTGGTTCATTGGCCTGCCTCACATGCTGATCTAAATCTCATGATTAATGTAGAACAGTTAGCATCCATTCTCCCTTGAAGCAAAGTGGACTAAAGAACGTGGATATTCAAACAAAATCAGCATTCTATAGGCAGGAAGAGGTTGAGTGAAGGGAATAAATATTATGTACATATTATGTAGGCATCCAATTGTGCCTGCAAAAAATGCATACTGCCCTGTTAATATTTAAAAGTTAAGTAAACTACAGTGATATCCTAATAACCAACTAGGTAAATATTAGAATATAAGATATATTAATGTTAATTATATAGCAACTGTAGTCTATACTAAAATCTATTAAATAAACTTGTTCTTGATTTAAAAAAAATTTTTTTAACGTTTATTTACTATCAAGAAACAGAGAGAGAGGCATGGGAGGGGCAGAGAGATGGGGAGACACAGAATCTGAAGCAGGCTCCAGGCTCTGAGATGTCAGCACAGAGCCCGACGTGGGGCAAGATTATGACCTGAGCCAAAGTCGGACACTTAGCTGACTGAGCCACCCAGGTGCCCAACCTGTTCTTAATTTTAAGTCTAGATGATAAACAGAGGTATATTATCTTTAGGAAAGTTCATTCCTTTAAAAAATATTTTTTTAATGTTTATTTTGAGAGAGAGGGAGAGGGAGAACACGAGGAGGAGGGGCAGAGAGAGAGGGAGATACAGAGCTAAGCTGTCAGCACAGAGCCCGATGCAGGGCTCTAACCAAAGAACTGCAAGATCTTGACCTGAGCTAAAGTTGGTCGCTCAGCTGACTGAGCCATCAAGGCACCCCTAGGAAAGTTCATTCTTACCAAATACTTACCTCCATTTAAGCAAAAAGGCATGTTCTTATTTGGATTTAAAAATCAAGTCACACTTTAAGATGTCAGAAATTACACTTCCTTACCAGTATGAATCACAATAACATGAGAATGTGGCAAGGTTGGAAAACAGTTACAGTAAATCAGGTCTGTTTATCTGTAACACTTTCTGTAAAGATTGCTGGCTGTTCACCTTAATAGAGATGTATTTTTAAACCACTTTTGATAAAGTTTTTCTTCCTCTAGTTTAATGTGATAGCACCATAAATTTTTGATGATATCATTGTAAGCTACATCATATTTATAAGGCCATTAGGTAACCTAAAACGTTAATGGGTGAGACTTAAAGGTTTACTTGTGGACAGGAAACAGTCTACCTCTAACACAAAGCAGTAGGAGGCTACACGGCTTGAGAAAGATTGAAGTGTATAATCCATCAAAATGTTACCTTCTCCCTGAAGGCCTTTTAAAGGGAGAAATGATAAATTAAAACCCAAGGTATCCCAAACATGATAGGACCTGAATATTTGATTTACTTTCAGATGATAGAAGGGGATGATGAGTGAGTCATAAATTTGAGGAATTTGACTATTGGGTAAAGGAATTTTGTATGAATTTTTCATATGGCCATGAATCATGATCATAGTAATAGTTGTTAGGGCATCAACATTGTTTGTGCCATATCTTTATCTACGTGTTTGTGGATGGTGAGATAACTATTCTACTTTGTTTCATACTTAGGGAAACTTTTGCTCATTTCCAGCTTTTGACTCACTTTATATTTTCCTCCTACTCTAAGTGAGGGAAGAAAACAGAGATCCCGGTCTCTGGACTCAATAAAATTATGTTCATGCACTCTGTGTGCTGGAACAGTGCTGTATAAATATCATGAGTTATGGTTACTAAGACTAGCTGGATGCAGTTCTCAGAAAATAATGTGGGGAGTAAAAGAATATAAGAAATCTCTTTTCCCCTTAGCAAAGGGATCTACCATTGAGTATTAACTTGAAGACAAGGAGTAGATCCTATGCTTCTTTATTTCCCTAATAGTTCAGGCTTCATACATTAGCCATTCAGTGCAGGCTAGTATTAAATGAGGATATTTGAGATGGCAAAGAAGGTACCCATTCTGTGCACATTTTATGTGAAATTCTAGAAGTGACTACAGATCCACTAAGCCAGGGGTCTATAAAGGGTCAGATAGTAAATATTTTAATCTTTGTGGGGAATATATTCTGGTACAACCACTCACTTAGGGACATAGGTAATATATAAAACATGGGTGTGGCTATGTTCCAATAAAACTTTATTCACAGCAAAAAGGGATGGGCAGGATTTGCCCAGAGGCCATGGTTTGTTGATTAGGTTATAACAACCCAGACCATTCCTTGGAGATCCTTTCAGGTGTTCCTTCACAGCAACACTCTTTAAAGGAAGATGTTAAATAGTTCTTATGGCAGAAATGAGGCATTTTCAAATCATATAAAGAAAAGCTGTAGTGGACAGTATTGCCAATTAGAAAGGAAATTTTAACTATATCTCTAGACACTGAGGGCTTACACGTCAGCAATGAAAATATCTGAATGTGCCTATGACATGGGCTTTTCTCAAACTCATGAAATTAACTGGCATAGAATTGGGAAGGGAGAGAGCTGGGGCAACTACCATGGCAATGCACTCACTGGCTAAGAACAGTTACTATTTAGTTATTGGTAAAAGGGAAAAAACATTTCCATCACCATTGAATAGTTACATAGATAGATGGATAGACAGAAAGATAGGTAGAGGGATAGCCAACATGTTTTAAAAGACACATTAGCTAAGTAATATTAGTATTTTAATTTTCAATTTGTTTATTTCCTATCAGAAAATTTAGTTGACTGATGGAATGAAAATGTGATACCATAGCTCTCAGTATCAGTAACAAATGGTGGGTTAATCCATCCCATGTGTGGTTAATGTACTTAGTGTCATGGGGAGACATGCCCTGTAGACAAAAACAGCACCGAGCTGATGGAATGAATCATATTGTAAATTGGAAGCATAGAAGTCTGTGGGCTGTGCACTCAGACATATCTAGTTTGGGATTCTGCTGCTCCATGTCTTACTGTAGGATTGGCCTTGGGTGAAATAATTGAACTTTCACACCTCATGTCCCTCATCTGTAAAGTAGGCATGATAATGGGGTCAGTATCACAGAGCTGTTGTTAAGATTAAGTGGAATACTGTGCACAAAACAGTACAGGACCTGGCACACAGTAAATACTCAACAACTGGTAGTGATTATGATTAATGATTAAAATGAAATCTGGATACCATGAAAATCTGAATACTGCTGCTAGATCTATCAGCAATCCCCTATGGGACCTTGGGTAGGTCATTTCTCTCATAGGGACTCTTCTCTGTATAATAAGGGGCTATGTAATCCCTGAAGTGCTTTTGGAAGTCTAAACCTTCTAAGAAAATTTGGGCAAAAGCCCCTGCTGCTCCTCAGATGACATGGAACTAGACCTTGAACAGGAGCATTGTGATTCACTGCTGCCTTTCTGCTAAGCACAAAGGTTCCCTGCACCATTCAGCTTGGCCTCTGAGGGCATAATATTTCCTAAGAATCTGCTGGCCTTTCCAGTCTCTACTATCAGTTGGTGTTTACTCATGCATCTTTTTCTTCTTTTATTTTGATCTTGTTCCAAGTCAGACTTTTTGGAAAGATTGGAGCTAAGCCATGAGGGAGGTTCAGAAATACTTGAAGACAAGCACCAAGCAAAATAAGATCTTTCTTTCTTATGACCCAGAAACCAGAGATGACATGACCACTAAAAAATTAATGATCTCAGCTTCTGTAATGCAGGGACTTGGAGCCAGGAGGATCTGGGCTTCCATGCAGGCCCTGCATTTATAAACTGTGACCTTGGGCAAGTCACTTACCCCTATAGGATAATTATAAAATAGGAATGATAACCCCTACTTCATAGGATTGTTGCGGATTCATTGTGATTACTTTTATGCAAATCATTTAGCACGGTACCAGATCATAGTTCCTGGATTCTAAGTCATGTTTTCACATTCTGAAATTGGAATGTGTCTTAAAATTGATGTACCTAACAATGTTCCTTTTTTTTTTTTGTCTTTTTCACTTTTTTTCTGGAAGATGTTTATAAATTGATGCTACTCTAGAATCAAGAAAATTGTTCAATAAATAACCAATAAAATTAGCTTCTGTCATTTTAATCTTTAATAATTTTTTGTTTCAATTCGGTTTATACAAACAGTGTTGTATTTTTCATATGGGGTACTAATATTGTAAGGTCAAAATGATAGAAAAAAAACAATCAAAAATACAGAGTTAATAAGTTAACTCATACAGGTATGAATAATTTCCTCACACTTATCATCATTGGATTGCTCCTAAAGAAGAAATAAATTGCTTATTCTAGTTGTACTTGAGCAAAGGCACATTTTCAATAAATTCCATTCCATCTTCCTTTACCTTATCAATACATTTCCACTTAAGAAATCTTTACCACCCTTTTGTTTGCATGCTGTTAAATACAAAACTCTCGTTTGCATTCAGTATAATTGATTTATTTTTCAATTGGTTATATAATATAAAGTAGACCTGGTCTGTTTATAGGTCAAATCTTGTTTCAAAGTTAATTCATGATACTGTTCTAACTTGGTTTTCTCCCTTGACCTAAGGTCACAGATACATCATTTTCCAAGTATTACCATGACTTGACTATTTATATCCACTAATTCCTTGGAAAGCTAGTACTTCTAAATCTCCTTTAGGCTTTCATTTACTTTTAATTTATTTTTATCACTGCTATTTATATCTAACTCATACCTGATGGTCTCTGAGATATATAGACTATTCCATAAGACTCAGTAGTTACTCTTCAGGAATTTCTAGGTAGGATTGGTCCCTGTTAGGAGGAGAGTCTTTGTGTCACTTTTGTTATCTTTGAAACCTGGTCCCTTCCCTGAGGCTCTTATTTTTTTGAAAACTTGATGCTGTTTCAACTGAAAAACTGGCAAGACTATTAAAAAAAAAACAAGGTGAGGCGAGCTGTTTAAGAAATTGAAAAGTAATTGCAAGCAACATTGGGTAATTGTGACTTTCAGTTGTTCTGTATCAGTTAAATTTGTGTGCTCTTTCCCCTGTGTACATGGTGGTTCTGTTTTTCTCCAATAAAACTTGTATTTAAAAAAATAGAGTTTATGCTTGGAGTAGGACAAATGTCTGTTCTTCCATTATTGTACTTGGATTATTGACGTTATCTTTAAAATTCTGTGTCTTTACAAAATAGTTATTTGTCTATTCCATGAGGGTTAGCTTAGTTCAAACAATATGATTCAGAAATCCACTTTCTCAGACCATAATAAATACTATATGAAGATACTGGTGTCAATACATATGATAAATATGAGCAAGGCTTAATTTCTTTTTATTTTTACTTAAAAGAATCATAAGTGGAAGCTCTAATGTTTTCTAGAATTTCTTTCTCATACTCCTTGGATTGTCTTACGTACTCCCTGTAGCGATTCACTCTCCTGTGTGGAGATGGCCATAGCACACCACTAGTCCACTGAGAAATGAGAAGTGCACCTCATTTCTGAAACCAGGTCTCCCTGTTGAAGGTTGGCCACACCTGCCTGCTTGGCCCCTGCTATTCAGAATATTCCCATTTACTGTAAAGGTTTGGTTCCATATTAAGACTCTAGTTTCATGAAATCATATTCATAATGTTAATCCAATTCCTTTTTGTCCATATCACATGAAAATTTCAAAGGAAAGAGTTGAGTCCCAGCATGTGCTGGGAGGGATCAGAGCAATGAATTATATCGATGGAGTTTGCCAGGGATGGATGTCTCCATGTGTGTATGTGTGTGTCTGTGTGTGTGTGTGTGTGTGTGTATTATTTGATGTATGTATCTAGTATCTTTTTCCAGTGAGATTCTGTTTTCTTGCTCTCTGGGGAAACAGAAAAAAATATTAAAGGTTTTTTATTTGCTTGCTTAAAAAAATCCCACTCTTTCTGACTAAAGGTTTAGAAGCAGTCAGTTTCTTCATTCCATAATTATGTATCTCTTTTTCTTAGATGAGGAGAAGCATGGAAAACAAATTCCATGTAACCAAAGAAACAATCCTTTGGAGTGTAAATTAATTGTCAGAGTAACTGTAGTTTTATGTTTCAGCTATGGTTTATTTGGTCGTCAGAGATGCAGACTATTTGTGTACTAGTCTGGGTTCTTTATAAAGAAAATCACTCCAAAGAGTTCATGCCAACTGTGTAAGAAAGGAAGTACTGATAACTAAGACCATTCCTTATCAGTATAGGTGACTTATACATCTTTATGGTTCAAAGGAACTCTTTCTCATAAGTGAAGAAAATGAGTCCCAGAGGGCTGAGGTAATTCCCTCTGGCTCATAGAGTTTGCTAATGGCAGATGGGACTAGACAAGACCTTTTGACTCCAGATCAGTGAGTTTTCTAAAGAATGTTCCACTAATTTTTTTTAAGTTTTTATATAATTATTTAAATAAACTCTACACCCAATGCAGGGTTCAAACTCATGACCTTAAACCCAAGAGCCTCATGCTCTTCCAACTGAGCCAGCCAGGCACCCCAGTGTTCTTTTAGACATGAAAGTGTAGACACCAGCTACATTTTGGGGTAACATGGAAGCATGAACAGGTATTTAATTAGAATGAGGTAAAAAGGAGTATCTGTGGAAGGGCCCACAGGAGCTGTCCATGGCCATTCAGTCCTACTAGGAAGCGTTTCCACAGCAGTGATAATGAACAGAGAGAAACCAGTTAATATATACAGCACAAGATAACATCCCAGAAACAAGGACAAGGAACTGTAGTGTGTTGTTTCCTTGGAATGTCCAGGGTCTGATCTGTTTTGGATTAACAGTGTTATTGGAGTTAACTCCACAGGCACAAGGTGATAGAAAACAGATGGTTTCGCCCTCGCTATGTTCTAGACACATTCTGTTAGGGTTTCCTTCTAATATAAGGATTAAGGATGAAAATGTAGAATGTCTGTATACATAATTGTAAATTTGTGCCTTAAAACTCTTTTTACCTATTGAAATATAAAACCCCCAGGGACTGCTGGAGTTACCGCATTACTAGCATTTCTCTTTTAAAGTTCCTCTGACTCTGTCTACCATGGCTATACTATAGAGTGGGCTGGGTGACAGCACTAGGTGCTCATTTGTGGCTCAACAGACCACATATGTGCTGTGTCACACCCAGAGGGGATTCATTTTTAATTATTAGAGTGATAATGACTTTTTATTTATTTATTTATTTATTTATTTATTTATTTAATTTTTTTTAACATTTTTATTTATTTTTGGGAGAGAGACAGAGCATGAACGGGGGAGGGGCAGAGAGAGAGGGAGACACAGAATCAGAAGCAGGCTCCAGGCTCCGAGCCATCAGCCCAGAGCCCGACCTGGGGCTCGAACTCACGGACCGCGAGATCGTGACCTGGCTGAAGTCGGACGCTTAACCGACTGCGCCACCCAGGCGCCCCTCAAAAGACTTTTAAACAATAGTTCCATTGTTTCACTGATTTCCAAACTCAGACTCATTTTCTACCTTGTAAGATTCCTGTTCCCTGGTTATTATTTTTAATAAAGCACTAATCTAGGTACTGCTGGGAAGGACTTTTGCAGGTGTGATTGAAGTTTCATGTCACTTGATCTTAAGAAACAGAGGTTACCTAGTGGTCCTGATCTAATTGCATGAGCATGAGCAGGACGTGTACCCTTGCTGCTTTGAGGGTAGAGAGGGATGAGTGAGAGCGAATGCAGGTGGTATCTAGGGGCATAGATTGGACTCTGGCTGACAGCCAGTAGGAAAGCAGGGACCTTAGTCCTATAGTCATAAAGGACTGTTTTTGCCAGCAACCTGAATGATCTTGAAAGTGGGTACTTCTCTTCAGTACAGCCTTCAGACAGCCCAGACAGCCTACACCTTGATTGTGGCCTTATGATAGTTACCTTCAGTAGAACCAGGCCAAACCTACCAGGACTGTTGCCTGCAGAACTGTGAGAGATGTAAGAAAAACACATTTTATTTTCACCATCAAATTTGTGATAATTTGTTAGGCAGCAATAGAAAATAAATACATGGATTTTGGAATCCAAAATCTGACAAATCTGGGTTTGCATCCAGGATATGGTACATGCTATCTGTATGAACTAAGGAAAGTTTCTTAAGCTTCTGTTCTCATCAGTAAAGTTGAGGGTATGGATACAGCTCACCCCATTAAATTGCTGGAGGGATCAACTGAGATAACGCGTTGTAGCGCAATTAGCCTGACACAATGTAAGTGCTCAATAAATATCAGTCCTCAATAAACGTTTCAATTTTCTGGGAATCTTCAATAAAGGCAGAATTTTTGAAGATTCTTAAAAAGCATATCATCTAACTGAAGAGAATATCAAACTGCTTGCTTGATGTCATAAAAACCAAACCTGTTGATTTAACTTTGTCACTGTTTGCCCATTGTGGGATTTTTTGGGCCACAGTGACCCTAAGACCCTGCACTGCCAGCCTACTGTAGGATGAAAACTCCACAGTTGAAGGAGGGATGAAAACTTGGGGTCCTGTGTCCAGTCCTGTATATAGCCAAGGGATCTTGGGATTCTTTCTGGGCCTCATTTTGCTCCTCTGTGCAATGAATGTAGGCTTTCTAAGTTTCCCAGGGCCTCCCCACTCTTCTCTTTCAGAAAGTGATAAGTGAAAGGTGCTGCCTACATTAGAGAAACTACTGTGTGTTTTTGCATCTGAGAGCTGGTAGAGGGGAAGGTCCAGGGCACAGAATTGGGGCCCGGGGACAGAGTCTCTTCCATTTTCACTGGCGGTTGTTAGCTTCCCATTTACTCACGCTCGTAAGGGTTTTGAGAGCTGAAGAGAACTTTGGTGAATGGCAGAGTAATCTTTTTATCGAAAGAGTGCTCTTCCAGGACTTGCCAAAGGTTCATTAAGTTAGCTTCTCATTAATCTCTACACAGTAAAAATTACTTCTGGAATTAGAAGGTAATTAAGGCAAGATTATTATAAATATCTGCATCGTTACTTGGTATACTTCTTCATATATTAGGAAATCTGTCTTTGCAATTATCCTTCCTCACTTATCCTCACCAGGTTTTGTTTCAGCTAAAGCACAGTGATGAAAAATGCCAAACTCTAACACTGGGGAAAAGCTTTGTAGATGAAAGCAGTGGCATTTGAGACCATTTATGCTGCTTTCCAATTCTGAATGATTGCAGGTATTCATGTTTATTCAGCAAAGCTCCTTGGAGACCTGTTTGAAAGGGCACAGGTTTCCTGGATAGAGAAGAAAAGCCACTCCGCTCTCTGGAACTAAAAGAGGGGTGGAGAAGAGGTCATCAGCAACCTCAACTTTCTGCTGCATGTAACCTACCTGCTGGGAGCTTATTAATGAAGAACCAACCCACAGAGGAGATGGAAAATGGGTTTTGTTCTCAAAACAATTACTGGCTGTGTGCCGGTAGGCAAGTTACTTGACCTCTCTGGGCTTCATTTATGAAGCGGATGTGAAGTAAAAGAGTAGGCTGTACTACCAATCATTCCTTTTGAAAATTTCCTCTGCACTATTATAGTGTAAGGAAATTCACCTATATTGTTTTTCTAAGTCTAAATGAATCTCATTTGTTGGGGTTGACACCAAATCCATTATCAGTCGTTATCGGGGTGGGTTAGTGGCATAGGCAGCATTCAGCAGTCCTGCTGGGTTAATGCAGCCTGGAAAATATGAGGAAGGGCCTCTGTTCTTCAGTCCATTATGGTGCCACTGAGATTTTTGTTGTCCACATAGATCATTCCAGGGTCTTTACTCATGGCATCACGTCTTCAATGCCCAGACTGGCTCTAGGAACCTTCAGCATGGCTCCCAATAACACAGAACATGAGTTCAGGATCCAGGCAGCCATGCTGTATCCCCACCCCACCTCTTCTCTCCTGTGATTGCTGGTTCCTGTCACTCTTCATACAGGAGAGTCTACCCCCTTCACATCACCTAGAACCCAGCCTCTTTTCCTGTGGTCATACTACTTCTCCCTCCTCTAGCCTTGGAGACTTCCCATCTTGGG